>NC_044554.1:88410059-89085832 GCF_007565055.1 Rhinopithecus roxellana
GAGTTACAATTCACACATTATACACTTTCAACATCTATTTTTAATTTTAAAAATTATCCTGGTTTATATGAACCAAAAGAAAACTTTCCTATTTATTTGTTTATTTTGAAATTGAGTCTCACTCTGTCGCCCCGACTGGAGTGCAGTGGCGTCATCTTGGCTCACTGCAACCTCCACCTCCTGGGTTCACGCCATTCTCCTGCCTCAGCCTCCTGAGTAGCTGGGACTACAGGTGCCCGCCACCATGCCCAGCTAATTTTTTGTATTTTTAGTAGAGATGGGGTTTCACCATGTTAGAGAGGATGGCCTTAATCTCCTGACCTCCTCATGATCTGCCTACCTCGGCCTCCCAAAATCCTGGGATGTGTGAGCCGCCGTGCCTGGCCAAGGAAACTTTCTTAACAAAATAAAGGCTATCTATGATATACTGACAGCAAATGAAACAGTGAGACAATAAAGCCATTCTTCACTTTAGAGTCAGAAGTAAAATAAGAGCAAGCCCATTATCACTGCAATTCAAAGTTGTTCTGGAAGTTCTAGCTAATACACAAGACAAGAAAATGGAGAAGTATAAATATTAAAAAGCTATTACTATTTGTAGATTATATGATAACCTGCCTAGAAAATCTAGAGCATCAATGGAAAAACTATTAGAACCAGAAAGAAAGTTTGGTAATGTGGCTAGATACAAATGTGTTGCCAAAAACAGAAAAAAAAAAAAAAAAAAGAGTCAAGCAGCTTTCCTATAAACTAAGAGATCAATATAAGAGACAATCTAAAACAGACTCAAATACAATGAGAATTGATAAGTGATAAAAACTGACATTTGGAGAAAAGATTTATGCAATACTGTGTTGGGACAATACCTCATTAGAGAGGGGAAAAGGTAGACTCCTCTATGTCACTATACCACAAAATTAATGCAAGAATAATTAATTACCTATATGTAAATAGCAAATTATGAAAGAATATATGAAAAAATATTTTAATGTTTTTGGTGTAGGGAAGTGTTTTTTAAGCAACATATGAACCTAGAAAAAATATATAATGGTGATTGTACAGAAATTTCGAAGTTCTACAACAGCAGACCATAAATGAACTATAAGTTGACATCTTGGAAGAAATTATGTAATACACATAAAAGACAAAATGTTAAGTCTATGGAAAAAGCAAAAACATAACACATGGCCGGGCACGGTGGTTCATGCCTGCAATCCCAGCACTTCAGGAGGCCGAGGTGACCAGATCACTTGAGGTCAGGAGTTCGAGACCAGCCTGGCCAACATGGCAAAGCCCTGTCTCTACTAAAAGTACAAAAATTAGCTGGGTGTGGTGACGGGCACCTGTTATCCCAGCTACTCCAGAGGCTGAGGCAGGAGAATCGCTTGAACCCAGGAGGCAGAGGTTGCAGTGAGCCAAGATTGTGCCACTGCATACACAGCAGTGAGACAAAAAAAAAGAAAGAAAAACCCACAAAACAACTTTTAGAGGTCAAAAAGAAACCGTTAATAAACACATGAAAAGCTGCAAAAAATCCACTGACAAAGAATTTATACAATAAAATGAACTGTTTTTAACCTATCAGAAAAAATTAAAAGCTTTCTAACGATGTTGGTGGAGGTGCAGGGAAATGGACACTCTCATCAGGTAATTCTCAAATTTATCAAATTCTAACATATGCAAGCCTCATAATCAGCAGTCCAAATTCAAATATTTTAATATAGAAATACTTAGAATAAGTGTACCAAGATACAGGAACGAGGATGTTCAATCCTCAAAACATTGGGGTTTTTTATGATAAAAGTTATATATAATCTAAACTTTCATTGATATGGGAAAGGCTGACCACATGGCAGTCACACATGATGGTCAACAATAAAATCTTAAGACCATTATAAAGTATAATGAAGATCAAGGCAGAGGCCCAAGACACACTATTAAATACAAGTAACAAGCTGCAGATAAGAAGAATACTACAATTCTATTTTTTAAAAATACTGTGTTTCTATATGTGTTTTCTAAAACAAATCATACAAAGCTACTTACTTACACTCAGCACCCAGAGGAGCAGATCTAAGAGAGGGGAGTATTCCCTCTCTTTTTGATCCACTGGTTTTTCAGAAGGTATTACTACTAGCCCCTGCTATTATTATTTTTGCGATTTAACCCAGAACCTCTGCCCCATAACAACAGGCCTGTCACTTTCAAATAGTTAACAGTACATAAGACTTCCATATTCGGAGTAATTATCTTCCATCCACTGGCCCCTGCGAGTCTGTTGCTTCCACATTACACCCTCTGCAATATATGAAGACAGTTGCCACATACCCTTCAATCTTCTATTATCCAATTAAATATCCCAAGTCCCTTCATGCACTCCTTATGAGAATAGTGTCCAGAGTTTGCCATTCATTCTTTTTTAGAATGCGAAGACACATTTCCCTGGGATCCATCTGTCCAGAACAATATAGAATGGGTCTATCATCCCCTTTATTTTGCAAACAATTTCAACAGATGCACCTAAGAGCTTAATTAGCTCTTCTGACAACCATACACAGCTGTTTGTTAAAAATACAAGCATGGAGTATGGGGTTATGGAAATTCTCTCTACTGGCTTCACAATTTTCTATAAATCTAAAACTATTCTATAACATAGAAGTCACAAAATAAATCAAATATTCTATTTACAAATATAAAATGTAAATTGAAAACTCTATTAGGTACTATGCTCACTACCTGGGTACAATATACCCATGTAACAAGGCTGTACATGTGCCCCCTGTATCAAATAAAGTTGAACATTAAAAAACAGTCATTTGAGTATTTCCCTCAGAAGGAAATTTTCTTCACAATGTAATTCTTGAGTCCTGTAGCAATTTACTTATGTGTGACTGATATGATACATTTTGCTGGCATCTGCTTATGCTAGTGACATTACTAAAACCATCCAAAAATGTTCTACAATAAATATTTTTAACAATAAGTTTAGAAGAAAATTCATAAATATTCAGGAACACAAATAATTATATCCCCTCTGAAAGTTAAAAAAGAAAGAAAAAGAAAAGCCTGACCAACATGGTGAAACCCCCTCTCTACAAAAAAATACAAAAATTAGCTGGGCATGGTGATGTACACCTGTAGTCCCAGTTGCTTGGCAGATCTGAGATGAGATGATCGCTTCAGCCCAGGATGTCCAGGCTGCAGTGAGCAGAGATCATGCCACTGCACTCCAGCCTGGGTGACAGAGCAAGACTCTGTCAAAAGAAAGAAGAGAGAAGAGAGGAGGAGAGGGGAGGAGAAGGGAGGAGAGGGGAGGAGAGGGGAGGAGAGGAGAGGAGAGGAGAGGAGAGGAGAGGAGAGGAGAGGAGAGGAGAGGAGAGGAGAGGAGAGGAGAGGAGAGAAGAGAAGGAAGGGAGGAATTCCAAAAATAAATCTTTAGCTTACTGACTTTAAATTCTAACGATATATTATCATTTATCAATTTAAACTTTGAGTTAGTTCACAAATATAAATATCTCCAAAACAAGTCCAAATACATATAAGAAATCTGTAAGAATAATATTTTTAGGAAATCATTGAAGTTTGGTTCATATCTCCTTCCTTAATCATAATGCTAAAGTTTAATGCATATTCATTTGAAAAATTAATGTTATAGTAAGTTATTTAATAATTGAATACAGTATGTTTTAAAAACAATGATGATATAATTACCTTAGATAAATGTTTGTAGCTAAAACACCCGAAATATCACAAACAGTCTGTGAATAGAATCAAATCAATGCAACTTTTCTAAGGAATACTGCAATAGTTAAAGACAGAAATTGATTCATTAATGTAAACACTCCGCCAAGGAAAGAAGTATTTTTTAATGTTTAAGAGAGTCCTCAGGAACGGGACGGTCATACTATATATGCCTTCCTTTTCTCCTTCCGAGAAGTGACTTCACATGATTGAAAACTAAATGACCATCAGAAGTATCCTTGGGGTGAAAAATAAGCCACAGTAGGACAAATAAAGACTGAGGGGTTTATAAGAAAGCAGAAAGGAAGGAATGAAACTTGGCTGGCTGTAGGGATGAGAGAGAGAGAGAGTGTGTGTGTGAGAGACAGAGAGAGAGAGTGTGTGTGTGTGTGAGAGAGAGTATGTATGTGTGTGTATGAAACTTGGCCGGCTACAGGGATTAGTGTGTGTGTGTGTGTGTGTGTGTGTATGTGTGTATGAAACTTGGCTGGCTGCAGGGATGAGTGTGTGTGTGTGCACATTTGAGTATGTGTGTATGAAATTTGGCTAGCTGCTGGGATGTTTGTATGTGTGTGTGTGTGTGCGTGTGTGTGCGTGTGCATGTGTGTGTATGAAATGTGCGTGGCTGCAGGGACGTGTGTGTGCATGTGTTTGTGTGTGTGTGTACGCACATGCCCCTGTTAGTGCACATGCATAGTTCAGGATGTGGTGCGTTTGGAGACTAGTAATGTATTTACAAGTCTTGGATCTTAATTTTTTTAAATAAATATAGCAGTTGCGGATCTAGCTATCAGTTTCTCTCACATTGGCTGACTCTCCGCTGAATAGTTATTTCATGCATTGGCCCCTCTAAGTGGAGCCTTATAAGAATAACTTGACATTTTGCCTTGATGGAAAAGAAACAGGTCAGTAGAGAAAATCTTCATTCTAGGCCAGCATGGGCCGAAAGGAGGCAGGGCAGTAAACCTGCTCACATTTTACTCATTCCTCCTTGTTTCCTTTATCTTGACTCTTTCCACGTGGTCCCCAGGGAACTGGATCAAGGGTGAAACAACAGAGATGTCAAGGGAGATACCTTTCTCACTCTTAAATTATTCACATCTATGTGTAAACAAAGGAGTGAGAAGTGTGGCAACTAAAACTACATAGAGAAGATATGCAATTTGACTTTAAATACAGAAAACTCCTTTCAACAAGAATACAACTGATATGGTGGTGGGGAAATCGCATTATTGTTATCTGCTTAAAAGTATAAAATAAATACAGGCTGGCTTAAGACTAGATAGCTTGTAAATAATATAAATAAAGATGGCTCAAGACTGCTAAGAAAAAAAAAAAAAAAAAAACCACTGTCTTTAACCATGCTTTTAGATAAACTATACCCAGACCAAGAAAACCTGCCACTAGTATTTTGAAGATTATTTCTTTCATTGAGATGTTCTTTTCTTCTGTCATGGAAACAGTGAACATGTAGAAAAATATTTTTTAGTTAGCTATACAAATTTCTTCTACGCAGGCACACTCAAAATAGATCAAGACTTCACCATGCTTTGTATTTGAAAGATACTAATGTTGTTGTCAAGGAGTTTTCTTTCATAGCACCTATAAAAATTTTAATTCTTTAGACATTTGTGTGATTATTTGCTTCATGTTTGCACCCCCACCCCCAATAATCCAGGACTGTAAGTTCCAAGACAGGAGTGGCCACATTTTATTTGTTTGAGTGTACCTACAACGTTAACGTAGTCTTTGATACACAGCTGGTGACTGTTATGTATCTTTTGAAAGAAAAAATAAGAATACCTTTTATCATGACGTTTTATAAAAAGATCGATAATGAAAGATCTAAATAAAAAGCAAACTTTTAGAAAGAGTTCATCCTAAAAATAAAATAGAATTCTGAGCAATTTGCATTATTATAGTCCTTATATTGATGCCAAAAACAAATAATAATTTGTTTAAAAATACCTTTTTAAAGATAAAACATGTAATCACCATAACAACTGGAAGCAATAATGTCTTTGTGTATCTCAGTGGAGTCTGAAATACACCAAATTATTCAAAATAGTTACTTACGAATTTTACATTAAATTAGTAAACATCTATGTCAAACTAAGTGCCATGATAACATTACTTAAAAGTAAAAGGTAGAGCTCACTGCAGCCTCGATCTCCTGGGCTCAAATGATCTGCCCACCTCTTCCTCCCAAAGTGCTGGAATTGCAGGGAATGAGCTGCCATGCCAGGCCATAAATTTATCTCTCTATAAAACAACATTCTATATATACTGGGGAGAAAATAGTTTTAAGCAACCTTGATGTGAGTTTTAGAAAACAAAGATAGGAGGTGTGGAGCAAGATGGTCGAATAGGAACAGCTCCAGTCTCCAACTCCCAGCGCGAGCAACACAGAAGACCAGTGATTTCTGCATTTTCAACTGAGGTACTGGGGTCATCTCACTAGGGAGTGCCGGACAATTGGTGCTGGTCAGCTGCTGCAGCCCGACCAGCGAGAGCTGAAGCAGGGCGAGGCATCGCCTCACCTGGGAAGCAAGGGAGAAGGGAATCCCTTTTCCTAGCCAGGGGAACTGAGACACACAACACCTGGAAAATCAGGTAACTCCCACCCCAATACTGCGCTTTAAGCAAACGGGCACACCAGGAGAATATATCCCACACCTGGCCAGGAGGGTCCCACACCCACGGAGCCTCCCTCATTGCTAACACAGCAGTCTGTGATCTAACCGCAGTTTGAGCTTCCCAGCGGCTTTGTTTACCTACTTAAGCCTCAGCAATGGCGGGCACCCCTCCCCCAAGCTCCAACTGGGTGGAGCTCACAGCAGCTCAAGGAAACCTGCCTGTCTCTGTAGACTCCACCTCTGGGGACAGGGCACAGCTAACAAACAACAACAAAAAAGCAGCGAAACCTCTGCAGATGCAAACAACTCTCTCTGACAGCTTTGAAGAGAGCAGTGGATCTCCCAACACGGAGGTTGAGATCTGAGAACGGACAGACTGCCTGCTCAAGTGGGTCCCTGACCCCTGAGTAGCCTAACTGGGAGACATCCCCCACTAGGGGCAGTCTGACACCCCACATCTCACAGGGTGGAGTACACGCCTGAGAGGAAGCTTCCAAAGTAAGAATCAGACAGGTACACTCGCTGTTCAAAAATATTCTATCGCCTGCAACCTCTGCTGCTGATACCCAGGCAAACAGGGTTTGGACTGGACCTCAAGCAATCTCCAACAGACCTACAGCTGAGGGTCCTGACTGTTACAAGGAAAACTATCAAACAGGAAGGACACCTATACCAAAACCCCATCAGTACGTCACTATCATCAAGGACCAGAGGCAGATAAAACCACAAAGATGGGGAAAACGCAGGGCAGAAAAGCTGGAAATTCAAAAAATAAGAGCGCATCTCCCCCTGCAAAGGAGCGCAGCCCATCACCAGCAACGGATCAAAGCTGGTCAGAGAATGACTTTGATGAGATGAGAGAAGAAGTCTTCAGTCCTTCAAACTTCTCAGAGCTAAAGGAGGAATTACGTACCCAGCACAAAGAAACTAAAAATCTTGAAAAAAGAGTGGAAGAATTGACAGCTAGACTAATTAATGCAGAGAAGGTCATAAACGAAATGACAGGGATGAAAACCATGACACAAGAAATACGTGACAAATGCACAAGCTTCAGTAACCGACTCGATCAACTGGAAGAAAGAGTATCAGTAATTGAGGATCAAATGAATGAAATGAAGCGAGAAGAGAAACCAAAAGAAAAAAGAAGAAAAAGAAATGAACAAAGCCTGCAAGAAGTATGGGATTATGTAAAAAGACCAAATCTACGTCTGATTGGGGTGCCTGAAAGTGAGGGGGAAAATGGAACCAAGTTAGAAAACACTCTTCAGGATATCATCCAGGAGAACTTCCCCAACCTAGTAGGGCAGGCCAACATTCAAATTCAGGAAATACAGAGAATGCCACAAAGATACTCCTGGAGAAGAGCAACTCCAAGACACATAATTGCCAGATTCACCAAAGTTGAAATGAAGGAAAAAATCTTAAGGGCAGCCAGAGAGAAAGGTCGGGTTACCCACAAAGGGAAGCCCATCAGACTAACAGCAGACCTCTCAGCAGAAACTCTACAAGCAGAAGAGAGTGGGGGCCAATATTCAACGTTCTTAAAGAAAAGAATTTTAAACCCAGAATTTCATATCAAGCCAAACTAAGTTTCATAAGTGAAGGAGAAATGAAATCCTTTACAGATAAGCAAATGCTTAGAGATTTTGTCACTACCAGGCCTGCCTTACAAGAGACCCTGAAGGAAGCCCTAAACATGGAAAAGAACAACCGGTACCAGCCATTGCAAAAACATGCCAAAATGTAAAGACCATCGAGGCTAGGAAGAAACTGCATGAAATAACGAGCAAAATAACCAGTTAATATCATAATGGCAGAATCAAGTTCACACATAACAATATTAACCTTAAATGTAAATGGACTAAATGCTCCAATTAAAAGACACAGACTGGCAAACTGGATAAAGAGTCAAGACCCATCAGTCTGCTGTATTCAGGAGACCCATCTCACAGGCAGAGACATACATAGGCTCAAAATAAAGGGATGGAGGAAGCTCTACCAAGCAAATGGAGAACAAAAAAAAGCAGGGGTTGCAATCCTAGTCTCTGATAAAACAGACTTTAAACCATCAAAGATCAAAAGAGACAAAGAAGGCCATTACATAATGGTAAAGGGATCAATTCAACAGGAAGAGCTAACTATCCTAAATATATATGCACCCAATACAGGAGCACCCAAATTCATAAAGCAAGTCCTTAGAGACTTACAAAGAGACTTAGACTCCCATACAATAATAATGGGAGACTTCAACACTCCACTGTAAAACATTAGACAGATCGAGACAGAAAGTTAACAAGGATATCCAGGAATTGCACTCATCTCTGCACCAAGCGGACCTAATAGACATCTATAGAACTCTCCACCCCAAATCAACAGAATATACATTCTTCTTAGCACCACATCGCACTTATTCCAAAATTGACCACATAATTGGAAGTAAAGCACTCCTCAGCAAATGTAAAAGAACAGAAATTATAACAAACTGTCTCTCAGACCACAGTGCAATCAAACTAGAACTCAGGACTAAGAAACTCAATCAAAACTGCTCAACTACATGGAAACTGAACAACCTGCTCCTGAATGACTACTGGGTACATAACGAAATGAAGGCAGAAATAAAGATGTTCTTTGAAACCAATGAGAACAAAGATACAACATACCAGAATCTCTGGGACACATTTAAAGCAGTGTGTAGAGGGAAATTTATAGCACTAAATGCCCACAAGAGAAAGCAGGAAAGATCTAAAATTGACACTCTAACATCAAATTAAAAGAACTAGAGAGGCAAGAGCAAACACATTCAAAAGCTAGCAGAAGGCAAGAAATAACTAAGATCAGAGCAGAACTGAAGGAGATAGAGACACAAAAAACCCTCCAAAAAATCAATGAATCCAGGACTTGGTTTTTTGAAAAGGTCAACAAAATTGACAGACTGCTAGCAAGACTAATAAAGAAGAAAAGAGAGAGGAATCAAATAGACGCAATAAAAAATGATAAAGGGGATATCACCACCGACCCCACAGAAATACAAACTAACATCAGAGAGTACTATAAACACCTCTATGCAAATCAACTAGAAAATCGAGAAGAAATGGATAATTTCCTGGACACTTACACTCTCCCAAGACTAAACCAGGAAGAAGTTGAATCCCTGAATAGACCAATAGCAGGCTCTGAAATTGAGGCAATAATTAACAGCCTACCCACCAAAAAAAGTCCAGGACCAGATGGATTCACAACTGAGTTCTACCAGAGGGACAAGGAGGAGCTGGTACCATTCCTTCTGAAACTATTCCAATCAATAGAAAAAGAGGGAATCCTCCCTAACTGATTTTATGAGGCCAACATCATCCTGATACCAAAGCCTGGCAGAGACACAACAAAAAAAGAGAATTTTAGACCAATATCCCTGATGAACATTGATGCAAAAATCCTCAATAAAATACTGGCTAACCGGATTCAGCAGCACATCAAAAAGCTTATCCACCATGATCAAGTGGGCTTCATCCCTGGGATGTAAGGCTGGTTCAACATTCACAAATCAATAAACGTAATCCAGCATATAAACAGAACCAAAGACAAGAACCACATGATTATCTCAATAGATGCAGAAAAGACTTTTGACAAAATTCAACAGCCCTTCATGCTAAAAACACTCAATAAATTCGGTATTAATGGAACGTACCTCAAAATAATAAGAGCTATTTATGACAAACCCACAGCTAATATCATACTGAATGGGCAAAAACTGGAAAAATTCCCTTTGAAAACTGGCACAAGACAGGGATGCCCTCTCTCACCACTCCTATTCAACATAGTGTTGGAAGTTCTGGCTAGGGCAATCAGGCAAGAGAAAGAAATCAAGGGTATTCAGTTAGGAAAAGAAGAAGTCAAATTGTCCCTGTTTGCAGATGACATGATTGTATATTTAGAAAACCCCATTGTCTCAGCCCAAAATCTCCTTAAGCTGATAAGCAACTTCAGCAAAGTCTCAGGATACAAAATTAATGTGCAAAAATCACAAGCATTCTTATACACCAGTAACAGACAAACAGAGAGCCAAATCATGAATGAACTTCCATTCACAATTGCTTCAAAGAGAATAAAATACCTAGGAATCCAACTTACAAGGGATGTAAAGGACCTCTTCAAGGAGAACTATAAACCACTGCTCAGTGAAATCAAAGAGGACACAAACAAATGAAGAACATACCATGCTCATGGATAGGAAGAATCAATATCGTGAAAATGGCCATACTGCCCAAGGTTATTTATCGATTCAATGCCATCCCCATCAAGCTACCAATGAGTTTCTTCACAGAATTGGAAAAAACTGCTTTAAAGTTCATATGGAACCAAAAAAGAGCCCGCATTGCCAAGACAATCCTAAGTCAAAAGGACAAAGCTGGAGGCATCACGCTACCTGACTTCAAACTATACTACAAGGCTACAGTAACCAAAACAGCATGGTACTGGTACCAAAACAGAGCTATAGACCAATGGAACAGAACAGAGTCCTCAGAAATAATACCACACATCTACAGCCATCTGATCTTTGACAAACTTGAGAGAAACAAGAAATGGGGAAAGGATTCCCTACTTAATAAATGGTGCTGTGAAAATTGGCTAGCCATAAGTAGAAAGCTGAAACTAGATCCTTTCCTTACTCCTTATACGAAGATTAATTCAAGATGGATTAGAGACTTAAATGTTAGACCTAATACCATAAAAACCCTAGAAGAAAATCTAGGTAGTACCATTCAGGACATAGGCATGGGCAAGGACTTCATGTCTAAAACACCAGAAGCAACGGCAGCAAAAGCCAAAATGGACAAATGTGATCTAATGAAACTAAAGAGCTTCTGCACAGCAAAAGAAACTACCATCAGAGTGAACAGGCAACCTACAGAATGGGAGAAAATTTTTGCAATCTACTCATCTGACAAGGGGCTAATATCCAGAATCTACAAAGAACTCAAACAAATATACAAGAAAAAAACAAACCACCCCATCAATAAGTGGGCAAAGGATATGAACAGACATTTCTCAAAAGAAGACATTCATACAGCCAACAGAGGCATGAAAAAATGCTCATCATCACTCACCATCAGAGAAATGCAAATCAAAACCACAATGAGATACCATCTCACAACAGTTAGCATGGTGATCTTTAAAGTCAGGAAACAACAGGTGCTGGAGGGGATGTGGAGAAATAGGAACACTTTTACACTGTTGGTGGGATTGTAAACTAGTTCAACCATTATGGAAAACAGTATGGCAATTCCTCAAGGATCTAGAACTAGATGTACCATATGACCCAGCCATCCCACTACTGGGTATATACCCAAAGGATTATAAATTATTCTACTACAAAGACACATGCACACGTATGTTTATTGCGGCACTATTCACAATAGCAAAGACTTGGAATCAACCCAAATGTCCATCTGTGACAGACTGGATTAAGAAAATGTGGCACATATACACCATAGAATACTATGCAGCCATAAAAAAGGATGAGTTTGCATCCTTTGTAGGGACATGGATGCAGCTGGAAACCATCATTCTTAGCAAACTGTCACAAGAACAGAAAACCAAACACCGCATGTTCTCACTCATAGGTGGGAACTGAACAATGAGATCACTTGGACTCTGGAAGGGGAACATCACACACCAGGGCCTATTATGGGGAGGCGATGGGGGGAGGGATTGCATTGGGAGTTATACCTGATGTAAATGACGAGTTGATGGGTGCTGACGAGTTGATGGGTGCAGCACACCAACATGGCACAAGTATACATATGTAACAAACCTGCACATTATGCACATGTACCCTAGAACTTAAAGTATAATAAAATAAATAAATAAATAAATAAAAGTAAAAGGTAAAATTTCCTTGTCACCAGCAGTATATATATTTATTGTCTTCCATGCCTTAATAAAATAATTAAAATTACAAAAATACTTATAAAAAGTATTCCAAAATTTTAATGAAAAATTTCTTATTTTAATAAAACTAGAATTGCTATATCTATTTTTTCTTTTCTTTTTTTTATTTACATAATACTAAGTTTTAAAATGTGTGTTTACTCATCCCTGGGTCCTACATTGTAATTTTTTGTACTATATAGCTCCATTATTTTCATTAGTGAAACTAGAGCTAACAAGAAAGAAAGCTAACCAAAGTTAATTACTAAAACTATGAATAAATACAGAAATAACATTGGCTAACTAATTCTGATGACCTGTTATTGTGATAAGGAGTAATTTACCATGTAACAAAATTACACATTTCTTAAAAGCAAGAAATCAGTTCATTTTCCTCTTTATCATGCTATAGCAAACTGCCTCACAGATAACTAGTGGTCAGTAATAGTTTTTGAATGAATGGATGACTGGTTGGATGGATAAGAGAAGAATGTAAAATTTTATTATTTACCACTAATTCAGAATTCATGATGATTACACAAGGAATAATCAATCCAGTAGCAACTTTGTTATGTTCTATGAAAAAAGTTAAGCTTCAGATAGAGGAAAGAGCCCTGGATTGTGAGTTCTAGAATCGATTAGAATCCATGACCTGATCTTGGCTTGTGTGTGCTTTAGGCAAATCTTTTAAGCTTTTCTTTGTCTGCAAATAAAGAACTTTATGGCATGGTCTCTAAGAGCCCTTCCTGATCTTGTGTTCCATGATTCTACAAAGAGACCAATTTTTTTTTTTTTTTTTTTTTTTTTGATACAGAGTCTCACTCTGTCACCCAGGTTGGAGTGCATTGGCATGATCTCAGCTCACTGCAATCTCCGCCTCCTGGGTTCAAGCAATTCTTCTGTCTCAGCCTCCTACTCAGGCTGGGACTACAGGCATGCACCAACATGCCTGGTTAATTTCTGTATTTTTAGTAGAGATGGAGTTACCACCATGTTGGCCAGGCTGGTCTCAAACTCTTGACCTCAAGTGATCCAACCGCCTTGGCCTCCCAAAGTGCTGAGATTACAGGGATGAACCACCATGTCCAGTCTATATTTAAAGCTTTATAACATGAACTTTTTTAAAAGAATACCTTGCATTTGTATAATTTAAAATGAATTTTTATATGTTCATTAAAACTCAACAGTAGCATACCTTTCTTGGTAACACCTTGTTAAAAATGTTATAATATTTGGGGTTTAATAAAACTGTAATAAAACTGAATTTCTTAAAAACAGAAACAAGAATTGAGACTTTTTCCTGAATGGTCCCATATTTCCTATTGGCCTAGATTATTGAAAGTTATTGATTTGTAATAATAGTAATTATTATGGGTCATATTGTATGTTAAACACTCTTCTCAGATTATCTCATTTAACCATCATCAATAACTCTATAAGATAGAGGCTACCTTTTTTTTCTTTAACAGACAAAAAAACAAGTGAGGAAGGTAGATTAGCAAAAGTTACAGTAAAAGAAATATATAAAATAAGTTGACTGTTTCTGAGTAAAAAGTTTGAGTTTCAGATTAAAACTAGAGCAAAAACTCCTATTAGTAGAGAAGGAGAAAAGAAACATTCATACCGCTTTTTCCATGAAGTCAAATTCAGGAGCACAGGTGTATATTAAAGTATCAAAATCTGTATACCTTAAGATTCTGGCTGGCTATAAGATCACTCAGGCGAATCTGGGAGAAAATAAAGTAAAATGAATTAAAATTACACAAATGAGTATATAGCCTATAGCCAGTAATACTTTATTGATGTAAGAATAACAAAGTTTATAGAGCAGATAAATCCAATGTATTTAGACATCCCTCTGAGAAAACAAAAAACTACAGTGAACCAAATATATGATGTGCGGACTTCTCAAGATAACTGAAAATAGAGAAATATCATGAAAAATGAAAAGTAGAAAGAAGACAGAAAAAAATAGAATATGATAAAGAGTGAGCTAAAATCAATATCTGCTGAGAAGAAACCATCATGTAGTTAATTACACTTTATAATACGACAATTTATGATGAAAAACCATTTTACTTCACCTCTTTCAACATACATTGTAGGTCATAAGCTTTCTGTGCACTGTCATTTTCACAAAGCCTCGCAGACTGATTACAATATTTGGTACTTCTTGATGTTTTACAGACATATATTCAAACCACTGAATATGAGACCTGATCCTCATAAGAATTACAACAATTATACATACCACTTTGATCTTTGACTTAGCTATTTGATCTCCAAGGCTAAAAATAGATACCAACAACCAAACCCAATGCAGAACTTCTATTTTTCTACTGATTATTTACAACCTGCTCTTGGTGAGGCAATTATTTTTCCACAGCATCCTCAGAAGGCCAGAAAAAGGAAAATATTTGGCAAGTAAACTCTTAATTCAAATTATTTTATAGGGATAGGAATTATTTTATAACAAGTTTGATGATTATCAGTGGTTTTCATTCAATTAATTTAACCAAACCACTATAATTTCAGGTCTTCCTCAACTGTCACATAAAGGAAGTCACTCAGGACTACCAAGGAAGTGTGTTTGTTTGTTTGTTTGTTTTTTAATTTGTACGGCAGGCGTGGTGGTTCACACTTGTAATCCCAGCACTTTGGGAGGCCAAGGCAGGCAGATCGCTTGAGGTCAGGAGTTTGAGACCAGGCTGGCCAACATGCTGGAACCCCATATCTACTAATAATACAAAAATTAGCCGGGCGTCGTGGCACGTGCCTATAATCTCAGCTACTCAGGAAGCTGAGGTATGAGAATCACTTGAGCCCAGGAGGTGGAGGCTGCAGTGACCCAGGATTGGCCACTGCACTCCAGCCTGGGTGACGGAGTGAGACTGTGTTTCAAAAAAAAAAAAAAACAAAACAAAACAGATTTGTAAAGAGCTGGGGGTCAATGGTTGAAGTAAGTATGAAGTAAGTCAAGAAACATAATCATGAACAAACTTAAATAAATAAGAAGATCTAAATAAAGTTTATCATAAGACGTATACAATAAAGTTAAAAACAATAAAAAGGAAAGGAGAATGGGGAAATGTGTCAGACATACCAGACAACAGCAGCAACAAATAAACTAATAAACCATGATGCAAAGCTAGCAACAAATGGCATACACTTACATTTAGAAATTTTATTTAATATAAACATATTGCATGTTATATTGCATAGAGATAGCATTTGACTTTTTAGAGAAGTAATACTATAATCACTTGCCAAAATACATAATTTCAGCACCGAACAGGGCCCTAACTGGATAGCATTAAATGAGGTAAATTTCAAAATTGATTATTGTATGGTATACTCATGTATGCTTATTTCTAAACAGAAAGTGCTAGAAATAAAAAGTAGATTCATGCCTTGTTTTCTATTCCCCAAACCAGTTAGTTAAGCAGGGACTTAGGCCTTGAAAAGGGCTACTCTTTAAGACATTAACAAACAGAAATACCACATGAGAGATAAATGCTCTGCATGTATTTCCTAGAAAATGAAAAGATCAAAATTTTTTAACATTCTCTTTTTATATAACAAGAAAGGCCTTAAACCATCAAATCATACATTGATTTTAGTCCACAGTTACAAATAAATAAAACAATACTGAGATTTTAAGAGTTCTATGTTTTCAAAGCTGAGGACAGTCTCCCATATGTTAACATCTGCAATAAATGGATAACTTATGATGTAAACAACTAATTATTTGCATTTTTACTGAAATATAAACAAATAACTACTTAACAAACTATTAGTATTTTTTTTCCTAAACGGCCAAGTCAGCATTGATGAATATTCTTTCTTTTTAGTGGGATGCAAAGTTCACTGAACTGCAAGATTTTATTCTTGACTCTGCCAGTAACTCATCTAAAGACCTTAAAGAAGACATTTAACTTCTGTAAAATGAAGAGGTAAGAATAGATGGTTTCAAAGTTTTCATTAAGCTGCATATTTATAAGAACTTTTATGTTTTAACTAAAAAGTACTTACGTGGTCTGAAACGCCTAAGATTTTAGATGTCAGAAATTTCAAAATGATTGTTCCAAACCACCAGACACTACCTTGATTAGCTAGAAAATAAAATAGAAGTCCAGTATTTAAAACTACAAATCACCCAGTTAAATTATTCAATTATTCAATTATATCTATAAATGACATATAAAAATTTTAATTATGTGAGGTATAAATGGTGAGTTTTTTAAAAAAGTTCCTTTAGAAAATCTTGTTTAAAAGCAAAGAATTAAAACTGATGACACTGGTATAAAACATATAGCAACACTAGAATTCTACATATCCTAAATCTTTTTTTTTTTTTTTTTTTTTTTTTTTTTGTCTTAAGGAGTGAAAGGTTAATAGGCAAGAAAGAAAGAAGGAAAAAGAAAATAGCTTCCTGTACAGAGACAGAGGGAGGGGGGATTTGAACAAAGAGAAAACCCCGTGTGCATCAGAAAAGTGGCTGCTTATACATATGCTAATCTAAAGGACGTTTTAAAAGGTTACTTCCTTTTGATTTCTGTTAAGATAAGGGAGTGTTTATGTGTTTGTTTCCAAATATTATTTCTCAGCTGAAAATCCATTTTTTAAAACACGACCTTAAAAGTTCTTCTACCACTCCTGTGGAAATATATAAGCCCATCTTCAAGAAGTAACAGTTTGAAATGTGAAAACTTAAGCTTTCCTTTAAGAAAGAGGAATATGAACTAGAATGGCAATGAGGTTTCTGTGTTATTGTTGATTTTTTGACTAGCCTTGATTAAAAAGGGAAGAATTGTGTACTTCTGGTTAGCCTGGGGAAAGTTACAGCCTAAATTCAAATCTTTGCATATATCAACCAAGTAGAACAATACAACCACATATATGGAAAAAAGGTAACAGCACAAACTTCAAATTACCTATGAATTGAAAAGGAAGCAACAAATAGATAGAGTTATACCTCAAGTCCCTGACCTAAGCCTTTGCAGAGAATGAGGGGAGACCCACAAAAGGATAAAGAAGAAAAGGAAAGATGGGGTCAAAATTGGAACTAAAATAACTCAAGAAAGAGAAAAGTCCACCCTATGTGTAAAAAGAGCCCTGGGAGATTGGTAAATGGGAGTACAGAGCAGGGCCTAAGGGTGAGTAGGGACAAAAACACTGATGTCAGAAAGGCATCATTTCTGGAAAGAAAGGAGGATGAAAAAGCGGAGTGCAAGAAGGACAAAGTATCCAGCAGGAAAAACGAGAACCCAAACCAAAAGACTATCCATCGCTACTGCCATCACACACAAAAAAAGAAAAAAGTTATTCACTGGAAAAAATCACACTATGCTACATTCTCAGAAGAGGTTTGCACTTGGACTAGAAAACACAAAATAATTAATAGATGAAAA
Organism: Rhinopithecus roxellana; assembly: GCF_007565055.1. Classification (NCBI taxonomy): domain Eukaryota; kingdom Metazoa; phylum Chordata; class Mammalia; order Primates; family Cercopithecidae; genus Rhinopithecus; species Rhinopithecus roxellana. The sequence continues at coordinate 88,427,776 of NC_044554.1, forward strand.
ATGCCTATATAAATATCCAACGCTTCTTTAAGAAGATAACAAACATGAAAGTCAAATATTTCAGTTAATGAAATCCACACCACTGAACAATAAAATCTCACAAAGCAGAAGAAAATTATGTAGAATTAAAATTTGAATTAAATATTCTCAAACAAGCATTCAGAAATATTAAAAAAGCAAATAAACAAGAAATTCAAAAACCAAGAACAGAAATGGGGAAAAAAGCAGAAAGAAATAGTTTAGACATAGAAAGGGAATGGAAGAAAAGGAGATTATCATCAAAAAAATAAAAACTAAATCACAAGATGATAAAAAGAAAAGAAATTCAAATAAGTTAATGAAGGAATTGAAGTAAAGGCACTAAAACAATGATGAAGAATGAAAATGATACCAGAGAAAGAAGTGAGAAGTAACAGAGAACGTGGCAGAAATGGAAGAAAGGCACATACTTACAACTGGAGCGCCTGAAAAAGAAAACCAGAGCAATGAATCAAAACTAGTGTTTAAATTATAATCCAAGAAAACTTTCCAAAAATAAAAGAAGACCTGAATCGGCATTTGGAATGGATCCAGGGGATACTGGAAAAAATTAATCTGGTATGGTAAACTAACTCAAGACATCTTTCAGTAGAATGATGAAAAATGAAGAAAAATTCCTCAGAACCTCCAGGCACAAAAGTCACATAATTTACAAGGGACAGGAGAATTTGGCTAGCATCAGACTTGTTAAAAGAAACATATAAACCAAAGCAGTGGTGTAGAGGCATTTTTAAGAAACTTTAAAAAGTGAGAACCAAGGATTTTATATCTAGCTAATCTGTCATTCAAGTATAGACGTTATAAAAAAAGTTTCAAATATGCGACAATTGAGGAATAGTAACCTTCCTAAATACAAAATTTTGAAATAAAAGAGAATCATATACAGAAACAAAGCAAATATAGTCAAATACACATAAAACTTACAACAAAGGTTTTCACATTATCTCACAAAGCAAAGACAGACTCAACTTATGCTACACAGGGAAGACAAACAAAAACAGATTCAGAAAGGTGAAAAATAGAATGATGGCAGCAGCATGGCAGGCAAATACCATTTCCATATGGAAACTAAGGAAGACATTTAAAGCAAAGATAAGAAGCAAATTCATGGCCTCAAAAGCTTTGTCAATAAAAACGAAAGAGTGAAAATAAATGATTTAAATCCTTGACTTAAAAATCTAAATAAAGAATAACAAAATAAAGCAAAAAAAGTACACAAAAGGAAATATTCATGAGAAGAATAGTCTATTATATCTACCCCTCTGTGTATCTATTTTGCTGTTTTATATTTCTTCCCTATATTCTAGGATTCCTTCTTGCATTTCCTTTTTGTTTCCAGAACTTTTTAAATTTTAAGTTCCAGCGTACCTGTGCAGGATGTGCATGTTTGTTACATAGGTAAACATGTGCCTTGGTGGTTTGCTGCACCATTACCTAGGTATTAAGCCCAGCATTCATTAGCTATTTTTCCTGATGCTCTCTCTCCCCCTACCCTCCCCTGACAAGCCCCAGTGTGTATTGTTCCCCTCCCTGTGTCCATGTGTGCTCGGTGTTCAGCTCCCACTTATAAGTGAGAACATGCAGTGTTTGGTTTTCTGTTTCTACATTAGTTTGCTGAGAATAATGGCTTCCAGCTCCATCCATGTCCCTGCCAAGAACATGATCTCATTTCTTTTTATGACTGCATAATATCCCATGGTGTATATGTATCATGTTTTCTTTATCCAGTCTATCATTCATGGGCATTTGGGTTGATTCCATGCTATCAAAAAAGAGCTCATATAGCCAAGACAATCCTAAGCAAAAAGAGCAAACCTGGAGGCCTCAGACTACCTGACTTCAAACTATATTACAAGGCTACAGTAACCAAAACAGCATGGTACTTGTACAAAAACAGGCACATCGACGAATGGAAGAGAATAGAGAACTCAGAAATAAAACCACGTAGCTACAACCATCTGGTCTTCAACAAACCTGACAAAAGAACTTCAATTAACCATTCTTTAAGGTTCTCTGCTAGCCACAAATTATCTTAATTTTCCTTGATTGGAGAATGTCTATTTCCCCTTCATTCCTAAAGGAAACATACACTGAATATGTAATTCATCTTGACAAATGTTCTGCCACAACCTTCTGGCCTCCTTAGTTTCACATGAGAAGTCTGCTACAATTCAAATCAATTTTGCCCTATAGGTGATGTGTCATTTCTCCATACCTGCTTTCAAGATTTTTTTCTTTTAGTTTTAAAAGTTAACTTATAATGTATCTTGGCATGGATTTGATTTCTCTGGGTTTGTCTTACTTGAGAATCGCTCAGTGTCTTCACTCTGCAGGTGTGTCTTTCACCAAATTTGGGGAGTTTTTAGCAATTACTTCTTAAAATACTGTTTGGCCCCCCACTCTCTTTTTCCATTTCTTCTGAAATTTTGATGATATAAATATTAGATCTTTTGTTACTACACCATAGGTCCCGGAGGCTCTGTCCTTTTTCCTGTGATTTTCTCTCAATTTAGATTGGGAGATTTCTATTGTTCTATCTTCAAGATCACTGATTGCTTCCTCTGTAATATAATATTCACTCTGCTACCAACTCTATTTACTGACTTTTAATTTGTTATTGTATTTTTCAGTTCTATAATCACCAAGTTGTTCTTTAAAAAAAAAAAAATTATTTGGTGAGATTTTATAGGCTTTTCATTTGCTTCCAGAGTATTTAAAACAGCTCATTGAAGTGCTTTTATGATGACTGCTTTAAAACCCTTGTCAAATAATCCCCACATCCTATTCATCTCAGTGTTGACATCTGTTGATTGTCTTTTCTCATTCAAGTTGTTATTTTCTCCATTCTTGCTTATGATGAGTGGTTTTTCTATTGTGTCCAGTACATTTTTTATATTATGTTAGAGACTGTGGATCCTATTTTAAATTTCTATTTCAGCAGAGAGTCACTTTGTTTTTAGGTTTATCACGCAAGTCCTGGCCTACTTCTGTGTGCTATAGTTACAGTGACAGTTTAGTTTTCAGAGCCTTTGCAGTGCTAGTGCTATTCTGGTCAGCTCGATTCATCTGGTGCCCTGGTGCTCTGTCTCTGCCCCAAATCATGCTGCTATGCAGGAAGAATGTACTTCCCATGTTCTGTTGCAATGAGGTGGAGGGTGAGAGACACCAGGATTGTGGGGTAGTGAGTTGGCAAAGGCAGAGGGCTCTTTCCTGGGCTGCCTAGTCCTAACAGGGCACCTATTAGATCCCTGCTGCTGCTACCTGCATGGGCAGCCTCCCTGGAGGGAATAGTAGATACCAGACCCACAGGATGGAGAGCATTTCCCTGGACCCTTTTTCTGAGTGTCTTCTGCCACTGGATGGAGTTTCAGGAGATGGCAGTCTGTGGTGTTTTTCTGTGAGTTCTGAGGTACCTAACTAGGCTGCCTTTCTATAGCATTGGGCTGGGATTGGAGCCATAGTTATGAAATCATGATTTCATACACACACAAGTGTACACATATGTGCAGTGAAAGGGCCTAGAAACAAGGACACACTGGTAGTAATGACTGCACGTACCACTCAGGCCTTGGTGTCCAAATACGATTCTCCTCTAAAAGGAACCAGGGCTCCTTGAAAAAAAAATGGCTGATTCCAAGGCTAGCATAAGGAAAATTGAGAAAAGCCTGGAGCATTCTAAATTTAAAAGACATGTCAAAAAGACATCCAGCTTAGGAACATTCAAAACGGCTAGGCCTGGAACTGATATTTGTGTATAACATACGGTTTTTCTCATATAGATAGACTAGTCCAGCATCATTTAGTGAAAAGTGACCTGCAAGACAATCTTGCTGAAATTGCTTTGAATCTGAACATCAACTGGGGAGAACTGCATTACATGAATCTTCATACATAAAAATGTGTTTTATTTTTCTATTTATATCTTAAAATTTTTAAATAAATTTCCCAATACAAACACTACATGTATTTTGTTAGATTCATTCAGATCCTATGCATTTTTCTTCCTAATACATAAGGCATATTTTTTTAAAAAGTTTTCTGTTTGTTGCCAAAGAATAGAAATGCAATTGATTTTTGAATATTAAACTTATATCTAGCCATGGTATTGAATTCTTCTAATTTCTAATAATTTGTCTGTCATCATTTTATTCTTTCTAGGTAAATATTGATACTATAATAAATTTTGCTTCCTTCGGTTTCTTTCCTTTTCCTATTATTTACTTTTCATGCATTACTAGGCTAGTTTGGACCTTTAATAAAATCTGAAAAAGCACATTTATCTTTATCTTGATTTTGAACAGAACACTCTAAATACCTTATTATCAGTAAGACTAACGACTGCTGAAGAATTTTACTGGGTTAAGAAAACTGTTATTTGTATTGTGTTAAATGTTTTCATTATAAATGAGTGTTCAATTTTATCAATTTTATTTTCTGCATCTAATGGGATGATCATAAAATATTTTTCTCTTTTAATCTGTTAGTGTGATAATTTACATTTTTGGATTTTCCAGAAACATCTTTGGATTCCTAGAATAAGCCAGATTTATCACAAGTGGATTATCTTTATCATATAGATGGCTGTTGTTGAGTTACTAATCTTTTATACTTTTGTGTGTAAGGAATGTTTTTAATCGAGGTGAAATTTTGAATCTATGCTCATGAGTAAGAATATCCTTTCTCATACTATCCTTATCTGGCTTGGAGGTTCCATTTCCCTTCTTGTAATGATTCTCATGCCTCATGGCACACACAAAGTTCCCCTTTGTAAATTTCAGCATGAGCTCAATTCAATAATTATCTTGCCACCAAAAACTGGAGTCTCCCATTAAACAGTGAATTTGCTTCTATTGACGTTAAACTCTAAAATGAATCACTTAGATCTAAAAATACCTTGTTCAGGTTGTGTGTAATAAATACTTATTTTTGCCAAAGATATACAGAACTAAAAACAGAAAATCATACCTAGGGAGGCTTAAAAACATGTAAGCTGAACACTTGGTTAAATCTCAACTTTTCCCTCCTTAGATTTTTTGTTTCTTTGATATTCTTGAATTTAAAACTTAGTCAATTCATGTTCTTTCCAGTCTACTACTGAAAATGTTGAAAATGAAGACAGCAAATGTTCCTTTGAGTGCAGCCTTGGCAGAATTTTTTTTTTTGATGTTTATGGACACTCTTCTATTTATTGTCATTTTTCAATAGTTTGCAACTGAAATTCTGACCTTCTTTTGAGTTGAGTTATTAAATTGCTCAATTTTTCTGAAGTGAAAGAATTATATATTACAAGTGTAATGTCCATACATGAATTTCTACAAAGTCTGCATGCCTAAGGACAGGTTGCCTGGGTAAAGAGTCAAATTGGTAGAACCAATAAAGAATAAAAAAAAGACAAAAAAAGCATCATATCATTCATTCAACAACTTAGTGGACAAATCTTTCTATATTTTCACCATAAAGGATGGGAGAATGCCTCCAACAAGGAGAAAACAGCAACTCCCTCCATTTTATTCTCTTGTATTGTGGGTTGGAACCTACTTCCTCAACTTGTAACATTTTCAGACTTACCCTCTCAATATATAACATGTAAAAATACAGTTCATTTCTTCTGTCACCCAGCGTGGAGTGCAGTGGGGTGATCATGGCTCATTGTAACCATCCTGGGCTCAAGCAGTCTTCCCACCTCAGCCTCCTGAGTAGTTGGGATCACAGGCTCATGCCACCATGCCCAACTAGTTTTTCTATTTTTTGTAGAGACAGGGCTTTGCCATGTTGCCCAGGCTGGTCTCAAACTCCTGGGCTGAAGCTCTCTGTCCACATTGGCCTCCCAAAGTGCTGTGATTACAGGCATGAGCCATTGTGTGTGGCCCAGGATTTATTTTTTAATAGAAGTACATCACAGACCAGAGAAAAAGAATATCATCTGTCTCATATTAAGAGAATTTAGGAGTTGCACTACCAGGCTAATAACCTATTTCACTAGGAAACCATAGAGGTAATATGGGCCATCCATCTGCATATTTGGAAAGAAGCCAAACAAAGATTAGGTAGTGGCTGAGTTCAAATTAGAAGGGGCTGGGAGACTGGAAGGAAAATGTTAAAAGGATGAAAGTAATAGTCTAAAGTTGGAAGCAGAAGGAAAGAGAGATAGATGATGGATAGATGCAGAGGAAAGAAAAGGAGAAAGCTGGAAAGAAACTACCAACGAGTTATTTTGAAGGGAAGGTTAATTGAAGCTAAACAGAGAAACTCAAGACAAACACATTTTAAAAAGCAAGGCTGTGTGGATATAGCAGGATGAAACATAAAGGAAGAGTGGCCTGGAAGTGAGTTGTGAAATACGTGTGCTAACTTCTTGAAAATGATTTCTAGTCCTTGCTAAGGACTATTTCCTTACGTATCTATCTACCTTAGATAGTAGCTATTTGATTTCTAGTCCTTGCTAAGGACTATTTCCTTATGTATCTATCTACCTTAGATAGTAGCTATTTTTAAGTCAGTAGCTACTTATTAGCTATAAATCATTAGCATTTTAAAGATTATTAACTGTTCAGCTTATAGAAATAAAAAGTAGAATTTAAATAAACTGCATTAAAACCATTGAATCTTACCCAAAAGTTGAGTTTAGATACTCCCAGGTTTTGAATTTCATTTCTCTTTAGAATTATTGCCTAAAATGCACATAAGGGAAAAATGAAACAATTCAATACAATTAACATTTATATTTTGTATAAATGGTATTTTTCAAAAATTACATAGCCACCCTGTTCCATCTCAGCTATCACCAGCCATTTTCCTCCTTAACTGTTGATTTTAAATTTTGGACATGGCAAATTTCCTTGAGGTGAGACTTAAATGGTTTGGGTGTCAAAAAGTTGCCTCATTATTTCCTCACTTAGATACCCTGGCCGTTTTCTGCAGGATAATTCCTCTACAAAGGTAAATGATGTATGAGCATATGACAGCATCCATGCAAGTCTGTATGTGAGTTATCCAGCAACATTAGTGAACTAAACTAATATGAAAATCCTTCTTCTCCAAACTGCCAAATAAAATATTTAAACATGTTTAAAAAGTGTATACTCATGTGAAAGAGAAGGAACTTCTCTGGTGCTTGAAAAAAGGTGGTTTTTAAAAAATACAATATTAATTAGCAGAGAACCACCACCCCTGGCAATCTTTATAAACGCCTGTAGAATAAGGTTACAACTATAGGCTTGTATTGTAAGGGAAGGGCAGCAGAAGAGGCCTTGGGTCTATGCAAGGTAAGAAGTTGGAATTGAGACTAATACATAAAGCTAGGGTCCTCAAAAACTATACCTGCAGTGCTATGGACTGAGTATTTGTGTCCACCTCAAATTCATAGACTGAATCTTTAATCCCCAGTGTGATGGTGTTTGGAGGGTGGGCCTCTGGGAAGTAATTGAGTCATGAGGGTGAACCCTCATGAATGGGATTAGTGTGCTCATGTTACAAGAGACTAGAGAGCTGATGTCTCTCTCTACCACGTGAGGACACAGCAAAAAGGCTTCTGTCTGCAAACCACCAAAAGGGCTTTCACCAAGAACCAAATCAGCTGGCACCTTGATTTTGAACTGCTCAGCCTCCAGAACTGTGAGAAATCAATTCCTGTTGTTTAAGCCATCCTGTCTGTGGTACTTCTGTTATAGCAGCCCAAACTGACTAAGACACACAGAGACTAGGAATACTTCACCTACCATCTCTAAGAGTTGATAGGTAATTTGTTTATTCCCCTTTGGGGTGAAAACAGTGCTCTCATGAGAAACTGAATTCTTGGACTTGCATATTATTTAGATTTGGATTCAAATTTTGTATCATTTAGTTGGTGTAGAAATTCCCAAAGTGAGCCAGGATTACTGAACTTCCAATAGGAAAATATAAATGTATCAGATTACTCATTGCAACATTGTTTGTAAATGCAGAAGTTAGGCAACAACCTAAATGCCCAGACATAGGAGAGTGACTGAATGACAGTAAATCCACAGTAGAACACTAGGAAACCACCAGAAAGAATGACGAAAATCTCTATGAACTGATATCCAGGATAGGCTGTTAAATGAAAAAAAAAAAAAAAGTACAAAAGATTATCTTTAATATAAGAGGAGATGTAAAAAATATACATGTAACAGTTACTAGAACTCAAAAAAGCCCAACTAAATGGGTCAACTAGAAAACTAATGAGATTTCTTTCTTAAAGGGAACAGGCAGTAACAGGGTAAAAAGAAAGGTGGAGAGAATGGGCTGGAAGGAATAGTGGGGAATATTTTCTGAGTATAATTATATATATATATATATATATATATATATATATATATATATATATATATATATCATCCTCATTGAAATATGGTAATGTTTCACCAAAAGTAACTAAAATCAATCAGAATGAAACTTCTGCTTCTGTCCAAGTTTGTATAACAGGAACCACATTTACTTTTTCACCCTACAAAACCAAAATACCAAGCAAAATAGATTATAGAGACAACTATGAACAATTATATGCTAACAAATTAGATAACTTATAAGAAATAAATTTCTAGAAACATACAACCTACCAAGAGTAACTTATGAAAACACACAAAAAAACTCAACAGACCTATAACTCATAAGGAGAGTAAATCAGTAATAAAAATTTTCTCAACAAAGGAAAACCTCAAACCAGATGGCTTCACTGGAGAATTCCGTGAAACATTTAAATAAGAATTCATACCAATCCTTCTCAAGTTCTTCCAAAAAACTGAAGAGAACACTTCTAAACACATTTTATGAGGCCAGTATTACTCTGATACCAAATCCAGAAAAAGATACTACAAGAAAACTACAGGCCAGTATTTCTGATGAATATAGCAAAATCTATATATATATTTCTATTAAAAATGAGCAAAAATGTTTATTCTTTGGGGAATAAACATTTCCCCAAAGAATAAATACAAATGTCCAACAGGTATTTAAAATGGTGTTCAACATCACTAATCATCAGGGAAATGTAAATCAAAACCACAATGAGATACCACCTCAAACCTGTTTGGATGGCCATTATAAAACAAAACAAAACCAGAAGTAACAAATCTTGGCAAAAATGTAGAAAAACTGGAATGCTTATGCATTGTTGGTGGGAATATAAAATGGTGCAGCCAAAGGGCACATCAGGTAGTCTACATGGAAGAGTTTGCTTCAGAGTACAGCAATATTAACCATAAACTAACCACTACTTTAATTCCAGCTAATAAATCTTAAAAGCAAGGCCCAGAAAGATCAGCCTATGTTCAAGTGGCTTAACTGCATCACAGAAAAAAGCTCAAGAATATCTCTAGGAATAAGAAAATACCCAGCAGCTAACAAGATAAAATTCACAAAGCCTGGCATCCAAGTAAACATTGCCACGCATGCAAACACTCAAGAAAACACAACCCCGATATGAGGAGAAGAAACAATTAATTGAAACTGACACAGATGACAGAATTAGCAGGTGGAGGCACTGAGACAGTTACTATAACCATATTACACATGGTGAAGAAGTGGTAACAGAGAGAGAACATTTAACTAGAGACACAAAAATACTTCAAAGATCCAAAAGGAACTTTTAGATATGAAAACTACAATGACTTGAATGAGAAATACACTGGATGTGATTAACAACACGTTAGATACTGCAGAAAAACAACTAGTGAATTCTCGAAGACACAGCAATAGTAACTATCCAAAATTAAATAAAGAACAAAAATAACAAAGGCTCCATGAACCACTGAACACTTTCAGGCAGCCCAATATGCATGTAGTGAGAGTCCCTAAGTGAAAGTGAGGTGGGGAAGCAGAAAAATATTTGAAGAAATAATGGCCAAAATTTTTCCAAATTTGATAAAAATTGTAAACCTAAAGATCTAAGAATTTCAATGAATCCTAAATACAAGAAACATAAAGAAAAGTATAGTAAGGAACATTATATAAACAAACTGCTCAAAATCAGTGGTAAACACAAAATCTTATCTCTAGCTGGGAACAGCTAGAGAACTAACATATTATTTACAGATGAAAGTGCAGGGATGTCAACAGATTTCATAAGAAAAAAATGCAAACAACAAGACAAGTCAAGCAGCATCTTTTAAATTCTTAAAGAAAATTGCTGTTAACCTGCAATTCTACACCCAGGAAACATACCTTTCAAAAATGAAGGCAAAATAAAGACTTCATGACCAGGTGATTTGCACTAAAAGAAATGTTACAGGAGGTCTTTCAGACAGCAGGAATACAGTAGGTCAATCTGGCTGTACACAAGTAAAAGGCACTGAAAATAGTAACTACAGGGTAAATATATAACATTTTAAAAATGTCAAATACTTTTAAAAGGTAATTTCTGTTTAAATAAAAACAAAAACTCATTGAGATTTCTATATCATATGTTCCAGTAAAATGTATGACAATAACATGAAACAAATTTAAAAATGCACTTTATCAAAATATATGGGATGCTGATAAAGCAGTGCTTGGAGGAAATTTTATAGCACTAAACACCTGTGTTAAAAAAAAAAAGAAAGAAGTTTCTCAAGTCAATGACCTTGCTTTATACCTTAAAAAAAAAAAAACTAGAAAAGAAGGAGAGCAAAACCCAAAGTAAGCAGATGAGGCAATAAATAAAACTCGAGAGGAAATCGAGTATAAATCAATGAAACAGAAAACAAAAACTGTAGCGCAAAACAATGAAACCAAACGCTGGTTCCTTGAGAAAATTAATAAAATTGATATGCCTCTAACCAGACTGATCAGAGAGAAAACAAAATAGAACACAAACATCTAATACCAGGAATGAAAGAGGAACTATCACTACAGATACTATAGATACACAAAAGATAAAAAAATATTATGCATTTGTCAATAGATTTGACATCATAAATAAAATTTAAAAATTCCTTGAAAGATACAAGCAAAGTTCACTCAAGAGGAAATAGATAACATGAATAGCTGTATATCTTATTAATGAAATGGAACTTGTAGTTAAAAACATTCCTACAAAGAAAGTCCTAGATAGCTTCATTGGTAAATTCTACCAAATATTTAGGGACAAAATCATGATTTTACCCAATTCTTCAGAAAACTGGAGAAGAGAGAACACTTCATAACTCATTTTATGAGGCCAGCATTGCCATGTAACCAAAAAAGACAAAGATGTCATAAGAAAACTATGAACCAATTATTGTCATGAACTTAGGTGCAAAATCATAAACACAATTTTAGAAAGCTGTATCCAACAAAAAATAATAAAACAGCATGACCAAAGTGAGGTCTATTCAAGGAATGCAAAGATGCTTTAACATTTGAAAATCAACCAATATAATGCAGCACATTAACAAAACAGAAAAGAGAAACTATATGATTACATCATATCTTCAAAATTCATTTTTGAAAAAACTCAGCAAACTGAACAGAAGGGAACTTCTTCAACCTGATAAAGGGCTTCTCTGAAAAATCCTATGACTAACACCATTACTTAAGGATGAAAGACTGAATAATTAAGCAAAACTTACATTTCAAAATGGCCATTTAAAATAAGACATTTTAAAATACTAAAATATGTGAAAGAATGACACAAATCAAAATTAGAAAAACTGAGAAATGAGCTGACAGAAATCAAATAATTTGAATCAAAACAAAAATAAATTTCAGACACAAAAAGCTAGAAGGAATATGAGGAAATGAACATAATAATACTGCCTTAAGAGCTATGAAAGGTGAAGAGAAGAAACTTTTAGAAATAAAAAAAGAAATAAGATAAAAAGTATTCAAGAGAAAGTGATATGTTTATAACGTATCAAAACTTCTAACACTTTTAATTAGCCACCCTTTTGGACAGAAGTAAAACAAGTATTCAAAGAGACAGCTGGGCGTGGTGGCTCATATCTGTAATCGCAGCACTTTGGGAGGCAGAGGCAGGCAGATCACCTGAGGTCAGGAGTTTGAGACCAGCCTGGCCAACATGGTGAAACCCCGTTTCTACTAAAACTACAAAAATTAGCTGGGCATGGTGGTGGGCACCTGTAATCCCAGCTACTCGGGAGGCTGAGGCAAGAGAATCTCTTGAACCCAGGAGTTGGAGGTTGCAGTGAGTCAAGATGGCACCATTGCACTCCAGCCTGGGCAACAAGAGTGAAACTCCATCTCAAAAAAAAGAAAGAAAGAAAGAAAGAAAGAAAGAAAGAAAGAAAGAAAGAAAGAAAGAAAGGAAGGAAGGAAGGAAGGAAGGAAGGAAGGAAGGAAGGAAGGAAGGAAGGAAGGAAGGAAGGAAGGAAGGAAGGAAGGAAGGAAGGAAGGAAGGAAGGAAGGAAAAGAGAGAGAAAGAAAGAAAAGAAGAAAGAGTAAAAGTGAAAGAGACAAAAATTTTACACAGAGCCAACTTAACTTTCAAGTAAAAGGTGACAAAACAAACTGTGACAAACACATCAGAATTGAAGGAATTCTCTTGTAGAACAAGACTAAAATAACCAAGATAACTAGGAGATAATGGCATAAAGACTGCTGATAAATAAATATGTATTTGTTCACATAAAAACATGAAATAAGGTTGATAAGGCAGAAAGTACAGTATGCAGTACTCTATGTTCTGACAATATAGATACAGAATTAGTAAAAAAAAAAAAAAATGTGCGAAGAGAATGAAAGAAGGATATGCAAAAAAATCTTTATTTCTCATAATCATGTGCGTGGTGCAGTATAGCAATTCTCATGCATACACTTTGGGAGATACTCTCATAATCATGTGCGTGGTGCAGTATAGCAATTCTCATGCATACACTTTGGGAGATACTCTCATAATCATGTGCGTGGTGCAGTATAGCAATTCTCATGCGTACAACTGGATATGTGATATTCTATCATCCCCTTGCTTCTTGAGACCCAAGAGAAACAAACAAACAAAAAAGAGTTAAGTAAAAACCCTATATTCTTGAATTTGATTTGGAAATATCCATCAGAACTTGTGAGCTAGTTTACCGTAAATGCATGCACTCACACACATGCACACACACACATATTTTCATGGCAGATTTTTAAAGAGAGAGCCTGCACCCTATGTTATTTCCTAGCTCTGTCCACTAAGAAGGCCTAGAAACAATGACCTACTCAGTAGCAATGAGTATCCTTGGGTCCCAGACTGCGGTCTTAAAAACACCATTTCCCCAATAAAGGCAAGGAGGGTGTCTCGCAGGAATGGCTGCCTCCAGGTTTTGGGCAGAAGTCCACAAGAGAGACCTGGAAAAACTTGTCATACATGACACAAGTATGCTATCAGACCACCAGGGTCATGTCAGAGAACTTAGGAGAAACCTAAAGAGGCTCCCCTGGTCAACAATGAAACAATCTGAGAATGAGTCAAGATAATAATTTCAATTAACTTGAAATACATCAAAAATGTTTAAATCCCTATGTTCCTAATGAAACTTAAACACACACATACACAGTCCAAAGAGCCCACATTTGGAAGATGACAGGGAATCAATTGATTATTTTTAAAACTTGCAAATAAAGAGGTAAATCAACACCTACTTAACTTTTCCTAAATGAACTTTAGATGATGGATTAGAATGTGACCACTTTGCAATCCCTGTTGAATTAACAGATCCATCATAAGGCACTGAGGGCTAGTACCATAAAGAGAGACATTATGTGCCTTTTGATGGAAGAACAATACTATAGACTTGCCAAAGTGATCAAGCCGGAAGCAATCCAAGTTTCAGATACGGTTTCTAATATATTAAGCTATACCATGAGACAAAGGACCATGCTTAGCTACACCACAAGAACTCAAAAAGCAAAATCTGGACCATGAAATCCTCCACATGTTCTGACTCCAGTTCTTCAACAAATAAATTTCATGAGGATAAAACCAGGCAGATATGCAGGAAACTTGTAGCAAAAAGAGAAACTTAAGTGATGAAACTAAAAAGGAATGCTGGGAAGTTACTATCATAGCAATCAAGACAGTCATTATTGTTTTAGGGCAGTACAAGGGAGTGCTTTGGGACAGGCCACATGGAGGGCTTTTACACTCATTTAGAAAATTATAATTTTGATATAATGGTAGTTTAAGAATGTTTGCCACATAATACATAACACAGTCAGCCCTCCACATCCATGGGTTCCAATTGCTGCAGATTCAACCAATGGCAGAAAGAAAATATTTGAAATAATAATAATACAACAGTTTAAAAAGTACAAATGAAAAAACAATACAGTACACAACTATTTGCATAGTATTTGTATTGCATTAGATGTCAAGAGTAATCTAGAGATGATTTAAAGTACATAGGAAGTTGGGCATAGGTTATATGCAAATAACACACCATTTTACATAAGGAACTTCAACATCTGCAGGTTTTAGTATCCACAGGGGTTGGGGATGTCCTGGAATCAATCCCTGCAGACACTGAGGGGAGATTTTACTCATCAGTATTAGCCAGCACTAAGTCAGCACACAAAACCTTTGCTTTATGCAGTTTTTATCTGTACTATATTTCAAAATAAAAAAATTTTCATTAAAAGAGGTAGATAAGCACACTATTAGGAGTCCTCTACTCTATAATGGTGAAATAGTTTGACAAAATGTTGGAAAGAAAAAGTATTTTTTCTGGGAGAGAAAGAGGAGGAATTACTATGAGGGAAAAAGGATATGAAAAGCAAAAACGTTAAAACATAAGGGAAATACCAAAAGATTAAACCACTGCACCATACATGGAAAAGGGCTATATTTTGGTGTTACTGTAGTTGGTATCATTTCTGATCAGTGTGGAGATGGGAGGTACAGGGGAATATTCTAGGCTCTAGCTTATAGATATCAGAAGTATAACTACAATGTAATAGAACTGATTTACTAAACCACCTTTCCAAACACATATCCAAAAAATGTCATTCCATGTAGTTCCTGTGAGGAGACTACACACTTATTCTAATTATCTTGCCATTGCTCAAAGTAGTTTGGAACTACACTTTCTAAACTGCTTTCAGAAATAGCTTAGTTATAGGTGCAAAATAATCGGTCTTATGACTTTACTGTCACACCATCATTTGAGTAAGGCCTGTATTACCCAGCCCAATCACACAAAATATTCACAAAATTTTGGTCATTTCGAAAAATCAAATCCACTCTTGAAAGGCAAAGATTTGCCATCAGTGAAGACATTGTAAAGAATGTGCCGTATCTGTGAAGGAAACTCAGAGGAGTTCCAAAAATGTTTTGGGCAGTGGCAGTGGCACTGCAATGAGTACTCAACCTCCTCAAGTGACTTAGGAGAAAGAAGTCATTTTTATCATAAAATGGGATATGATTAAAGTAAGTCTTATTATTTTATGATAATTTTTAAATATTTACTTGGGCATTGTCTTAAAAAGAAAAACTTCCTACTATAATATTTTTCAAGGATAGGACAGATAAAAAGGTTTGCTTGGGAAGAACTGTGTCATGTTGAATGATAATCAGGAAAGGGCCTATTTATTCTCTTATACCTGTTTTAGATAGGAAAACATGCTATTTGGTAGGTTAAAAAAAAAAAAAACGACTTTATGAACTAAATACTTACCCACGTCATTAATAAAGATGAAGAATAAGAAGATAAGTACATTGAATTTCCAAACATCAAAATGAAACTAAGGATAACTGAAATCTGAAAAAAAAGTGAAAAAAATACATTTTATGGTTATTACTTATATTGGCATAATGCATATTTTGTAGGTATATAGCCATTTCTAATGCAAATCTATTTGCATAAAGATGAATAACTCTTGGCCAAATGATAAAAGAATTTCAAGTCACTGCTACATTGTAAGTATTAAAATTCAAGACTATAAACTCTATCTGGCAGAATTTCACTTTTTCTCCATCTGCTACTTGGAACAATGAAAAATAAGTCTATGATTTCTATTGTTTTAACAATGGAGTAATATAACAAGAAAGACTTAGTTATAAATACCAGTTTTACTAATCTTATTTTTGTTAGACTTCAGAACTTCTATTATTTATGAAGCTTTACTAACTTTTTATATTTTTAAGGAAGCTATGTTTGGGACCTAAGCCAAAAACAAAATTGCAAGAATATAAAATTTCAGTTAGGGTGTCATTCAGGCAAAATGCTAAAATCTCATGTCTGAGAAAGAAAAGGCAGTTTTAAAAGTAGTAATAATAATAATAAATAAAACATAAATGTTTTAGAGAATAAAACACATCTATAGTCTAGTTGAAAGTATAATCTATTATAATATGACATCTATAATATACATTTCCAGTTTTCCTTCTGGATATCACCAGTACCATATGTATTAAATATTACCAAAGAGGAGGTACCCTATAAAACAGAATCACTTTGATTTTATAAACTCTGAGGACCTATCTTAACATTTGACTTATATATAGTAAAAATGTTACCATGTTCACATAAATGATCTTCTGAAATTTGCTTGGTTCAATGTATCCCACAACATACATGGGAAATAATGATGCTATCTGAAATAACACAAAAAAGCAAAAGTGAAAAAAAGTATAGAAAACTAACACTTTACTATTCATAGGCAAAGTAAATATAAGAGGAGGGCTACATTTCTAATGGTAAGCAAAGGAATTTGAACCAACCTTCCCGCTAAGAACTAGAATGTCTAGGAAAAATATAAATATATAAATAAAAATATTTTTTAAATATGTATAAAAGCCACAGATAATTAACAAAGCAAATGAGGAATTAAAAAGATAGATGGCAATCTATAGCAATGAGCATGACATTTTGGACCACTTTTCTCCCAGAGGTATCTGCCAATTTCAACAGAGGCAGATGCCTGCCAGCTGAGAGGCAGTTGGGAGACCAGCAAGCTGAGCAGGCATTTCAGCAGATTCAGCACTCAGAGTGCACCAAGAAGGGTGCTTTAGTTTGGAGTTTCAAAAGGCCATACTATAATAGTGAACCAGAAATCAAGCAGCCCTCAGAAAGACTGAAACCCATCTATGGATCATCTCAATCTGATTGCATGAAGGTGGTTCAAGATTAATTAGTGCTTTTGATTTGCCTTTCCAATTTTTCATGTATAATGTCCAGCACCAAATCAAAAATAACCCAGCATAGATGAAGATAAGACATTATCACTAACACAATAGAAACAGATCCACAAAAGATTTATATCAGGGATCAGCACATTTGTTATATAAAAGGCTAGATAATAAGTACGTTATGCTTTGTTGGTCACATACAGTCTCTTGTACATTCTTTTTCATTTTTGTTCTATATCCCTTTAAATACATAAAAACTATTCTTAGCTTGGAGATCACTCAAACACTTGTCTGGTGCAATCAGATATGTCTTTAAACTATGCTTCAAATGTTCAAGGAAATAACTGATAGGATTGAAAATTCCAGGAGAGCACAGAAGTCATAAAAAAAAATTGGGCTAGGCATGGTGGCTCATGCCTATAATCCCAGCATTTTGGGAGGCCCAGATAGGAGGACTGCTTGAGGCCTGGAGTTCAAGAGCAGCCTGGGCAAGATGGTGCTACCTCATCTCTACAAAAAAATTAAAAAATTAGCCAGATGTGGTGGCACAATGAACTAAGTTTAACCTTAATCTATGAAAAACACAATTAAGAATAAAATCTTAAAGTACACCCAGAAAATAACATTGAATTATCCGTCTGTAAGCATGAAACGCACAAATACAAACAAAACTATATACATTAGTAAAGAAAAATAAAAGCCTAGTATATATCCAGAGAATGGCTCGCAAATCATTACAGCAACATCAAACTTACCCAAAGACCTTTTTTTTTTTTCTTTTTGGAACTGAGTCTCACTCTGTCACCCAGGATGGAGTGCAGTGGCGTGATCTCAGCCCACTGCAATATCTAACTCCCAGGTTCAAGCAATTCTCTGCCTCAGCCTCCCAAGTAGCTGAGGTTACAGGAGCCTGCCACCATGCCCGGCTAAGTTTTTTGTATTTTTAGTAGAGATGGGGTTTCACCATCTTGGCCAGGCTGGTCTTGAACTCCTGACCTCGTGATCCACCCGCCTCAGCCTCCCAAAGTTCTAGGATTACAGGCATGAGCCATCGTGCCTGGCCCCAAAGAGCTGCTTGGTTGCATCAGTACTACTGGATTAATAAATGTGCTTGCAATGAAGTGCTGCTCACTAAAAACCAATTCTACTCTGTTGGCATTTGCAAATAATGAAAACCATAGAATAATGTCCATGTTATAACCTGAAAGGAGCCAACTATTATGAAGTAAAGCAGAGGGAATACTTTAAACATGCAGCACCAATTGAGCTGGGGTTATAATTTCATTCTTTGTAGGCTATTGGCAGCATAAGACTTCTTGGCAGAATTTCTCACTTCCAATATAGAGTATTATTATTAGCATCAGTATTTATGATGCAGGAAGGAGCTCTGATGGAAAATCTTAGTATCATGAAATTTCCTCAGAATTCTCCATTTACTCTCTGCTTCCCCAGTTCAGTTTCTTGGTACTAGTTATGTAGTTGCTTTAGAAACAGGATATGGGCTCAGCTCACTTAAGCAATGATGAGCTTTATGATTAAAGCTCATAGAAATGGTGCCAGGTAAAATTCTGCTCCACAGACAAAACAGCCAACATTTAGCTGGATTGGAAGCAGAACATCCTGCTGTGAAGAGTAGGATTGGCCCTTAGAATGCTGTGTAGCTTGGCACCCAGAATGATCACCATGACAAAAGGAAAATCTATAGGTAGTTGTATACAGATAATATCTCAAACACCAAAAATAACATTTGTGAATAAAAATAATAGAAAAACTCTTTCACATGTCGAGCCTTAAAATCTGTCAAACTAATACAGTAAAAAATGTGGAATTATATTATTTCATTAAAATCATACCTTTATGTAAAATTTATCCCCTATTTTGAAAATCTTTTAGGGCATAAATGTAACCATATTTAAAAATTTCTATGGAAACAACCAAGGACATCTTGCATTCGACTTAATTAATATACCCAAAGGAATATAAATCATTCTATTACAAAGATACATGTGTTCATTGCAGCACTATTCACAATAGCAAAGACATGGAATTAACACAAATGCCCATCAGTGACAGACTGGATAAAGAAAATGTGGTACATATACACCATGGAATACTATGCAGCCACAAAAAGGAACGAGATCAGGTCCTTTGCAGGGACATGAATGGAGCTGGAGGCCATTATCCTCAGCAACAGGAACAGAAAACCAAACACCACATGGTCTCACTTATAAGTGGTTGCTGAACAATGAGAATACATGGACACAGGCAGGGGAACAACACACGCTGGGGCCTGTCAGGGAATGCGGTGGGGAGAGCATTAGGAAAAACAGCTAATGCATGCTGGGCTTAATACCTAGGTAATGAGTTGATAGGTGCAAAAACCACCATGGCATACATTTACCTATGTAACAAACCTCTACATCCCACACATGTACCCCAGAACTTAAAATAAAAATAAAAATTAATTTAAAAAATCATCTTACCTGTGTAAAAAGTATAAACTGAGCAAATTGCCAGGGAAGCATAAAAGCCACATTGGAAAGACAGAGTGCAATGAAGGGCCTTCTATCATTGCTCGAGGTCCTTAATAGAGAGAATTGATACGAATAAGTTTCACCCTAAAAATAGGCTGTCACTGAAAAGAAAGACTAGTTGCAAAATGATAAAATCTAAATTATTCCATTACCTTTACTATAATACAACAAAATATAGTTAACTTTTTAAAGCATACTAAAAAGAACTTGAAATACTTCATGCCTTGCATGAAGCAATCAAAATTAGAGTTTTAAAAATAACATTGTAATTTACCACTAAATATTTTAAATACAAAAGCTTGTTTTCCTCTACATACGCATGATATTAGAAATTTAATACTCCAGCGAGGAGGTCAGAAAATAGGATGCGGCACTGCCCCTGCACACCTCAACATGCTTCTCCTGTATGTGTAGCAACAACTTTATATACCACCACTTTTCTGTTTCCAAAAACATTGAAGAGAAATGTAAGTGCTGACAAAGTAATAAGTTAACAACTATGGGAAAAATTTGAGGAAAAGGAATCCTAAAAAATTAAAAAATCATTCTAGAATTCAGTTGAAGCGTGTGGAAGTTTAAATTGTCCATTCTCCATTACTGAGATGTATTGGGAACCAGTATCTTTTACCACAGAGAATTACAATAACTTTTAGACATGAAAAAAGAAACACAAATGTTTTACATAAATAAGAAAACTGTAACTGTTCCTTTTATAAATGCTGTGTTGGATTTTGATGAATCCTTGTACAATCATATATAAATTTTCAAAAACAAAATTCTAAATGTTCATATTGTTTGTTATCATAAAATACTCATTATGTACTTTGTAATCTTATATTTTTCAAACAAAAATTACTTTTGACTAAGATACAGAGTATAGCACATGCCCTCAATGATACAACCCTAAATGTTCTAATTAAGACATTTTATTCCATGAAACCCCTGACTGACCAGACTGATACTACTTCAAAAAAAATAAAAATAACCCACCTTCCTAGGAATTAAACTGGTAATGAATAGCAAGGGGTGATGAAGAATGGGCAGCTTCCATCACCTAAGCTTTGAGAGAAGGCAAAGTGTAGAGGGAAGATGCAGAGATCTGAATGAGGAGGAGGTTCCTAAATCCAAATTCAACCCCAGAATACACTTGTCAAGTTGATAAGAAATCAGAAGTTAGCCTGCTCCATTCTCAAAGTTTGTGCTACCCCAGTACACTACTATTTACCACTCTTCAATTAGCTTTATCTGAGTGCCACAAATATTTGCATGGATATGTGCACCATTGGTACTTTTAAATACATATAACTGGCTGGGCGCAGTGGCTCATGCCTGTAATCCCAGAACTTCGGGAGGCCGAAGTGGGCGGATCACTTGAAGTCAGGAGTTTGAGACCAGCCTGGCCAACATGGTAAAACCCTGCCTCTACTAAAAATACAAAAATTAGCTGGGGGTGGTGGTGTGCACCTGTAATCCCAGCTACTTGGGAGGCTGAGGCAGGAGAATCGCTTGAACCCGGGAAGCAGAGGTTGCAGTGAGCCGATTGTGCCACTGCACTCCAGCCTGGGTGACAGAGCAAGACTTCATCTCTAAATAAATAAATAAAAATTTATGTATGTGTGGATGATTCATAAATTTACTGTTTTAAAAAACAAGGAAGACAAACAAATGATTTTTATATAAGGCAGAATCTGCCAGGGACTAGTAGGTGAAGAATGGGGTCCTCTGGGAGTTTGGAGGAGACAGTGATCATGATTTCATTCACTGAGAGTTCTCATTAGTATTCTATCAAACTTATTTCTCTGATAAGGCTATTTATACTACCTACCACTTACGGGGTTTTTTGTTCATTTCTCAGACCTCTTAAATATCTAAAATGCTTATAAATGTAATCCCTAAAAAAAAAGTGTATCAAAAAAAAAAAAAAAACTTTGAAATGAAACTGGTTGTCCTGTTGGAAACATTGGTTGTTCAGAAATGCTTCATAAATAAGAGAATATATGTACTCCTTATCCATCTAACTCCGCATTTCCCAAATTCGTTTGCACACAGAACACTTTTTTCATGGCACATTCATCAAAATCACAGGTTAGAAAACAATGTCAGAGTACCTAAACTCTGAAGAGAAAATGTAATTGTTTCTCAAAAACTTTTGAATCTTGGCAAACTATATGCAAACACATACCTTTTGGTTTTTTAAAACATAACGTAGTTATCTAAAACCTGTAGCCTACTCTTAAATGGGAGAGCAATTTTTACAAGCAATTTTGAATTATTTTCTTAAATCTATACTCAATACTTTTAAAATAACTAAAAAATGGTCTAAATTTGGTAATTACAACTTCATAGATTGAAGTATATATCTATAATATAGATATATATTGACATTTGTTTTAGACGGAGTCTCTCTCTGTTGCCCAGGCTGGAGTGCAGTGGCACAATCTCAGCTCACGGCAACCTCTGCCTCCCGGTTCAATCAATTCTCCTGCCTCAGCCTCCCAAGTAGCTTGGATTACAAATGCACACCACTATGCCTGGCTAATTTTTGTAATTTAGTAGAGAAGAGGTTTCACCATGTTGGCCAGGCTGGTTTCGAACTCCTGACCTCAATTGATCCACCCACCTTGGCCTCCCAAAGTGCTGAATTGAAGTATATTTTAAGAAACTTAAATTATAATTTATTTGCCTTTGTTTTATAAGTCGAAGTTACCTGAGAATCAAAGTTAAAATATACATCTGAAGTACAAGGAATGAATAGGAAAAACTTTCACGGAGAGGTGGTGTCCACATCACACGGGTGGCCTGAAATCAACAAAATGCCCACTTTACATCATGTTTACTATAACAAACATATTTAAAAACCAGGGCTGAGTTTGTTTTAGTAATTTTAATACTAGGCTCACTGTATCCCATTTCTGAGTGTCTGGCATAGCTTCTCAGTTTTTGAAGCTCTCTTAACACATGAGGCCATTAAGTAGAGAGCAATTAACTACCATGTCCAGAAACCAGCAACAGATATATCAGACTGAGCAAAAGGAAACCCAAGGGACAAATAAGATTGTATGTATAAGAGTTGTGAGAATTCTGTGACTGACCAACTAGATTCACAGTCCAGTCCTGCAGGTATGATCCTGGCATATGATCCTGGCATCCCAGGCTTTGGGATATATGTATGCCAAGACAAATACCTAAACAAATGTCACCTAGGTCATTCACAAGCACCAAGAGAGTTTCTACATAACAAGTTTGAATGAATATAAATACATACTTCGAATAGCTAAGATTGCCTCAGAATTTGTAAAATGTAACTTAAAAAAGGTTAAGTATATATTTTAAAAACAACTAGAAGTATTTGGGAACTACAAATGTGATGCATGTAATGAAAGTATTAAATGTTCATACAAACTTTAAAATTACTTCTAAGACATATGGGTCAGAGTATTAGAAAAATTTTCCATCAAAAATTCTGAAATTCTAGAAAGAATGTGAACTCTTATTACTTTCCAAGAGTGTTATAAGTTATTGCTCCTCTTCCAAGATACCAAAATTGTAAATGTTGTAAGAGGAATTATGATACATATAAGAAAGTCAACTTATACCAACAGTTTCCTGGCACACTCAAAGTAAAAGCTTTGTCATTATATCAGCACATTGTTGAATGACAATGCATTTGTTTGCTTTAAAATAATATATATAAGGATTTTATGTATAAGTTTTATGATTCCTTTATCTAACTGATTTTTAAAAATTAACCCAACAGCAATGGATAAAAGTACTTCTACCCTGGCCGGGCATGGTGGCTCATGCTTGTAATCTCCAGTACACTCTGGGGGGCCAAGGTGGGTGGATCATGAGGTCAGCAGTTCAAGACCAGCCTAGCCAACATGGTGAAACCCCATCTCTACTAAAAATACAAAAATTTAGTTGAGCATGGTGGCACATGCCTGTAATCCCAGCTACTCAGGAGGCTGAGGCAGGAGAATTGCTTGAAACCAGGAGGCAGAGGTTGCAGTGAGCTGAGATCATGCCACTGCACTCACTGTACTCCATGCTGGGAAACAGAGCAAGACTCCATCTTGAAAAAAAAAATGTACTTCTACCCTATGTAACCTGTGTCATAACATATAAAATATTTTGCTCCCAAGAGCTAATAGTCAGAATCCCTCTCTTTTTCATTGCCATATCCTCAGCATCTAACAGAGCATGAACATGGTATGCGCTCAATATTTTGTTGAATGAATCCATCATATTTGAAATAAGCTTCTATGAGCTCTTTTTTAGGTAGACCATGTTTCATTGGGCTGAATTAGTAAGTTAATGTCTATTTTGAATTCAGCATTTTGCATTACTGAACAGACACCATGACGTAACAGAAAGAAGTGAGGGAGCAGGTGGCAGCGTCTTAGCCATGTCCTTGCTGTCAGGCAAGTTTCAGTTAGACAAGATGAATAAGTGCTAGAGATCTGCTATACAACCTTGTGTTAGTACTGTAGTGTACACTTAAAACTATGGAATGAGGTTCCAAGATGCCCAAATAGGAACAGCTCTAGGCTACAGCTCCCAGACTGAGCAACTCAAGAGATGGGTGATTTCTGCATTTCTAACTGAGGTACTGGGTTCATCTCACTGGGGCATGTTGGACAGTGGGTGCACGACTGTGGGTGCAGCCCACCAAGCGAGAGACGAAGCAGGGCAGGCATCGCCTCACCCGGGAAGTGCAAGGGGTAAGGGAATTCCCTTTCCTAGCCAAGGGAAACCATGACACACACCACCTGGAAAATTGGGTGACTCCCACCCAAATACTGCCCTTTTCCAAGGGTCTTAGCAAATGGCACATCAGGATATTACATCCCGCACCTGGCATAGAGGGTCCCACAAACACAGGGCCTCCTTCATTGCTGGCACAGCAGTCTGAGATCTAACTGCAAGGCAGCAGCAAGCCTGGGGGAGGGGCGCCCACCATTCCTGAGGTTTGAGTAGGAAAACGAAGCAGCCTGGAAGCTTGAACTGGGTGGAGCCCATCACAGCTCAAGGAGGCCTGCCGGCCTCTGTAGACTCCACCTCTGGGGACAGGGCATAGCCAAACAAAAGGCAGCAGAAACCTCAGTAGATTTAAATGTCCCTGTCTGACAGCTTTGAAGAGACTAGTGGTTCTCCCAGCACAGAGTTGGAGATCTAAGAATGGACAGACTGCCTCCTCAAGTGGGTCCCTGACCCTCGAGGAGCCTAACTAGGAAGCACCCCCAAGTAGGGGCAGACTGACACCTCACACGGCTGGGTATCCCTCTGTGATGAAGCTTCCAGAGAAATGATCAGGCAGCAACATTTGCTGTTCAGCAATATTCACTCTGCTGCAGCCTCCACTGCTAATACCCAGGCAAACAGGGTCTGGAGTGGACCTCCAGCAAACTCCAATAGACTTGCAGCTGGGGGTCCTGATTGTTAGAAGGAAAACTAACAAAAAGAAAGGACATCCACACCAAAACCCCATCTGTACATCACCATTATCAAAGACCAAAGGTAGATAAAACCACAAAGATGGGGAACAAAAAGAGTACAAAAGCTGAAAATTCTAAAAATCAGAGTGCCTCACCCCTCCAAAGAAACACAGTTCTTCACTAGCAACAGAACAAAGCTGGATGGAGAATGACTTTGACGAGAGAAGAAGGCTTCACATGATCAAACTTGTCCGAGCTAAAGGAGGAAGTTTGAACCCATCACAAAGAAGCTAAAAACATTGAAAAAAGATTAGATGAATGGCTAACTAGAATAACCAATGTAGAGAAATCCTTAAATGACTGATAGAGCTGAAAACCATGGCATGAGAACTACATGATGCACACACAAGCCTCAGTAACCGATTCAGTCAACTGGAAGAAAGGGTATCAGTGACTGAAGATCAAATGAATGAAATGAAGTGAGAAGACAAGTTTAGAGAAAAAAGAGTAAAAAGATATAAACAAAGGCTGCAAGAAATACGGGACTATATGAAAAGACCAAATCTACGTCTGATTGGTATACCTGAAAGTGACTGGGAGAAAGGAACCACGTTGGAAAATACTCTGAAGGATATTATACAGGAGAAATTCCCCAACCTAGCAAGGCGTGTCAACATTCATATTCAGGAAATACAGAGAGCACCCCACAAAGATACTCCTCGAGAAGAGCAACTCCAAGACACATAATTGTGAGATTCACCAAAGTTGAAATGAAGGAAAAAAAATTAAGGACAGCCAGAGAGAAAGGTCGGGTTACCCACAAAGGGAAGCACATCAGACGAACAGCAGATCTCTCGGCAGAAACTCTACAAGCCAGAAGAGAGTGGGGCCAATATTTGACATTCTTAAAGAAAAAATTTGCAAACCAGAATTTCATATCCAGTCAAACTAAGCTTCATAAGTGAAGGAGAAATAAAATCCTTTACAGACAAGCAAATGCTGAGAGGTTTTATCCCCACCAGGCCGGCCTTACAAGAGTTCCTGAAGGAAGCACTAAACATGGAAAGGAACAACCGGTACCAGCCACTGCAAAAACATGCCAAAATGTAATCACCATTGATGCTAAGAAGAAACTGCATCAACTAATGAGGAAAATAACCAGCTAATATCATAATGACAGGATCAAATTCACACATAACAATATTAAGCTTAAAAGTAAATGGGCTAAATGCTCCAATTAAAAGACACAGACTGGAAGATTGGATAAAGAGTCAAAGCACACCCATCAGTGTGCTGTATTCAGGAGAGCCATCTCATGTGCAGAGACATGCATAGGCTCAAAACAAAGGGATGGAGGAAGATCTACCAAGCAAATGGAAAACAAACAAACAAAAAAAGCAGGGGTTGCAATCCTAGTCTCTGATAAAACAGACTTTAAACCAACAAAGATCAAAAGAGACAAAGAAAGCCATTATATAATGGTAAAGGGATCAATTCAACAAAAAGAGCTAACTATCCTAAACATATATGCACCCAATACAGGAGCACCCAGATTCATAAAGCAAGCACTTAGAGACTTGCATAGAGACTTAGACTCACACACAATAATAATGGGCAACTTGAACACCACACTGTCAACACCAGACAGATCAACGAGATAGCAAGTTAACAAGGCTATCCAGGAGTGAACTCAGCTCTGCACCAAGCAGACCTAATGGACATCTACAGAACTCTCCACCCCATATCAACAGAATGTATATTCTTCTCAGCACCACATTGCACTTATTCCAAAATTGACCACATTGTTGGAAGTAAAGCACTCCTCTGCAAATATGAAAGAACAGAAATTATAACAAACTGTCTCTCAGACCACAGTGCAATCAAACTAGAACTCAGGATTAAGAAACTCACTCAAAACTGCTCAACTACATGGAAACTGAACAACTAGCTCCTGAATGACTACTGGATACATAATGAAATGAAGGCAGAAATAAAGATGTTCTTTGATACCAATGAGAACAAAGACACAACATACCATAATATTGGGGACACATTTAAAGCAGTGTGTAGAGGGAAATTTATAGGACTAAATGCCCACAAGAGAAAGCAGGAAATATATAAAATTGACACCCTAACATCACAATTAAAAGAACCAGAGAAACAAGAGCAAACACATTCAAAAGCTAGCAGAAGGCAAGAAATAACTAAGATCAGAGCAGAACTGAAGGAGAGAGAGACACAAAAAAACCCTTGAAACAATCAATGAATCCAGGAGCTGGTTTTTTGAAAAGATCAACAACATCGATAGACTGCTAGCAAGAAAAATAAAGAAGAAAAGAGAGAAGAATCAAATAGAAGCAATGAAAAATGATAAAGGGGATATCACCACCGACCCCACAGAAATACAAACTAACATCAGATAATTCTATAAATACCTCTACGCAAAAAAACTAGAAAACCTAGAAGAAATGGATAAATTCCTGGACACATACATCCTCCCAAGACTAAACCAGGAAGAAGTTGAATCCCTGAATAGACCAATAATGGGCTCTGAAATTGAGGCAATAATTAACAGCCTACCAACCAAAAAAGACCAGGACCAGATGGATTCACAGCCAAATTCTACCAGAGGTACAAGGGGGAGCTGGTACCATTCCTTCTGAAACTATTCCAATTGACAGAAAAAGAGGGAATCCTCCCAAACACATTTTATGAGGCCAGCATCATCCTGATACCAAAGCCTGGCAGAGACACAACAAAAAAAGAGAATTTTAGACCAATATCCCTGATGAACGTTGATGCAAAACTCCTTAATAAAATATTGACAAACCGAATCCAGTAGCACATCAAAAAGCTTATCCACCATGATCAACTGGGCTTCACCCCTGGAATGCAAGGCAGGTTCAACATATGCAAATCAATAAATGTAATCCAGCATATAAACAGAACCAAAGACAAACACCACATGATTATATCAATAGATGCAGAAAAGGTCTTTGACAAAATTCAACAGCCCTTCATGCTAAAACCTCTCAATAAATTTGGTACTGATGGAATGTATTTCAACATAATAAGAGCTATTTATGACAAACTCACAACCAGTATCATATAGAATGGGCAAAAACTGGAAGCATTCCTTTTGAAAACGGGCACAAGACAGGGATGCCCTCTCTCATGACTCCTATTCAACATAGTGTTGGAAGTTCTGGCCAGGGCAATCAGGCAGGAGAAAGAAATAAGGGGTATTCAGTTAGGAAAAGAGGAAGTCAAATTTTCCCTGTTTGCAGATGACATGATTGTATATTTAGAAAACCCCATTGTCTCAGCCCAAAATCTCCTTAAGCTGATAAGCAACTTCAGCAAAATCTCAGGATACAAAATCAATGTGCAAAAATCACAAGCATTCCTATACACCAATAACAGACAAATAGAGAGCCAAATCATGAGTGAACTCCAATTCACAATTGCTTCAAATAGAACAAAATACCTAGGAATTCAACTTACAAGGGATGTGAAGGACCTCTTCAAGGCGAACTACAAACCACTGCTCAATGAAATAAAAGAGGACACAAACAAACGGAAGAACATTCCATGCTCATGGATAGGAAGAATCAATATTGTGGAAATGGCCATAATGCCCAAGGTAATTTATAGATTCAGTGCCATCCCCATCAAGCTAGCAATGACTTTCTTCACAGAATGGGAAAAAATCTACTTTAAAGTTCATATGCAACCAAAAAAGAGCCCGCATTGCCAAGACAATCCTAAGCCAAAAGAACAAAGCTGGAGGCATCACGCTACCTGACTTCAAACTATACTACAAGGCTACAGTAACCAAAACAGCATGGTACTGGTACCAAAACAGAGATACAGACCAATGGAAGAGAACAGAGCCCTCAGACATAATATCACACATCTACAACCATCTGATGTTGATAAACCTGACAAAAACAAGAAATGGGGAAAAGATTCCCTATTTAATAAATGGTGCTGGTAAAACTGGCTAGCCACATGTAGAAAGCTGAAATTGATTCCCTCCTTACATCTTATACAAAAATTAATTCAACATGGATTAGAGACTTAAATGTTAAACCTAAAACCATAAAAACCCTAGAAGAAAACCTAGGCAATACCATTCAGGACATAGGCATGGGCAAGGACTTCATGACTAAAACACCAAAAGCAATGGCAACAAAAGCCAAAATTCACAAATGGGATCTAATTAAACGAAAGAGCTTCTGCACAGCAAAAGAAACTACCATCAGAGTGAACAGTCAACCTACGGATGGGAGAAAAATTTTACAATCTACCCATCTGAAAAAGGGCTAATATTCAGCATCTACAAAGAACTTAAACAAATTTACAAGAAAAAATCAAACCCCATCAAAAAGTGGGCAAGGGATATGAACAGACACTTCTCAAAAGAAGACATTTATGCAACCAATAAACAAATGAAAAAATGCTCATTATCACTGGCCATCAGAACAATGCAAATCAAAAACCACAATGAGGTGACATCTCACACCAGTTAGAATGGCAATCATTAAAAAGTCAGGAAACAACAGGTGCTGGAGAGGATGTAGCGAAATAGGCACACTTTTACACTGTTGGTGGGACTGTAAACTAGTTCAACCATTGTGGAAGACAGTGTGGTGATTCCTCAAGGATCCAGAATTAGAAATACCATTTGACCCAGCCATCCCATTACTGGGTATATACCCAAAGGATTATAAATCATGCTGCTATAAAGACACATGCACACATGTTTACTGCAGCACAAATCACAATAGCAAAGACTTGGAACCAACCCAAATGTCCATCACTGACAAACTGGATTAAGAAAATGTGGCACATACACACCATGGAATACTATGCAGTCATAAAAAAAGATGAGTTTATGTCCTTTGTAGGGATATGGGATGGAGCTGGAAACCATCAATCTCAGCAAACTATTGCAAGAACAGAAAACCAAACACTGCATGTTCTCACTCATAAGTGGGAATTGAACAGTGAGAACACTTGGACACAGGAAGGGGAACATCACACACTGTGGCCTCTCATGGGGTAGGGGGATGGAGAAGGGGTAGCATTAGGAGATATACATAATGTAAATGACGAGTTAATGGGTACAGCACACCAACATGGCACATGTATACATATGTAACAAACCTGCACTTGGTGCGCATGTACCCTAGAACTTAAAGTATAAAAAAAAAAAAAAAAAATCAGAAAAAAATATGTTGAGGGCAGATCTCATGTTACTTATTCTGACCATAATAAAAAAGTTGAATATATATGTTATATGTATAATATATAAGTTTTTATAAAATATAACTATAATTTTATAATTTACAAAATATAAATTAATATATATGTGAGGTTTTAGAGGCAGACAGACATAGAATGGGAAATCCAGCTTCATCATGTAGTAAATGGGGCATGTGGATAAGTAACTTTGTGTAAATTTAAATTTCATACCTTGTATGGTGAGGCTACTACCACCCACAAATAAAGTTTAGTGGGAATAAGTCAGATAATGTGCATGACATGATTCAACTCAAGAAGTACAGTATTTCCTTTTCTCTGCATAATATGTGTGTATGTATATATTTACTAAAAACAAGGCAAGAGATTTCATGTTTGAAATTCTACCTATTTAAACATTTCAATCAACATGATTTAAAAATCAACTTATAACACACGGATCTTTAAAATATTGTGAAGTCATAAGTAGTATACAATTATATATTGTTTTGATGAGTATATTTCCTTGTTCCTCTACAGCCTCTTCTATTTCTTAAAAATCGCTTTCTAGAAAACAAACCTCTCCATGGTTGAAAAAGAAGCACAGTACTGTAATAACACCTCCTAGTTGAGTCCCACTGCAAAAAATAATAATAATAATAGAGTATACAATCAAAATTCATGTAAAATATAGTGAGTTTTTCACAAAATTACCTCAGAATTTAAAATCATAGTTTTCTATATGTAAGACATGATAGTACTAAACCATACCCATGGGGTTGTTTAAATTCTGAATGTACAATTCTAAAAAGTACACCTATAAATTAATCTCAATTTTATAATTTATTATAGCTAAAATGCTTTCTAAATAAAATACATAAGGTGTGAACATAAATTTTTCTTTTTTTTGAGACTGAGTCTTGCTCTGTTGCCCAGGCTGGAGTGCAGTGGTGAAATCTCGGCTCACAGCAACCTCCATCTCCTGGGTTCCAATGATTCTCCTACCTCAGGCTCCCAAGTAGCTGGGATTACAGGCGTGTGCCACCACGCCTGGCTAATTTTTTCACTTTTAGTAGAGATGGGGTTTCACCATGTTGGCCAAGCTAGTCTTGAACACCTGACCTCGTGATCCACCCACCTTAGCCTCCCAAAGTGCTGGGATTACAGGCGTGAGCCACTGCGCCCAGCCACATAAAATCATTTTTAAGAAACAGGCTAGCACTTTAGAGTCTAGATCATATCGTTTGAACACTGAATAAAAGCAAATTTTTATCTTTTGAAATTGGATTTAAGGGACTGAGAGATGAAGACAAGAGTCTAACAGCTTCATGTAGCATTAACTTAGAAGTGTCTAAACTACTACAAATATTCTTTGAGTCACAGAGAAGCAATAATGTAGAATACAAAAATCAGATGAAAGATAAAAATCATTTCTTTTGTTGTTCTTGTTTTTTGTTGTTGTTTTTTGTTTTTGTTTTTGTTTTTCTGAGACAGTCTCACTCCGTCACCCAGGCTGGAGTGCAGTGGCACGATCTTGGCTCACTGCAACCTCTGCCTCCCCGGTTCAAGCTGATTCTTCTGCCTCAGCCTCCTGAGTAGCTGGGATTACAGGCACATGCCAGCACACCTGGCTGATTTTGGTATTTTTAGTAGAGATGGGGTTTCACCATGTTGGCCAGGCTGGTCTCAAAGTCCTGACTTCAAGTGATCTGGCTGTCTTGGCCTCCCAATGTGTTGGGATTACAGGCACGAGCCACCGTGCCTGTCCAAAAACCATTTCTTAAATTGCCTTTTTGTGATCATGTCTATGTATGAGAATGCAGATGCCTAATCCCACATCTGTGTAGTGTTTCTAGGCTTCCATTTATCTTCCCTCCACACACCACTTTCCTAGTCTAGCACATTCTAAGCACCATGAAGACAAGGACAGGTTCTTTATCTGTCTTGTTCATTACTGGATCCCCAGCTTCTCACTTGGAAGATTAATAAATATTGATTGAATTAATAAAGAAAGAAAGAAAGAAAACAACAGAGGAAAGCTAGTGTGAAATGATTTACCATTTAATAAAGCTTCACACAGAAAATCCAAAGGATGAACTTCACAGAGGAAGAAATTGAAAGAAAGAAGGTGTGAGCAGCAAGGACCAATTGTATATGGAGGAACTGGGGACATGTGGATAAATCAAAGTAAGATTTGACAACAGAAATAATAATCACGCAGCTGTGAGGGGTAACAGGAGTACTAAATGATGGTAATAACATGTAAGATAGGAGAGGATGGAGAGAGGTTCCAAGATGGCCAAATAGGAACAGCTCTAGTCTACAGCTCCCAGCGTGAGCAACACAGAAGATGGGTGATTTCTGCATTTCCAACTGAGGTACTGGGTTCATCTCAATGCGGCTTGTCCAACAGTGGGTGCAGCCCACAGAGCAGGGTGGGGCATCATCTAACCCAGGAAGCACAAGGGGTTGGGGAATTCCCTTTACTAGCCAAGAGACACATGACAGATGGTTCCTGGAAAATACAGACACTTCCACCCTAAAACTGTGCTTTTCCAATGGTCTTAGCAAACGGCACACCAGGAGATTATGTCTTGCACCTGGCTGAGAGGGTCCCGTGCCCATGGAGCCTCGCTCACTGCTAGCAGAGCAGTATGAGATCGAACTGCAAGGTGGCAGTGAGGCTGGGGGAGGGGCGTCCGCCATTGCTGAGGATCGAGTAGGTAAACAAAATGGTTGTGAAGCTTGAAGTGGAGCCCACTGCAGCTCAAGGAGGCCTGCCTGCCTCTGTAGACTCCACTTCTGGAGGCAGGGCATAGCTGAACAAAAGGCAGCAGAAATTTATGTAGACTTAAACGTCCCTGTCTGACAGCTTTGAAGAGAGTAGTGGTTCTCCCAGCATGGAGTCTGAGATCTGAGAATGGATGGACTGCCTCCTCAAGTGGGTCCCTGACCCCCGAGTAGCCTAACTGGGAGACACCTCCCAGTAGGGGCCAACTGACACTTCATACAGCTGGGTGCCCCTCTGAGATGAAGCTTCCAGAGGAATGATCAGGCAGCAACATTTGCTGTTCTGCAGCCTCCGCTGGTGATACTCAGGAAAACAGGGTCTGGAGTGGACCTCCAGCAAACTCCAACAGACCTGCAGCTGAGGGTCCTGACTGTTAGAAGGGAAACTAACAAAAAGAAAAGACACTCACACCAAAACCCCATATATACGTCACCATCATCAAGACCAAAGGTAGATAAAACCACAAAGATGGGGAGAAACCAGAGCAGAAAGGCCAAAAATTCTAAAAATCAGAGCACCTCTTCTCCTCCAAAGGAATGCAGATCTTTGCTAGCAACAGAACAAAGCTGGACGGAGAATGACTTTGATGAGTTGAGAGAAGGCTTCACACGATCAAACTTCTCCGAGCTAAAGGAGGAAGTTCGAACGCATCACAAAGAAGCTAAAAACATTGAAAAAAGATTAGATGAATGGCTAACTAGAATAAACAGTGTAGAGAAGACCTTAAATGACCTGATGGAGCTGAAAACCATGGCATGAGAACTACGTGACACATACACAAGCTTCAGTAACTGATTTGATCAACTGGAAGAAAGGGTATCAGTGACTGAAGATCAAATGAATGATGTGAAGCGAGAAGTTTAGAGAAAAAAGAGCAAAAAGAAAAGAACAAAGCCTCCAAGAAATATGGGACTATGTGAAAAGACCAATCTATGTCTGATTGGTGTACCTGAAAGTGACCAGGAGAATGGAACCACGTTGGAAAACACTCTTCAGGATATTATACAGGAGAAATTCCCTAACCTAGCAAGGTGGGTCAACATTCAAATTCAGGAAATACAGAGAGTGCCACAAAGATACTCCTCGAGAAGAGCAACTCCAAGACACATAATTGTGAGATTCACCAAAGTTGGAATGAAGGAAAAAAAGTTAAGGACAGTCAGAGAGAAAGGTCGGGTTACCCACAAAGGGAAGCACGTCAGACGAACAGCAGATCTCTTGGCAGAAACTCTACAAGTCAGAAGAGAGTGGGGCTAATATTCGACATTCTTAAAGAAAAGAATTTTCAAACCAGAATTTCATATCCAGCCAAGCTAAGCTTCATAAGTGAAGGGGAAATAAAGTCCTTTACAGACAAACAAATGCTGAAGAGAGTTTGTCCCCACCAGGCCTGCCTTACAAGAGCTCCTGAAGGAAGCACTAAACATGGAAAGGAATAACCGGTACCAGCCACTGCAAAAACATGACAAAATGTAAACACCATTGATGCTAGGAAGAAACTTCATCAACTAACGAGCAAAGCAACCAGCTAATATCATAATGACAGGATCAAATTCACACATAACAATATTAAGCTTAAATGTAAATGGGCTAAAAGCTCCAATTAAAAGACACAGACTGAAAAAGTGGATAAAGAGTCAAGACCCATCAGTGTGCTGTATTCAGGGACCCATCTCACATGCAGAGACATGCATAGGCTCAAAATAAAGGGATGGAGGAAGATCTACCAAGCAAATGGAAAACAAACAAACAAAAAAAGCAGGGGTTGCAATCCTAGTCTCTGATAAAACAGACTTTAAACCAACAAAGATCAAAAGACAAAGAAGGCCATTATATAATGGTAAAGGGATCAATTCAACAAGAAGAGCTAACTATCCTAAATATATATGCACCCAATACAGGAGCACCCAGATTCATAAAGCAAGCACTTAGAGACTTGCATAGAGACTTAGACTCGCACACAATAATAATGGGTAACTTGAACACCACACTGTCAACATTAGATCCACGAGGCAGAAAGTTAAAATCCAGGAATTGAACTCAGGTTGGCACCAAGCAGACCTAATGGACATCTACAGAACTCTCCACCCCATATCAACAGAATATATATTCTTCTCAGCACCACATCGCACTTATTCCAAACTTGATCAATTGTTGGAAGTAAAGCACCCTTCAGCAAATGTGAAAGAACAGAAATTATAACAAACGGTCTCTCAGACCACAGTGCAATCAAACTAGAACTCAGGATTAAGAAACTCACTCAAAACTGCTCAACTACATGGAAACTGAACAACTTGCTCCTGAATGACTACTGGATACATAACGAAATGAAGGCAGAAATAAAGATGTTCTTTGAAACCAATGAGAACAAAGACACAACATACCAGAATCTCTGGGACACATTTAAAGCAGTGTGTAGGGGGAAATTTACAGCACTAAACGCCCACAAGAGAAAGCAGGAAATATCTAAAATTGACACTCTAACATCACAATTAAAAGAACTAGAGAAGCAAGAGCAATCACATTCAAAAGCTTGCAGAAGGCATGAAGTAACTAAGATCAGAGCAGAACTGAAGGAGATAGAGACACAAAAAAACCCTTCAAAAAATCAATGAATCCAGGAGCTGGTTTTCTGAAAAGATCAACAACATTGATAGACCGCTAGCAAGACTAATAAAGAAGAAAGGAGAGAAGAATCAAATAGACACAATAAAAAATGATAAAGGGGATATCACCACCGACCCCACAAAAATATAAACTACCGTCACAGAATACTACAAACACCTCTACGCAAATAAACTAGAAAATCCAGAAGAAATGGATAAATTCCTGGACACATACATCCTCCCAAGACTAAACCAGGAAGAAGTTGAATCCCTGAATAGACAAATAACAGTCTCTAAAATTGAGGCAATAATTAATAGCCTACCAACCATAAAAAGTCCAAGACCAGATGGATTCACAGCCAAATTCTACCAGAGGCACAAAGAGGAGCTGGTATCATTCCTTCTGAATCTATTCTAATCAATAGAAAAAGAAGGAATCCTCCCTAACTCATTTTATGAGGCCAGCATCATCCTGATACCAAAACCTGGCACAGACACAACAAAAAAAGAGAATTTTAGACCAATATCCCTTATGAACATCAATGCAAAATTCCTCAATAAAATACTGGCAAACCGGATCCAGTAGCAAATCAAAAAGCTTATCCACCACAATCAAGTTGGTTTCATCACTTGATGGAACCATGCAAGGCTGGTTCAACATACGAAAATCAATAAACGTAATCCAGCATATAAATATAATCAAAGACAAAAACCACATGAATATCTCAGTAGATGCAGAAAAGGCCTTTGACAAAATTCAACAGCCCTTCATGCTAAAAACTCTCAATAAACTAGGTATTGATGGGACGTATCTCAAAATAATAAGAGCTGTTTATGACAAACCCACAGCCAATATCATATTGAATGGGCAAAAACTGAAATCATTCCTTTTGAAAACTGGCACAAGACAGGGATGTCCTCTGTGTTCACTCCTTTTCAACAGAAAAGGAAGTTCTGGCCAAGGCAATCAGGCAAGAGAAAGAAATAAAGGGTATTCAATTAGGAAAAAAGGAAGTCAAATTGTCCCTGTTTGCTGATGACATGATTGTATATTTAGAAAACCCCATCATCTCAGCCCAAAATCTCCTTAAGCTGATAAGCAACTTCAGCAAAGTCTCAGGATACAAAATCAAGGTGCAAAAATCACAAGCATTCTTATACACAGATAAACAGAGAGCCAAATCATGAGTGAACTGCCATTCACAATGAGTGAACTGCCATTCACAACTGTCATTGCTTCAAAGAGAATATGTAGGAATCCAACTTACAAGGAATGTGAAGGACCTTTTCAAGGAGAACTACAAACCACTTCCCAGAGAAATAAAAGAGGACACAAACAAATGGAAGAACATTATATGCTCATGGATAAGAAGAGTCAGTATCGTGAAAATGGCCATACTGCCCAAGGTAATTTATAGATTCAATGTCATCCCCATCAAGCTACCAATGACTTTCTTCACAGAATTGGAAAAAACTACTTTAAATTTCACATGGAACCAAAAAAGAGCCCTCAGTGCCAAGACAATCCTAAGCCAAAAGAACAAAGCTGGAGGTATCACGCTACCTGACTTCAAACTATACTACCAGGCTACAGTAACCAAAACAGCATGGTACAGAACAGAGCCCTCAGACATAATACCACACATGTACAATTATCTGATGTTTGACAAACCTGACAACACCAAGAAATGGGGAAAAGATTCCCTATTTAATAAATGGTGCTGGGAAAACCAGCTAGCCATATGTAGAAAGCTGAAACTGGATCCCTTCCTTACGCCTTTTACAAAAATTAATTCAAGATGCATTAAAGACTTAAATGTTAGACCTAAAACCATAAAAACTCTAGAAGAAAACCTAGGCAATACCATTCAGGACATAGGCATGGGCAAGGACTTCATGACTAAAACACCAAAAGCAATGGCAACAAAAGCCAAAATTCACAAATGGGATCTAATTAAACTAAAGAGCTTCTGCACAGCAAAAGAAACTACCATCAGAGTGTAACAGGCAACCTACAGAATGGGAGAAAAATTTTACAATCTACCCATCTGACAAAGGGCTAATATTCAGAATCTACGAAGAACTTAAACAAATTTACAAGAAAAAATCAAACAACCCCATCAAAAAGTGGGCAAAGGATTTGAACAGACACTTCTCAAAAGAAGACATTTATGCAGCCAACAGACACATGAAAAAATGCTCATCATCATTGGCCATCAGAGAAATGCAAATCAAAACCACAATGAGATACCATCTCACAACAGTTAGCATGGTGATCTTTAAAGTCAGGAAACAACAGGTACTGGAGGGGATGTAGAGAAATAGGAACACTTTTACACTGTTGGTGGGACTGTCAACTAGTTTGACCATTGTGGAAGACAGTGTGGCGATTCCTCAAGGATGTAGAATTGGAAATACCATTTGACCCAGCTATCCCATTACTGGGTACATAACCAAAGGATTATAAATCATGCTGCTATAAAGACACGTGCACACATGTTTATTGCAGCACTATTCACAATAGCAAAGACTTGAAACCAACCCAAATGTCCATCAGTGATAGACTGGATTAAGAAAATGTGGCACATATACACCATGGAATACTATGCAACTATAAAAAAGGATGAGTTCATGTCCTTTGTATGGACATGGATGAAGCTGGAAACCATCATTCTGAGCAAACTATCACAAGGACAGAAAACCAAACACCACATGTTCTCACTCATAGGTGGGAACTGAACAAGGAGAATACTTTGACACAGGGTGGGGAACATCACACACCAGGGCCTGTCATGGGGTGGGGGATGGGATGAGGGATAGCATTAGGAGATATACCTAATGTAAATGACGAGTTAATGGGTGCAGCACACCAACATGGCACATGTGTATATATGTAACAAACCTGAATGTTGTGCACATGTACCCTAGAACTTAAAGTATAATAATAAAAAAAAAAAGATATGAGAGGACGTTTTGAAGAAAAGCATTCCAAGACTCCTTGTTTGATTGGAAGAAGGGGAAGGATATCAATGTATTTTATACTTGAAGAAATTATATCTGTATGTTAACATTTTATGGTTAGCCACCGAAAGAATAGAAGTAGAGTATCTACCTTCCCAGTTAGTGCCAGTGGGGAGGGTAGCCATGGTAACAAATACAAACATTTTCCACAAATTTCTATTTCTTTTGTTCCGCAAATGCCAGTTTCCATTGTCCTCACAGTTTTGATTACATATCTACAGTCAATATTGGTTGAATCTGTATATCCTTCTTAAAGGCTAGATAGAGCCTAATAGTGTATTTTATATTCCAGGACTATATAACCAATTTAGAGAGAAATTAGCACTTCTTCGGTAGCCCTCTCAATGAAATATACTGATTTTTAAAAGTTTTAGTCATTGTTTTGTAACAATTTTCCATACTAGAAAACAAAAAGGATAAGAAATACAAACTATTTTGAAAAACAGAACTTATTTATTTATTTAGTTAGTTAGTTTTGAGACGGAGTCTCACTCTGTCCAGGCTGGAGTGCAGTGGTGCAATGCCGGCTCACTGGAAGCTCCACCTCCCGGGTTCACGCCATTGTCCTGCCTCAGCCTCCCGAGTAGCCAGGACTACAGGTGCCCGCCACCACCCCCGGCTAATTTTTTTTTTTTTTTTTTTTGTATTTTTAGTAGAGACAGGGTTTCACCGTGTTAGCCAGGATGGTCTCAATCTCCTGACCTTATGAGCTTTCCAAAGTGCTGGGATTACAGGCATGAGCCACTGCACCCGGCCCAAAAACAGAACTTTTTTAAAACAAATAGAACATTTTTAAACCTGCCCAAACAATCTCAAAGCAATCCTTTTCCTTCAAAATACTTTATTGAGCTTATATTTTTTTCTATATGGCATATAGAAAAGTGCCTAAAATTTCTAGCTCATAGAACTATTGTAAAGGGAACATCCATGTAGTCACCATATAATTAACTGAAATAGAGAAATGATTATACTGAGTCTCCACTTGCCAGCCTCCAAGATAAGAATCAGCTACTGACCTGATTTTTGAGATTATCAACATAACAATTTGTATATACATATCAAACTATGATTTACTTTAATCTGTTTTTAAACAACATACCAATGGAAGTATGCAGTATTTTTTTTTAAATTTTGTACCTGGATTCATTCATTCAAAATTATATTTGTAAGATTTAACCATGTTGTATGTAGCCATACAGTTCATTCATTCTCATTATTGTATACTGTCCCACCATGTTAATAAACCAAAATGTATTCATTTCTCTGTTAATGGATATTTGGGTTGTTACCAGTTTGAAGCTATTGCAAATAATGCTACTATATTATTGTACGTACTTCCTAGTCTACATGTGCAAGACTTTTTTGGGAATATATACTTTAAATTAGAATTACTGAGTTACAAGGTATCTATATCTTCAACTTTACAAGATAATGTACACTGTTTACCAAAATAGTTGTACCAATTTATGTGTCCACCTGTGATGGATGAAAGCTCATTTTTCAATCTATTAGATGTGAGTTGGTATTTCACTGTGGTTTGAATGTGTATTTACTTCATGACTAATGATGGTGGTCAACTTTACATATGTTTATTGACTATTTGGTGTTCTTCTGGGAAATATCAGTTCATAAACATTTTGTCCATTTTTCTATCAGGTTGTCTTTCTTCTTTGTCTTTATCGTCCCACTCTAACATAAACTTCACAAGGACAGGGATTTCTGTTCTGTATTCCAAGCACCCAGAACAGTGCTCCTGGTTGCAACAGGCTTTCAATAAATATTTATCA
The DNA here is from genome assembly GCF_007565055.1 of Rhinopithecus roxellana. Classification (NCBI taxonomy): domain Eukaryota; kingdom Metazoa; phylum Chordata; class Mammalia; order Primates; family Cercopithecidae; genus Rhinopithecus; species Rhinopithecus roxellana. Next base: position 88,468,274 of record NC_044554.1, read on the forward strand.
AGTTAATGAATGGAATTTCTGGATAGTAGATGGGGTATATACTTTGTAAATATCTTCACTCACTTGGAGGTTTATTTTTTATCTTACAGTTCTTTTGAGGAACTGAAGTTCTTTCATCAAATTTATCAGTTTTTCTTCATGGCTGGATTTTTGTATCTTGTTTAAGAAATCATTTCTTATTCCAAGTGACTTTTTCTATATTATATGCTGAACACTTTATAAATTTGTCTTTCATATTTGAGTGTTTAATTCAACTTGGATTTATTATTTATATAGTTCCAGTTTCTCCTTGTTCCATATGATCTCCCAATTATTCCAGCACTATTTATTAAAATGCCTGTCCTTACCCACCAATCTGCGATACCCACTCTTCCATATATCGAATGCCTTTAAATGTACATTTCTGCTTCTGGGCTGTACTCTATTTCAGTTATCTATTTGTCTATTCCTGTGCCAATATCATAGTGTCTTTTTACATTGGCTTTATAATATAGCAACAATTGATAGGGCAAATCCTCCTTTTTCAAGAATACCTTAACTGTATTTGGCCCTTTGCATTTATGAATAACTTTTAAATCAACTCATCAAAGTCAACAAAAAATATGTTGGAATTTTGACTGGTAGAGCATTGAATCTATAAATCTTTTTAACATCAAGTCTTCAATCAATGAATGTAGAATATTTCTCCACTTAGATTTTCCTAGACATATCTCAGGAAAGTTCTAATCATGTTCCCATAGCTGTCATATATATCTTTTGTTGGATTTATTCTGAGGAATGTCATGCTTCTAATGCTATTCTAAATAGTATCCTTTCAAAATTTCATTTTCTATTTGATGCTAAAGTATAAAATTTATAATTTGAATTTTAATATTAATGCTTACATCAAGTAACATTGTAAATTTTCTTATTATTGCAAATACTATATCCATACACTTTAAAAATTTTTCTAGATACACTATGTAATCTACTTTTAAGAGCATTTATTTCTTTTTTTTCAAGTTTTCCAATGCTTATACTTATTACTACTTTTCTTTTTATGTACTGTGCTGGATAGTATCCCTGGTACAACACTGACTATGTCACTAGTTTTCATTGATTCTATGCTAGTCTTTTTTATGCTGAAAACTTCCTAAAACAAAGAGTGTGTATATTTATTAATCTCTATATTGACATAAGCACTATGAAAACTCAATAAATATTTGTTGAAAGAGTAAAACTATTAATTTTAATTTTAAATGTTTTGCACGACAAGAACAACATTGTAAAGAAATCTGATGATTCAGCTAGGAATATGTTCCACTGAAAGAAACAGAAAACCTAACAAAGGTGGCTTACACAATATAGATGTTGTTTATTATATCATTCAACAAGAAAAATGAAAGATAAGTATCTGTTGGCATTGGTTCAGCAGCAGAAGGATGGTAGGCCAGATAGATCTTCTGTTTATGGCCTTTCCCTTATGGTCACAAGATGACTGCTGCAGTTCTGGGCATGACATCTTAGTGTAATGAAAGCAGGAAGAAACAGAGAAGGGGCAGCTAAGTCTATCCTTTTGTGAGAAAGGCAGATACTTTCCTAGATGTAACCAAAACTGACTTCACCTTAGCTTTCATTGGCAAAAACTAGCTGATATGGCTATCTCAGGGAGCAATTAAGTGTGGGGGCAAAACACATGGCCGTTGAAATTAATTTCAACTTATCACCTGAGACAGGTCTTACTGCTGCTTCCCATGGTACTCTTATCAAGATAGACAGGCTTGCAGATGTAAGTGCCCACCGCATGTGATACACAGTTTTTCCTACTGCTTTCTTAATTTCATCCTTAGAGAACACAATTAGAAATAAGCTGCTATTACTGCTAACAAAAGATTTCTTCCAATGATTTATTAATTTTACACATGAACTAGGAGATATTCCATTAAAGCCTTTGTTAGGAAATCTGTTTAAACAACAGAATAAAAGGGATGATTTTGAGATAGAATTTTAGTGACATCTCCAGTTCTGGTTACATATTGGTTAAGCTTCTGAAAAATCAAATAAATCCACAAGCTTTCCTGGTATGAATCTAATCTCATTAATTTTCCTGTTCATTTAATCAACAAATATCAGCCAGTCTGTATAAGCCCACTGGAAGGTCTCTTAATTCAGTAGTAGTCTTACCTCAGGTATGCTCCATACATGAAGAACAATCCCATCATTAGTCCATTTAAAATAAAGATTACACCAACATAAAAGCAAGCAGGATCTCCCAATCCTTTGAAAAGATACAGATAATCAGTGTTTAATGAATATATGACTCTAAAGCAATTGGGCATAATTATCTCAGTGCTTTGCAATCACGAGCTCATGAATTTGCTGAAAGCATTTGCTTTCCAGATTGCTGCTGTGTTTAATTCTTTACCCTTATAAGAGTTTGTATGTGTGTGTGTGTGTATGCAGACACATATATATGTGTGTGTGTGTATATATATATATGTGTGTGTATATAGACACATACACATATGTAAGCTCACTCTTAATGAGGTATTATATAGTTACACTTATACCTTATACTTTTTATAATTGCATTTGCACTTTCCTCTAAGGAATTACTATTATACTGTAATGATTTGTCGGGGATTCACATTTATTTAGCTGATGCTGCTAGTGTTCAGTGTCTGGAACTGTCTGTAGAACCACTTAATGAATACAAAAGAAAAACCATTGCATTATCTTTATCTTTTGCTAGGCTGTAGGAAGAGTTAAGATATGGTTTTGACTTCAGGGTACAGCTTTAGTCTATATGAAATGATCCAGTCATTTGATCCATTATTATGTATAGCTAGAATCTTAGTATATTCCACATAGAAGATTATGCATGTGTGTGGAAATATGTACTTAACGATCATCCCACATTTTTCTCAGAACAAGTTTATGATATTAGCTGGTATAAAAATACTTTTCTTATGGTCAAGAAAACAGAACATAAGATATTCAACTTGTCAAAGGTTATTTCACTTTAATTGGCTGCAGCAAAGGTCTGAAGGCTGGCCTTCTGATTCCCCCTGCCTCTCTGATCACTCCTTTCAGTCAGTTCCAGTAACTTCTCTTGTTTTATTTACCACTCTTTAATATTGGACCACCTTAGGCTCTGTCATATGCCCCCTTCATTTCTCCATCTGCACATTCTCCATAAAGAAATTCTTCCACATCCATGGCTCCAATGATCTATATACAGATGACTCCAACTCTACATTTAATCCAGAACTTTCTCCTTATTCTCATATCCAGATAGCCACTTCATGTCCCCACTCTGAGGTGTCTTAAGTACCTCAAATTAATGCATACACAATGTAACATAACAATACAAACCTGCTGCTGTTCAAATGCTTCCTACCATTCAAAGGAGCTCAGTTACTTAAGCTAGAAACCCAACTGTGCTTCACATGATTCTTCACTCACCTTCCCCTCTCTTACCAAACAATTACCAAGTCTTGTCCATGCTACTTCCAAAATCTCTCACACCCAGGCATTTCCACATTATCTTTCCTGCAGTCACTTGCTGAGAATATAATAGTCTCCTACCTGGCCTCCCTGAACATACTTTTGTCCCTTTACTAATATTCTTTCCATACCATTGACTAAATAATGTTTTAAAATGAAACTCTGTTAAAATTCTTCAATGGATAAAGTATAAAATCCTTCGCCAGTGCACGCCTTTCATGATCTGATCCTTCCTTATATTCCCAGCACCATTTCACATCATTTTTCTTCTCCATTAATTCCAGGAATTCTAGCCTTCTTTCAGTTCTCTCTTGCTTCAGGATATTTGAATATGTTATTCCCTATTCTTAAAATACTTACCCTCTCTTACTCCTAATATCGGGAACCTTATTTTCTTATTTGTAATATCCATCACAGTTGTAACTGCTAACAGCTCCCTTACAGCATAAACTCAATGAGGGTAAGGCTCCACACCTAGCTGGTTCATCTCTGTGTCCCTAGTGCCAAACACGAACCTATCACTTATAGGGAATGTAACTAACACCATACTTAGGTGATCATTTTCACCACTCAGACAGGGTCACACCTTCCAGCTGACTGAATCATTGCAAAGCCTCTCATTTTATGAGGCATTTTCTCCAATCCTTTACATCATACACAAAAAGTATAATTGCCCCTCAAACATCCTCATCAATTCTATTTTTACTGAGGGAATCAGCAAAAACTGTAAGGAAAATAGATTTAGTTTATATCCCAAGAGTTGAATGTTGTTACAAACAAGTCTAAAAATTCATTCATAAAACATACTACGTCATGTTGTTAAAAATTTGAAGAAATAAAGAAAAAACAACAGTGTTAGTGTTATGAAAAGAGATACATGTGGCTCTGAATGAGAGTCTCAAGGGACAGCACCGTACTTGAATTGTAAAAGTGCTGAAATGCAAACATCTTAAATAGAAGTGACCACTATGTATCCTGGAAAGCTGTTAGATGATTCCAAAAGCAGTTCTTTGACAAAGAAACCAATGTAGAAGATAAACGGGATGAGTTTTATTAATACTACTCATGGACTATGAGCATATATAAAAAAGTAATATTTCTAAATCAATCTATTATTACATATCTGATTTTTAATATGTATGCATAAATTTATATATTAGCTATTACAAATAGATATCTGACTATTTAATCTATCCTCAAAATTTATATATTGAAGCTACCCCAAAAAACATCTTTCTGTATCTCGCATTCTGAAATAGAAGACTGACTTACAGTCAAGATTGCCTTACAATGGGATATGTTAATACTCAAATTCCAAAATTCGTACTCAAATTTGTAAGTACACAGCCTGCTCAGAAAACTACTTTAAAATGGAAAATACTCATTGAGGTGAGTCAGTTCTAATTTTTTTTTAAATCAACAACAGTATTTTACAATAATTCTTAAAAGTGAATCATAATATTATTACATGTTTATGAATGTTTACAAATGACAGTATTTTTGGAAGAAACATGCCTTCACAGCTTTGAACTGCATTAAGAGGTTCTATTCTGGTGACATTCCAGCAGGTCTTAGTTTCTAGTCCAAATAAATTCATTATTCCCATGAATGTGTGATACCAGGAGGCTATGACTACCTTATAAAAGATAAAAACAAAGAGATAATGAAGGAAAATACATTATCTTCATAATAATAATCTTTCCAAAACACGATTTTGTGATGGTTGCCCCAGACATTATAAACTCTGACAAATTCATTTAGATCATTTCACTTGGGAATCAGTCACTTCAAAATTATACATTATGCTTCTATATACAAAGATATTATATATGTGGTAACCAATTCTGTAATATAAATAATAGTAACTGTAAGTCAATATAAAAGTATATAATTAAAATATGGTGATTAATAGAAAAATACAAAGATTTACAGAAACATTTCATAATTCATTTCATTTAGATCCTTGAATTTATTTCTTCATAAAATATAAAATATATTATAAACACTGGAACAGAATAGAATAATAGCACCTGTGCCCATTACAATTTTAAGCAACCAGAAGATTTAATTGACCAGTTCTTTCCAATCTGCAAGCTATTTTTAAATGTTCAAAGACAAAGAAAAAATAACAAGAGAAAAAAAATCCCAACAGAATGTTCATGTCTCAGAGGTCTTTTAAAAATAACATTATACATTCTGGAAAACTAATGTGAGATCACTAGGGGAAAAAGTCAAAAAATAAAGAGTTGAGAAAGTAAGCACCTCTTAGAGCTAACCATTTTTAATATTTTGGTGATTGGCTAGTCGCAGTGGCTCATGCCTGTAATCGCAGCACTTTAGGAGGCCAAGGCGGGCGGATCACAAGGTCAGGAGTTCGAGACTAGCCTGGCCAACATGGTGAAACCAAATGTTTACTAAAAATACAAAAATTAGCTGGGCGTGGTGGTGGGCACCTGCAATGCCGGCTACTCGGGAGGCTGAGGCAGGAGAATCACTTGAAATCGGAAGGCACAGGCAGCAGTAAGCCAAGATCACACCACAGCACTCCAGCCGGGGTGACAAGACCGAAACTCCATCTCAAAAAAGAAAAAAGCTGGTGATTATCTTTCCAGTCCTCCCCCTAAGCATTTAAAACATGAAATTAGAGTTACTCAATACTACCTAATGAGATCACATTATCAGTGTTAATGTAATATGCATCGCTAAACATCATAAACGTCTCTCCACATCTCACAAGTGTAGATTTATTATGCAGCTTGATATAGCAGGAAAAGCATAGCTTTGATGTCAGAATTGAACTCAAATTCTGACTCTACAAGTTATAGTTTCTACGGTCTCAAGTAATCCTTCAACAGCTGTCAATCACTTCATCTCTCAAATGAGTTTAATAATAACTATTCTATAAGAGAAGTGAGATAAGAGCTCACATATACAGTCATATATGTCCTAAGTATAGTGCTGGCACATAGTATGCAGTGAATGCTTTTACCTTTTTAAAACATTCTGTTCTAAACTTACATTTTTATTTGTAAATGAGAAATCTATCTCCTGTGAACACAATAAGTATGAACATAAAATTCAACATTGCAGAACTACGTAGTGTTGGAGTAAATCTAGATTCTCTCAATTTTTTATCTCTGTGATGTGAAAAGACTGGGAACAACTCCTGTTCTTCATAATGCTACCAAGTTTTAAAAACAACTGAACTATATTATAATTACTTTTGACATTTTTGATAGCGTCAAAGAAGAAATTGAAAACTGTGCTTACTAATTATTCAATAAATATTGTTGAATAAGTAAAAAAGAAAGTTGTCACTGAGACCATACTGTTAGAAATTAATGAAACAAGAAATAGAGAATTTTACTGTATAATTAAGATTCAGGTATAACCAAAAAATTAAAAATACTAAGTATCAAACACTGAGAGAAATGGGGCTAGTGTAATAAGTTAAACCCTCATTTTATATATACAGAGAAAGTCAACATTAACTGAAATTGAAGATACAGGAAATAGGTTTTGCATTCGGGTTTTTGCATTTACATTAGAGTTATGAAGATAGCCATTAGAGTAAATAAAAACAGAGGAGTGCCTCCAAAGAGTAAGCAAGGATGCAGAGAAAGTGAGTGCAGAAAACTGTGGCTTTAATCTTAGGCAGATCTATATTATCCAATTGTTACTATTACAAATTACATTAAACACTTACAGAAATCAAAATCTGAGAAATTTTCCAAGTACCTGGAAATTAAGCAACACGGTTTTATTTTATTTTGTTATTTGTGTGTGTGTGTATTTCTCGAAGGTTTTTAAAAATTATTATTATTTTTAAGTTCCGGGGTACATGTGCAGGATGTGCAGGTTTGTTACATAAGTAAACGTGTGCCATGGTGGTTTGCTGCACCTATTGACCCATCATCTAAGTATTAAGCCCAGCATGCATTTGCCCTTTTCCCTGATGCTTTCCCCTCCCCTGCCTTTCCCCTGCAAGCCCCAGTGAGTGTTGTTCCCCTCCCTGTGTCCATAATAACACAATTTTAAACTGCTGATGGATCAAAGAAGAAATCACACGAGAAATTAGAAAATAATTTGAACTGAATGAAAATGAAAATACAATATATAAATATTTAAGTAATACAAATGTTTGCTATTGGGAAGATGGAGTAGATGTACTTTTCCTGATTACTCCCTTGAAGTACAACTGAAAACCCTTTGAGTTACATACAAATCAAACATAAGAAGACTCTGAAAAGTAGAGAGAAGACAGACTTGAGACCCAAAGTACAACATGGTTATGAGTTCCATGGACTCTCTCTGTGCCTCATTTTCTCAGATTTGGAGTTAAAGAGACTGGCAATCCAGAAACACCAGTGGGCACTGCTATGATTTGAATGTGTCCCATCCAAAATTCAGGTGTTGAAACTTAATGGCCAATGTGATAGTATTAATAGATGGGACCTATAAGAGGTGATTAGGCCATGAGGATTCCCCCCTCATGAGTGAGATTAAAGCTCTCTTACTCTCCTACTGTTGGCCATGTGAGGACACAGGGTTCCTCTCCTTCAGAAGATGCAACATCAAGGCACCATCTTGGAAGCAGAGAGCAGCCTTCACCAGACACCAAATCTGCTGGCGCCTTGATCTTGGACTTCCTTGGACTCCAGAATTCTTAGACTCCAGAATTGTGAGATATAAATTTCTATTCTTTATAAATTACCTAATCTCAGATACTTTGTTCAAACAGCACAAAACAGACTAAGACAAATATATAAAAAGTACCAAAAAAGTCAAAAGAGAAAGAAATGTGGTTCCACCCCTACCATGTAAACAAAGGCCAAGTGGGGAAGTTAGATTTCCATCTTCCCTGGGCCTTTTCTTTTTCTTTTCTTTTCTTCTTCTTCTTTTTTTTTTTTTTTTTTTTTTTTTTTTTTTTTTTTTTTTTTTAGATGGAGTCTCACTCTTTTCAGTCAGACTGGAGTGCAGTGGTGCAATCTTGGCTCACTGCAACCTCTTCCTCCTGGGTTCAAGCCAATTCTCCTGCCTAAGCTTCCCAAGTAGCTGGGATTACAAGTGCCTGCCACCATGCCTGGCTAATTTTTGTATCTTTTGTAGAGACAGGGTTTCACCATGTTGACCAGGCTAGTCTCAAACTCCTGACCTCAGGTGATGCTGAAAGCAACAAGATGGTGCCTTCCCCCTTTTCCCCTTCCTTTGCTTGAGTGATGCCAGAGGTATCCAGTTAAAATAGCAGGTTTAAATAAAATCCAGTCTCATAACATAATACTCAAAATGTCTAGGTTTCAAGTGAAAATCACTCATCAAGAACCAGAAAGGTCTCAAACTGAATGAGAAAATAAATGGATTCCAATACTGAGATGAAAGAAATATTAGTATTATCAAGGATTTTAAAGCAACAATCATAAATATACTCTAATGAGCATGCTTAAAACAAATGGAAAAATTGAAAAACTTGTCAGAGGAATAGAAAGTCTCAGCAAAAAAAAAACATAAATCAACACTAAGAACATCTCTCAAAACCACATAATTACATGGAAATTAAACAACCTGCCCCTGAATGACTTTTTGAGTCAACAAAGAAATTATGGTGGAAATCAAGAAATTCTTTGAAACTAATGAAAATAAAGATACAACATACCAGGATTGCTGGAACACAGTTAAAGCAGTGTTAAGAGGAAAGTTTACAGAGCTAAATGCCGACTTCAAAAAGTTAGAAAGATCTCAAATTAACAACCTAACATCACACCTAGAGGAACCAAAAAAGTAAGAGCAAACCAACCCAAAATCTAGCAGAAGATAAGAAATAACCAAATCAGAGATGAACTGAATGAAATTGAGACACAAAACACCATACAAAAGATCAAGAAAACCATGAGTTGATTCTTTGAAAGAACAAGTAAGTTTAATAGACCACTAGCTAGACTAATAAAGAGAAAGAGAGAGAAGACCCAGATAAACACAATCAGAAATGACAAAGGAGATATTACCATTGACCCCATAGAAAAGCAAAAAACTCTGAGAGACTGTTATGAACAACTCCATAGACACAAACTGGGAAACCTAGAAGAAATGGCTGAATTCCTGGAAATACATAACCTCCAAAGATTGAACCAAGAAGAAATGAAAACCCTGAATAGATCAATAACAAGTTCCAAGACTGAATCACCAATAAAAAGCCTACCAGCCAGAAAAAGCCCTAGAACAGATGACTTCACAACCAAATTCTACCAGACATATAAGGAGAGTGGATACCAATCATACTGAAACTATTCCAAAAAATTGAGGAGGGATTCCTCCCTTACTCATTCTATAAGGCCAGCCTCATTCTGATGCCAAAACATGGCAGAGCCATAATGTAAAAAATAAAACTTCAAGCCAATATCTCTGATGAATATGGATGCAAAATCCTCAACAAAATACTAGCATACTGAATCCATCAGCATATCAAAAAGCTAATCCACCACGATCAAGTAGGCTTTACTCCTAGGATGAAAGGTTGGTTCAACACAGGCAAATCAATAAATATGATTGATCACATAAAAGAACTAAAAAAAAAAAAAAAAAAAAAAACCCACATGATTATCGAAACAGATGCAGAAAAGGCTTTTGATAAAATCCAACATCCTTTCATTTTAAAAACCTTCAACAAAGTAGGCATTGAAGGAACATACCTCAAAATTAGGAGAGCCATCTATGACAAACTCATAGCCAACACCATACTGAACACGTAAAAGCTAGAAACACTTGCTTTGAGAACTGGAACAACAAAAGGATGTTCACTTTCCCCATTGCTATTCAACATAGTAGTGGAGGTCCCAGCCAGAGCAACCAGGCAAGAGAAAGAAAGAAAATAAATCCATATAGGAAGACAGAAATTCACACTATCTTTTTTCTAAACGATATAATTTTATACCTAGAAAGCCCTATAGTCTCTAATTAAAAGCTCCTAGATATGTCTTTTTAAAACTTTAGCAAACTTTCTGGATGTAAAATCAATGTACCAAAGTCAGTAGTATTTCTATGCACCAACAATGTCCAAGCTGGGAGCCAAATCAAGAACGCAATCTCATTCACAATAGCCAGAGAAAAGTAATAAAAAACTTATAAAAGAATACTTAGGAATACAGCTAACTAGAGAGGAGAAAGATTTCTACAATGAGAATTACAAAACACTGCTAAAAGAAATCAGAGACAATAAAAACAAATGGAAAAACAGTCCATGCTCATGGATAGGAAAATTCAATATTGTTAAAATGACCATACTATGGAAAGCAATTTACAGATTCAATGCTATTCCTATCAAACTACCAATGACATTTTTCACATAATTACAAAAACTACCCTAAAACTTATAGGGATACTCCTTCAATGTAAATAAGGTTAAAATTAATTAATTAAAATAAAACATATGAAACCAAAAAATAGTTCAAATAGCCAAAGCAATCCTAAACAAAAAGGACAAAGCCAGAGGCATCATACTACCCAACTTCAAACTATATTTCAAGGCTACAATAACCAAAACAGCATGGTGCTAGCACAAAAACAGACACATAGACCAATGGAACAGAGAGCCCAGAAATAAAGTCACACACCTAGAACCATCTGATTTTCAACAAACCTGACAAAACAAGTGAATAGGAAAAAGGACTTCTTATTCAGTAAATGATGCTGGGATAACTGGCTAGCCATATGCAGAAGACTGAAACTTCACCCTTTCTTTTCCCTATACACAAAAATCAACTCAAGATGAATTAAAGACTGAAATGTAAAACCTAAAACAATGAAAATCCTAGAAGAAAACATAGAAAATACCATTCTGGACATAGACCCTGGCAAAAATTTCATGATGAAGATGCCAAAAGGAATTGCAACAAAACAAAGATTGACAAATGCAACCTAATTAAATTAAAGAGCTTCTGCATGGCAAAAGAAACTACCAAGAGAGTAAACAGACAACCTACAGAAAGGGAGAAATATTTGCAAACTATTCATCTGACAAAGGTCTAATATCCAGAATCCATAAGGAACAAATCAAAAGTAAAAAAAAAAAAAAAAAAAAACATTAAAAAATGGGTACTCCGTGCCACTCCCAGTCACAGCCTCCTGGGCATCGCTCAGCTCCAACATGGCAAAAATCTCCAGCCTTACAGAGACTGAGTGGTGCATTGAGTCCCTGATTGCTGTTTTCCAAAAGTATGCTGGAAAGGATGGTTACAACTGCAGTCTCTCCAAGACGGAGTTCCTAAGCTTCATGAATACAGAGCTGGCTGCCTTCACAAAGAACCAGAAGGACCCTGGTGTCCTTGACTGCATGAAGAAACTGGAATGGGCAGTTAGATTTCCCAGAATTTCTTAATCTGATTGGTAGCCTAGCTATGGCTTGCCATGTCTCCTTCCTTAAGGCTGTCCCTTCCCAGAAAGGGACCTGAGGACCCCTTGGGCCTGGCCTTCAAACCCACCCCCTTTTCTTCCAGCCTTTCTGTCATCATCTCCTCCTCACAGCCCACACGTCCCCTGAGCCCAGCACATCCACCACATCATGCAGGCCCCACCTGTGGATAGTAATAAAACAATGCCACTTTTTTAAAACATGAAAAAAATGTGGGTGAAGGACATGAACACAAATTTCTCAAAATTAGATATTTATGTGGCCATCAATCATATGAAAACGTGTTCAACATCACTAATCATTAGAGAAATGCAAATCAAAACCACACTAACCCAATCGGAATGGCTATTATTAAAAAGTAGGGCCGGGCGCGGTGGCTCAAGCCTGTAATCCCAGCACTTTGGGAGGCCGAGGTGGGCGGATCACGAGGTCAGGAGATCGAGACCATCCTGGCTAACACGGTGAAACCCCGTCTCTACTAAAAAATACAAAAAAACTAGCCAGGCGAGGTGGCGGCGCCTGTAATCCCAACTCTTAGGGAGGCTGAGGCAGGAGAATGGCTTAAACCTGGGAGGCGGAGCTTGCAGTGAGCTGAGATCCAGCCACTGCACTCCAGCCTGTGCGACAGAGCAAGACTCCATCTCAAAAAATAAAACTAAAATAAAATAAAAGTAAAAAAATAAAAAAAAAAACAGATGCTGATGAGGTTGTGGAGAAAAGGGGATGCTTATACACTGCTGGTGGGAATGTAAACTAGTTCAAACACTGTGGAAAGCACTTTGGAAATATCTCAAAGAACTTAAAACTGAACTACCATTTGACCCAGCAATCCCCTTACTGGGTATATACCCAAAGGAATATAAATTAGCCTACCATAAAGACAAATGCACATGTATGTTCACTGCAGCACTATTCACAATAGCAAAGACATGGAATCAATCTAAATGCCATCAATAGTGGAATGGATAAAGAAAATGTGGTACATATACCCCATGAATATTACGCAGCCATTATAAAGAACAAGATAATGTCCTTTGCAGCAACATGGAAGGAGCTAGAGGCCAGTATGCTGAGTGAATTAATGCAGGAACAGAAAACTAAATACTGCGTGTTCTCATTTATAAGCGGAGCTAAACACTGAGTACACAGGGACACAAAGAAGGGAACAACAGGCACTGGGGCCTACTTGAGGGTGAAGGGTGGGAAGAGGGTGAAGACTGAAAAACTGCCTATTGAATACTATGCTTATTACCTGGGTGACAAAATACTGCATACACCAAACCCCCACTGCATGCAATTCACCTATATAGCAAACCCACACATGTACCCCATGAACCTAAAACAGAAGTTGGAAGAAGAAAAAGCATCAGCAGAAAAACAGAAGACATAAAGAAAAGTCAAAATTTTCAAAACTCAAAAATAAAATAATCAAAATAAAAAACCTTAATGGATGGTACAAGAGGAGAATGGCAGAGATAGAAGAAAATAACCAGTAAATTAGAAGACAGAACAATAGAAATTAATCTGAGCAAAAGAGAAAAAACAAATGCTAACAGAATAACAATAATAAAAAAAAGTAACAGCCCTAGGAACCTGTGGAACTTTAACAAAGGGTCCTGCATTCATGTCATTGGAGTCTTGGAAGGAGACGAGAAAGAGGCAGGGCTGAAAAATAATTCAAGGAAATAATTACTGAGGCTGGTCCTGGTGGCTCATGCCTGTAATCCCAGCAGTTTGGGTGGCCAGGGCAGGCAGACTGCTTGAGCCCAGGAGTTTCAGACCATCCTGAGCAACATAGTGAAACCCCATGTCTACAAAAAATTCAAAAAAATTAGCCAGGTATGGTGGTTGCCCATCTCAGAAGGCTGAGGTAGGCAGATCGCTTGACTTCAGGAGTCAGAGGTTGCAGTGAGCTGAGATTGCACCATTGCACTCCAGCCTGTGCGACAGAATGAGATCCTATCTCAAAATAAATACATACATACATACATACATGCATACATACACACATACATACATACATACATACATACATAAAAAAGAAAGAAAGGCTTGGCGTGGTGGCTCAAGCCTGTAATCCCAGCACTTTGGGAGGCTGAGACGGGCGGATCACGAGGTCAGAAGATGGAGACCATCCTGGCTAACACGGTGAAACCCCGTCTTTACTAAAAAATACAAAAATCTAGCCAGGCAAGGTGGCGGGCGCCTGTAGTCCCAGCTACTTGGGTGGCTGAGGCAGGAGAATGGCATGAACCCGGGAGGTGGAGCTTGCAGTGAGCTGAGATCTGGCCACTGAACTCCAGCCTGGGCGACAGAGTGAGACTCCGTCTCAAAGAAAAAGAAATATGACTGAACTTCCCATATATGGCAAAAGATATAAACCTAAATATTCAAGGAGCTGAGCAAATCTCAAACAGAAAAACTCGAAAGAAATCCACACTAAAACACAACATACTTTAGAAAACATTTGAACTTTAAGTATTATACTTTGATACACTTTTGAAGACTAAATTTAAAAAAAAAAAATACTGAAAACAACAAGAGAAAAACAAAATCTTACCTAAAGGAGAAAAAGAATTCAACTAACAGTGGATTTCTCATCAGAAACTATGGAGGGCCAGAACAAAATGGCACAACACTTGCCGAATGCTGAAAGAAAGGAACTATCGACCCAGAAGCCGATGTCCGGCAAAAATATCCTTCAGTAATGAAAAGAAACTGCATTCTCTGAGTTAAGAAAAACTAAAAAAAAAAAAAAAAAAAAAAAATGCAGCCAGCAGAACTTTTAGAACAGACATCTATTCTAAACGTGTAGCTAAAGAAAATTCCCTAAACTGAAATGAAATGATAAAAGAAGGAATCTTGGAACATCAAAGAGGAAGAAATAAAAAACATAGATAAAATAAAACAAGCCTTCACTTTCTTCCTGAGTTTATAAAATATGTGTAAAACTTGAGTTTAAAATAAGTTTGATGATTCAAACATACAGTAAAATGACAGCAGCAACAGATTGTAATAAATTGTGTTGATATAATCACTAGAACCACTAAAAAAAGCTTTGTAAAGTGATATATTTTAAAAATAGATCAATCAAAATATAACTCTAAACAATGTTCAAATAAAATATTCTGCCACAAGAAGGTTAAAAAAAAAGAAAACAGAAATTGAAAACCACGAATTAGAAACCACAAAATAAAATCTCAGACTTAAACTCCAACACATTAATAACTATATTAAATATAAGTGGCCAACTGGTAAATATACCAATTAAGACACACATTGACAGATTGGATTTAAAAATATTACCCAATTGTTTACAAGAAACTCACTTCAAATATAATAATAAAGTCAGACTGAAAGTGAAAGGATGGAAAATGATGAATTTATCATACACACAGTAATGAAAAGAAAGCAGAAGTGATGATGCTGTTATCAGAAAAAAGCACACTTCAGAGCAAACAAAATTATCAGAGAAGGAAGAAAAAGTCATTGTTAAATTATTTTTTTAAAAATCCAACAAGAAGACCCTGCAATCCTAAATGCATAGCACCAAACATAGAGCTACAAAATATGTGAAGAAAAACAGATGACGTCAAAGGAGAAATGCACAAATAAATAATTTTACTAGGAGACTTCAGAATCCCTCTGTCAAAAAACTAGAATTAGTATTTTCAACTAGTTCTTTTAGTTGATAGAACTAGACAGAAATTCCCCCAAAATTGAGACAAACTCAACAATACTATGATAAAGACCCTGTTTAAGAGAATGAAAAGACAAGCTACAGACTAGGAAAATATATTTGCAAGCCATATATATGAAAAATAATTAGCATCTATAATATGAAAGGAACATCCTAAGATCCAAAATTCATATAACAAACAATTCAAATAGAAATGGAGCAAAATACATAAAGACACATTTCACATACAGATGGCAAATAAACACAAAAAGATGTACATCGTCATTAGTCAATAGGGAAATGCAAATAAAAACCATAATGATATATCACTGCATATGTGTAAGAATGAGTAAAATAAAAAATAGTGACAATACCAAATGCAGGTGAGGATACAGATAAACCTAATTTTGGTTGTGCTTAGGTTGTATCCATTGACTACTGAGTATGTAGCACAAGGAAATTTGCACAGTTTCATTCACTCAACAAATATGATATTGAATCAACTCCATATTCCAGGAAGTAGGCACCTAGGATACAGCTAGGAAATACATAATGGGCACAGGAAAACAGGAGAAAACAAGGTCATTCGCTGAGAATGAAAGGGGGAGAGGAGGTTCGGGATAACTGGAGAGAGAAGATATGAAACAAGCATCAAGGGGTTAGCAAAAGTAAGGCTCAAGGACCAAATCAGGATCTGTGGCCTATTTTTGTACCAATAATGTGAAAAGGACAGTGTTTGTTACCTTTCCCCTAGCAGTTTAAGATAAGAGAGTTTAAGACTTATAGGGGAGATAAGGAAGAGGGGGGTGGATGGGTTTCATGTCTTTCTCTAAGTGGCTCCTGTTCTCCCAGGCTTTACCATGGAGGATGCTTTCTGAGCACTCTTGCTCATCTTTTGTCAGCACCTTATGAGATCTGTGTAAAAATGTCTGTAAGCAATTGCAAATTCCCTTGCTATCTCATACTAGGCATTTACCCACTGACTGGTGAACAATTTGAGTTGAATTCTTTACCATTGTGTCTAGTGGCACGACCCATGTAATTAAATGCTTGTTTCTGTTCTCCTTGCACGTGCTTTTTCATTTTAATTTATTTTGGGTTATTTGATTGCCCTGTGATCTCAGCTCCCTGACTGCTGCAGGAAAAGTTATAAATTTGAAGACTGTCTGGCTTTTGTTGTTTTTGCTGCTGACATTGCTGGAAGGCCATGAGCAATGTTCTTTTTGGCTTTCTACATCCAAGGGAAAGCTGACCCAACATGATTAAATTCAACTCTCCATTTTCTACGTGTTCATACTTGGGAATCTGATTATAGCTGGAGAAACACAATTCTGTTGGCTGGTTTTGTTCTCAGTTCAACACCATCAACCTCAAATGAAGCCCTTGGTGCTGTACAAGAAACTCACATTATATCCCTAGTCTATTCATTCTCTTAGATAAGAGGTCAGCAAGCTTTTCCTATAAAGAGCCAGATGATAAGTATTTTAGGCTTTGTGAGATAGCCTCTGTCTCATACTCTTTAATGTGTTTACATTTACCCCTAGGTTTGTATACACGTTTGGTTTGTTTATCTGTTCATTCATGCATTTGTTTGGTATTTATCCTTTTTGATGTTCTCTGAGTTTCTTAGATCTGTGGTTTGGTATCTGTCACTAATTTTGGAAAATTCTCAGTCATTTATTTTTCAAATATTTATTCCTCATCTTTAATCTCTCACTGGGATTCTAATTATGCATATATTAAAATATTTGATATGGTGTCACAGCTCTTAGATGCTCTTTCGTTTCCTTCCACCACTATTTTTTCTCTTTGCATTCCTATTGACCTATCTTCAAACTCACTGATTATTTCTTCTGCTGTGCTATGTCTGTTGATGAGCCCATCTAAGGCATTTTTTACTTCTTTTTTTATGTCTAACATTTTCCTTTGATTCTTAGAGTGTCCATCTCTCTGCTAAAATTATCTGTCTGATCTTGCATATCATCTATCTTTTCCACTTGGGTCTTTAAAATATTAATCATAGTGACTTCAATCTCCTGTCCAGTTGTTCCAGTATCTGTATCTTCTTTGGGTCTGGCTGATGATTGCTTTGTCTCTTCAGACTGTGCTTTTTCTTACCTTTAGGTATGCCTCAAAATTTTTGCTGAAAGTTAGACATATTGTAAAAGACAGTAGGCACAGAGGTCAGTATTTTTATGCTTGAAAATAAGAACATCTTTCTTACTGTTAGGTCTTTATTGTAGGGAGGGATTTGTGTTAATATAGTTAGGGTGGGCTGGATTTGAAGTTTGTAATTGCTATAGTTACCAAAGCTGGAGTTTGTTGCTGCTGTGGACACTAGCGATTTCAAATTCTTCTAGTGGTACCTTGTTTTGAACTTGGTTTTGGGTTTTCCTTTGTGCTGCTCCCTAGAAAGAAAATGCCTTGCAAAACTCACTCAGTCACATTCCACTGTGATTGTTACCAAAGGCTTGTTAATGTAATGGGGGAAGAGTGACGGGTTTTCTGATGTTCCAATTAAGCCTCAATCTTAGGCAGCTACTGTGAATTTGGGACTTGGGGGCTGTACCCTTCATAAGTGTTCCCTCCTCAAGGAATATGACTGTTTTTTAACATTTTTTTTTTATTTTCCTGCCTGTTCTCTTTCACTGGATACCCACCAGTGTCCTCAGACAATGGGTTTGATACCGTTCTCCCTACAGATCATGGCTTTCTTTTCCTTAGGAGAGATTTCACAACATGGGTGTGCGCAGAGTCTGAGCAATGATTGCTTTTCCTGTCCCCTAACCAGCATCATAGGGAAAGCTTTCTCTAAATACTTCCCCAGTCTTCCCTGAGAGAGCCTGCTCACCTTCACATTTCATGCCAGCTCACACTAAGTCTGTAGCAGTTCATTAAAAAATTTCTGGTTTAATCTTTGTACCAGCTTATATGGCATTCAAAAGCATCTATCTCAGTCAAGCATTCCCTATTCCAGAATGCTCAGTTCCTATTGCTTTCTGCAGGCACCTGTCCTTCTTGAAATTCTGCGTTGGTTGTCCTCTGACTTCAGTTTTCTGAAGGGTTCAAGAAAAGGTGTTATCTTGCAGTTTGTCCAGCTATTTTCCTGTCGCAGGAATGAGAATGTCATCATTCCAGCTCTCTTCATCACCAAACTGACACCTGAAGCCTCCAGAAGCTAAATATATAAAGAATTAAGAGTTCGTTATATATTAGATGTATTAGCCCTTTATCTGTGAGGTATATTGCAAATATTTTCTCCTGGCCAGGCATGGTGGCTCACGCCTGTAATCCCAGCACTTTGGGAGGCCAAGGCAGGAGGATCACTGGAGGCCAGGAGTTTGAGACTAGCCTGGCCAACATGGTGAAACCCCGTTTCTACTAAAAATACAAAAATTAGCCAGGTGTGGTGGCACGCATCTGTAATCCCAGCTATTCGGAGGCTGAAGCTGGAGAATCGCTTGAACCTGGGAGGCGGAGTCTGCAGGGAGCCAAAATCATGCCACTGCACTTCAATCTGGGCGATGAAGTGAGACTGTCTCAGAACAAACAAAAAGAAACCAAACAAATATCTTCTCCCAGTTTGCCAACTGTCTTTCGATTTTGTTTATTTATTTTCTTTTTTAAACTCTGCACGTTTTGCCTTTCCCATAGAAACCCCAATAAAAGCGATGGCTTAGGCTTTACCCTCAGTACTGCTTCTGTCTGACCAAACTGTATCTCTCCTGTGGCTCTGTGTGATGTGACTTGTCCTCTTCTCCATGGAAGTATTAATCATAAATTCTTCTTTCAGTGGCACTGATCTATCTGTGTCATCACTCAAGTCAACCACATAAATTAAGACCTGAGCACAGAACAACTCTGATTCTATTTCTATAAAATTCTAGAAAATGCAAACTAAACTGTAATGACAAAAAGAATAGTAGTCATTTCCTAGGGATGGGATGTGGGCAAAGAGAGATGAAGGAAGGAGGGATGACCAAGGAGCACAGGGAAATTTCGGGATGAGGGATATGCTCATTGTCTTGACTGGTGATGGTTTTACAGGTGGGCCAAAACTAATCAAACTTTACACTTCATCTATATGACCAGCTATAATATGTCAATTATACCTCAATAAAGCTGTTTTTAAAACATTTAGGGTATACCTACTGAAAATAAAACTGCTTTTAATTACAGACTGTATCATCATGTGCATAGAAAAATCCAAAGGATTCTACAAACAAGCTGCTAGAAACGCTGACTTCATCAAGATGCAGATACAAAGTTAATATTCAAAATCAACTATGTTTCTATACAAAAGCAACAGAAAATGGAAAAATAAAAATTTTAAAATAATACCATTTATGATAAAAGAGTACCGGGGAAGACTGTACATTGAAAAAATACAAAACATTGCTGAGACAAATTAAAAATAATCAACAAAATGGAGATCTATACTATGATCATGGATTAGAAAATTCAATATTGTTAAGATGTCCATTCTTCCCAAATACATGTACAAATCCAACATAATCCCAACCAAAATCCCAGTAGGTTTTTTTTTTTTTTTTGAGAAATTAATAAGCTGACCCTAACATTTAGATAGAAATGCAATTTTAAAAAGGAAAAACAAAGTTAGAGAACTATCTACTTTCAAGATTTATTGTAAAGCTACATTAATCAAGGTAGTGTGGTACTGGCATAATTATAGATCAACAGAATAATAGAGTCCAGAAACAGATTCACACATAATGTGATCAATCAATTTTCAATGAATGTACCGAGACAATTAATTCAATGGGGGAAAAGACAGTTACCACAATGGAGCATTTTCTGGCATTCTGAAAATGTTTTGTAACTCAATTGTGGTGATGGATATTTAGCTTCATACCTTTGTCAAAACTCAGAGAATGGTACACTCAAAATTGGCACATTTTATTACATGTAAGTCATACCTCTAAAAAGCTGAGTTGGTGACAAAGATTTATATATGTTGTTGATAGAAGAACAAATCCAAATGCTTATTAAACATGGAAATATATTTATCCCCATAAATAATAAGGGAAGCACAAATTAAAACAAAAAGCATATCACAGCCATCATAAGAGTAAAAATCACATGGTCTGACAATTCAAAATCTAATAATGATATGAGAAAATTCTAGACAGCAGTGTGAACTGCTACATTTGCTTCAGACAGCAATTTAGCAATATCTGGCAAAGTTGAAAAAGCACACACTCTATAACAGCAAGTCCACTTCTAGGTATATATCCTAGACAAAATACTGCACATATACAGAAGAAAACCACACAGAAGTGCACATTTGAGATTACATTGCTTGTAATTGAAAAACTGGAAATAATATATTAAGATGGGGAAATACATAAACTTTAGAATTCATAAAATGGTTAAAATTAAAGAAATTATATATATACAGAAAGTTCAAAAATATAATTTTGAAGAAAAAATCCTACAGTGACACATTCAGTGTGAGATCATTTATGTGAACTTAAAGCACATAATAAAACAATCTCTGAAAACGGAGATTGGATGGATACACACACCAAATTTTAATAAAGGTATAAGTTGGACTAGAAGCAGAACAAAGGTGATTTTAACTGTATTTATAATATTTTAATTATTGTAAAATAGTTGATGCAAAAATGACAAAGATCAGCATTTATTTATTTTAGATGGTTGATCACACACATTTGAATATTATTTTCTAAGTCTCTGTAGTTTTAAGCATTTCAAAATCTAAAGAATAATAATTTTAAAATACTATAAAAATATGAATAAAGGACTAAAAATCAGTAACTTTTAATTAACATGCTGGATTCTGAGACAACTTTTAACTCGACAGTAGTATTTACCATGGTGTCAAATTTAGCATTTATCTTGAGTTCACAAACCAAATTCACTAATTTTGTCTCCATTTTTCAAATTTTTAGCATTTGTACAGTACTATAACAATCATACTCTTTTAGGCTAAGTGTTGGAAGATAGTAATAGATTTCTGGCTGTGTGACTAAAGAAATCTTACCATACTAACGTAACTCCAAGATCACTATTCAAGCTCATCACTTTCACTGTCCCTTCATGTGGTCATTGTGCCCATGTATGAGGTGTCCAAAGCCAAAAGCCCATGCCCATTTAGAACCTTTTTGGCTCCCATGACTCTCTTTTCCATTTGGCTTGTCTATTACTCTGGCCATTATTTACACACTAAGGTTCATTCTTTGAGTTCATGAGAGAACAGTTTCTGAGGTCTTAAAATTTTACAAGAGGAACTTATGATATTCTGCTCAACCCTAAGGATACACAAAATTAATACACCTGAAAGCTCCCCTCCCTTTCTTTTTAACAAGATTGTGCTCACTATTTTTATCTGATAAAGAGGATCACTCTACAAATATTATTTGTCTCAAATGATGACTCACCTCTGGATAAAGATGGAAGCGTTTTACTGTATTAATTACAAGAGGATATTCAGTAAGCCTGTCATTCATAATCATCCACAGTCCTTCCAAAAATGAAGGTGTCCCAATAATGGTCTTGAAGTAGGAATAATAAAGTCCCTTAAAAAAAAAAGCAATGTAATTAAAACTTTAAAATAATTATTTTTATCACTTCTATAGAACATTTTTTTCTGAAAAAAAAAGGTCAATAATAAGACTTCCTACTATTTCGCATTCTTGGACTTTGAAAAGCATGTATTTTCAGGTGATCACTGTACTATTCTTTCAAATTTTCTATAGGCTTTCAAACTAAAGAGTTGGAGGGATGGTCAAATGATTTAAAGAGTTTCTCTAATAATGTCTTAAAAGGTGTAGACAGTATATGTTTAATTTTCCCAAATCTGGTTTTATCCCTCACATTTGAGATGCTTGAAGGTTGACATCTGATTAATTCTATCATAAACAGGGATGCCTTCATGCCTCTGTACAACTTTGCATATAGAAAATTACTTCTTTTTTTCCCATGCTCTTAGGAAATAAAATATAATGACCATAAGCATCATGAGCAAGGAATCCAATGCATCTAGCTTACTTCATAGCTCCATCAAATCCTCTGTGCAAGGTGAAAGCTCAATGTCAATTGACTATTGTTGCTCACAAATGCTATATACTAAAAAGCACATTATTTTAGTGTCTTACACTTCAGCATACAAAATAAAGGCTACATTAGGATAGTAAAAGTGCTGTTGAAGTAAAATTCATAGATTAACAACAGCATGTTGTGTCTTATTTCCCCATCAGTTTCTTGCTTTCACTTCTAAAATCTAAAAAGCTAAAAAGGGCAACATTCTTTAAAATGCACTCTCCCTAAAAAATGCTATATGTTATAATCATATCTGCCTCATCCAACATGAGTAACTGCTAAATTAAAGGTCTGTTTTAGCTGATGTCTGAAAGGCCATTACCTCATAGTTGATTGGCAAAATATGAGTTCATAAAGAATTTTCCTTTCTGCTTAGGAAGATAACAAAACAATACAATTAAAGGATACCTAATAAGCAAAAGTCTATATTTAGGGAAATATTAAATATATAAATAAGTTACTAATAGCAGCTATTGTTTTGTGTTAAGTATTCTGCTATGTGTTGCCATTCATTATCTCCCTTCATTTTCCCTAAACTCCTCTAAGGTTGGCATTGTTTTTATTGAGCAGATGAAATTACCGAGAATCTGAGAGGTTACCTGACTAGCCATCATACAGGAAAGCACAGAATTGCTATTAGAATCCAGTGATCTGTCACCAAAGTCCAGACTCTGCCACAGTTACACTCTTTATTTAATAATATTTTATATTCTGTCTTTGGAAATACCTTTAAAATGTTCAAATGTCATACATATGTTAATGTATCCAATGCTTTGAAACTTTATAGGGGCGATATAGGTATGAAAATTAAAAAGCAGTGATTGAGGGGCCTAGCATAGGCAAATTCATAGAGACAGAAAATATAGTGGGGTGTGATTAGTGTTTAGTGGGTAGAGTTTCTGTTTGGGATAGCAAAAAGTTCTGGATGTGGACAGTGGTAATAGTTGCAAGACATCACAAATGTACTTAATGTCACTGAATTGTACGCTTAAATGATAAACATTGAAATTTTTTATTACAAATTTAAATCTAAATTTTATCATAATTTAAACAAAAAGCAATGGCCAGAGTGAGGAGAGCCAGTTTCAGTGCTTCACTAGGCCCCTGACCAGCTGCGAGCAGATCTGGAAGACGGACGGTTGTGGTGTCTTCTAAATGTAAAATTGTGCAATTCTGGCATTCGTTATCCCACTTACTCCTCACAATTATTATGTGAGATGTGTATGGCAGAAAACGCCATTTTAAAGATTAAGTATCGAAAAACAGAAAATTATTTAAAAATTATATCAAAAGTTATCTCTTAAAAGAGATTATCTTGAAATCAAAAGAGAGCCAAATAATAATCATCATCATTAAAAGACCCAGGTGAAACATGGGATCTCCCAACTGTAGGCAAAGAGAAAGCAATTTCTGATAACATTTCATTTCGTTCCCCTTTATCACTTCCTCAGTGCTTCCTTTGTCCTCCCTCCTCACCTATTATAATTCATCTTTATTATCTTAAAAAGAAGTCTGCATTAGGAAAGAGTGAGAGATAATGAAATAAGTAACAGAAAAATAATCTCAAACACTTTACTATTTAAATAATAAACCTGAGTTATAGCTTATAAAACAGTGCAGCTCACCAAAAGTTTGTTTCAATGCCTAATACATTTCTACCTCATAGTCTCGCTATTGTTAAACCACAAATTAATTCGTTAGAAGAAGAAACCTAACCATTTCAGTGCGAAAACTCATCTCCCATTCCAAGGATGAGAGGTGGGAGAAATGACGATCATTTTCAGTGTTACTAAATGTAACCTAGAAAAAAATGAAGTATCATATTACAATAAGAACAAGTTTTAAAACCAACAGTAAAATAAGCGATAAGAATGCCATAAAAAGAAAACAATAAATTGTTATAATAGTAATTTTGTAATTTGCTTACTAACTTGTATGTTTTTAGGCATTTATAATCCAGTGTGGCACACACCTGAAATTCCTTAACTCAGTGGTTTTTAAGCTTAATTGTGGCCTGGTGCGTTGGCTCATGCCTGTAATCCCAGCCCTTTGGGAGCCCAAGGCAGGCAGATCACTTGAGGTGAGGAGTTCAAGACCAGCCTGGCCAATATGGTGAAACCCCATCTCTACTAAAAATACAAAAATTAGCCAGCCATGGTAGTGCATGTCTGTAATCCTGGCTGCTAGGGAGGCTGAGGCAGGAGAACTGCTTGAACCCAGGGGGCGGAGGATGCAGTGAGCAGACATCATGCCACTGCACTCCAGCCTGGGTGACAGAGTGAGATTCTGTCTCCAAAAAAACCACCTTAATTGTACATCTAAAATTCATGTGGCTTTTTTCACCCTTCCTTCCATCCCAGGCCTCTAAATAAGAACAGAGGCAGGTTATTGTTCATTTTTTAAGTTTCCAGTGATTCTAATGTACCAGCCTTGGGAAATACCTCCATAACTGTTGAAAAAGGTTCAAAATATAATTTTAAATAAAATTACTTTAGATCAAAGCAGATTTACAATAAGTATAATATCACATAAGGAATCAACTTTCTCGTGCCAAAGAATGCAGGTGTGTGCTCGAAGACATTTTAGTAGTGAAACTCAACAGCTGCAGGCAGTGGAGAAAGGAGCATATGTGATAAACAAAATTAGCTGTGGTCAACAATCATGCTACAGCTAACTTGTGTAGTCAGGACTTGCCAGTGAAGTTGAAAATAAAGCAAAGTTCCATATATTAACCCTGTTTTCCACCAATGCTTCTTTACATGTAGGACATATGCCAGGGTACCCAAAACTGCAGGAATATTCCCTACCATTGCAGCCTCAGTTCTAACATCAAAATCTCCCTGCAGACTAAATGTCTAGAGCAGCACTGTGTCAACAGAACATAGAGGCAGATCTTATATCTCCCAAGGGTAGAAATCACTGAGTACAGGTAAAAATAAAATATTCCAGAGAGAAATATTATTTTACAAAGTTTTTTAAACACTTTTGTAAAATAATATACACAGGCTTGCACACTGAAAGACTCAAAGCCATTTAATTCTGTATAACCACTGCAGGATCTTTCTCTTCTTTTTTACCTGATTTCCAATTGGCAGGTGTTACTAAACTTTATCACCAAAGTTATTTCACTGGCTGGGTGTGCTGGCTCATACCTGTAATCCCAACACTTTGGGAGGCCGAGGCAGGTGGATCATTTGAGGCCAGGAGTTTGACACCAGCCTGGCCAACACGGTGAAACCTCGCCTCCACTAAAAATACAACAAATTGGCTGGGTGAGCAAGACTCTGTCTCAAAAAAAAAAAAAAAAAAAGAAAAAGAAAAAAGTTATTTCACTAGCAACATATAATTACCATAAAATAAAGGAGGGTTTTAAATGAACTACACATGCAAAATACACTGGAAAAGCTAGATATTTAAAGAAACATGTAGTAAATTATTTGGTAAAGCAAAAATATTTTAATTCATAAGTTACTATTCCCCTAATGCATCTATTTTGTAAATGCTGTTTCACATATAAGTTTGTAAAAAAGCAAAATATATGCATAAATTGGTGCACATAAAGATGTTTTACAACTATAGCCAGAAGTTATTGTATGCAAAGAGTGATGGCAATTTTTAATTCAAATGTTTTTAAATATTTCAAACTGAAACTAAATCTTACCAATGTAAAATTGCCACAAAGAAGGCTGGAAAAAAGAAAAAAAGGAAAGTTATTAAAAGCTGCTTTATTATAAAATGCCTTTAAAACAAGTATTTCAAATGTATTATTTTACATGTCTAGAAAGATAGCACACAAAGCAAGATGGCCAGCTAATCCTGTCTCTATGAACATAGGAAAAAATCTAGGACACAAAGTAAATCCTGAACAGAGCTTACCTCTCTGCAGAGGGGCTTGACAAGCAAAGGGAGAGACTTGAAAGGGTTTTTTTACTTCAGGTAATTGGAAAGAGTGATGGAATTATGGAAGATTGTGACCTTTTTTGGGTTTTCTTTTTTCAGTATTATTTTCTATTCCTTTATATGAAATTTTTAAAAGAAGTAAATATATACAGTATACTTCACTAGTTCTAACCAAGAGGAGCCACTCTAGATCAGTTTCCCTAGCATTCATCAGAAGACGATTAAATGCAGGCAATCACTTCCTCAGCAGCACATCTAAAAGCCTCATTGTGCAACTCAACCCCTGATGAACTGCAAGCTCTTTGCAAGCACCCAGACCTAGGAGCTACTAGATGGCCTAGGAGACTAATCTGGAGTCACCTGTGCCAGTGCCCCATGTATACATAAGACTTCACCAGGGAGCTGGGAGACACTGCTCTGGGTATGGAGCTTTTACAGGAGCTGCAAACGCAGCCTGTGCCCCTGTTTGGTTGGGGAATTGCTTGTTTTCAAAGGTACCATGGAGCTGGAGAGAGAAGAGTGGGGAATAGGACAAGTTAAAACATCACAAACTTTGCTGTTCTTATAGAGGTTCAGCAGCTTTTCTTGAATTAATGCCCTTTAGATTGTTGTAAACCTTTGGTTAATTTCCAAAGTTTTGAAGAAAATGATTTTGATAATTTTCCAAGTATTTTCATTGTCGTCATGGAAGAGTGCATTTCCTTGGCTATTCCAGAAGTCCTACCTCCCCTCTAAGATTTTATAATGGTATTTTTTATGGTTATCCCAAATATACTTGGCAAGTCATCTTATAACCACCAATAATAGCCTCTTAAAAATTCAAAAATTACTCGACTTGGCTAACAAAATAAATGCAAATTAATTCAATAATTATTGAAGAAATTAAATTTTTAAAAATTAAAAAATTGCAATGTTGAAATTCTCAACCATGCTTATCCAGATCTTTTCCTACATCACTAACTGTCCTGGGCTTATCTTAAATACTTCTCAAAAGATTTACTTGTTTTATATCAGGATAGGCAAAGTATGACCCATGGTGTATTTTTGGACTGTCTGCAAGTGCGGTTGCTATAATTTTTAAAAGGTTGAAAATTGTAAAAGGTTGTAAAGATGCTCATTAACTGTTTATTAGGCTTCATTAATTTTAAAATATACAGAGACTATTCTATTCAACTATATTTGTATCCTATTTCTAATTCTCCTAACAATTATATACACTGGCAAAAACTCTTCAGATGATATACAAAGAAAAGGTCAAATATACTATGAAATTCATCCAGCTTTCCAAAGATGCTCAAAATCTTTGTGTCTCTCACTCCCTCCCTTAACCCACATACCATATCTGAAAAAAAAGGATACTGTGTAGTGATGCCGGTATTCTAAATGCTTGAAGGGCTTATCACATGCCCTTTCCAAGCTGTGAGAAAAGCATGTCCCCTGGACCCGGGCATCCTATCAGTCTCACCTCTGAAGGGGAACCAGCCTCATACTTCACTGAAACAGACCATTAGTCGCCAGCACTCCCAACTTCTTTTATCTCCACTTTAACATTTCTCCTTATAGTAATCCTCACTTTTCTAGTTCCTGCCATCTCAGAAAAGGAATTCTCTCTCCTCTTTTCCACAGTTAGCTTCTCAGATTTGTGCCTTTAATTCTACCCTCCCAAATATTCCAAGCCTTGCTCCACTAATTATTTCCTCTCTTGGAATCTTAATCTCATCCTCTTCCCTTGATCCTTCCCCTCAGCCTTTAAAACTCCTAGACCTTAAAACACTCTGTGATCTGACAGCCCGTCAAACTAATATACTCCCCATATCTCTCTCTCCCCTGGTTCAGTGACAAGATCTTTGGCCAACTCCTTTCTACTCAGACCTTGCTATTATTTACTACTAGGCACCCACAAACCCTTGCTTGTTAAACTGCTCTCCTTCAAGACTCAAGAAAAGCGCCATGCGGCTCCCTCTAGGGCTCTCCTGCCTTCTCCTCACCCATGCCGAGAGTGGTCCTGATGGAGAACCGCCACACCTGCAGTTCCTGCACCTTTTCCCGGAACTGTGCCAGGAAATTAAGGACGAACTGGAAGGGTCCCAGAAGAAATGTGTTGGCCATCACCTCCAGCTCCAAGCCTTTTGCGATTTCGGATCCTCCGCTGGGAAGGACCTCCTGGCGCCCCTTGGCAGGTTCCCGCGGCATAGGGCGGACCTTCTCACCTCCTCCTCCACCACCTCTGGCTCCAGGGCCAGGGAGGCCCCCCGCCGCCGCTTAGGCTGGCTGGGGCAGGGAGATTGTAGTGGCTTTGAGCTTACTCCTTGTTTTCTCATAATCTCTGGTGGAGCCGGGTCAATTTCAGGCCCAGCCCAAGTGAGTCGGGGACGTTCAGAAAGGCCTGACTGGCCCGGCAGCCTCAACAGACTTGTCCCTGCAGCCCTTGCGGACCTCCCGGTCGTCATGGCGACTGTGAAATGTGGGGTGGGGCGCCTATGGTGGAAGCCATTCCCGCGGGGCAGTCCCTGCGTGTCCGCCCACGTGCTCCCCAGCGCGCACAGCACCCCCGCCTCCGCGCTTTCCCCAGCGTGCAGCCTCCCCTGAGGGCGGCACCACGCACAGCCCACTACACCCTCCCCAGCGCCTGCAGCCCCCAGTGCGCCCAGTCCCCAAGCCCGCACGTGCAGTCGCCACCTTGCGCGCAGCTCCATGTACAGCTCCCCACACGCTGCCAGTCCAGGGGCTCAGAACCCATCACCGCTGGCCCTTCAGGCGCTTCACTGGGAGTGCAGCCCCCCCGCCCGCACCCCCAGCGTGCAGCTCCACGCAGCCTCTCCACACTCTCCCCAGCGCCTGCTGCACCCCCTGTGCGCACAGCTCTGCCAATTGCTTCCCCGCATGCTGCCCCTGCACTGCTTCGGGCCATAACCTTGCTGGCGACTAAGTCTAAAGAACTTCCCGTGGTTTCATTCCTTCCTGTTTAGTCTTAGCTTTGACATTTTAACCAAAAGGTTACACGTTAATTAAGGAGGTATTAAAGGGGAAGAGCTCAGCTGCAAGAAATGAGTGCAGGAAGTGTGTCAGGGAAGCCAGCGGACCCGCCCGTGGTGCACCCGCATTAGGAACATCTCTGCTCTCCTAGGATTGCTGGGGTATCGGAAAGTGCCTGTTGCCAACGCGGAGGGAACTGGCCGAGACTGCGGGCAACAAGTGGCAGAGCCGGCCTGAGTCCGGTGGGTCTGACCCCAGAGCCTCAGGTTGACGCCAGTTCCTTGGCACGGGACAGTGTTTACTGAATCTTAAAGCAAAATGCTTTTCCAGTAAGGTTCCTCAGAAGTCTTCAGCCCTAGGAGCGGTGTGCTCAAGCACTTTCAGCACCAGCCAGGACCAACTAAGAGGGGAGCGCTTAGCTCCCAGTCACTGAGCAGCCCTACAGGAGGCCAAAGGGGCTGGCACAGAGGTACTGGGACCGCTGACATTTTCCGTGTCCTCTGTCACGGCCCCATGCTGGAGCCCACACCACTTCACTTCCCATCTGTTTGATGATGGATCAAATTGAACTCCCATATCCTAACTGACCAGTCTAAATCATGGCTCATTGTGGTCAGGTTAGTTTTTCCTGATGCAACCCAGCACAAAAATGTTCATGGCTCCCCATAGCCCACAAATCAAGTCCTAGGCTTGCTCACCAATGCCTTGAATAATTGCCCAATATACATTTTCAACTTTAATTTCCCACTTTCTCAGGCACAAATCTTCCATCCCAGTCATTTCAGGTGAGGTCCACAGCCTGAGACACCATAACTGCTGAATTCCTTTACTCACATGGAAAAGTCACCCCTTGGCTTTTACATCCTTTTCTCCCCACCCATCTGAATGCTATCACCTTCCAAGCCCCAGCCCATTTCTCCAGCCCATATTAATTATGGTTTTTCTGAAGGTCTAGAGCACTTAACTGACAGTACTATTTATCTTGTCACTCATTTAAATTCAGTAAGTGCTATTACTGTTCATTTTTTGTTTTGGGAGATTTTTTTCAAGGAGCATTTCTACATTCCTGGCATTGTGTTTGGTGCTCAAAATGTTTTCTCACTTAATTCATGCAATAACTGTGCACATTTTAAAATCAAGCATCAAGATGTAGTTATTTGCCCAAGTTTTAACAGTTAATAAATTCTATCTGTCCAATACTGCATTTAAAATACGGTGGTTGATAAGAATATGTTCTTGAATGGCTAGGCAAACTCAAAGCACCTTATTTTAAAATATGGCTGTTTTAATGTTTTTTGGAACAATAAGTGGAGTGATTGTTTTTCTTTTTGGTCAGTTTGTTTTTTCTGGAGTTTCCAATTGCCTTTTGCATCTCTTGATGTCCTGGTGGGATATAAAATACTCTTACCCATGGTCTAGCCCTTGAAAGTACAAATCTGCTCATTTTTATCATTTAAAAAATTAATATTTTTATAAGAATGTTCATTGTGCTATTATTTATATCGTTGAAAAATAGAAATGGCCTCAGTGTCAAACACTAAGTTATGAAACATTCATATAGTGAAGCATTACAGCCACTAAAGTCATTTTGCATGAATATTTAATGATATAGGAAAATAGTCATGACACAGTAGTGTTAAAGGAAAAAGGCAGGATATATTTTATGATTCATATATTTAGTGAACACATAAAATTAACTGTGTGCCATATGCTGCTCTAAATCTCATATAGGAAGAATACTGTATAGAGGACTCATACAGGAATATTACCAATGTATGACCATGAGCTAGTAATTTAGCCACTCTAGGATTAATTTCTTCATCTGAAAAATGAAGACAGTTATATTTG
This sequence comes from Rhinopithecus roxellana, assembly GCF_007565055.1. NCBI lineage: Eukaryota > Metazoa > Chordata > Mammalia > Primates > Cercopithecidae > Rhinopithecus > Rhinopithecus roxellana. The sequence continues at coordinate 88,499,650 of NC_044554.1, forward strand.
TCTTACTGATGGTATGATTGAATGAATGAATGCTTATGAAGCATCAGAAACACTGCACGTGCTTAAACAAATGTTCCTTTATTATGTTCTAGACTGCCCATCCTATAGGGCACTAGTGAGTATTTTTAGGTTGGTGCAAAAGTAATTGCTATTTTTTCCAGTACTTCCAATTAATATTTTGCTCACTTGGTTTCTTTGTCATCAAGTGATATGTTAGTAATTATTGAACAGTAATACATGCTTTAGGTTCATTAGTTAACTGAGAGAGAGTTGCCTAAATAATTATGTATCTACTCCTACTAAGGAGAGGAGTAGATTTGTGTATAAGAGGGAAATCATGACAGTTTTATGTGTGGTTAAATAGAATCATGGATGTTATCATGTTTTTACAGCTTCTCTAGCAGTGGTCCCTTGTTTTGACTTCTTTATTTTGAGTGGTTATTTGAGTCACATTTTAGCTGCATCATAACTAATGATAATAACTTAAAGGAGTTAGGCTGATAATTTAATCTATGATGAACTAACAATTAAAATAGCACATTATAATTAGATATGATGCAATATATCCTTGCATTATCTTATCATCTTTGAAACAGAGATGCCTCATGATTTAGCTTTTTTTTTTCTTTTTCTCAAGATAGGGTCTCACTCTGTCACACAGGCTAAAGTGTAATGGTGTTCACTGCAACCTTGAACTCCTGGGCTCAAGCGATCCTCCTGCCTCAATCTCCTGAGTAGCTTGGACTACAGGTGCAGGCCACCACACACAGTTAATTTGTTTATTTTTGCAGAGACGGGTATCACTATGTTGCCCACGCTGGTCTAAAATTCCTAGCCGCAAGCACTCCTGCCACCTCTGCCTCCCAAAATATTGGGATTACAGGGATGAGCCATTGCACCTGGGTGCAAATTATTTGTCTTACACAGAGATCTCTAATCCAGTTATGGATATCTAAAACTTGCCTCAGTTTTTCCTTTGTCCTTTAGTAAAACAATTGGGAATTTTAAAAAATGCAATTAAACTATATAACCAGCAGATGGCAATAATGATCTGTAAATGAAAATTTCAAAACTTTCAGTTACTTATTAAATTCATTCTTTAAAAAAAAAATGTTCTTATAATAAATCCATTTACTAAATATGAAATGTAGGAAAATTCCAAATTTAACCCCACATAAAAATTACATTGCATATATCATATGTCAAAATAATTAAGATATTCATCATGGCCAAGATTTAGTTTTCCAAATAATAATGACTTTGTTTTAATTGATTCAGAAAATTTATTAAACTTTTAACTTCACACAAATACATAGATATAAATTTAAGTGGATAGTTAAGTTCCATCTCTAGCTTCCAGGCTAGATAGAGGTATTTCAGTGAAGACCATTTTGAAAACATTACAAACTTTTCCAGTTATAATTTGGTAATTTAAAGTATGAATTTCACTTTAATTGAAACTTTATGCATAAAAGATTGGTTTTTATTTGTGCTGTCTCATAATTTCTTATGCATTAAGATACTTTTCCCCCTTTGTACAGTGCAAGGAGTTGGAACTGACACCAAAGTATTTGTCTCTAGTTTATCAGCATTAGTTATTCTCAAAGATGGTGGCAAAAATCTTAGGATCTCGTAGTTATTTTATTTAGTAATTTTATTCATTTTCATTATACCTCTCTAAGACTTTTTCTACAAATTCAAACATGTCTCTGCCAGGCTTTGGTATCAGGATGATTCTGGCCTCATAAAATTAGTCAGGGAGGATTCCCTCTTTTTCTATTAATTGGAATAGTTTCAGAAGGAATGGTACCAGTTCCTCCTTGTACCTCTGGTAGAATTCAGCTGTGAATCCATCTGGTCCTGGACTTTTTTTGGTTGGTAAGCTATTAATTATTGCCTCAATTTCAGAGCCTGTTATTGGTCTATTCAGGGATTCAACTTCTTCCTGGTATAGTTTTGGGAGAGTGTAAGTGTCCAGGAATTTATCCATTTCTTGTAGATTTTCCAGTTTATTTGCCTAGAGGTGTTTATAGTATTCTCTGATGGTAGTTTGTATTTCTGTGGGGTCGGTGGTGATATCCCCTTTATCATTTTGTATTGTGTCTGTTTGATGCTTCTCTCTTTTCTTCTTTTTTAGTCTTGCTAGTGGTCTATCAATTTTGTTGATCTTTTCAAAAAACCAACTCCTGGATTCATTGATTTTTTGAAAGGATTTTTGGGTCTCTATCTCCTTCATTTCTTCTCTGATCTTAGTTATTTCTTGCCTTCCGCTAGCTTTTAAATGTGTTTGCTCTTGCTTCTCTAGTTCTTTTAATTGTGATGTTAGAGTGTCAATTTTAGATCTTTCCTGCTTTCTCTTGTGGGCTTTTAGTGCTATAAATTTCCCTCTACACACTGCTTTAAATGTGTCCCAGAGATTCTGGTATGTTGTATCTTTGTTCTCATTGATTTCAAAGAACATCTTTATTTCTGCCTTCATTTCGTTATGTACCCAGCAGTCATTCAGGAGCAGGTTGTTCAGTTTCCATGTAGTTAAGCGGTTTTGAGTGAGTTTCTTAATCCTGAGTTCTAGTTTGATTGCACTGTGGTCTGAGAGACAGTTTATTATAATTTCTGTTCTTTTACATTTGCTGAGGAGTGCTTTACTTCCAACAATGTGGTCAATTTTGGAATAAGTGCGATGTGGTGCTGAGAAAAATGTATATTCTGTTGATTTGGGGTGGAGAGTTCTGTCGATGTCTATTAGGTCTGCTCGGTGCAGAGCTGAGTTGAGTTCTTGGATATCCTTTTTAACTTTCTGTCTCGTGGATCTGTCTAATGTTGACAGTGGGGTGTTAAAATCTCCCATCATTATTGTATGGGAGTCTAAGTCTCTTTGTAAGTCTCTAAGGACTTGCTTTATGAATCTGGGTGCTCATATATTGGGTGCATATATATTTAGGATAGTTAGGAGCTTACTTATTTTCTAGGTAATTTCAAATTGGTCTGTTTATAAATGTTAAAAGATCCTTTCAAATTCTTCTTCAGCAAGTTGCCTCCACTAAAAAAGTGTCTTTGGACATGTTTATTTTATAAAACAACTGCTTCAGTCTAAAACCTTTCTTGGATTTACATATCTTGGATTGTCTCATTTTTAAATAGCGTGTTTGCTGCTGTTGAATTACTTTATAGAGCCTCTTTAAATTCATATTGGATGCAGGTGCTTCATCAAGGAGAAAGTGGAAAGACACCAACTTGCCGTGAAGCATACAGCAAGTTTAGATGTAAATGCATATGTAAGTAATACTTTGCACTTAGCTGTCTTTTGGACTATGGGAGAAAGGCATCTGTAATAACTAGTTGGAATTTCCTAGAGTTCCAATCTATTTTCTGTGTCCATGAGGGGGCTATCCACTCCCCACTCCTAATCCCCCCCCCAAAAAAAAAAAAACTCAAAACCAAAAAACTAGAGCTCTGTAAGCCACCCATGCCCTGGTCATACAGTGCTCCAGACCTATATCAGATAAGACATACCTTATAAACAACTCCAAGCCTTTATCAGATAAGACATGCCTTATAAAGGCATGTCTTATTCAAAGGGAGGGAGGTGATCCATAAATTAATTGGGAGATTTTTTCAGCTCCAAGTAGAGAGACTGCACAATTGTATACTATATGCACATTCATTTGAACCAGATTGGTACTCAGTTATCACTGTTAAATGACTTAACCTACATATACACAACTATACTTATATCCATGTACCATGCCCCCAAAATCTACAAAATCCATTTTTCCCTGGATTTGATGGTAATATACCATGTACAAACTCCATCATATTGAGATTTTTATTTACCACCAAAGTAACTAATATAAGAATTACTACATTCAACATTAATAAGCAAAAGCCTCTACTATATTAGTCCGTTTTCCCCATTTAGTAAAAAAAAAAGTGCAGCTTGCTGCCAGTGCTCATTTAATTTTACATAAACACTTTATTTGAGGCTGAAGCAAATCTGACTGATTTTCAACATGAAAATAAAATATAAAAACTGTTCTTGGCCGGGTGCGGTGGCTCATGCCTGTAATCCCAGCACTTTGGGAGGCCAAGGCGGGTGGATCACAAGGTCAGGAGATCGAGATGAGACCATCCTGGCTAACGTGGTGAAACCCCATCTCTAGTAAAAATACAAAAAATTAGCCAGGTGTGGTGGCGGGCGCCTGTAGTTCCACCTACTCAGGAGGCTGAGGCAGGAGAACAGCTTGAACCCAGGAGGCGGAACTTTCAGTGAGCTGAGATCATGCCACTGCACTCCAGCCTGGGCGACAAAGCGAGACTCCGTCTCAAAAAAAAAAAAACCTGTTCTTGGAGTTATTTATAAACAGAATTTGTCTCTAATCCTAATGTAACAGAAATGTAGATGATGATGTTACAGTAGGATTAGAGACAAGTATTTTGGGGGCAAACAGGAAATGATTTAAAGAATGAGTTTCAGAATATTTATCAGCAGATTAAATGTAAAACATCGTAAAAGTGCCAGTGATACATCATGAATCTGTGTGCTGTGTTTTACGTTATATAATATTTTAGGTTAAGATTGAATTTTGATTATAATATAGAGATGAAGATATATCACTAGACTAGGCCCAGTATGCTTTGGGTAATTTATTTTGTTTCTCTAGTTCTGATTTCCTCAACTATAAAATACTTTGGATGACATGGCCTAAATAAGGTCTTTTAAACTTATTTGATTCTAGTTGGTATTTGTACACATATTTAGGTAGATGCACCTGCTGAGTCATACAGTGGCCTGTACTAAGATCTCTTTTTACCACTTTTTCCCTTCCCTCCTCCTCTGCCTCCAGCTATGTGTTGAGACTCCACCCTGAGAGTCTTACTCTGCAATCTATCGCACAGTTTGTCCTCCAGTACCTACACTTGTCATTGCCCACCCAGAGGGCTGAACTCATCTCTCTCTCTCATCTCTTTGGCCCAGCCCCAACCTGGCCTCTCCCTTAGCCCTGCCTTTATTCCTCTGATTCCTTCTCACCTGCACTGCCCAGTCTCCACGTAGGGTGGGCCTCCTTGTTCTTATTTTCTGATTACTTCTATCTACTAGCAGCCTAAATGGCAACTAGAGAATAAGGAGGAGAGTGAGACAGCCCTAAATAAATAATAAGTATTTATATCAAGACCACCAGATTTGTTAGGGGCAGCAGAACTCTGCTTTCACATAGGTATGGACCCATCTCCTAAAGATAAATATGGAACTTTAAAATGCTCTCCTCATCTTTGCTACCATCTGTTGAAACTCTTTTTGAGATACTTATCAGTGACAATTTATAATCCACTAGTAGAAAAACCATTGAGTTTTGCAGCTTTTATATTTCCTAATTAAGGCTGTATACTTGGGTTCAATAAAAGCAAGGTAGACTTTTTTTAAAAAATTAAAATTTGGAAATATTTAAAGGGCTAGTGCAGTGTCTTAGTTATAAGTGTAAACAGAATTTAAATCTCCACTATTCCTAAAAGAAACCCCATACCCACTTGCAGTCATTTCCATTCCTCCCTCCTTCCAGCCTCTGGCACACACTAATCTATTTTCCATCTCTATGGATATTTCTATGCTGGACATTCCACATGCATGGAATCATATAACATGTAGTCCTTTTTGACCAGCTTCTTTCTCTTAGCATCCTGTTTTCAAGGTTCATCCATGCTGTAACATTTATCGTACTTCATTTTTTATAGCTGAATAATCTTCCATAATATGGATATGCTGCATTTGATTTATCCATTTGTCAGTTGATGGGTATTTGGGTTGTCTCCACTGTTTGCCTATCATGAATGATGCTGCTATGAACATTCGTGTACAGGTTTTGGTGTGGACATATCTCTTCATTTTTCCTGGGTGTATACCTGGAGTGGAATTGCTGAGTCATATAGTAAGTAACCTTTTGTTTATCCTTTTCATGAATTGCCAGACTGCACCATTTTATATTCTTACCGACACTATATAAAGGTTCGAATTTCTCCATATCCTTGCCAACTTGTTATCATAATTATAATTATAGCCATCGCAGTGGTTGTGAAGTGGTATCTCATTGTTGTTGTTTTACTAAGAGGCTATTTTTAGAGCAGTTTTAGGTTTGCAGAACAATCGAGTAGAAAGTATAGAAGTCCCATATATCCCCTCTCCCCCACCCTGGCAGTCTCCCGTATTATTAAACTATTGCATTATTGTAGTGCATTTGTTACAATTGGTGAACAATATTGGTGCATTGTTGACTAAAAAGTCCATAGTTTACATTATGGCTTACTCTGAGTTGCACAGTTGCATGAGTTTTGACAAATGCATGATTTCATGTATCTACTATTACAGTAGCATCATAGAGTTATTTCACTGGCCTAAATATCACCTGTGAGCCATCCCTTCATTTCTCCCTCTCTCGCCCCAAACCATGGAAACCACCGATCTTTTTACCATCTCTGTAATTTTGCCTTTTCCAGAATGTCATATAATTAGAACCACCCAGCATATAGCCCTTTTTTCACAAGCAATATGTATTTGAGATTCCTCCAAGTCTTTTCACAGCTTGATGGTGCATTTCTTTTTATTGCTGAAAAATATTCCATTGTATGGATAACGAATGTACCACAGACTGTTCATCCATTACTTATTGAAGGACATCTTAGTTCTAAGTTTTGGCAATTAATGAATAAAGCTGCTGTCAACAGTCATGTGCAGATTTTTAAGTGGATATAAAATTTCAACTCACTTGGGTACATACCCAGGAACATACTTGCTAGATCATATGATAAGACTATGTTAGCTTTGAAAGGAGTTGGCCAACTATCTTTTTAAATGGCTGCACCACTTTGCATTCCACCAGCAGTGAATGAGAGTTCCTATTGCTCCACATCCTCACCAGCATTAGTGTTGCTAGTGTTTTGAATTGTAGCTCTTCTAATAGGTATGTAGTTGTAACTCATGTTTTAATTTGCAATTCCCTAATCACATGTGATGTTGAGCATCTTTTCATACGCTTATTTGCCACCTGTATATCTTTGATTAAGTATCTGTTCAGAGAGATCCTTTGCCCATAATTTGTTTCTTTCCTTACTGTTGAGTTTTAAGAGCTCTTTGTATATTTGAAATACGAATCCTTTATCAGATATGTGTTTTTGCAAATATTTACTCCCAGAGTGTGGCTAGTCATTTTATTCTCTTAACTATGTTTTTCACAGAAGTTTTTAATTTTCATGCAGTCCATCACGTTAATGTTTTTGTTACTGGATTGTGCTTTTGGTATTGTACCTAAAAAAACAAAACTACCTAGATTTTCTCCTGTTACTTTCTAGAAGTTTTATAGCTTTACATTCTGTATTTAAGGCTATGATCCATTTAAGTCAATTTTCACAAAAGATTTAAGGTCTGTGTTTAGACTTATTATTTTGCATGTGGATATTCAGTTGTTCTAGTACCATTTGTTGAAAAGATTATTATTTCTCCACTGAATTGCCTTTGTTCCATTGTCAAAGGTCATTTAACTATATTTATATGGGCCTAGTTCTGGGTTCTCTGTTCCATTTCTCTAATTGTCTATTCTCTTGCTAATAGTACACTGTCTTTGTTACTATAGTTTTGTAGTAAGTTTTGAAGTTGGGTAGCATAGTCCTCTGACTTTGTTTTTCTTCTCCAACACTGTGTGGCTATTTTGGGTCTTTTGCCTTTAAATAAACTTTAGAATCAGTTTGTTATTAGCCACAGGTAACTGGCTCGAATTTTGGTTGTGTTTGCATTGAATCTATGGATTAAGTTGGGAAGAACAGACATCCTTACAATATTGAGTCTACCTATCCATGAACATGGACTATCTCTCCATTTATTTAGATCTTCTTTGATTTCTTTCATCAAAGTTTTGTAGTTTTCCTTATATAGCTTTTGTGAATATTTTATTTATACCTATTTGTTCTTTTTTCTATTTTTAGTGATGATATAACTGTTTATTTCAAATTCCAATTGTTCACTGCTGGTATATAGGAAAGCAACAGTCTTTTTAATTATTAATCTTGTATCCTTTAACCTTGCTATAATTCAACCTTGCCATAATCACTTATTAGATCTATGAGTTTGTTGGAAGCACATTATTTTCTATTTTAAAAAAAATCAATAAAAATAGGAAGGAAAAGATCCATTAAAACTCCAAACAAACCGAACAAATAAACCCACTTGTATTATGCATAACTATCCAGGAGGACAAAAAAATGAATTAATCAAAGTAACTGCTCAACATATCATTTGGCTATATACTCATAGTTGAGTAGTACAGAAACAATGCAAACAAACCCTGACCTCTTTTTAGAAGGTTTGTGTATTTTAGTTGTACAGGTGAAGCAATCTGAAATTAGTTTTAAGTGTGTGGTAGAGTTGAGTAAATAAATATGTAGAGGTAATTGTTGAGCCTTCTTCCACTGTATTCCATACAGATGTGGAATGGGACAAAGCAAGAAAAGAGGACTCTGTGGGAGTGCATTGGAATTGGAGGTATCAGTATGAATTCATGATTTCTAACACAATAGGAATCCTTTTGTCAGGAAAGACAAAGACAGGCTGAAGAGCTATACTATATTTAAGGAGACTAAAGTAGCATGATGACTAAATGCAATATGTGATCTTGAAGTGGGTCTGTACTGAAGAAAAGATATGCTACAAAAGACATTACTGGGTCATTTAATAAACCTGGAATACAGATGATACATCACAGTATTGCACCATTGTTAAAACTCCTGAAGTTGCTAACTCTACTGTGATTATTTAGTGAAATCTTGTATTTAGGAAATACACTTTCAATTATTTAGAGATAATGGGGTATGACATGCTACTTACTCTCAAGTGGTTCAGAAAAATAATTTGTATATATTACATATCTATGCATGTGCATGTGTGTTTATGCACACACTACTCACTGTAAATGCACACGATAAAGTAAATGGGGCAAAAGCTTAACAATTGTGAATCTGCATAAAGGGTGTACAGGGTTTCTTTACGGCCTTCTTGCAACTTTTCCATAAGCATGAAATTTTTCCAAATAAAATATTTCTAAAAGGTTGCTGTTAGGCATGGACAAAAAAATTTAAGGGTAATAGAGTAGACTTTTGAAAGCAAGAGGTATGATAACATCAAATATTTTGAAGGACTGTCATGTGGAAGGAGGATTAAGACTTATAATTTGGCTAATCTTATTTGGTGTCATTCTGGTTTGTGTAATATCATTACAGCATATCCAAGTGCTCATGGCTGAAATAAGATACAGGAGTTTTTAAGTTTTGTGGAGTCTTCAGTATAATTCAGTACAGAGAGGTGCAAAATCATGTGATTCTGAGGGTTCATTGGGTAGCATACACGAGTGAAGGGCACTGAGTTGCAGAAAATGGAAAATAGTGAGAACTTGAGAGCAATGTCTTTTCCAAATGCTTTCAAATGTGACTAAAGACAAACCCAAAATACTGTGCAGTAATCCCAGGCTGTGTCCAGCCTGTGAGTGGCCAGTTGGAACCCATAATCTTATCTAATCCTTTTTGTCAGGTGAGGAAACAGATACCAAACATCATAAAACAGTGTAAGAGAATGAAAGGTGTAAATGGGTGCATATATATTTTTTTAAAAAACACCATTTTTAATGAAAGAAACTAATATCCACACATTTGTACTTATGTACAATTGGGTTAATATATAATTTTAAGCTGTTTACAAATAATATGTAATGCTTCAAATATTACATAACGTTGATAATATATTTCTAGCAGAAATAAATATATTGCACTTAAAAAGAACTGCATTAGATGTTACTTCATAGTATTAGGCTTATAACTTTTTTTCATAAAACATTTCCCATGCCCTTCCCCCCACCCCCAGCACACACATTTCATTACAGTGACTGTTCTCACGCAATTCCTTAAGCAAATGAACACAGCAAACAACAGAACTGTGATAGTGTCTACTAAAGAGGCTATATCCAATTTTATACTTTAGGAAATAAAACAATTTCTTTTACGTTTCTGAAAATAAGGGAGGAAAAAATTCAACTAAACACAATATTTTAATAAACCAGAAGTAAAATACAACTTGTATTTTTTGTCCATATGTATGATTTCACAAAAATGATTTTGTTTTCTTATTATCAAGATATTTCATTTACAAAGGAGAAGGCAATGAAGTTATTTGAGGGTAGGACAGAGAAAGAAGGGCTAGAAATACATATGGAATATTTGCCAATCAAATATTTATAAGTAAACCTTTCCATATTTAAGCATTCTGAAGAAAGGTAAGTCTTGGAATATTATAATTGGCATAGAATATAAGCAGCAAAGAAAGGATTTGATGGTTTTCTAAAGTTTAAGGAGTTTGTAACCTTCCCTTTGCGTGTTTACAAAAAAAATCTATACATTCTAAAATAACATAAAAACTTGTATAAAACCCATCCTCCAGCCAGGCACAGCTCTTTAAAGGAGAAAGCTGAAAATCTTATCATCTGTCCAGTGATTTGTCTAGATTTAGGGTAGAGTATTGCTTTGTTTGTAATAATTATCAATTTCCTACATGTTTAATAGTGACAACAGTTTTTCTTACTTAGTCACTGGAAGATTAAGTTGTTTTTCTTGCAATTTGTTGCTCTGCACATTACATAACTGGATTTTTTGAGCTTTTTAGTTACTGAGTCATGGCTAAGCCTGACTGAGTATTTAATGGGGTGTAAAGTCATTTCATCCTCTTTATTCAAAAGTGATTTTTCTCAATATAAATCAGCTTATATTTAAGCAGGACAGCCTGAAAGGCTATTGTGAAATACAGAAATGGGATAAATATCCCAACATCCTTTTGAAAAAGGCAGCATGGGATAAAGATGCTTTACTTCTAAGAATATTTATTCCTTGGCCTCTCAGAGAGTTTTTTTTATTTTTTTTTTTATTTTTATTTATTTTTTTTATTTTTTATTTTTTTTTTTTTGGTGGGAAGGGAGCAGTTAGAGAGGAAAGTGTGTGTTGTGACTGCAGAAGCAAAATGACAGAGATATGGATCAGGAGGGGAGACCTTGGAATGCCCCAGAAGTCAGTGTAACTCCTACAATATAGCTGTACACAGGGCCTTTGCTAGATGATGATTCATCAGGAAGCTTCTTAATATCTCTTACTCTGTGCCCACCGACTAGGAATGATGGTAGGCCTTCTGGACAAGTTACCATTGTTATTAACTCAAAAGATCCCGCAATACAATACAAGCTCATTAATCTACACCTTGTTAACTAATAATCTGTGATGTGTTAGACAAGTTGGATATGTTTACCTATATATTGCTAAGGGTAGACAGAGGAGAGGAGAAGACTGACTAAGGTAGTAAAAAAAAAAAAAAAATGAGGCTGGGCACGGTGGCTCACACCTGTAATCCCAACACTTTGGGACGCTGAGGTGGGCAGATCACAAGGTCAAGAGATCGAGACAATCCTGGCCAACATGGTGAAATCCCGTCTCCACTAAAAATACAAAAATTAGCTGGGCATGGTAGTGCGTGCCTGTAATCCTAGCTACTCAGGAGGCTGAGGCAGGATAATTGCTTGAACCCAGGAGATAGAGATTGCAGTGAGCTGAGATCATGCCACTGCACTCTAGCCTGGCAACAGAGTGAGACTCCGTCTCAAAAAAAAAAAAAAAAATTGAATCTACTCAGAATTATTGATATTTTAAAAACAAACCACAACTGCAAAACCTATTAAGTTCTGAATTAATTCTTCAGGAATAGTTAAAGCACGTGTGGCAGGACCTCTTTTTAGCAGCACTTCCCATTAGCCATGCTTTTTGACACTATAATATACTCGTGATGTGGGGAGAGGGGTGGGAGGAACCCTGAATATATGCCAAATATATTATAATTCATGGCCTTTATTATTCAGTTGGCTTTCCCATTAAATATGTAGTTCTTGAAATTACTTTTGCCAGAATGGGCTTTGGAATTTTAAATACTAAACTCCCAAGGGTTTAATAAGAATCAAGCACCAACTTTGGGAGGGCGAGACGGGCGGATCACGAGGTCAGGAGATCGAGACCATCCTGGCTAACACGGTGAAACCCCGTCTCTACTAAAAAATGCAAAAAAAAAAACTAGCCGGGCGAGGGCGGGCACCTGTAATCCCAGCTACTCCGGAGGCTGAGGCAGGAGAATGGCGTGAACCCGGGGGGCGGAGCTTGCAGTGAGCTGAGATCCGGCCACTGCACTCCAGCCTGGGCGACAGAGCGAGACTCCATCTCAGAAAGGCCCAGGGAGGGGAAATTTCTACCCCTTGGTTTCCATGACTCAGGTGACTCTGATGAAGTTAAGCTCTATTTCACTTGTGCTTCTTTTCTGTGGTTCGGATAATACTTAAAAATATACATCCAATTTAGATTTTAGGTCTGACTAGTCTTTGTTTTCTCTAAGCACTCTTATTTATAGTCTTATATTGCTTAATCACAAAATAAAATTATGAAGTCAGGAAATACTAGTGTAAAACTATATTTAACAAAAACACACAAATCTCTTTGAGACACACAGATTGGCAGAAATGTCAAAACAGTATGTATTAAAACAATCTTTTCATCCTGTTTGAAAATAAAATTCAGACACAGATTTCACCTTAGTAGACCAGTAAGTTATCAGGGTATTGAGTAGCATTATGTAAAACAGCATCTTTTGTTATTCCTGCTTTAAGCAGCAGTACTCTATATTCAAAGGAGCACTGGCAACAGGCCAGCTATTAAATAGTAAACCCCTATCCGAGCTCTTTGGATAGTTTAAACATTACTCATAACTGCTTTTTAAAGAAATGACACCTGTACTTTGTTTGAAAACAAACTACCTGTGGATACTACTACAGCATAACATGCAACAAGTTAAAAATTAGCCCACAGTGTTTGCTGTAGGATCGTGAGACGCTTTGTTAACACAGCCTATGCTTTTCTGTAAGTAAACTTTGGAGTATAGTGGAGAATAGCAAGTGCAAAATCCAACAACAGCATCACCTAGACAGGCTGTGCCATGATACCTTGTTTCATAGGCTGGAAGTGCCCAGAAAAGCATGTGATATGGAAAAGGCTAACATTACAACCACCAAATAAAATTCCACGGGAGTCTGATGTGACAAGTATATTGCATTTCTCCCAAAATACACTTCTACTGTCAGTAGAAATATTTCCTATCTCTTTTAACAGATTCAATACTTTTGTAGCAAGAAGAGTAGAATGAATATTACATACAAAAAATTAAATTAGAGTTTTGGAGAAATTTGCTAAGATGACAGGTTACATCCTGTAGTTGAAGTGCATTAAATCTGAAGTTGAAAAACTATTCATTTCATTAAATCTATGTTATTAGGGAAATAAATTGTTGCAAAATGCCGAATGTGTTACCCTGACTGTAAATGCTTATATATATATATCTATATATGCTGTTCAAAAACAATATATAGGTCATATATAACTAAAATATAATTTGTTGCTATTATAAACATTAAAGGAAGGTTTAAGAAGATAGCAAAAGTTGAAAATAAAGTGGAAGAATGCTTTAGTTGACTTAGAAGAACTGCCAACATTTCAGTTATGAAGCCATTATGTTATCAAGCAATTTAAGATTACAGACCTAGCAAAATGGTAAAGGAGTCACTAAATGTAACACAGTAAGGAAAAAGGCCAAATTAGATGTATGGACACATTTCCACTCAGGAGCACAGGTTAAATCATGTCTATCCTGGCATTTAGAATGGTCATTCTCAAATCCTTGTCAATCAGTGGCAGCAACAACAAGGCAGATTTACTGAAAATGAGAATTTGTCCAGATGCATTTTAACATCCACAAAGTCTCCCAAAACTAAAGGAAAATGAAGGGACCTCTGGCACCAATGGCAGAGAAATCCTTTTGGAATAGAATCACCATCCTTCTGTTGCAGCTGTAAGTGAAAGCAAGCCTCACATAACATCATGCCTAGGCTTTGGAGTGTTCCTCAGTGAATTAGTCAGTAGTGTGTTTAGAACGCAGCCCAGAAAAATCAAACTTTAGTTTTACCATGTAATATAGAGAGGCTCTTGCTTCAAAACTGTACATGGAAGATTTTTCCTCCATAACCCTAGCCCCAACCCTAACTCTGGCAAGTATTTGCAATAAAGAAAACTAAGAAAGAAGACTGTGAAAACCCAGCTTGTTGATTACTGGCCCTTCAGTATTACAAACAGAACTTTGTGAGGTCATTACCATGTATTCATCCACAAAACAGGATGCATCAGCATTATCTCAGCTCCTTCCCCAGCAGACTAACACAAAAGAAAACTAAACATGCTTATGCTACAGCACTACAAGTATTTCTCTACTGGCTCCCATTTTCTACAGGGATAAATTGACTTCAGTTAGTCATGATGGTCAGTATGCTATATAGTATGGCCTCTTTGAAGATTCTTTTATCCTGTGAAAAGCAGAAAGAAACCCTATACACAATGATTTTATACATTACCACATCAACACAGCGTTTTAACCACGAGGAATAATGCACTTCAAGATTCATCAGCCTTGTATTATTAAACTTTCAGGCTGGCTGAGAACTTTACATGGATTCTCTCCTGAACCCAAGAGCTGTCCCTCAACTACAGATGAATCCTGGTCCGTGGTACATTCCCTCAGTGGTAGGTTTTATTGTGAGTCCAGCTCTCCTCTTTGATAGGTCCTGTGTCTCCTGGAAAGCCCCTGCTCCAATACCCCACATCCCACCCGCCCAGCCCTGTCCTATATTTCCATACCCATTTGCACATTCTGGGTCTCCATTTTTAGAAGAGTCATACAAATGGCGTCATCACAGCAGAGGAATGGCGTAGTCCTTGAATGGCAGCATAGGGCCCCTGCTGAAAATAGTGATGGTATCGTGGCATGTGGAATGAAGGGAATGTGGGGCCACTCCCTTGCATGGAGCTGGCAATGGCCGATGGGGTCAGAGGCATTCCCAGTCGGCTATATGGTGGCAGAGAACCCTGGATGGGGTGAGGAATGGGTGTTGCTATGGATGCTGTGCTGGTGCCAAGAGCAGTCAGGGACTGTGGGTGCTGAAACCCAGGAAAACTGGAAGAAGATGATACCCAGGAGCTGAGAGACAAATTATCAGATGTTGTAAAGGCTGACCCTGTAAGGAAAAACACTCATTAGACTGGAAACACTGTGTCAATGTACAGATCAAGAATTAAATTATCTGTAAAGATCAATTTGTGTTTAAGAATATTTAATACATCTGTAATTTAGAAAGACAAACACACATGAGATCTGTCATGAGGCAAATCTACCTTTCTAGATAAGAAGATGTTATTTACACCTGCATGGAATAGAGAATTTACTAAATGGAAAAAGACAACTCATTGGATAGCCTGCAGACTCCCACAGAGTGGCCAAAACATTAATACCCTGCCTGCATGTAATGACCCGATTCTCTTAAAAGAAACTGCAAATACCTGATATCTGTTCTGACCTCTGTAATGTCATAAGAAAGACTGAATGTATTAAATCTCTTCCAAGCTGTCTGGTTTCCAAAACTGTTGTGAGAACCTAAGAAAGTAAGTTTTCTTACCACAGCAGCCAGAAATGTAGAATACAGTTGACACTGAATTTTCTGACTGTACACAGTTGACCCTTGAACAACAGGGGTTAGAACTGCACGGGTCCACTTATATGCAGATATTTTTAAATACAATTTACACTGAGTGTGCCTGACCCCTCTTACCTCACTTTCACCTCCTCCACCTCTTCAGCCTCTACAGCCTCCGAGACAGCAAGACCAACCCCTCTTCTTCCTCCTCTGCCAACTCAGTGTGAAGATGAGGATGAAGACCTTTATGGTAATCCACTTCCACTTAAGGAATAGTAAATATATTTCCTTTCTATGATTTTCTTAATAACTTTTTCTCTAGCTTGATTTATTATTAGAATACAGAATGTAATACATGTAACACACAGGATATGTGTGAATTGACTGTTAATGTTACAGGTAAGGCTTCTGATCAACGGTAGGCTATTAGTAGTTAAGTTTTAGGAAGTCAAAAGTTATATGCACATTTTGGACCACACAGGAGTTGGTTTCCCAACCACTGTGTTGTTCAAACGTCAACTGTAATACTAGTGGTTCACTTGGACTGAGTAATAAGAAATGTCCTATGTTTTCACAGATTATATAATTTCATATTAAGGACATAAAACAATGACAGAGGACTCTCTCCCCACACGAACTTCCCTGTTCCCAGAATGGAGCACCTCTGAGCTCTTTTCTCTGGACTCTCTTCCCAGATGCAGAGGGCTGCTCTCTAAGCCTTGGGAACAGAGAAACTTTGTTCACTTCCTGCTGTCAACATTGGAGCCACTGCCTCTATGTAATATCCTTCATTAGGAAAATCCTCTTTTAAAAGTGTTTTCTATTTTGGTATTTGATTCTAACAAATTATTCCTGACATAGATGGAACAGATATATTCCCTGATTTTCAGATTATGAAACTGAGGTTCAGAAGGACTTGGGGACTGCCCCCAAAGTTCAACACCTCTTATGTACTAAATCATGGACAAGTAACTCCTGATCCCTGACTCAAAGGCTCAGTTTCTTTCACTAAAAACAACCACAGGAAACCTGCAGGCAGCATCATCGCCTATGATTCAAAGGCAAAATAATGAGATGTGTGAGAATCAGTGTAGGGGCTCTTCCTTCCCAGGGAGGCTCCTGAAATCCTTTCCGGGCATCATGTACTCTGAGGACCGGCCGTGTCATCAACGACCTGCCCCCATTCTCCTTTAGGTGCTCTGGCTCCCAGCAATTGCATGGCCTTGGAAGCTACCTTACCTCGATTTGGGGTTGTCTGACTCTCATCCCCCAAGACATCTTCTTCTCCTCCGTAGGTACGGATGGGTGAGCGCGCATAGGAATGCTTTTGAATCAGGCTCTCCACACTTTCCCTAGGTTAGAGTGACACATCACAGGTTAACTAAAATGTAAAGGACTCAGAGATAGAAAGAGGTCTTAGAGGTAACTCACTAATCAGTAAAGCCATTTTCTCAGCCAAAAAGCAACCACTGCACAGAAAGATGAAATTCAAAACATGTACATTTATTCTATTGTACAGTGACTCCTCAGAGACATGACCTCAGGTGTATGACTGCAAGCAAACATGACTGACTAGGACATGGACAATCCCCTGAAATACTTTAAAATGAAGGACAAAGGGGTGAACAGGAGCTATGAAACCTGACCACAGGAATATGGAATTCCATGATGTGAAAAATAATGAGTGAATGAATTTACTACAAGGAGCTGCAATGACTCTTCTTACTGACTTCATGAGCTAACAAATACAAAACAAATACTCAGTTGATACAAATTGCACTGATCCAATAACCGATGAAATGTTGGCAAAAAGTTCAAATTATCATTAGTCATCAAAAGACTCTAATACTCACCAAGAAATCAAACAAATTCATAGATTATAGTAAAATATGGATAGTTTGGATAATGAACACTAAGATCCTTGTTGCTGTAAGACTGAAAATTACAAAAAACCCATGAAGAAAACACAAATGGCCAATTAGGAGTTTTAGCCTCTAGGTAAATTGGTACATTGTCTTGTAGATGGTCTTCCTCCTGTAACATAGTCTATCAACCAAAGAGTGAGGTTAACTTTAAAAAATAAAAAATTATTTTGGCATTGGACAATTTGACCTTCTGCTTTAAAAAAACAAAAAGCCAGTACAATTTTAGCTAATTTGTTGGCCAAAACTGCATACTGATAGCAGATTAGTCTGCATGGCACACATTTCTGGAACAGCTGTGGCCCAAAGACCAATGCCAAATTGACCACCGAAGGACAAAAGAGGACTTATACATGTTAAATAAGGAAGGACAAACAAAATACCACATTTCATATTGAGGTAAGCACAGCAAATAAAATGTCATAATAACTTTTTAAAATGTTAACACTTGTCAGTATTTCACATAAATATGCAAACTTTACCTGTGAAAAATTACTACCTAATTCATAGTAAATTTGGTGTTGTAGAAAGCTTGTATACCCACATAGATGAAGGCATTTTATAATATATAGTATGACTACTAGGACTTAAGGGTATGCCTAAAAGGAAAATTAATTCTGCAACTATGTAAGTTATATCTCTATTCTCAAATGGTTTTAGAGTAAGAAGAAAGCACCACCTTATATTGTCAAAATAACATAGCATTAACACATAGGTGTCAAAAAGAATGAGGTCATTCCATAGGTACAGATATGGAGTAATTTTCAAGATGCAGTAAGTGAAAAAAGTAAAATACAGAATGATATGTAAAGTATGCTACCATTTGTGAAGTTAGAACACAGGATATGTATGTTCACATATGCCTGCATGTGCATAGGATTTCTAGAATGTTCCAGTTTCCAGAACAAGAAACTGCCTAGAAGAGGTTGCCTCTGCAGGGTGAAACCAGGAACCTGAAGGATTGGAGTAGTGATTCTCAAATTTGTGTATATGTTTGAATTAACTAGGGATCTTGAAACAAACAAAAAAAACTATATTGAGATATGATTAAAATACAGAAAGTGGCACATATTTAAAGTGTACGGGGCCGGGGCCAGTGGCTCACACCTGTAATACCAGCACTTGGGCAGGCCCAGGCGGGCAGATCACCCAAGGTCAGGAGTTCAAGACCAGCCTGGCCAACATGGCAAAACCCTGTCTCTATTAAAAATACAAAAATCAGCTGGGCATGGTGGTGGGCACCTATAAACCCAGCTACTCAGGAAGCTGAGGCAGGAGAATTGCTTGAACCTGAAGGCAGAGGTTGCAGTGAGTCGAGATCATGCCACTTCACTCCAGCCTGGACAAAAGAGCGAAACTCCATCTTAAAAAAATAAAATAAAATAAAATTAAAGTGTATAGTTTGATCAGTTTGGACATATGTACGCACCAGTGACAGCATTGCCACAAGTAAAATAACGAAAATATCTAACACTTACGAAAGCTTCCTCAGGCTCCTATGCTCCATGGTCCCCATCACAACAAACCTTTCCAAGGAAACCACTAATATAATTTCTGGTCAGGCTGGTCTTGAACTCCTGACCTCAGGTGATCCGCCTGCCTTGGTCTCCCAAAGTGTTGGGAGCCACTGTGCCCAGCCCATTCTTACCACTGCTAATTCAACATTGTACAGGTAGGTGTAGCCATTGCAATAAGTCAGGAAAAATCAAAGTCATCGTGATTGGAAAGACAGAAGTAAAACTATCTTTGTGTATAGGCATCATGATTATCTATACAAAAGCCCCAAATCTCCAAAATCCACTAGAACAAATAAGTGTTTGGCAAGTTCACAGAATCCGAGATCAATATAAAAGATAAATTGTATTTCTATCTATTATAAATGAATATCAGAAATTGAAGTTAAAAAGCAGTATTTACTATAATACAAAGTAGGGGTAAATCTGGCAAAGGATATGCAAGATGTATATACTTAAAACTACAAAAACATTGCTGGGAGAAATTAAAGAAGACCTAATGAAATGGAAGGATATACTGGTTCATAATTTGAAGGATGCAATATTAAGATGTCAGTTATGCACAAATTGATATGTAGATCTAAAATAATCCTGATCAAACTCACAGGAGTCTTCTTTGTAGAGATTGACAAAGTAATATTAAATTTCATATGGAAGTGCAAAGAACTAGAATAGCCAAAACAACTTTGGAAAAAAAAGATAGAGTACTAATTCTAATGTCAAAAGTACTCATACTTTTATTCAGCTAGGATAGTCGAGACAGTATAGTTTTGGTGTCAAGTTCCACAAACACATCAATAGAGTAGAGAGTCCAAGAGCAGACCCACATGTATGTGATGGAGAAGGGACAGTCTTCTCAACAAGTAATGTTGAAATAATGGGATATTCATAAGCACAAAAATGAACAATTGATAACTCATTCATATATAAAATTAACTCAAGATGAATCATAGACACAAACATAAAACCTCACACTATAACACTTTCAGAAAAAAATTAGGAGAAACCTTTTGTGGTCTTGGGTTAGGCAAAGATCTTAAAATATGGCACCAAAAGCATGATCCATAGAATTATAAATGGATACATTGCACTTCATCAAAATTAAAAACTCTGCTTTTAGAAAGAAACTGTTTAGGAAAGAGAAAAGACAAGCCACAGCCTAGAAGAAAATATTTGCAAATCATATATTCTATAAACACCAGTGGCCAGAATAGAAAAAGAAATCTCAAAACTCAGAAAACAACCTGATTTTTTAAATGAACAGAATATTAACAGCTAGAGATATGGAAGCAAATAAGCACAGAAAAAGATGTTCAACATTATAGTCATTGGGGGAACACAATTAAAAGTATGATGGAATACCAGCATATGCATATTACAATAGCTAAAATTAAATGTTGACCATATCAACATTTGTATAACTTGAACTCGGGAGTTGGAGGTTGCGGTGAGCCAAGATCGAGCCATTGCACTTCAGCCTGGGCAACAAGAGAGAAATTCCGTCTCAAAAAAAAAAAAAAAAAAAAAGAATGGACTTATTCTTACAGAAAGCATTCAATTTTAAAGGTCAAAAATAACCTTTACCAGACTAAAGGTTCTCTTCTATTCCTAGTTTGCTGAGAGTTTTCAAGAATTGAGGTTGAATTTTGTTAAACGCTTTTTCTGTGTCTGCTGAGATAATCATATAGTTTTTAGTTTGTCAGTATGATCATTACATCCATTGAATTTCAACTGTTAAATCGACCTTGCACTCCTGAATTAGGCCCTAGTTATTTATGTCATATATTATCGTTTTTTAAATTCAATTTCCTAAAATTCTCTTCAGAATTTTTCCATGTATATTCATGAAGAATATTGATCTTTCTTTAGTTTTAGTATCAAGATAAGGCTAGTCTCATAGAATTAGTTAAAACTCTTCCCTCCTCTTCAATTTTCTAGAAGATTTCGGGTAGAATTGTCATTATTTCTTCCTTAAATGTTTGGTATCATTCACTAGTGAAACCATGTGGACATAGAGTTTTCTTTGTAAAAGGTTTTTAACTACAAATTCAAAATCATCAGAGTATCTGTTTTCTCTTGAATGAGCTTTGGTAGATTCTGTCTACAAGAAATTTGTCCATTTTGTTTAAATTGTTAAAATTTTAAGCGTACATGTTCACAATATTCCTTTATTATCTTTCCTTTTAATACCTGTAGAATCTGTAGTGATATTACTCTTTTCATTCTTGATTATGGTAATTTATATATTCTTTCCTTATTTTCTGGTCAGTTTGGCCAGCAAACGGTCAATTTTATTAATCTCTGCTTTTTGTTTCATGGATTTTTCTCTACTGCTTCCCTGTTTTCTAGTCCATCCATTTCTACTCTGATATTTATTATTTTCTTTTTTCTACTTGCTTTGGGTTTCATTCACTCTTGTCCTAGTTTCTTGAGATGGAAGATGAGGTTATTGATTTAGGACTTTTCATTTCTAAAGTAGAGATGTAGCACTATAAATTTCCTGGAAGTAATGTTTCAGCAGAATCCTGCAAGTTTTTATATGTTGTATTTTCATTTTTATTCAGTTCAAAATATTTTCTAATTTCCCTCTTGATATCTTCCTTCCCGCAAGGGATGTTTAGACATGTGTTATTTGACTTTCAAATATTTGAGGACTTTCGAGATATCTTCCTGTTATTTTTTCTAATATAATTCTATTACGGTCAGAGAGCACACTTTGTATAACTTGAATGCCTTTAAATTTATTGAGACTTCTTTTGCGTAGAGTGTATGATCTTTATAAACATTCTGTGTATACTTGCAAAGAAGGCATATTCTGCTAATTTTAGATAAATTTTCTTTTTTTTTGAGATGGAGTCTCGCTCTGTCGCCCAAGCTGGAGTGCAGTGGCACGATCTTGGCTCACTGCAAGCTCTGCCTCCCTGGTTCATGCCATTCTGCTGCCTCAGCCTCCTGAGTAGCTGGGACTACAGGAGCCTGTCACCACACCTGGCTAGTTTTTTTGTATTTTTAGTAGAGACAGGGTTTCACCATGTTAGCCAAGATGGTCTTGATCTCCTGACCTCGTGATCTGCCTGCCTCAGCCTCCCCAAGTGCTGGGATTACAGCCGCGAGCCACTGCACCTGGCCTAATTTTAGATAATATTTTCTAAACATCAATTGGGTCAAGTTAGTTGATACTGTTGTTCAGATCTTCTGTGTCTCTACTCATTTTCTCTCTACTTGCTCTATCAATTATTAAGAAAGGGATATTAAAATTTCCAACTATGATTGTATATTTGTGTTTTTTCTTATACTTCTGCCAGACATAAAGATGTAGGACTGTATATTACCTTGAAGAATTGAGCCCTTTATTAGTATTAAATTATCTACTTTATACCTAGTAACATTCTTTGCTCTGAAATCTACTTTGATATTAACACAATAACTCTTAATTTTTTCAAAATTATTGTTAATATGCTACTTTTTATCATTGCTTTACTTTCAACTTACGTCTTTACACAGAAAGCACATTTGTTACAGGCAGCATATAATCAGGTCTTACTTTTTAATTCAAACTAACAATCTCTGCTTTCTGAGATATTTAGTGCATTTATATTTAATGTGATTATTGATATAGTTAAGTTGAAGTCTGGCTATTTGTTTTCTATTTGTCCCATCTGTTTGTTCTATCTTTCCTCTTTCTTGCTTTCTTTTGGGTTTTCTTTAAATGATTTCGTTTCATATCCTTTGTTGGTTTATTAGATATAACTTTGTTTTATTATTTTCGTAAATGACTTAGGATTTATAGTATCTTTAAGTTGTCACAATCTGCCTTCAAGTGATATTAAACCTTTCAAGTTAGTATAAGACCCTCAAAATAATATATTTTCATTTCTCCCTTACAGCCATTGTGCCATTCTTGTCAAACATTTTATTTTTTACATAAACTGTATTCTAATTGTTATCATATTTGTTTAAAAGGTTAACTATCTTTTAAAAATATTTAATAATAAAAAATTAATCTACTTATCCATGTAGTTCTTATTTCTGTGCTCTTCATGCCTTTGCTTACGTCCAGATTGACATCTGCTATAATTTTCTTTCTGGTTGAGGGACTTCCTTTAACATATCTGTACTGCAGTTTGCTGGTGGTGAATTCTTTGCCTTTTGTATGTCTGAAAAAATCTTTATTTTGCTTTTGTTTTCTTGAAAGATATTCTTGCTGGGTAAAGAATTCTAGTTAACAGAGTTGATTTCTCTTTCAGTACAGATGATCCCCAACTTGCAATGGTTCAGCTTACAAATTTTCAGCTTCACAATGGTGCAAAAGCAGTAGGCATTCAATACAGTCCTTGGCTTATGATGGTGTTATATCTGGACTTAGACACTTTTGACTTACGATATTTTCAATTTATGATGGGTTTATCCAACCATAACCCCATTGTTAGTCACACAGCACCTGTTCTTTAAAAATGTTGCTTCACTGTCTCCTCATTTACTTTGTTTCTGATGAGAAATCTGTTCTCATCCTTATCTTTGTTCCTCTTATGTAATATGTCTATCATTCTCTGGCTCTTTTAATATTTTCTTTATATCACTAGTTTTGTGCAATTTGACTATAACATAATTTGGTATTATTTCTTCTTGCTTTTTAGCTTGGGTTTGTTGGGCTATTTTGGATTGTGTTTACAATTGTCATTAAATTTGAAAAAGTTTTAGATTTTTTGGGGGGGTATATTTTTTGTCCCACCTCCCAACTACCTTTAGGGTCTCCAATTACACAGATATTAGGCCACTTAAAATTTTCCCACAACTGACGTGCTTTCAATTTTTAAAAATTTATCTTGGCCGGGCGCGGTGGCTCAAGCCTGTAATCCCAGCACTTTGGGAGGCCGAGACGGGCGGATCACGAGGTCAGGAGATCAAGACCATCCTGGCTAACCCGGTGAAACCCCGTCTCTACTAAAAAATACAAAAAACTAGCCGGGCGAGGTGGCGGGCGCCTGTAGTCCCAGCTACTCGGGAGGCTGAGGCAGGAGAATGGCGTAAACCCGGGAGGCGGAGCTTGCAGTGAGCTGAGATCCGGCCACTGCACTCAGCCCGGGAGACAGAGCGAGACTCCGTCTCAAAAAAAAAAAAAAAAAAAAAAAAAAAAAAAAAAAAAATTTATCTTTGCTCCTTGTGTTTCATTTCGGATAGTTTCTATCACTATGTCTTTCAAGTTCACTAATCTTTTCATCTGCCATTTCTAAACTGCCAATAATCCCATCTAGTATATTTTTCATTTTACACACTGCCATTTTCATCTTTAGAACTGCGACTTTGATTTTTGGTAAATCTTCTACATCTTTCCTTAATTTCTGGAATGTATGGAATGTAATCATAAAAAGTGTCTGAATGTCTTTGTTATTAATTAGGATATCTATGTGAGTTCTGACTTAATTTCAACGGATAATCTCTTCATTATAGGTCATATTTTTCTGCATCTTTGCATTCCTGGTAATCTTTAATTAGATACTAGGCATTGCCAATTTTGTCAAGTACTGAATTTTTTTTATTCTATTTATAAAGGCATAGATATAAGACATGTGTTGAGGTTTCTTTTGGGATATAGTTAAGTTACCTGGAAATAATTTGATCCTTTGGGAGTTTGCTTTCAAGATATTTTAAGTAGGACTGGAACACTGTTTAGTTGAGGGCTAATTTTTCTTCCCTACTGAAGCAAAACCCTTCTGAATACTCTAACAAATGCCTTCTAAATCACAAGGTTTTCCAGTCCAACTGATTACAACAGGCATTATCCCTGGGTGAGCACAAGGTACTGTTTGTTTCCCCCTAATCTTTTCAGGTGCTCTTCCCTGCAGCCTCTGGTAGTTTCATCATATGGATTCCCTTAGCAAATCGCAGCTGAACACTCAAAAGGGATCCTCTCTAAATCTTCGGAGTTCTTTAGGATCCTCTGTAGATCTTTGAGTGCTTTTTCCATGTAGCTTTCACCTCTCCTATTGTCTGTCCTATGAATTCTCACTGTCTTGGTCTCTGCAAACTCAGCTCCGACCTCTCAACTCAGGGAGTCTGATGGACTCTGCCTGTATTCTCCCCCACTGCCCTCATTTGTTTCCCATCCCTCAGAGATTATTGTCTTTTGTTGCCTGATATCCAGTATCATAAAAAGCATTGTTTTGCATATTTTGTATGTTTCTTAGTTGTTTCAGGCAACAGGGTATATTCGGCCTTTGCAGCTTTACCTTTACTAAAAGCAATGTCTTTCCAGGGGAACTTCTAAAAATTCCAAAGCCGACACCACACTCCATACCAATTAAATCACAATCTTTGGGAGTGGGACACAGGCTTCAGTAATTGTTAACATTCCCCCCTGGTGATTCCAATGAGCAGGCAAGTTTAGAAATGGAAGAGAGATGTGTGGATGGATACTTTTCACCATATACTCCTGTATAACTTTTCAATTTTTGATGTATGTATTATTTATTTAAAATTAATTTCACATTACAAAATGAGACTGTGATAACCCACCAATGAACAAAAACAAAATAACTGCTGGTCTAACATTGGTACTTTGGGAACCCATTATGAGTTGGTTAAAAAATATAATTATGCTGATTTTTAAATCAATGTAATTTATGTATGGTCAGCTGTGCAATATTTTGGAAATATCATGGGCTTTAATTTCACTTATCAAATGCATGAATGAATAGATGAGTAAGTGGATCATCTACAACCATTTTCACATTCTGGCTTTGTTACTTTCTTAACCTCTCTTCACCTGCAAATTGGGGAGCATAACATCTGCCTCACAGGGCCACTCATTCATTGAAAAAAAAGTATTGAGTCACTGCTATGAACAAGGAATTGAAGAGATAGCAAAAAAAAAAAAAAAAAAAAAAAAAAAAAATCCCTGTCTAATGAGTGATGAGGGTAAAGGGAAAACTGGGAGTCGGGGTGAAAAGTGGGGGAGAGAATAAGAAAAACATGCAGTATATTAGATGTTGATAATAGTGCTATGGAAAATAAAAATAAAACAGAATAACAATAAGAAGTATTACTATAAGGATTAAATGAGAAAATGCATTTGAATTACCTAAAATAGTGTCTGGCACATAGAAGACAGTAAATATAAGTGCCTTTAAAAGTATATCTAAAACAAGTAAAAATATTTTATCCTCTTAGATTATATTTTTTCTGATATATTCTACCTGTCTGTATAATTCTAATTCAGAATAATGTGGTCCAAACAAGAGGATTTTTCTCAGTGACTGAATGCTAAAGTCGGTGGAGAAATTGACTAGGATATTACTTGCAGTTCTATTATAAAACTATATCTGACATCAAAGAGAAATGTTAGGCTTTAGTGAGTTCATTATCACTTGTTTAAAAGTGTAACCTATTTTTAAATATCCCTTGAACAGACTTATTGAATCCCATGAGTTAGGCTTGTTGAAGGGAAAACATTTTATCATTCACTGAGAGGTACTGGTGAATATATTCAAAGCAAAAGTTAATGGGGAGGATAATTTGGCATAACATGGACAGTAATTAATTTACCAGCTGCCATATATTTTAATCTTTATATACAAACACCTGATAATGTTGAAGCCCAGCAGCCTAAACAGCTGATATTATTTACTCAAAGGTTTAATTTACTACAATATTAGAGAGTGACTGTCTTTTGAGGTCATTAAGAAGAAAGTCAAGTGAGCTGCGCAACCCCTAGTAAAATGACAACTATAACATACATTCAAGCTGATGTCCTTTAAGTGTGAACCATAAGTCATATTAACAAAATTTTACATGAACATAGGAGAGAATTAGGTGGTGGTTGTTTTCACATGCAAATGAACTTGTTGCAACATCTTGGAAGGTATTTTTTTGTACATTTATAAAGGATTTGCTGTCCATGGGCCCAAATTCTGGATGGTATTTTTCTAGGGTGTATTCCTCTTCCCACAAATTGCATATAACTACTAAATTCATGCACTTAATATTTTTTTAGAAAAGAGTGTAATAGTTACATCTCTAAAAAGCATACTTAATAAGATCATTTAAATATCTTTCACATAACACACACAAGACAAATAATTTCCCAAGTAATACAGTGAAACATTGTGAAACATTTTGCTTTTCTATAAGAACATTATATTCATTTTGCCCTGGCTAGATCACTGGTATCATTACTTATGCTAGTCTCTAGGAGGGGAAAAGAGGGATTTTATTGAAATGATTTACTTGTGTCAGGCCTGGAAGTGAACT
Source organism: Rhinopithecus roxellana (assembly GCF_007565055.1). NCBI lineage: Eukaryota > Metazoa > Chordata > Mammalia > Primates > Cercopithecidae > Rhinopithecus > Rhinopithecus roxellana. The sequence continues at coordinate 88,526,968 of NC_044554.1, forward strand.
GAAAGCAATGGCAGTTCTTATATAAAGGACGGTATAATTGAATTATTGCCTTTTAAGTGATTGAAAACAGTGGTGCATATCAGGGCCATCTCTTCGAAGATGTTACAAAGAGAAGTCAGGCCATGTTGTTTACTTTATGTCTAATCCCTGTTTCCAGCAGAACAAAAAGTGCAAAGAATTTGTTTAGCCTAGAAGCCCACTGTGAGAATTTCTAAAATGCTGTACCCTGAAAAGTGAGGATGACTCACCAAACAGGTCAAGTGATTTCGGTATCACAAGCTATGACAGTATCTTGTAATGCTAGTTCTGTCACATCCCAATGGAACAGACTGTAGTTTTAGTAGACTTACCTTTGGATTTAATAGGTAGATAAAATGGGTACTGTTACTGAAAGTCAGTCTTTCTAACATCTAATGCTAAATATTTTTTCTAGGCAAAAAAAAAAAAAAAGTGCATCATTACTTTATTTGATCTTTAAAACATCTCCTCTGACTACTTTGTAACCATCAATTTCAGAAACAGTACACATGTCAGAGACGCAATCACGGCCAGAAAATTGGCAAAACAGGATCACTACAATGATTATCGTGCTCTGCCAAAACATTCAGAACCATTTGAAGTCATTTGGACTGTTTATTCAAACTCTAGACAAGCAAAACCAGCACTCTTATCAGTACTGAAACTGGTTGCCCTTCCTCTATCTTTGAAACTAAAGTGCAAATTTCTGAATGCTCAAAAAGCAAAACTTTCCCTTCCCCTCACATTCTCCTTTGCAAAACCACTGTTCCTAACACAGTCCTCTTTTACTGCAATTACTAGATTGATGGCAATTATATGTTTTCAGGTCTGTCTCCACTACTATGCTGCTGGCCCTTAATTGAAAATAATAATAATACTTTCTTAATCTAGGCTGGTGTTCTCAGACTTTAGTCTAAGAACTAGAAGCACCTGGGGGGGTTCATCAAAGGACAGATTGTCAAGCCCCATCCTAGAGTTTCTGTCTCAGTAGGTCTGGGGTGTGGCCTGAGAAGGTGCTTCTCAATATGTTCCAGGTGCTGCTGATGCTGCTGAGAACCACTGCCCTAGTGAAGTGGTCAGGGGCATGTTTGCTGGAGCAAGTCTGCATGTCTTGAACCCTGCCCAGCTACTTGCCAGCTGTGTGCTCACGGGCAAATTACTTCACTTTTTCATGCCTCCCTTTTCTCATCTGTAAAATAAGGATATCAATATGATCAAGTTCTTAGAGTTACTAAGATTAAGTGAATTAATACACGGAGAGCTTAATTGGTACCTGACACATAAGTGCCAATAAATGTTTATAGATAACAGAATTAAACTATCTTTACTGTTATTATTGAGCATCAAGATCACATGTTCCAGAAGCTGCTTACATGATCATAATCATTTTAGATGAACTTGAGACTACCAGTCTCTATAACTTGCCATGCTTTGTTTAAACCTTCCTTCCTTATACATGCCGGAGATGAAATTAATATTAAGTGTTATTTCAATTTACATTTCTCTCCTAAATACAGACCTGGCAAAACTGTGTTCAAGGAGAAAATGTCAAATCCATTAAAATCAGATATAATTCGTAAAAAACAAAATATATAAAGTTGTTTTTGGTCATTAATTTGTTCATTTTTATATCACATCTTACTGAGACTTTGTAAATAACTCCTTGTCACAACATTTTTCTAAAGATTGATGCAGATATATTATAAATTACTGGAAGACAATGTATCAATATTCATAACTTCCACAAAATACTTAATAAATGAAAACTTTAGATAATACAATTTAGGAGGTATTATAAATCATTAATTTTAATTTGAGAACTGAAATATACAATCCATTTTGGAAAAACAAAATGACTCTAACTTAATCTTTGAAAAAGCTTTTAGGTTTTAGTTTATTTCTAATTATTTGACTTAATCTTATTGATTTTTCTTTGCAGTAATATACATTTCGGGTTCTGTATAATCATTAGAAACTTAAGTAAACTGTACCACTGAAAAATCCCAAAAACTATTATGCTTAGTTTTCTAAGTTGTATGACTGTGACAACCAAATAAAAAGTCTGACAAAGTACAGATTATTCAGCTTAGAAAAAACATCAGTAAACTGTGAGGCACGCAAAAATATTCTTAATACACAGATAGAAAGAAAGACATAGCAAGAAAAAAGGGATAATTTACAACCATAAGTTAACTGTGAATAACTCTATCAAACTCATTGGTCTGGCACTTCCAGTTCATACCATTTTATAAAATAAATGCTTCCTCTAAAAAGTTGTGGATAAATGAGTAGCATTTTAAGTGCAGAAACACATCTTGCTAACTAAAAAATTTTGTGGTGACCCCTTCTATAATTTGAAACTAAATTAGTTCTGTTTAACACCATTCCTTCTTTCTTGCTGTTGTTGCCAACGGATTTTGATTTTATTAAATTAACATATTTTATTTAAAAGCAGACTTTTTTTGAGATGGAGTTTTGCTCTTGTTGCCCAGACTGGAGTGCAATGGCACGATCTCAGCTCACCGCAACCACCACCTCCCCGGTTCAAGTGATTCTCCTGCCTCAGCCTCCCGAGTAGCTGGGATTACAGGCATGCACTACCATGCCCGGTTAATTTTGTATTCTTAGTAGAGACAGGGTTTTTCCATGTTGTTCAGGCTGGTCTCAAACTCCCGAGCTCAGGTGATCCACCCACCTAGGCCTCCCAAAGTGCTGGGACTACAGGCGTGAGCCACTGCGCCCAGCCCAAAAGCAGACTTTAATCTGGCTACCAAACAAATCTGCTTCCATTATATGCATGCAGACTTTTATACTAAGTCTATCTTTGCTAAAGATTTAAAGAAAATTATTTCTTTCCCAAGAAGCTGTGCATTCAGATTCTTTATCTATATCTGGGCTTTGGTATCTTCCATACAGTAAGCAACTTCTATAAAATAAAGATGTGGTGGGATGGATTAGATGATCTTGAAGATTTACTATGGTTTTAATGATTTATAAATCTGTAAATATATAAACAAAAGTAAACATTTTATTTATTTATTTATTTTGAGACGGAGTCTTGCTCTGCCACCCAGGCTGGAGTGCAGTGGCCGGATCTCAGCTCACTGCAAGCTCCGCCTCCCAGGTTTAGGCCATTCTCCTGTCTCAGCCTCCCAAGTAGCTGGGACTACAGGCGCCCGCCTTGTCGCCCGGCTAGTTTTTTGTATTTTTTAGTAAAGACGGGGTTTCACCGTGTTAGCCAGGATGGTCTCGATCTCCTGACCTCGTGATCCACCTGTCTCGGTCTCCCAAAGTGCTGGGATTACAGGCTTGAGCCACCGCGCCCGGCCAAAAGTAAACATTTTAAAACAGCTGTTTTGAAAAATCCCAGTACTAATTGCAAAAAAATCTACAGTTCTAGACCCATGTCTTCTACTATTTGGGTGGCACTGGGCAAATCACTTGAGCTCCTGCGGCCCTAACTGGTGCACTGTTATAATGACAAGGATAAACTAGATTAACTCCTAAATTTCATTCTAACTTCAAAATAAATACTTCCTAGAAAACTAATTAATTGTATTCTGGAAGTTTAAAATCAAAATACCAGGGTATGCTTTAGTATATAATTTTAAAATATGTTTTTACTATTTATTTGATATGTGAGAAAGAATAAAGCACATACTAATAATTAAATATAAAGTTATTTCCATTTTTACAGGATTGTAATATTATAATATGTTGCTCTATATTCCAGAAATAAAATTCATTCAAGTTCTGTCTCTTTGTTCTGATATCTATTATAGTCTGAACATTTCAGACTAGAACAGACAGTGTTCAGTCTGAACACTGAAGATGCACGTGTTGAAACCTAATCACCAATGTGACAATATTGGGAGGTCAGGCCTTTGGGAGGTGACTAGGATGAGAGGGTGGAGCCCTCATGAATGAGACTAGTGCCCTTATGAAAGAGCCTGAGGAAGCTTACTTGCCCTTTCTACCAAGAAGGCACCATTTATGAAGCAGAGTGCATGTCCTCACCAGACACTAAACCTGCCAGTGCCTTGCTCTTAGACTTTCCAGCCTCCAGAGTTGTAAGAAATAAACGTTGCTTATAAGCTACCCTGTTTATGGTCTTTTGTTATAACAGCCCAGATGAACTAGGATACATCTAAGCACCATCGTAGTCCTGGATCCTATCCCTCCAAGCAGAGGTGATGCAACTGTCCTCCTCTATCTCAGAAGCCTAGTCTGCTCTGTGACTCCTCTTACAGAATGTGGGTCTCAAGGGGAACACTGTGGGTCAGTGGGAGCAGGGGGCAGCAAATGTTTTTCTGTAAAGGGTCAGATAGTAAATATGTTAAGTTTTACAGGTCATATGATCTCTGTCAAATATATACAACACTGTCATCGTAACACAAAAACAGCCACATATAATACTTAAACAAAACAAAACAAAAACAGACCATGTTCCAATAAAACTGTATTGATAAGCAATAAAATTTACTTTCATATTATTTTCACATGTCAGGAAATATTACTTTAAAAAACTTTTCCAACCATTTAAAGAGGTAAAACCCATTCTTAGCTTTGGGCTGTACCCAGCAGGTGCCAGGCTGCAGTTTGCCAACCCCTGCTCTAGGCTGTTTACTTGATTAGATGTGTGCCCCACTGACCCTGCACTGCTCCTAAGGAAACATGCTTTGAAAATTCTACAACCCAACCCAAAGTTGTGTTAGAACCAAATACCACTTTCTTTCCAGCACCCTAAATTATTAGGAAAGACCCAGGAATTATTCACAAACCATGAACTTCTTTAGCAACTATGCCAAAATATTTACTTCTTCATTATGCTGACGTAGAGAAAACTTCCCACAAATTCCCAGAATATTAGATTTGCAACTTCCTTTCCTAAAGTCTCCTTCCTCACCCAAACTAATAGAGTACACTTGAGCTCTGAACAAAAAGGGCCATATCCCACTGGGCTTATGTCCAAACTTCATGTGTTTGAAAGTTTTATTCAGTGCAAGTGGTTTTAAAATCACTTTTATAGAGACTTTTAGTATGAATTTTGGACCAATAGGGTGATATAAGCCTTTATATTTAATTCCCTGACCTACTAATATGAACAAGAAAACAAGAGAAACTCAAGAAATGAGGGAGGGTGCCAAGTATATATTACAATATTTCAGCCACACACAAGTAAGGAGTAAGGGCAGCACCAGTCAGCATGCCATCCATCAGCATGTAAGGAAGAAAGATACCTGGGGTGGAAACAAACAAGGCTTCTGTTGGAACTTCATCAAAACCCCAACTTGGAGTGAATGGGGTTAAAGATGAAAGCAGATCTTTGAGCAGTTCTTTGGTGAACAGGTTCCCACACAGCTGGAGTCTAGGAGGAAGGAATCCCACGGCAACCCTCCCACCCAGCACATGGTGTATTTGGCACACTGAACAGTGTGGACCATCACCATGGCCATCTCTGGAGGCGGACATGAGGCTGCCGTGCTGGGTGAGGGAACCAGCACTGCCCCAGCTGGTTTCTAGCTGCTGAGGCAGAGAGGGTAGCCACATCAATGGCAAGTCAACACTCCTTTTTCAGAAACGACTCTCTTATCTATCTGTAACAATTCTCTAACTTAAACAGAATTTCCACATTGGTAAAATGACAATAAATGTATTGCCCCTTCTTCAGTCTATACCTGGAAGATCTAACAAACAGCCTCAGGCTTTTACTCAGAATCAATTTCAGCTCCTAATATTAAACAGACATTCTATTCTACAGATGAGCTAGAGAAAAATAATTGGACATTACAAAATATTCAACAGTTCAAAAGAAGAAAAGTCATTAACAGAGCAGAACAAATGACTTCTTCTGAAGCAGACTTATTGCAAGAAACAGAAGGCCACATTTTAAAATCTCTAATTTGTGCTTTTAAAATTTTAGTAAGATTTAAGAAGACCCTCTATTAATAAAATAGGGACTATTAGCCATTTGTAAAGGAAACAATCTGAGCATGTAAAATTACACTTAGAAATAACACAACAGTAATTCTCACATTTTAAAGGAACTCAGTAAAGACAGAAGAGAGAATATTAGATGCTGCAGAAAACAGAATTAGCAAATTAGAAGATATAAGAAGTTCTCCCAAAATTCCGAGTAAAAATCTAAAGAGAGAAGATAAATGGGGAATAGATTAAGGAGATGCAACATACGTTTACATTAACATTAAGATAATTTCTAAAGGATGATAAGAAAGACCAATGAATAAAATTCGAAGTCCAAGATTATTTAAGCAAAAATTATTTGTTGAGGGAGGAGAAGTACAAAAAAAATCTCTATTTCCTATTGTATAGGACAACAAAACACACACTTTCAGTCTTGGCAAAAAAAAAAAAAAAAAAAAAAAAAAAAAAGAAAGAAAGAAATATCAAAAGGAAAAGAAAAGAAGAAAATTCTCCTGAGCTCAATTAAGACTTGAATTTTCAATTGAAAAGTCTCAATTATATTTAAATACTAATAAAAAAAACGACAACTGAACAGATACTGACACAATTTCTGAATTTCAAAAATTGAGAAAACGTTCTAGAAACATTTTATCCAGACAGAGAAGAAAAAAGTAAGTTTCCAACAAAGAAAGACAATGGGTTTGGTATCTTTTATTCCACAATACTTCAAAACTAGATAACAATACTTAAAAGGAAGGTTGAAAGAGTTCTAGACAAAAGGACTGTGACTCTAGTCAGGTTCATACATAATGGCAATGCAGCCTCTCAGTTATGCAAGAACTCATAAAGAAGATGACCCACTTATATCATTCCTCAACCAATCACTCAATGTTTACCAACAACTGACAATAAAGTCAGAACATAATTCCAATAATTGAAGAGAGTACAGAAGAAATGAGCAGTAAACAATGAATATGCCTGCAAGTAAATTTAAAATAATTGTGGCTAATCTATCACAATCCTGATGTTCATTAAGAAAATAATTTAAGAAAGATGATAAGAAAGACCAAGGGCTAAAAATCTGATTTTAAGTCCCAGATTATTTAAACAAAAATTACTGGCTGAGGGAGGAATAGTATCCTATTTTATAGGATAACAAAACATATACTTTAATTCTTGGCAAAAAAAAAAAAATTGAGAAATACCAATTTTACAATGATGTCCTATTAGAATTTAAGGGCAGTAATTATTAAAAAGAAATACAGTGAACATTAGAGAAAAGATTTTGGTTTCAGATGAACTAAACTGGGTTTAAGGTTCAGCTATCACAAATCATGTGAATTTGGATAAATTATTAGCATCTTGAAGTTTTCATGATCTCATCTACAAAATATGAATAATAGTTTCTTTGTTAGATGATTTTTTTGAAATGATATATATATATATATATATATATTATATATAGCCCATTGTCTGACACATGGCACATGTGAGTGTTGGCCATTATTGTTAATAATAAAGGGGAAAAAAACTCGATAAATATAACAAAAGACAGGAAAAAAAATAAAAACTAAAACCATAGCTATATTAAACAGAAAGCAGAAACGGTTCAAAGAAACACCACCAAACACATCAGTTATCATAATGCTTGAAGCTGGATTAAGTTTTTCTATTGAAAAATAAAGACCCTTAGATAAGACTTTAAAAATACAGCTACTCTGTATGCTGTTTTTATAAAGACACAACATTCACTCACTCAACACATATTTGGGTGCTCACTGTGTGCCAGACACTATTCTGGGATCTGGGGATATGGTTAGGAAACAAAATGCAAAGACTTTGACCATTCAGATAGGCAGCACAATCCAGTAGGAAGGTTAAAGACCCTTGGGTAAGCAGGTCTGTGTGGTGAAGCCAGCAAGCAGGGGAGAGTAGAGTTCAGAGAGGTAACTGGGACAGGTGGGGTAGATTCTACAGAACCTTTGAGGCCTTGTCTGGACTTTAGATTGTACTCTAAATTAGAAGGTGAGGAATTGGAGGGCTCTGAGTATGAGCGATGTGATCAAATTTCCTTTCTTTGGGAAGATTATTCTGATTGCTATATTGAATAAAAATAAGGCCAATATTGAATGAAGGCCACTAAGAGTGGAGGCAGAGAGATCAGTTAGAATATTAATGTAATAATCTAGGAAAGAAAGGACAATGGCCTAGATCAGAGTGGTAGCAGTGAAGACAGTAAGTAGTTGGACTCCTCTGGACTAGAAGGATTAGTTGACAAGATGGGTTAATTGTTTGGATGTGTAAAATATGAGAAAAAGAAGAGTCAAAGATGACTCCAAGTTTTTTGGCCAGAACACTGGGAAGGATGAGGTTATGAGCAGCTATGATGAGAACAGTAAGGGAAGAGGTGGTGTGAAGGAGTGTGGTTAGGCAGCCAGGTATAGGTACATGAAATCTGAGGTGCTTTTAGGGGGACAGGGAAAAGTAAAAGCAATAGCCAGTCAGATATTTGAATCTGGAGAGACCAGAACCAGAAATGTAAGTTCAAGAGTCATCAGCATATAATGGTACTTAAAGGCATAAAACCAAGACACAGCACCCAGAGACCAGATGTAGACTGAGAAGTACAAGGACTAAGGTCTGGAACACATGGTGTTTACAGATGAATAAGATGAGGAGGAGCGAATGAGGGACGTACAGAAAGCATGGTAAATGAAGTGGAAATAAAAACAGAAGACTGAGTGGTCTAGGAAGGCCAGAAAGGAAAGAGGGGAGAATGAACAACTGTGCCAAGGGCTGCTGACAGGCCAAGGAAGATGAGGTCTGAGAACTGACCACTGGGTTTAGCAATGAGGAGGTCACTGGTGACTTTGACAAAGGTGGACTAGAGGGTAGTGGGGATGAATGTCTCAGAGGCAGAGTAGAAGACAGAAAGGGAGGAAAAAAATGGGAAAAGAGAACATACAAAACTTTTTCTGAGGAACTTTAAGGAGTGGAGAACTGGGAAAGTCAGTAATTCAAAAGACAAATGGGGTCAAGAAAGGGTTGTTTTCTTCTTAATGAAAATGACAGGATATTGATGAGAGAGAGAATATTGCTGTAGTCCTACAGATTTTTAAAAATTAAAGGGTAAACAAAAGAAAGCAAAAATTTAAAAAGGGTAGCCATATAAGATTAAAGTAGAACTTGAGACAAAAACAATTATGTGGGACAGATATTAACACATATTTGACCAATAAACAATGGAACAGACTAAGAAAGTTGTTAAAATAGTATTCCCCAAAAGAATACTGCACCCAGGTGAATTTATGGACAAGATTTATAAAATCTTCAGGTAAATGATCATTTTTTTGCTATTCAAACTGATTCTGACAATAAAAGGAAGGAAAATATTTCAATTAATTTGAACAAATTAGCAGAAACCAATACCAAAAACTGACAAGAGAAGGTACAAAATCAAATAATTGTTTCGAGACTGATACAAAAGGTCTTAAATGAAATATAAGTAGTTTAAATCCAGTAACTTAAGAAAACAGATAAAAATCCAGGCAGGAATATAAGGATGGTTCAACATAGACAATATGAATATATTATAACGTCATTCAAAATTTTTAAAAAAGGAAATAATCTCAATAGATGTTAAAAGATCATTTAGTATAAATTCAATTAATGTTAAGATAAAAGTTATTAACTTAGGTATGAAAGTTATTGCTTTGGTATAATAAAGAATATTCTTCTGAAACCAACAGCCACCAAAAACCATACATAATGAATCAAGAACAAAACAAAAATGCCAACTATTATTATCTTTCAATGGTGTCCCAGAAATTTTAATCAGTGTAATAAAACAAGAAAAAGATATTTTTTACAGTATAACTATTAGAAAGGAAAAGAGGAAATCATAATTTTTGCAAATGATATAGCAATTTAACTAGAAAACCAAGTGACTAAAATGAAAATGTATTAAAACTGATTTTTTAAGTTCAGTAAAATGACAGAATGCCAAAGACACATAGGAATCAACAGCTTTTTGCAGACTAAATTAGGCAGATTTCTAATTTAAAATTCTATTTACAAAAGTAAACACCTCCAAAAAATCTCTCTAGTGGTTTCCAATAAAAATGTAATGTGAATCACATATGTAAGTTTAGATAAGCCCCGCTGCCACATTAAAAAAAAGTATTAAAAATATATTTTATGTAACACGATAACCCAAATTATTACAATATATCTAATTGATATTTTTAAATGATTTTTTTCATATTGAGTCTTCAAATTTTAGTGACTTTTGGTAGTTAGCTAACCTGTTTGTGTGTTTGCCACACTTAGCAGTGTATTTCACATCCTCACTAGCCACCTGTGGCCAGCAGCTATTGTATCAGAGCAGGTATCATAGGCCTAGATGTGTGCCTAAGAACATCTGTGCAGAACTTACGAACTCGAAAATGGCAAACTGCTACATAGCACAGGAGATTCCAGAAAGAGGACAAACATATTACATATTCATAGATGAGAATAGGAATGTGTGTCTTTGAATACTGATATCACTGTTAAGATACCAATTTTCCCTCCCAGGTTATTATATAAATTTAACACAAGTCTAAGCTAAATTCCCATAACATTTATGTAGAAAACCTGACAAAAAGATTTCAAAGACTGGAAGCACAAAGATCAAAGACTATCAAGAAACTTTTAAAATGACAAGTAAACAAAGATTGGAATTTGCCATATCAGATATTTAAATATCAACTATTTACAATTTATAAAAATTACAACAATATGATACTGGCAGCTCAACAAAGAGACTGTAAGAACTAATATGCATAAGAATTTGGTACAGCATATGACAAAGGGAGAATGAAAAATAAGTGGGAAATGAATACATTAGTAAATACATATTAATAGTATTCAGGCCACTTGTAAAAAACATAAAGTTATATGTCTATTTTATAATGTTCAACAAAATAAATACTACACAAGTCAAAAGTTTAAATGAAAAACTAAAAAGCGGTAAGGTGATTAAAAAATCTATAGTAAATGTTTTTATTATTTTGGAGTGAGAAAAGTTTTCTAGGATAGAAATCAAAGAACGAGAGCAACAGATTGGTGATAAAACCATCTAGGTACCAAAAGCATAAATAAAAAGCTAATTTTCAACCTGGTAAAATGATTCCAACATACATGAACAATAAAATACTAATACCCTTGATACATAAGTAGCTTTTATAGCTCATTTAGAGAACAAGGTGAACAATCCAAAAAAAAAAAAAAAAAAAGACCTAAGGACATAAACAGGCCAATTCCCAGGAGAAAATACAAATGTTCACCTATGAAACTGGCAAAGATGAAAAGACGATGATCACGTCTGACAAAGGCGTAAAGGAATGGGTAACTGCTGTGAACAACCTTTCCTGAAGGAAACTTGGCAGTATGCATAAAATGCCTTAAAAACACATACAGTCATGTGTCACATAACAATGCTTCAGCTCACAACATTCCACATATATGACAGCAGTCCCCTAACATCAGAATGGAGCTGAAAAATGTCTATCACCTAGTGACATCACAGCCATCATAACGCAGCAGCATAACACGTTACTCACATGTTTGTATAAAGTACATCATACTTGATAGTGATAACAATGATGTTACTGGTTTGTATATGTACTATGCTATAATTTTTATCATTATTTCATGGTGTACTCCTTCTACTTATCAAAAAAAAAAAAAAAAGTTAACTGTGAAACAGTCTCAGGCAGATCCTCTGGCAGGTATTCCAGAAGAAGGCATTATCATTACAGGAGATGTGTGTTATTGCCCCTGAAGATGTTCAGTGACAGAAGATCCGGAGGTGTAAGACAGTGATATTGATAATCCTGACCGACGGTAGGCCTGATGTGTCTGATTATGTCTTAGGTTTTAATAAAAATGTTTAAAAAGTAAAAAAAAAAAAAACTTACAGAATAAGGATATAAAGAAAACTGAAAAATGTTTTTGTACAGTTGTACAATGTGTATGTTTTAAGCTAACCTCTTAAAGGAGAGTCAAAAAGTTAAAAAAAAGTTAAAAAGTTTAGAAAGTAAAACAGTTGCAATAAGCACTATGGTTAATTTATTCTTAAAGAAAAATATTCTTTTTATAAATTTGGTATAGCCTAAGTGTACAGTGTTTATAAAGTCTACAGTAGTGTACAGCAATGTCCTGGGCCTTCATATTCACTGACCACTCACCCAGAGCAAATGCCAGACCTTAAGCTCCATTCATGGTGAGTGTCCTATACAGGTATACCACTTTTATGTTTTACACTGTATTTTTACTATGCCTTTTTAATGTTTAGGTTCATAAATACCTACCCTTGCATTACAGCTGCCTGCAGTATTCAGTACAGTAACATGCAACACAGTACGGTTTGTAGTCTAGGATCAATAGGCCATACCAAATAGCCTACGTGTGTAGTAGGCTGACCATCTGGGTTTGTGTAAATACACTCTATGACGTTTTCACAATGACAAAATCTCTAAACAATGCATTTCTCAGAAAGCAGCCCTCCTGTTAAGTGACTCATGACTATACATCTTTCCACTTATATGAGGTACCCAGACTAGATAAATTCATAGATGCAGAAAGTAGGATACAGATTATCAGGGCCTCAAAGGGACAGTAAATTGGAAGTTATTTTAATGGGTACAGAGTTTCTATTTGGGATGATGAGAACATTCTGGAAACGGATAGCAGTGATGGTTACGCGACATCATGAATGTACTTAATGTCACTGAATTGTACACTTTAAAATGGTTAAAATGGCCAATTTTATGTTATATATATTTTACCACAATTTCTAAAACCTCTATTGCATGGCTATGAAGTTTATTAAACCATTCTCCTATTATTGAATATTTGGGTTCTTTTTCCAAATTTTTAAACAATTAAAAATAATACTATGATAAAAAAAAAAATCCTTTGACTCAGCATTTTAATTTGTGGATATTTATCTTATGGTAATAATTAAGAAGATGTATAAAGATACGTGTTTTCCTCCTGGCACTATTTGTAACAGCAAAAAATCAGAAACCTAAATAACTAATGCATAGGATTAGTCAAATAAATTACAGCATATAATGGAAAATTAGAAAGCCAATAAAAAGTGTACTGCAGACATATATCTATTTATATTAAGGGGGAAAATTAAAAATAATATAGTTGGCAAGATAAACTTTAAAGGAAGTAAATGTTCACATGTGCATAAGAAAGTATCTGAAAGAATATATAATGGATGGCCGGGCGCGGTGGCTCAAGCCTGTAATCCCAGCACTTTGGGAGGCTGAGATGGGCGGATCACGAGGTCAGGAGATCAAGACCATCCTGGCTAACATGGTGAAACCCCGTCTCTACTAAAAATACAAAAAAAAACTAGCTGGGCGAGGTGGCGGGCGCCTGTAGTCCCAGCTACTCGGGAGGCTGAGGCAGGAGAATGGCGTAAACCCGGGAGGCGGAGCTTGCAGTGAGCTGAGATCCAGCCACTGCACTCTAGCCTGGGCCACAGAGCAAGACTCCCATCTCAAAAAAAAAAAAAAAATATATATATATATATATAATGGGTTTTGCCAGCGGTCATTTCTAAGGAAATGGGGTTTCACTGCTTTTTTATGCTCTTTTTCTTACTTGTCCGTATTTTCTGATTTTTTGGCAATGCACACAAACTCTTTTAGTAAAAAGAAAAAAAATTAATGAAAGAAACTTAATTTTGAATACAACATAGATAACTCCTCCCAGTTATTTTTCCTTTCTCAGAAGTGTACTGGACGAAGTTAACCGCACCTCCCCCCAAAAAAGAAACACAAAATGCCAAAGAATGACTGTCTAAAGCTTGTTATTATATGAAACCAGCCAATAATTGTTTCCCCAATCTGAGAAACCAGACATTAGATTATATAAAGATATCCCTTTGGGTTTTTGGTTTGCTTCCTGGTTGACCATGGTAGGTATATTACAAAGCAGTAATGAAAATACTTTTTATTTTTGCCAGTGAGGTGGGTTTTCTTTTAGAAATGAGGAAGACGGTGTCCCTGAAGAGTAAGTCTACACACAAAGTGAGACATTCAAGTACCTCAGTGGAACCTAATAAAATTAGAGCAAGAAAACTGAAACACCTTTAAGAGTATCCCAAAAGCTTGTGTAGCTGTAGAAGGATTAAAACTGTGAATTTTGAGGTATAAGCCAACAGATCCAATCCTAAAGGCATTTTTGTTTGGGTGTCCCACACATTAAGTTGTAAATCTGAAACAGGAAGCTTGAAATCATTAAGGTCACATATTTATAACATCATATTCAATTAGGTTAGAAAAGTGCAATATCTGTCATCATGTCATAAAAAGATGTGTTTTTCTCTCAGATCTCTTATAAAGAAAAGCTCCCTATATTGTTAAGGATAGGGCTGTTTTCAATCAGTTACAAGGAGCAATTCAATTACTAGATGGTTTAGTGCAGTAACTGACTCCAGACTAATTTAATTTCTTTAGGTCTCTAAAGATCAATTGATCTGATTTGTCCCATCCCCAAAGGCTGTTTATGAAAAATTCAGACTTAAATATCTGGAAATGAAATCCAAAACCTCGGCCAATTTCACACTACTTAGGTCATCTTGCAAACTTTCAGCTAGTCATGTAAAGAGTGCTGTCTTTGCCCTCAGACCATTGAAAGCTACTTAGCTTCGTGTACATGTGAGTGCTCCCACATCAGGATGCTTATTCAATAAGTGGAAAATGTGGCCGCATGCATTATCAAATCTGCCGTTCTAAAGAGCAGTCAGACTGAGTACCTCCTATCTTGTAAACCCATGTGCAACTACAAGGCTATTTTTACTCTAGGAGTAGTTTATTAAGACTATGAAACATAGAGTTACGTGGGATAAAAGTTATTAGATGAAATGCTCATATAACAAGATGAAGAACTTGTAATTATTTTACATTTCTAGATTTATAAAATGCTGTCATAAATGCCAGCTTATTTGATTCTCAGAATAAACCTCTGAGGTGAGCAGGGTTATTTTTTCCATTTTCTAGATGAGGGAACAGACTCAGAAGTCTGGTGACTTCTTCAGGATCACTCACCCAGGAGAAGGCAGAGGTGAGACTCTAAGCCCTAACTTTTTTTTCTCCCAATATATCGTGCGTACCCCCATGGTCTGAGACAGAAAATATGACACACACTATAAAAACAGATCACTATCACCCCACTGCATCACTGTCTCCATTCTTACTTAATACCTGAATAAAACTGAGAAAAAGTTCACTTATAACAATCCCAAATGCATAAACCCACTGCAGCAGGGCTTCTGGCCCTCAGAAACAGGAAATAAAGTCATGCCTAAATGAAGTTGCCTTTTGCAAGTGGACTCCTTTGTTGCCCCCTCACTACTGGTACCACATTCTCAGTGACTTGTATCCCACCTAATTTGAGAGTTACCACTTGCCTTCTCTCTGCACTTTGCAACGGATTTTCAATCACAAGCTCAAGTTTCTTTTCCTGATCTCGACACTTCCAACCAACTTGTCAAGCTCTCCAACTATTTAATCTTTCTTTTCTGCTCAAATCCCATAGTGCCTGCCCAACATTCAGCCTCTCCTGCTAGCTCCTCTATTTCCCGACTGAGCCTCTAAGTCTGTTCCCCTAAATCAAACCTCCACCTCACATTCTGCCACTTGGGAAGGCTTAGGAAGGCTGAGACAGGGGTTGTTAAAATATGTAATTATCCCTTAATTTGAGTTGCCAAGATAGGTTAGACAGAAGTGCTGAGGTCAGGAGATGTGGCTATGTGGGTAACAAAGAGTGCAGCAGAAATGTGCAGCAGTTAGTAGGGAAATTACACAAAGATGTAGAGATAAAGTAAATCAGTGGTTCTGGTGTTTAGGGAACTTCCCTGGTCAACCAAGACATTGGGCCACATAAAAGAATTAGTGTGTTTAAGAAGTACAAATAATCAGTCAGGTTTAAAAATCTTCTCTTTGAAAAACAATTTTTGATGTTCATACTGGGCAAAATATGTATCTCCATATAGTCATTACTCATCACCTCAACGGTCTCAAACTGCGTGAACCATTTTAATTGAGTAAAAAGTAGGGTAAGTTACAGGCACATGATTTTCCTTGTCTTCTTAGAGGTCCTGAGGCCTGCCTGATGTCTCTCCTATTAAATATATGCAGTCTACTATATTGGTAAAATTATGTGACCTTGAACTAAATTACATCTCATTGTTTTAAAATTCCAAACTACCCTTACACTCTTTGTGTTAGCAAATATATCCACTTGGGAAGGTAAAAGGCTATCATGGTTCTGTTTCTCTACAGACTGCCACTCATTGAGACATGAAGCTTCAGAATATCAAGAGGACTAAGTCTTTAATAACAACAAAGCCCTATTTTTTATAGTAGAATAAATGTCCTGACCAAAGAAACTATTTTACACAGAAATTAAGCATATAATAGATCCAGTCACGGTAGCTGTCAGACTTAAGCAGTTGCATATGTACCAGGAATGGGGCACAGAGAATAGAAGACTACACATAGTAAGGTTATGATTCTCTGGTGTCGAAAGGAGTGTGTTGTTACAAACTCCCTCTTCTCTTGATCTTATCTGAACAAGAAAGTAAACAGAAAATTCTCATTACCTCTCAATGTCAGTGAGCCTGGAGGAATCCCGGAATCCTTTGGCAAAAGGATTGCTATCTATTTTCAGCTTCGTTATCTGGAGAAAGAATGGGTACAAAACAGTATCATTTCTGAGGTCAAGGAAGTAAAATCAGAAATAGTTTGTTCATTTTCCATAGCACACCAAGAATATCTTAATGTTTCTCAGTGTCGTGAGAAGGGTGGAAAGTGCTACACATGTTCACGAGAGGGACAAATCCCACCCAGGTGGGATGGGAGGGGAAGGCCTCAGAGAGGAGTATTGAAGACAGGCTGGAGGTCGACAGATAGATACAATTAGGGATGGGAGCCTTTGAGGCAAAAGTAGATGTGAACTGGGGTGTGTAGTATTTAATATATTATATAATATGTCAAAGGCTAGGGCTGAACTGAGGAATGGGAGAGCCACCTAAATGGGATAATTATGCAGAATTCCAGCACCGATAGGGAATGAAAGTAAGAATGCAGTCTCATTTGACTTGGTGACATCTTTTTTAGTACTGTGAGTACATACACATACCATAATAGATAAAAGGTAAAATGGCCAATAATAGCCTCATGTTCAATATGATATTGATATACATGACATAAAGCCTTCTGAATAGAAATTTTCTCCTATTTCCCTTTCCATTTGACTAAATCAGAATCAAATTAGTCCATCTTTTGTTATCCTTCCATGAAATGTTATTTATAAATTCTACGTTTTTATGGAAAAATACATTCTAATAATAATCACAGTCTGAAATATTAAATGTCCATGCTGTGGTGTTCAGAATTCCCATAGTACTACTATTAGTGTAGAAAGATTCATGAAATTATATGCACCATGCCTCTGAAGGAGAATACATTAAGTTGCGACAAAAAAATACAGGAAACACTGATTAAAAGATACTCAACATGGAAAATCCTGGAATTGCTAGAGCTGAATGGAAGCTGAGAGACCATCTAGCCCATGATCTTATCCGACAGATAATCACACACAGACTCAAAAAGCACAAGGGCCAAGATTCAGCTGGTCAGTAACTGAATTAGAACCAAGAAAACCTTTAAGGAATCATAGCTTCTCAGTATCAAAATTAGAACCCATGGTCACCTTTAGAGAGAAATGCATGCTAAAGATTCTTAACATGGGGAAAAAAAGTTACAGGCATGTCTTCTTCTTTCAAAGTAAGGAGTACACAATCAAAACAGATAGTTTGAAATACCTCTTGCCAGGCCGGGCACCATGGCTCACGCCTGTAATCCCAACACTTTGGGAGGCCCAGGCAGGCAGACCACAAAGTCAGGAGTTCAAGACCAGCCTGACCAACATGGTGAAACCCCGCCTCTACTAAAAATAAAAAATTAGCCAGGCATGGTGGCATGTGCCTGTAATCCCACCTACTCAGGAGGCTGAGGCAGGAGAATCACCTGAACCTAGGAGGCAGAGGCTGCAGCGAGCCGAGATCACGCCACTGAACTCCAGTCTGGGCAACAAGAGCAAGAGCAAGACTCTCTCTCAAAAGAAAAAAAAAAAAAAAGAAAAAAAGAAATACTCTTGCCAAAAAGCAACTTTCTCCCCAGTCGGAGTATATCTATAGAACACTTTAAACTGTTAACACGTGAGGAATTTCTTTTTTCATTTCAAAAGAAATGTGGTTTTTTTCTTTTTTATGGTTTCTGAAAGTGATCTAAACCAAGGCACAAGCTGCAAGAAACTATTTATGCCTCGCTTAAAATGAAACCCCCCATACTAACCCAGCCAGAAAGACTCCTCTATCAATAACACTGGCAAATTATAAGATTAACTCTTTGATAATACTAATTTTAAAAAACATTTGCTCACACCTGTAATCCCAGCACTTTGGGAGGCCGAGGCGGGCAGATCACAAGGTCAGGAGATCGAGACCAGCCTGGCTAACACAGTGAAACCCCGTCTCTACGAAAAATACAAAAACATTAGCTGGGCGTGGTGGCGGGTGCCTGTAGTCCCAGCTACTTGGGAGGCTGAGGTGGGAGAATGTTGTGAACCCGGGAGGGAGCTTGCAGTGAGCCGAGATCCTACCACTGCACTCCAGCCTGGGCGACAGAGCAAGATTCTGCCTCCAAAACAAAGCAGAACAAAACAAAAAAAAAAAAAACACATTTGCCTCAGAAATGCTCATTTTTAGCCCATGAACATTCACTGTTGAGCAGCTAAAGAAAATAGCTATGCTATGGCATTGGTAAGGAAGTCTTGTTTCATCCACTCATTCCGACTAGGACTTGTTTTTGAAGGTCAGTTTTGGGAGGAAGGAGAAAGTATTTTTTTGTTTGAAATAAATTACAAACATCTTCTAAAGCCCAGGCAATCAATATAGTCTACAATTACAAATATCAACAAGATTTTAAAATCCTCCAAGACATGAGCTATGCCTCTTTGTAATGAACAACTATATTTAAAATACGTTCTACTCCTGAAGTACTTTATAGTTCATTAATATGCTTTCACAATAATTCATCAGCAAATAATGAGGATTAATCACCACGCACATGCACTGCGCTAGATGTCGGGATGACACACACAGCTAATCAGAGCTGGAACTGCCTCTAAATGATGTTAAAGAAGGTGACACCACCTCCAACACACAGTTAGAGACATTAAAGGTGAATCAAACCCACAGGAAATTTTCAAACTGAAACTGTGAGGTGGAGCAATAAAGGTAAGGCTGCCTTTAAATAGCACATTTATAAAATTGAAAGTAAACAGGCTTGCCAATGGATAAAATTTTCTACAGACAACAACAGATAATATATCTGATGAAAAAATCATTTTGAAAGAACTGTTTACAGCCATCTCTCTAAGATATGAATATATCAAGCTTTTTCTGAGTCTTTACAAATGAAAAGGGTAGAAGGTATTACCTATCTGTTCTAATGATTAAAGATGGACTTTTGACATATTTTATCTCTGAAAAGAATTCTGAAAATCACATTTCTTGTTCTTTTTTCAAAAGATAAAGACTATTGGTTCAGAATACGATTGAGAAGTTATCTTAAATTCTTCAGTGCTCTAATACCACAGAAAATACATACTCTCAAAACACGTGTTGCTCAACTGATGTGTCACCATATCTAATAATACTGCCATACTCTGAGCAAAGGAGTAACTTAAATTCAACATGAGTTTTCAGATTTCTTCGAATTTTCTCTCATTATGAGAATTATCTACTTTGAATATCATTTTAATCCAACTTTCATAATTCCTAGGAGTATCAGTGGAAATTTCTTTACATTTTGATACAATTTCAAACTTCAGGAAAGTTGCAAGAATAGTACAAGGTGCTCTTATACACCCAGATTTATCAATTAACTACAGCAATGATTTAATTTTAGTGCACTAATTAGAAAAAGAATTCAAAACAATTACTTTCTCTATTTCTACTTAATCTAATTCTAGAGAAAATAATTGCTTTTGCACGTGAGAGCAGAAAAAACCTGAACGGATTTATATCACTAAAATCGTATGGGAGCTCTGGGTTGATGCTACACATTTCTGAACAGCTTTTATGGGGTATTAATAATTAGCAGCACAGAGATTGTGGATTAAACTTCTTTGTGAGCCCACCATATTCCTTGTAGCCCACTGTCACTAGACTCTGAATCTACTAGGGTGTCCACAATAAGAACCCCACAAATATTTGTTGAGTTTTACCTCAAGAACAAGCACAGTCAGAAATATGATCTCACCTTTTCACCAATTATGAACTAAGTGAAACCATGAATTCACAGGAAAAGTATTTCATTTTTTAAATTTAAAGATAAAATAATTTTTAAATAGCAAAATTTTAACATTCTAGGTAATCATACATTTTAAAAGGTCAGATATAGAGTTTATGCCACAATATTTAAATAAAGGCCAGTAGCTACAAAGAAATTCATTTTTTAAGGTGTAGTTTTACATCTCTTTATGAAATTTGGGATAAATGAAAAAAAAAAAAAAACACTTGAGAACTGATGAGAAAAAGAAACTGAGTTACAGACAGTGATTTCAGTTGGACACCATTTCATTCATGTCCAAAGAGAGGATGCCTGCAGTTTGTAATGCTGTTGAACAAATCACCTGTATCAAACGTAATCCTAAAAGAAGTATCAAAAATAAATCAGCTACCAAACATTGTATGTACAGAAACCAGAGGTATGGCTCCTTTATAACTCAAAAATTCTTAAAAGCAGCAAAGTTTCTCACTTCATCAAGAGAAAACACTAACAAGCATGGTTAGTAGTATGTGCTTAAGAAATGCTGCTGTTTAGTGTGGGTCTACATATATCCAAATTACTAATTCAGTCCAAAACACAACCCTGCTTTTTCATGTATTGAAATAATACAGAAGAACATAATGCAATTCCTAACCAGAATGTTCACTCTTTTGGCATCTCTATTATTTTTAAATAAATGTGTGGAGGGCAAATGGTGAAACTACCCGCTGTGCAAAAGAGAAGGGGACCTTTTGCAGTGTTTATTCTGTACAGTATCACTGGACTCTGAATCCAGCTAGGGTTCCCAGCCACAAGGTAAAATTGGCCCTCAGAGACCATTTCTCCAATTATCAGGAAAATATCTGACCAAAGGCATTTAAAAATGAAACTTGACCTACACTTCAACTCTACAGCAATGTTCTGCCTGCTCAAAAACAATGTATGACCTTTCAATCTTAAATTATAAAATAGTTTGTTGAAAGTGTAATGTATTTAGCTTTTATCCAATAATGTAAAGAAATGCAATCATTCCCTTGCAAAAACCAGAGAAAGAAACAGCAAATAAAAGGTCCTATTTTCATTACTTATAAATGAAACTACAAGGCACAATAAATGAGGAATTTTTTCACAAATTGTTTTGGAAACTCTGACTTGGATTTCAATAGACATAAAAATAGCAGTCATATCCAAAGCTTAAGATATATGAAAGTGGTCCTAAATGTGAATTTTTAAATCTTCCTCTCTTTTCTCCTCCCTCTCTGTTCTTTTTATGTGAAAAAAATTATAATACTATACGTAGTACATATTTACTCTATTTCCTATATATTTATTATATATTATAGGCTATTATATGCTGCAGGATAATTATTGTATGTTATAGGAAAATTACTACACAAACTTGGCAGAGCAGTGAAGTCAAAGTAGATGGTAGAAGGTCTAGAAAGAATCAAGGATAACTCTAGAAAATGACATAGGACTAATGAGAATGCTAACCCACAAGTTCATTTATTCACTAAACATATGTTTACTGAGCGCCTACAAGATGAATTTTGATTGGTCTTACGAGGTTTATAAACCATTTGCAAAACTGGCCTGTTAGGACACCAAATCAAATTGTTGACTATTAACTGGATTTCTATTTTAAAGGCCTATGGCTTTGTGCAAGGAGCTATAGTTTTAAAGGTGGACAGAGAAAAACTCAGACATAGTAATATCTATGAGAAAATTAATTCTGAATTTAGTCACTTTCATTGTGGTTACTCAGCAATGAAATGACACACTAATCCTATTTATACTTAATGCAAGAAAGAATAGCTGGGCACTGATGGCTGGATTTTGATGTCATTTATGATATTAATTAGAAATAAACCTTTGCAAAAGGAGCAACTTGTGTTGAAATGTGTGTATTAGTATCTTCACCTATTTCCATTACCCATATTTTCAAAGTCAGTTTTCGATGACACTGTCAGTGCTCACCACTTCCTTGGCCTTGCAATCTATCATGATGTCACCAAAAAGAAGGAATTAAAACCCAGAAGATCAAAACCTCGTACTGGTTCTGTCGCTTACCAGATTTGTGACCTTGGGTGAATGTCTTAACCACTCTGACCTCAATTTCTAATTCTACAAAATGGGACTCATGGGGCCTTCTTCAAGGCATCAGTGTCAGAATTGAATGAGGTGTTTAGAAAAAAATGTGGAAAGAGTTTTCTAAATTAAAAGAAATGAATCCAAACCATGAATTTTAGCTGGATCCTAGTTCAGAGGGGGTTTGGGGACAGTTGGTCTATCCTGAAAATTTTAATATAAACTGAGTATTAGGTGATAAAAAGAACAAATTCTTATAAATGTTCTTAACTGTGATAAAGATGTTGGTATTACAAAAATAATGTCCTAATTGTCAGAATAGGCTTACAGAGTGTTTAGAAGTGTCATGAGGCATGCAACTTAGTTTTAAAAGGGGAGGGAAGAAAATGGGAAGGAAGAGGGGAAGTACATATGCATACAGAGAGAGGAAGAGGGAGGAAAGAGAAAATTTGGGGGAAAAGCAAATTTGGCATTGCTGAATCTGGGTGGAAGGCATGTGAGGTTCATTTTACTATTTGTTTAGTTTTTTGTATATCTGAAACTTGTTCTAAATAAAAAATTGAGTGGAAAAACAAGAATTAAATGAGAAAATGTCATTAAATTTAAATTTACGCTAACTTAAGAAACCTTATTGATGTTTGGGAATGACATAGACACTTGTCATGTGGAAACCTCATTCCTTTTATCATAATTCTTTTTAAAGAGGGCCAAAGCAAGAAGAGGTAAATTGTTTTCTTCTTTATTTTTTTAGTGAAAATTATAGAGACAAAGAAAAATTAAAATTTCTAGTAAACTTTAAAGTATAATGCCTGAGATGTGGCTCCAGTTGGATGCAGTGAGTACTAGCAGATGTTCTGACCTCCTGTTTAAGATGCTCATCATCGTGTTACACTTGCTGATGTGTGGTGTGAGCAGCACATTTGTTTAAAAAAAAAAAAAAAAAAGAGCATAAAGAGTTGATGCCCTCTAAAATTGATGTCTCAGAGTCTATCAGGGCCAAGAGCTAAGAGGGGGTGAAGTTCTGCTTCTGCACTCACAGCTTAGAGGTTAAGGGCACTCCCTCTTGAATCTTAACCACCTGAATGCAAATCTGCAATGGGAGGAGCAAGGTCACTTCAGATGACTTCAATTTTAACTCGTGCCTCAATTATCCCAACTGTATGATGCTGAATAAAATTATGATTGTTCCTATCTCACAATATCGTTGAGAAGATCAAGTATGATTATGAATTCAAGTAGTGTCTTGCACATAGTAAGTACCCAAATGGTAGTTATTGTTATTTGTATTATGTAATTAAGACCCTCCTATGATATGAGAGGTCCCACCAACACTTAGGCAGGCTTGCTGTCTCACCTATTAAACCAAATCTCAGGCATTATACTTTAAAGTTTACTAGAAATTTTAATTTTTCTTTGTCTCTATAATTTTCACTAAAAAAATAAAGAAGAAAACAATTTACCTCTTCTTGCTTTGGCCCTCTTTAAAAAGAATTATGATAAAAGGAATGAGGTTTCCACATGACAAGTGTCTATGTCATTCGCAAACATCAATAAGGTTTCTTAAGTTAGCGTAAATTTAAATTGTGGAATCTGGGTGGAAGGCATGTGAGGTTCATTTTACTATTTGTTTAGTTTTTTGTATATCTGAAACTTGTTCTAAATAAAAAATTGAGTGGAAAAACAAGAATTAAATGAGAAAATGTCATTAAATTTAAATTTACGCTTATTTAATTAAATTTAAATTTAAATGTCATTAAATTAAATTTAAATATTAGCTTGGTATATATTATAAAAGCTATAAAATCAATTAGTGTAAAATGAATGGAATGTTTTAGGAATCTTTTTGGAGCCTAAGATATTTGCATTCCATGTGCCCTCAAATAAATTAAAAACAGGATTGCTGGTTTCAGTGTTCCAGATTCTCAGAGAAATAGCATTAGTGCTTTAGGCCTTTGAAGGCTTCCATCTAACCCCTAACTTTTAGCTTGGGTATTCTGTGAATGTTTCCACTCCTGTGTTATCATGTTGGAGATAATTCAAAGGTTACAATACTTGTCTTTACTATAAGATGACCAGTGTGATAATAATTATGCCTTAAATTATCTCATTAACTAATACACCACTAAAATTTTAAAATCCAAATGGTGACAAATTCTCTTTTGACATTTCTGAGATAGCCCAATCATAACCACATGCCGTATTTACAGAGCAACTTACAGCTTCCAAGGGCTTGTTTGGAACAAGCCTACACACATCACTATGTTTGATCTTCACAGCAATCCCCTAAAATGGTCTGGTCAGTTCTTGGCCCTAATATATAGGTAAGGAAAATAGCAGCCACTGGTGAAATGAAATCTACTCAAAGTTGTACAGAAATCCTAGGAGAGTAAGCCTTCCATGCATCCACTCTGGCCGCCTGCCCACATCCCTTTTCCAGACTTCTACTATCTCATCTGTGTGAGGCTGGCTGTGATGTCAGCTTCATCTTGCTTTTCCCGAGAGTCTCCACACCACCTCACTTCCAAGTGACCATCCTCCTCTGGACTCTGAGCCATTGCCAGGCAGCATCTAACAGCTACTCACTCAGAACCCAAAACCTAACAACATCAAGACAAGAGGAGAGCAACAGTCTTGGCTACCTATGACCAATGTCAAGACACAAAGACACAGAGAGGTCATGAACAACTGAATGTGTCAAGTAAACTGAGCATGTGACTTCCTTTTATACTGAAGCGTATGAAAAGGAATTCTACTGCTGGTCCTTTCTGACAGAGAGAAGTTACTCACCCTCTCTTAGCTTCAGCTTCCTCACCTATGGAGTGTTAGTACTGCCACAGCCCCTAAAGCTTACACTAGGCACAAAAGAAGAAAATGTATGGGGAGTATCTATCAGTACATGGCCCTTAGTATGGCCTTGATAAATATTTACTAAGTTGGAATAAGCCCTGTGGATGAAGAAATGCATTAAGTTTACTTTTTTAAATTTTATTTTTTTGAGGTGGAGTCTCGCTTTGTCGCCCAGGCTGGAGTGCAGCTCACTGCAACCTCCACCTCCCAGTTTCAAGCAATTCTCCTGCCTCAGCCTCCCGAGTAGCTGGGACTACAGGCACCTGCTACCACGCCCAGGTAATTTTTGTATTTTCAGTAGAGACAGGGTTTCACCATGTTGGCCAGGTTGGTCTTGAACTCCTGACCTCAGGTGATCCACCCACCCTGGCCTCCCAAAGTGCTGGGATTACAGGCGTGAGCCACCGCACCTGGCCAGAAATGCATTAATCTTAAATGTGATGTACAACAGAGAGTAAAAAATATAAGTTGAGTATCCCTTATCTGAAATGCTTGGGACCAAAAGTATTTTGGATCTCAGATTTTCTCAGATTTGGGAATTTTGCATTATACTTACAGATTAAGCATCCTTAATCTACAAATCTAAAATCTGAAATGCTCCAATGAGCATTTCCTTTGAGTGCCATGTCAATGCTCAAAAAGTTTCAGATTTTGGAGCATTCAGATTTTGGGTTTTTGTATTAGGGATACTCACCCTGCATATAACTCAATAATATAAATCAGATATCTTGATGTTACGTACTACTATAGTTTACTATCTAAAAAGACATTTAAAGTCATTTTGCCAGAATTATCTCACCCTAAACTATAGCTGAATAAACCTCACAAAATATCACAAGTATCAGCAGTTTGGACAGTTGGATAGAATAGGTGTGTTTAATTCAGCAGAGAAACTGAGCCTTTAAACATTATGAAGCAACAAGAACATGGTTATACATGTTACCAGAAGGAGGAAAAAGAGGCAAGTAACTTTCTGGAGAAGAAAATGTGAGAAGACAGATTGGGATGAGTGTGGGTGGGGAAGTGGGCAGTTAAAAACCTCACCCATAATATAGAGATTCTAGAAAATACTGTATAATACACAGTCATTCAACACACTCTTAGAGGTCCTAGCACTGAAACTCAATAGCTCTCTGCAAAGTGAACATCCATTTTGAGTACTGGGATATCTCTTCTCTCCAAGGAAATGTAAGAACCTCCTAAATCCTTCTCTTATGCAGGAACTAAATTGTGAACTGTACACTCACCAGTTGATTCTGGTAGGCAGTGACTGCCGTAAAAACTGTTTCTGGAAAGATGAAAGTTCTAAATTCTTCAGACTTCAGGTTGAGCAGTGAGGCTGTGTGGTCTTTCTTCTTAATGATGTGCACCCTTGGCTGGTACTTATGCATTGAGTTCAAAATTATCTACAACAAAAAGATGGCAAGTACTGAATTTTACATACTTATACTGCTAAACAGGTGAAATTACAGTGAGGCAAGAAAGAACGAAATGGTCTACAATTTCAAAGTCAATTTTAAGATACAGATCTACCCTTTCCAGCCTTAAGGCAAATCATTTTCACAAGATCCTGCAGAGTCATTGTTGTGAATCACATTTTACCAAAACAACTGCAAACCACACAGGTTGTTTCAAGTGTCCTTTCTAAAATGGTAGGGGGAGGGGTCATCTGAAAGATAAGTTTCACCTATTTTTAAAAATAGTCTTTTAAATACTTTTGGTTTGCTAGTCAGGTTAGACCAAAGGACGCAAATCTAAATGTTCTAGAATAAGAAATCATGTATTCTAAGAGGCCAGACTATTATTTATGGAGAAAAAAACAAAAGAGTTTAGAAAAGCAGTGTGGTGTTAGACAGACTTGGGTTAAAATTTTGAATCTGTCAGTTTCTAGTCCTTTAATCCTGAGCCAAGTGATCTCATCTCTCCAATTCCTAGTTTTCTCATATGCAAAAACAGTACTAACCTCATAGGGCTGGCACACAGGAAACAGGAAGTGCTCAGTAAATGTGAACTGTATTATTAGTAGTAATAGAAGGAGTATTTATGACAGCTTCCTTGATTTCTAACTTCCAGTTATTAAACCAAACTTGAATCATGATAGCCATCTTCCATTCTGTAGCCAGTAAAAGTTGCCAAGTACTCAGAAATCATAAACACACCCTCGTTAACAAGGCAGCCAATAGATAGTATTTTTCATATATCTTTTAAATAAATTTTAAATAAAATATAAAAGCTAGCCATTATGAATCAGGGCAATAAAATTCAATTTCAGATAGAAAAGGTTTCTCACATCTTCTCTCCTGCCATCCAGACAGCTATCTAAGTCTGCAAAAGTTGGGGGTATGTCTTCCTGGGGATGAGAGGGCTCACACTGTATGCCCTCCTCTCCAAGGAGCTAGCAGAGAGTGCAACTCTCGGTGACATATGATAAACAGCCTGGCAGGACCAATGGCACTCTGCTGGTTGCTGCTGCTAGTCATGCAACTGATGGCTCCCCGGCTTTCTTGGCTAACCTGGGTGTGGGGCATGAGTGTTTCTGCCGATTGACTTTAGCAGAGTTGAATACTAGTCACTGTGGGATAACTGATACATAATCGCTCGCTCTCTGTGCTGAGATGTAAGCCATCCTAAAGTTACAGGGTTTCAACAGCGATTGAATTTTGAACATGCTGCCTTTTTATGATCTCAAACTGGAACAGGAATAACTGGAACAAAGGAGATCTTTAAATGAATCAAAATAATGTTTTTGAATGATAATAT
Organism: Rhinopithecus roxellana; assembly: GCF_007565055.1. Classification (NCBI taxonomy): domain Eukaryota; kingdom Metazoa; phylum Chordata; class Mammalia; order Primates; family Cercopithecidae; genus Rhinopithecus; species Rhinopithecus roxellana. Next base: position 88,555,008 of record NC_044554.1, read on the forward strand.
GATCTCTTTGCATAATGCATTTATTCCAAGGATTTCAAGTGATTGATCCTCAGCCAAATGCTTGAATAAAGTTGAAGCAACAAAACCAAACATTTTCCTCCTATCACTAATATAAGAAAAAAAATTAACATTCATCATATATTCTACTGAGAAGATAGGAAGAATTTTCAAATCACACCCACTCACCCATACATACACATACCAAAATGGAACATGCCCTAAGCTTTAAATAAGCTTCTTCTTTCCCCACTTCTACCACCTGAAGGTTAATTTCCTTTGGGGAAGATTACTGGACAGACTCAGACACCAGACTGAGCCTCTGAGACCTCAGGGCTCCCTGACTCTCTGCTCAAGCCCTCCTGTGACTTGAGGACTAAGGAACACTAATAGAAATGTGGACTCTGCTTCACTCAAGAAATAATTCTTGAGAATAAAAAAGTTTCCTTTTCTGAAACTAAAACTGCATCTGTAAGACAGCCTTCTTCAGAACCTATTCAAAGAAGTTAGCTTAACAACACAGGATCTAAAAATCTTTCCTTGTATTAATAGTTTTCAGAATACACTAATTCTGGTGATAAAGGATTATATTAAACATAATTTTTTTTTTGAGACAGGGTCTTGCTCTGTCACCTAGCATGAATTGCAGTGGCACAATCACAACTCGCTGTAGCCTCGACCTCCCAGGCCCAAGTGATCTTCCCACCTCAGCCACCCAAGTAGCTGCGACTAGAAGTGCATGCCACCACATCCAGCTAATTTTTTGTTTTGTTTTGTTTTCATAGAGATGGGATCTCTCTACGTTGCTCTGGCTGGTTTCAAACTCCTCAGTTCAAGCAATCTTCCCAGTTCAACCTCTCAAAGTGCTTGGATTACAGGTGTGAGCCACCGTGCCTGACCAGTATAAAAGTTTTAAAGCTAAAATGCATATAAGCAACCATCTAAGACTAACCAGTTTTTTAGGTATAATCTTGGTATATCCAGGCTAGACCCTAGAGCTTCTGAGATCTACTTTAGAGCTATTACTACCCAACGAAGCTGATGCTAAAAGAAAAGCATTTCAATTATGGACAACTGATCTCAAAATGACTCTCAAGTATTTTTGGAAAGACTCAAATAATTCCTCTAAAAGCTTCATAAATAGAAAATTCTAGAATCATAAAAGAATTTCACTTTTCCCTGCAAAAATTTCCATTAAAGTTCAAGAAATTTTAATATAAATGACATTAAGAATGATCATTGACCTACAAAAAAATCACTCCATACTTCATAAATTTTAACCTGTAAAAAAAGTTTGTAAGTAGAAGCATGTTTAAAAAAAAGAAAAGAAAATTATGCCAATAAACTTAAAGATCAACTTTCTTTTTCAACACATAAAAAAAAGAAGCATATTAAGCTACTTCCAATATCCCAACAGCACCACCAGCAGAGTCCTGAGTTAAGTGGTTACCCTGACTTGGTTGTAATAAACACGATCTCCTGTGGGCAGAGGGGTAGTGCTAGCGCCTAAAGTGATTTATTTGGTTCCAGGTCTAATCCAACCATTTGAAACCAAACCTAGAACTTTCTTATTGTCTACTTATGACCATCTTTGTTGAGAAGGTCTTCAAACACTTCCTCTAAATTGCACAGATTTGATCCTTACACATTGTATATATGTATCCAAATATCACACGCACCCCATAAATATGTACAATTATTATGTATCAATTAAAAATTATTAAAAGAAGAAAAAATTATGGAAGTCTATCTAAAGTACTCTTAGCATAAAATCTAAGACAGAATTTTTATGTGAATCTTTATTTAAGAGCATGAAGTAACATTCCAGCAGTGCCTTAAAAAGGCATTTTATCAAATACGTAAGGACCTGCATCAATGACTATTTGTTCTATTAAACTACTGATAAGAACACAGAGTTAGTTTTTCTTTTTTCCACATTTTCATAAACTTTATACTGACATAAAATCAAATTGTTTTGTTTTTAATTACAGGGCTTCTTTATGCTTTAATATTCACGAAACTCTCCAAAAAAAAAAAAAAAAAAAAAAAAAGGTTACATAATGAGTAAACAGCACTTTCCCAAACTGATTTGGTCATAAAATCCTTTTGTTATTTCATCTATATGTTCTATAGAACACACTTTGGGAAAGCCCCATCAGAGGTCCTAGCCCTATTCTCTTTAGGTTTTATTATCTGATATGTGGCTGACAGAAATTAGATGCTTAACCCAACAACAGGCTGTAGTAGCCTCCAAAAAATGTATATTCCCTTAGTTTAGTTGGCTCGGGTGGTACAGCAATTTCAGAAGCCTTAGGAATTCCACGAGACATAAGATCCCTGACCCTCTTGCATAGAAATGGCACACAGCATAGCATCCCTGTAAATGACCTATTGACAAAATCAGTCAAGGTGCCCTGAAGAACACATAAATGTTCCCATAAAATGACTCAGAGACAGAAGGTGGGAAAAGGAGAGGGAAGGCAGGAAGGGACTCAGAGAGAGACAGTTTTGTGTGACTTGTCCATTCCATCTCAGGGAATCTGCACAGTTCAAGGCACGGTACTTACATGGCCATGTTGATCCAGTTCATTGTTGGTGAGTTTCACCTTTTCAAAAGACACCATCTGTTTGAGTAGTTGTTCACCGGTGAAAGGAGAATCTGGGTGCACATAGAGCCTAAGAAAGTTAGGAGAAAACTTCATTGAGCTTTTTTAAAAAGTCTGTCTCTGTGGGTTATAAAATGTTCTAATTCTAAGGGAACACATAAACCATGTATAAGTGGTACATTTTATTGCCCCATATATGTCAAATTTATTACTACTGCAATGTCAAAACAATGTCTAATGTATTTCTTCATGTACCAATTATCTAAATGAGATAATACTTAACAAATTTTCTATTAAAAGCTGAGCAAGCCATTTTTTAAAGGGGTGTGTGTGTGTGTGTGTGTGTGTGTGTGTGTGTGTTTTCATCTATCTAGTCCACTACTAGTCTGCTTCGATCAAATGCAAAATCTTCTTTTTGAAAGTGCTTTCAAAAGAAAAACTAGCTTACACTAATTGCGTAAGTTCCTATTATAAACGTCTCTTAAATAACAATGAAAACGTAATTTAAAAGAGAAAATAATTTTAGAGAATCTATTTATTTAAACTTGAAGGTTTAACGTTTGTGTTCTTAGTAAATACAAGATGGAGTAATTTTAATATAGGGACATGAAGAACTTCCAGTAGTCCAGAGACCAGCTGGCATTCTGTTCTTCCTGTTACATTAAACACTACCACTTTCATCATTATCTGTTTATGTGCTCACTAAATGAGAGTTAAAACAAGCTAGACACACTTCACATTATTCAATTTATTTATTTGTAAACAGTGCAAGCCAAAAAAAGCTCTCACTTTGATGGGAAAAATTTATCATTTATTGATCAGTTGCTACATGCAAGGCAATCTTTTACTCACTCACAGTTAAATGCAGGTCACTTTTTCTACCTGTGACAATCGCCTTAAATGCAGCTCTTTGTAAGTCCCCATCCTGGTATCTTCTTGACTTAAGTCTTTCTGAAGTCAGAGAGAGACTACAGAACTAATGAGGGGGAAGCAAAATCCTTGATTTTATAGGACAAATTCCTTTATCCACGTAACAGGTTATTTACACCTAAATTTTATATAGGATCCTTATAACTACAATTAAACATAAATATTTTTACTAGGGCAAAAGCAAGGGATAGAAGTCATAAAATCTTCCTTGCACTATTCATGTAAAGAACAAGAAATCTGTGCCATGGTTTGTCACACAGAAGACGAAGAATAGAAGAATTCTATACAAATGCTTAAACTCACAAAGCCCACCAGGAGCAATGCACAAAAAGGTTGACAGCACCAAAGATTCTTACCAGACCTACAGAGAAACTGTAAAGGCTTCAGGCATTTGTCTGCCTGTTAATTCCACTGTTTTTAGGAGGAGTGCTCACAGTTGCCTTTCAATTATTCTTTGATAACACAATCACTTTTCAAGTACCATCCTTCCAAGACTGTAGCTTTATAGGTGCAGTTGTTTTACTGATCAGAACCACATTCCTCCCTCTAAAAAAATTCAACATTATTTAAAGTCCTAAAGTTGACGAAATGTTCCCTCTTTAAGGATCACATTCATCACATGTTATAGCTATCAATAAAATATTAATGTATTTAAATATACGTACTTTAAAGAAAAGGAGATGTCCTATATGAAAATGTAACATTATTTTAGATTGTAAGTAATATCTTGCTTATTATTACAATCAAGTGATACTGTCAAGCATTATTTCTTCTGATTAGGAATGACTGACCAATGAACTTCAGCCTGAAATAAAACGCTTCAAAGTCCTAAAACCACGGGAAATTTTTGCCATCAGTACAAAAATTATCAACTCCCAAGTTCTTCGCTTTTCTCTTATGGAGATAGATAAATAGCAAACTATTTATTTTAATAATAATAAATAGTTGCTTAATTATCTATAATATTTTTATCCCACAAGCTAAACATTTTTATTTAATATTAATCTTAAAAAGCTGAACTAGGATGAATGAAAAAAATATATAAGAAGCCCCTCCTCTCAAGTCCCCCAGGGACTTAAAATTCCAGCAATAGCTTAAACATGCTTCAGTTAAGATAGTGTATTGGTACACACTTTTCTTCTCCAACCAGAACAGATTAGTAACATAAACAGGGCATGTCATATTTCCAAAGTCCTGCTGGCCTGCATCAGCTCCCCATACCTTCAGATAGGAAGAAAATGTATGTTTAATAAGAGTGATTAACTTCTTAGAGGAAAGACTGGAAGACAAAAAAAAAAAAAAAAAAAAAAGGAGGGTTTGCTTGTAGAAAATGGTTAGGAATCTGCTAAAATACTCTCTCTGGTTTAAAATGATATTGAAAAGTTTGGAAGGAAGCTCAAGAAAAATAGTAAACTACTTAATAGTAAATAGAAGAGAACATTAATTTTATTAATTTTAATATCTATTATAAACTGGTGAATCTTGCTCAACTAAAAAAAAAAAAAAAAAAAAACCAGCAGCAATTGTTTTTTAGATTTTCTTAGTCTTGACAGTTATTTAATATACTGATTTGAAAGGGCTGGGAAGACGCCCTTTCTAGTCTCTTCCGAGAATGGAAAACTCTTAAGAGATTGCTTTTAATCTCTTTTCTAGTGCACTTAGCATACGATAAGCTCAATAATACAATAAACTACTAATTAAGCTGAATATTCTATCTGAACCATATGTGTAATTGTCTGTTGATTCTCTGTCTTGACTGTGACTCCAGACCAGACACAAAGTACCAGCCGTAATTTAACAGCTCCCTAATCTGTACCTTTAAATAAATTCTTAGCTCTGATATGAACTTTCAATCAATCACAAAAAGTTACTCATTAAACAAAAATTACGCATTAAACATAAACAACAAAAAATAGTCATTAAAGAAAAGTTATGAGGCTGGGTTTTAAAATCCCAAACATAAAGTCAGTTAATATGTTTTGTTTTGTATTAAAGTAGGCAGTTACATTCCTGTAACTTCATCTATTATTCTTCCTATAAGCAAGTGTATGTTTTCCTGTTAGAATGCTCATTTGGTTAAAACAATAACAGTAAAGGTTTGCATGTGCTTTTTTAAGGATGGTACTCCTGGAAAAACTGTATTAGCAATGAATTTCACAAGAGTAAATATGCATGAGCCTTAATAAGTTAACTGAGGAATGTTTCATGTAAAAGAACCTGTTATTGAATTACATTCATCCACTAAAATTATAAAGGGAGAAAATAAAACTTAGCTTTTTTTTTTTTAACTTAAAAATCTCTGAATCTTTATTGGTCAAAAACAACTGAATTTTACCTAAATGGTGTTTATTATACGCAGTTATAACTATATGATTAACAAATAAAAAACCATTTTACTAACATACACTCTTTTAAAAAGAATTTTAGGACAACCATTTCATCAGTAGGTTTATTCACTCTGGTTTTAAGCAGCAATTAGAGAGGATGTCTATATTTATATTTATACAAAATGGGTCCACATTACTAACTGAAATTTATGAAAAACTTTGCAATGAATTGTTGCCTAACGAAACATAAACTTAAAGACAGTGTTTTCTCTATGCACAAACTACCTTTCTCAGAGCCTAGCCCATATTTTGTGTAGTCAATCCCGGAGTGTCCAGGCTTGGAATGCTCTCTTGCCAGAGCCGGCTGCTTTAAAAACACACTTGCTTAAAATTCACACAAGCCAGAAACATTCTGACAGAAGCGTTAACATTTTTCTCGGTGAAAAATCCGGACGCACGAACCTGGCTGGCAACGGCGGGTCGGCTTTGCCAGCCACCAGCCAGGAGGACCGGTGGTAGGCGTAGCGGTACCTCTTGTTGTCCACAGGGACGATGTCCATCAGGACTATGTACTTGGCCTCAGGATCCACCCCCGAAAAGGACACCCGGATGGTCGGAAACATCCTCCTGACAGAGAGAGACAGAGAATGGGCCCTGTTTATGCTGCCTAATAAACTGGCCTGAGTTAGGAAGAGAGGAAGGGAGGAAGGGAAAGGGTCTGACTCCCCTCTCTATCTGGTCCACAAACCCCTCTTTTGTTTTGTTTACAGCCTCAGAGAAGTGAGTACAGAGACAGGGTTTTCTTCCAAGCCTAGATAATTTTAAGAGTCACCTTTGCAAGTGTTAATTGCTAGGTGAAAAGGTGTGGGTAGAGGTGGGGGTATGTGTTAACTCCAGAAGGTCTGTGATTAGGGAAAACCCTATTCATTTTAACGATCAAGCACATTAAGTGTCCAAGGAACCGAAGTCCCTGGAGCTGGCCCAGACACATAACTTACCCGCATCCCAGCCAGAAAACTCTGCTCTTGCAAAACAAAAGCCAAAAGCGGAGGTTTCTGGGAAGGATTTCTCAGAGACCCTGCAGGTATTTTCTGCAGTCCCAAGAGCTACAGCCACCAAGTTTTGCCGGCCTCTGCCCCATCCCAACCTCCCTGCAGCCCTGCAGCTTCCTGCCTGGCCAAAGCCCGCCCAGCTCTGGCGCCAAGAGGCCCCGAGCAGTGCTCCTTCCTACAGGGAATTTTATCGTTTCAAATTTCATTCTTCCGCCCAGGTTTTAATTTCAGTCTTTAATGGGAGCTGGCAGCTTTTGCAAATTGAGGCTGATAAAAGGGAAGCTACTCACCTATCTAGAAGCACCCAGCAGCTCACCAGGCACCCCTGGCACAAATTCTCCCTCCTTCCAGATCCCGACCCTCCACCCACCGAACCTTCTCCAGCTCCAGGGAAAGCAGACCACACCCTTCAGGCTTAGTGTGGCTCCCTGGTCCCTGTGCCCTTCTCAACAAAGCCAGGGTGGAACTTCCCATGACCAAATCCTGGGAACGCAAATGACTAGACATCCTGTAGCTCTTAATGCAAGCTGGTGGAAAGAACTGCCCTGGAGCTAAGCTGTCTCTCTGCTCCATGACCAGCCAGCTCTCATCCAGTTCCTGGAAGCACCCTCAGCTCCCCAGGGAGTGTCCTGACTCTCCACCCCCAACCGCCAAGTCCCAACTACCTGCCAGACTTGGTGATGATCATCTCGGTGCCCAGCTCATGGAATTTGTCCCAAAGCTCCTTGGTTTCCAGGCTGCAGGCGATTTTGGCCATTTCCTCACTGGGGATGATGGGAGTGGTGGGGATCAGCGGCTCAGTGCACAGAGAGGAGGAGGACGGGCTGCTGCCACCGCCTCCACCAAACTCCCCATGAGCATCCAGGCTGGTCAGCTCACCCAGGGGCTGGGCACAGGATGACTTCTCCACAAATTGCTCTGGAGGCAAAGAGAATTGTGAATGACAGCTGACACTGTTCAACAAGGAAAGATCTGGAAAGAACAGCATAACCAAAATGGCCACTTGGATTTGACTCAGGAAAAGTTAAGCTCAGAAACTCCAAGCAGGGCTCTAGGGATGACCTATCACTGTATAAAATTACCTGGGATTCCCACGGAGTAGCATGCCCAGTGTTTCCTGACCAAACTGGTGAGTTCTAGAATGACTACCTGTCTCCACCAGTACTGCAACCGACTTTGGGAAATAAAAATGTAAGAGAGGAAGAAGGGAAAGGTGATAATCATGAGGGAAAGGTGATCATGAAGGATGCAAAGCAAATATTCCTATTGTCATCCCTCCCAAGTTCTGAACTTTGTAGCTCACGGAACTGATGCCAGTCCTGCCTCTTTGACAACCAGGAGAAATTTTTCTCCATGGAGACCAAGGGAGCAAAGAGATCAGCACCTTCCTCACTTGGAGAGGAACTTTCCCTTCCTTCCTGGAGCCCTCTCTCCATAAGAGAAAAGGAAAGGAGGATAGGAGGGTAAAAGAAAAATGGGGAATGTGGTTTACAAAAATCAGTCACTTCACCTCTGTGGTTGACTTTCAGTTTTGTAGGCTTTATGACAAGAGTTAGAACATTTTTATAATATTCCTCCCAGACCGAGATCTTATGAAAGATGCTAGCGTACAGCTTGCTAAATTACAGGAGCAGGTTCTGTGGGCCATTTTCAGAAGAGGCTTAGAAGAATTACTTGAGGGGTGATGTATAAAATTTTTCTGTCTCCCAAAAAGGTGTTTTCCTCCCTAGAATTGAGGAAAACAACCTCAAACCCAAGCCAGCAGTGTATTAAAGTGAGAAGAATGCTCTGCCATCCACCATCAGGCTGGAATACTGCTGCCTATGAACCAAGCATTCTCCCCCACAGCTGATAAGGGCCTTGGACTACACCAGTCACTTTGATGGAATACAGGGAGACTTTTGTAATTGTCCCAATTATCTTCCATCCCTTAAAAAAGAAACTACTTGAATCTGCAATGTGAAGTTGATCTCTTGAGTCCTCAAGAAATCAAAGCCAGTTCTAAATGTATGTATGTGCATGTATATGATGTGTGTGGGCATATGGGACACGCACAGATCATAAGGTGTTTTATTTCCTACATATCTTTGCATGAAGAAAACAGGAAACAGAATGGTTTTACTTTTACTTCTCATGCAATGATAATCAAACCTATAAAAATGTTTTAACTTAAGAATAATAAAATTAACTGCCATCCTGATTTCTTTTCAGATTAAAGAAAGGAAACCATACCATAACAAAATCTTATTTTCTACTAATATTTTCAGAAACACATTCACATAATGTCCTCGGAGAGAATTAAGTAGTCTTAATGATTTTTTTTTTTTTTTTTTTTTTTTGCTGATAACTGAAAGAGGCAAACTCCCTAAGCCACAGACTGACCAATGCATCAGGATGGGAAGTAGGAAAGGAAGAAAATGAAACAGAAATGATTCAGCGGACGGAAGCTGTTCTTTTCAATAGACTTTGTATGTTTAAATGGGCAATCCTGGGACACACTGGAATCCCCCTCCCCACTCTATAGTTTGCTTCAACAAAAGTCTCACATTCTCTCTTAACAGAACTTTTAGGTGTTTCTCTTGCTGGAGTCCTTGGCTTGCAGTCACCTCTGTTGAACTGGCCAGTGTAAGGGACAAGAACACCAGCGAGTTCTTTCAGAGCCCATCTCAAAAGCCAGGAGAGGGATACGCATTTTATAGACTAGTGCCTACGTGTGCGTGGGCATGAGGGTGGCGTTGGAGTTGTCAGCTTGGCATGGCTTTAAAGTTCCAGAGTCACAAACTTCGATATAAGGTGGTTTTTCTCAGAAAAATAGAGAAGGAAGTAATGTTGAAATGACAGTGCAGCCGGGGTTGGCATGTTTCCCAATTTGCTGTCTACACTTCTGTCAGGAATTTTCACCTGAAATCCTCTTTTCCTGCTATGTAACAAACTGAGATATTTACAAAGTATTCAGGGGCCCCAAACAGCAATACATAATGTTGATAAGTCGCACAATATAACTTTGAAATTGTTAGTTATATTTTTCTGAATAATTGGAGTTTGTTTGATTGATTGTCTCCATTCTTTGGCAGGTTTATATTTAGATGGGAGGTCAGTGGGAAGAACCAGGGGAAGGGAGTGAAAACTTGGAGGACAGATTTTTTACTTTTATTTTTTTGACATTCTGTTTTCTAGAAATCTACTAGTTTCTTTTTCCTTGGTTTCAAGTAGCTACTGGAATTTTACTTCTCTCTTTATGCCCAAGCACCTTATTTTTGATCTCGAATACTTCCTTTTCTTCATGTTATCATTATTTTGGATGTGATATGTTAAAGTGTTGGGAAGGACAGAGAGAAGAAAGGAAAAATTAGGGAGGGTTAAAAAAGAAAAACTAAGTTTGCTATCTGATTTTCACATTGTAGGGATACCAGATGATCAGGCTGTGTAATAATTATTTCCTGAGGATCCATGAGACAATGATGAGAACGCTTTTTCTTCTCTCAGTTGTGAAGATATTTTTAAATATTTGCCTTGGGCTGGTTCTCTTCCATGTAATTCACTAGTGTTAAGAAGAACATAATCCCTATTCTCCCTTTACTCCTAACCTAGTGTCTTCTATAAATGGTAAAGGTTGTTAAATAAACAATATAACTAAAAGTAGAGGAATGTGAGAAATGGTTATCGGTTAGTGTTTTTGCCAACCTCAACTGAAAATGACGCGTTATAAAATGATGTCTTGGTGATAAGTCTAGAGCTTCAGTGAATATAATGGTTCATGCAGGGAGAACTGGCTTTTTCTGCTTTACAGTGGTTTCAAAGAGCTTGCTTTGTTTTGTCTATTCAAGGCAGAGGAAAACCAAAATTAAACTGGTTTCTTATGAAGTCGTTTAGCGTCTTCTTGGTTTCAAACGCACAAGCAGGTGTTACATGCACAGTAACTCCTGTTGAGCCTTAAAAGCGGTTTTATTATTTTTTTTCCTTGAATGTTTTTATGCCAACAAACATACACACATACCATATGTCCAATCTGATATATGGATTCCAGAAACTGGGGAGCCCGACGGGCCCAGATATAAGATGCACACCCATAGCATTCAACAGACTGGAGCCTCCAAAGAAAATCTGAACCCAAAAGAAAAAAATCTCCCACCCGCGATGTATGGCTCATGGCTTGAGCATCAGACGCTGCTGCGAGCCGCCTGCAGCCAGGGGACAGGGGCACAGACGGATGCGCAGCACCCCCAGTCCTCGGTGGACAGCCGGGTAGCCCAACTTACCCAGGGGTTTGATTGTGTTCTCCGTCGCCTCCTTCTCCTTTGAGCCGCCGCTCGACATGAGTGCGGCAATGGAGAAGGCGTTGGCCCGGGAGGAGAGTTGGGGCTTGGGCGACGCCGTGAACTCCATGGTCCCCAGCACACGGTCCTGGCCAGGGACTGGGTCTTCCGAACTGCCGTCCAGATTCCCCAAGGGAGACAAAGACCCGAAACACAGCGCAAAGTTTCCGACACCAGTCACAGCGGGGCCAGGGACTCCAGACGTGTCAGCTCCAACCTCTCCAGAGCTGCACACTGGCCTCTATCCCCCACCGCAAAGCCCCAGAGCCGCAGAGACTTCGAGGGCAGCCGGAGAGGAAAGGGCCCACCCGGCACTACAGCGGGTGCGCACGCCCCGGGGCGCTCGGCAGGACGACAGTCTGCACAGCCCGAAGGCGAAAACAAGCATCAACTGCACAAAGTCCTGGGGTCCTGGAGCATCCCCTCTGTGTCCTTCCTCCCTCTGGGGCTGGGGACAGCCGGGACGTCTCGGGCTAAGGTAGCCACCAGCCGAGCGCGGCTGCTAGGGCGCGAGCGAAGGGAGCGCGGCGCGGCGCTAAGGACACTGAGCGCTGGCGTTTGCTGCCCTGCGCCTTAATTTGCTGGCGACGGCGATCCCGGAGGCCCGCAGCCAGTCAGCGCCTTTCCACGTCACCGCTTCCTGATTCCGCCGCCGGGGGCGGGGCCGCGGGCCGGGTGCTGAGGGCTCGCCTAGGGCGCTGCGTCCGCGTGGCCTGTAGCCCCGGCTGTACCGTAGCCCCGCACAGGCTCAGAGAAAAGGGTGCCTCCACTAGGCTGACGCAGCGGCCATGGACACCCCCGCCTGGTCTCGCAGCCCTGGGCGGGAGGGCGGTGCGCGCTGTCCGGAGAGGACCCATCATCGCGGCCTAACGCCCGAGATCCGGGCATGGCCCAGTTGGTGAAGCTATGACCAGACCAGAGGAAGCCTCGGGAGTTCTTGCTTTTTCCATTCTTTTTCTTACCTGCGCTCAAAGTTCCAAAAGAAAGTAGGGAAGCGCTCAGTAGAGCGGAATCCGGCGCCTCTGAACCGGCGCCAACTGGCCAGGTCCATACTCGGGGCAGATCCCAGGGCTGGGACTCTGATTCGATGGTCCCAAATTTGATCTCCTTGACAGTGGGGCTGAGCAAATGCAGCCCTGAAAAAGATAAGCTTAGCGAGAGCTGCGGGCATTTGGCAAAGGATGCTGCTCTCAGAACCGTTGCTTCTGCTCACCAGTGCGTCTCTAACCTGGGGCTCCTATTTTCCCTAGAGGGACCCTGAAAAATGGGGCGGCTGCCGAAGGGAAGGAGAAGGTCAGGGCGCGGAGCCCTAGGGTGACCACGCGACGCGCCGTGGGAGAGTGCGAACCTTATGGTAGCGCCGGGACTAAGCGGACACGGACCCCTCTGGTTTTACAAAGGCGGCTGTGACCAGGACTTCCCACGGCCTTGTTGGAGGGCGTCCTGTTAGCGTGCTCAGCCTGAATAACTCAAATTCTCTGAATTCGCAGGGTAATCCGCTTCGCTTGGAGCCATGTAAACTCAGGCTGACATACACACTCAAGCTGTACATGTAAATATTTGTTCTCTTTTCCAGTCAGTTGGTCTGGCTATTAGAAGCTTCTTCGTGGATCTTAAAATAATAATAATAATAATAATAATAATAATAATAATAATAATGATTTTTAAAACCCCAACTTTTCACTGCATCACCCCTTACTCCTGAAATAAATTTGTGGGGGAAAAACGGCAAGTTAAAATAGCTGTCGAAAAAGTTTGTGTGAACGAAATGACATCTGGAAGAGTCGTGATTTCAGCCTGTCTTGGTCATCGTGTATCAATAGTTTTTAACGAGGTGCTGGATGAAGGTGACTAAAAAATGCATCCTGATATCACTATAGAAGTTCGAAGTGTCGATTTATAAATGTTTGGGGAAATTCGTAAAACCATAGACTTTGGTGCTGGAAGGAATTTACGCTGTTGTCTAGCCGGTCTCCAGGTGCGTTTGAGAGAGAAAAACAGGGCCCTATGTGGCAGAGCGCCCATCTCCCCCCAGTCCACTCCAGCGGCTAAAAGCAGATGGAAGGGCAGGACTCACACTCCGGGCCCGACCCTGATCAGTCTCTGGCCCTGCAGCTGTGGCTGGGCTGTTAGCTGAAGAGCCAAAGTAGAGTTAACGATGGCTGGCAAGCAGAGGGCTTTCAGATTAAGCCGCAGGATGCGTCTGAGGATCCGTTTCTATTCTTGAATTTTTTGCTGGTTTTGGACAACCCAGACCCAATCCAGACCCCTTTTTTGGTTATTAAAGTCCCCCACCCCAACCCATCTCTCCCCAGACACACCTTCTCAATGTAAGTGACATTTCTTTGTATTGAGTGGAAGGAGCACACTGATTCCTTTCCTATAGCAAATGCTTAGGATTTGTCCAGAAAGAAAGATTTCCCTCAAGAAGGGGATTTGGGGAGGTCGGGGGATGTTATGGTTAGTCTAGACCTTTATATATGCTTCAACAGGGTGTGGCAAACCTTGTTAGCTGAATTTAGTTTTCAAAAACTTGCCGCAAAATTATACTTCATTTTTAAAAACTTGCGATCGTTTTTCTATACAGAGGAAAACTGTGTCCTTTCTTAATTACGTTAATGATTCTGACTGGTATCTGAACAATATCATGAGAGGAACATTTTCAGAAAATTTGACGAAGCAAGGGGAAAACTGAATTGCCACAAATCTGTTTCCTCCTTCTTTCCAAGTGCCTACTCGGCCTTAGCCCAGCTCTGTGTCTCTTGTGTGCAGGAACCCCCGACTGCTCATCCTACTACAGGTAAAACACTATACAAGAAAAGATGAGTGATCTTTAGGAGGCAGGCGGCAAACAAGAGGTATTGAAAAGGCCACTTTAAACAAATCCGGGTGACCCGTTTGGGGATCTCTAGGCTATGCATCTTGTTGGTGTTGAAACCTCGGCAGTAAAACATATGCTGCAACATTATTATCGGGAGCACACTCTCCCTCCTCCTAGATTTATTGCCTTTGCAAATCAATATGATGCCATAAAACGGGCAACCGGTTCTGGGCAGAGAGGTGCTGTGGAAGGATGATTCAAAGCCTTCCCAAAGCGGAGAGTGGGGAGTTCTGAGGTCCCTTCAAAACCCCACTGATAGCGCAGGTTAACAGGTAAAACCACCCGGGGGTTGAAACAAAACAAGCACGTTAACACATCTCTCTAGGCCCTTCTCAGGCTGACCGCTGGCAGCGGAGGCTGCTGAAGTCTGAATGTTAACTTTAACACACGCATTAGCCCGGAAACTTCGTGTAGGTTACTAAACCTCTCAAAGCTTCAGTTTCTTCATCTGCGTTAGAATAGGGCCAATAGCTCATTCCTACCTGGAATTTGCTATTCCTTTGGACTAATGCCCTAATGTGTATAAAAAGCCTAACATACAACACTCACAATAAACCCAACATAAGTAAAGCATAATATAGAATTTTAATCACATTTAATTTTGAACTGCAAATTCGCGATCGGAGAGACATGTCTCTCGGGTGCTCATATATAATGTAGTTTTGGAATGTACACAGCATTGGGGCCACAGGAGGGTATTGGATTGTTATTTACATCCCGTTTAAACTTTGGAGCCTAAGAATGTAAAATTTTGTTATACATCTGAGTTTGGTTATATGGAATTTGATTATATGGAAGACTGGAAGATGTCTCCTTATATACACCACTCTTTCAAATTCTCATTTGTAACTCCGGGAACTCAGAAGACAGTCGACCCCCAAAACTGTCCAGGAAGTAATCGGTTTCCGGCTTTGGACAAGGGTCCCTCGCTTAACGAATGCTAACGAATGCTCCCTTCCCTGGGAGCTGCGGGGACCGGTCCCAGCAGGTCTAACCAACCGTCTGCAGGCGCCGTGGTCGAAAGCAGGGCCAAGACGGTGGGGCAGGGTGCCAAGCGGAGGGCACAGCCTGGCAGCCACCATTGGCGGCGGGAGAGAAGGGGAAAAGGGAGACCCGCTTCTCAGCACAAGGGCATCTGTCTACTCCCGAACATGGCCAGAGATTCCCGTCCGCAGCCTCCCTCCAGCTCTTTCTGGTAGACGCTTTAAAAGCGACAGTAACGGGCTTCGGTGCCTTTGGATTCCTAAATTAGGTTTACGGAACAGGAAAGACTTCCAAAGCACAGTGGGGAGAGGAGCAGCAGCCCCTCCAAGGCCGCTGCGGCGCGTTCCCGGGGCGCGCTGAGAGCAGCGCGCGGCTCCGTGCCCCATGGGGAGCGCGCGGCGCGGCCTCGGATTTCACCGTTAGGCGGGAGGGCGGGTCCGAGCCTTTCCTCCGACGATCCTTCCGACGCACACCCCGCGGGTTTTAGTTTCTCGAATCAAAGTGGTCCCGGCGAGGCGCTGCCTCGCAGCCAAGCTGCAAAAAGTGGCCGGGAACCTCCAGGCCTCAGGCCGACCCAGGAAGCCTCCGGACCAGAGAGCTCAAGGCGCCCCTGTCCAAGTCTTGCTCGAAGGGCAAAGCAAAGAGCCAGTTCCCCTCAGTGCCCCTGAAGTTTCTGGGTGCGGTGTGCGTGCGCGCGTTCCGCCCGAGACCTCAGTCGCGCCAAGCTATAGCGCCGAAAAAGGGATGTTGTGTGGGCGTAAGGCGCATCGCGCGCGTCTCCAAGGCTGGTGTGGTTAAGAGGTGAGGGGAAATGTCCTTCTGGCAGAAGCCCGCGGTGCTGTGACGTTGACCCGCCTGGCCTCGGGCTCAGGGCGGCGGGCAGCCCAGGGCGCATGTAGTTTCAGCAGTCCCGCTACGTGGGCGCGGGACCCCAGGCCACCCCACGTGTCCGCTCTGGGCCTCCTCCGGGTCCCACGGCGCGGCGCCTCCAGGCCTCTTAGTGTCTTCCCGGGATCCCCGCGCTCCAGGTCCCGCAGCCTGCTCACAGGACCGCCCTCGGGGCTGCGACCCTCTCGCTCCTCCCCGGGGCCACTCTCTCCGCGTTCATCCCCCGCGAGCTCACTACCGCAGAGAACGGCCCTCAGAGCCCCGGGCCTCCTCCCGACAGTGGAAGAATCAGCGCGCTAGCACTGGGTGCAAAACTTGCAGCGTGATCAAGAACTGCAAAATAAAAAAGAAAAGAAAAATCTCTTCTGATCCTGTGGGTTTGGAAGCCAGGCCTACTGTCCTCACACCCCTGCACCCTCCTTTCTCCTCCTTCCCCTCCTTCCCCTCCTTCTCCTCCGCCACGCGTGCTCCCACCTTCCTTCTGCAACCTTCCTCTTGGGCCATCGCCGCCTTTCCAAGGGCCCAGCTGCTGATGTATACTATTTATTTTGCACATCGTGATTTTTGTATGAATTTTGACTTTCAGAATTACTGCATTAAAATATTATTTTCTTGACAACTGAGTTTGTTGGCATCTAAATTGTGGGTTCTCACCCCGGTCCTGGACCTGTCAAGAAGGTTAAGAATTTCATCGAAATTACACAGATCATAAGCAATAGAACCGGGCTTCCAATGCAGATCTGTGGCTTCGAAAGCGTCATTCCTACCGTTACATCGCACACGGGACTATTAACCTGGAACCCCACGAGGGGGAGAAAAGCTGACAAGGGACACATTTCCTGCTTCGAGATGAAAGCCTTGTTGGCTGGGTGCCCTGGCCTGCCCGGGCGGACGCGTGGGGCCTGCGTGGATGGCGCACGCTGCAGCCAAACAGGCGGCCCCAGGGCGCTTCCTGAGATGCAGTTCCTCCGGCGTTTAAAAATAAACTAAGTGAGAGTTTCAGTTTGAAATCGCTTCACTTGGGAAAATGATCCAGCCTTCCACCAGCAACTGTGCACTGTCCCCTCTGGTGCCTGCTAGAGCATCTCCGCACATTCTGTACTCACCTCTCACCTTCGCTTTTCGGGAGCCAGAGTCAGCTGTTTTTGTAAGGAGGTTTGAGAGATCAAGGTGGGGAAGACCCAGGCAGGAAGAGCCCCGCAAGGTCTCTGCTGCTAGCTCCCACAGTAAGTCATTCCAGAAGCAGTTGATTGAACCTCATCTTACTCCCAACAGTGGCAAAATTCGTACTGTAAGCACTTGGATGCCTATTCCCAAATGTCGAAGTGCTCCAGACGACTTGAAACATGTCTTAAGCAAGGAAACAAATATGTATGCGTGTAATAAAAGATAACGAATGCAGAGGATTTGTTCAGTCATCCAGCATTGCACAGCACCTACTCTTAGCTGGGTACTGTGCTAGGCTCTGGGAATAGAATAGACTAGAGATCTGGACGCTAAAATTCCTGCATTGTGGAACTCACAGTCTGGTAGGAAACACTGATAATAAACATATAAACAAATACAAGAACTGGAAATTGTGATGAAGACTTGAGGAAAATACGAACAGACATAAAGAATTCACATTTGTTGGCATTCATTCATCAGGCACTAGCTCATTGGGGGTGGGGACAGAGTTGGACAATTTGCACAATTCATGCCTCTTAAGAGTTCAAAGCCCAGCTGGGAGATGTATTTAAAAAGTGTCCATATAGCAAACATACATTACATTTCCCTCAACATTTTGCTGAAGAACTCTTAGACTGTATGGGGTGTAATGGCTTAATGGAAATAAACAACTTTAATAAAAATCTTTGTGGAGGAAGATGTTGGGGTCTAGCACCAGGCTATGCTGCCTCTGTTTTTACATCTGTAAAATATGTTTGCTGACAGTCATATGTCCTTACATCAAAGAGTTTGTTGTGAAGATTAAATGCAACAATGTCCCGTGTAAGGGCAAAGGACTTCACAGACACTACTCTCTGCCAACCCTGGAACTGGGGAAAGCTTCCTTTTCGATTTAGGGATGATGTAAATTCGATCTTATCAAGGAGGTGTGTTCCAGAGCCACAATGTCAACCCTGCACTCAAGGAGTTTGAGAAGCAGCCTTCTCTGGGGTCTGTAAGTTGGTCTCAGAAGCTCTGCAGTGGGGGAAAAAAACCGTGTGCCACTAAGTAGAAGAGCAGCTTTATGCAGATGCACAGAGAGTGGGGCTGTTTTCTGTGAATGCCCTGGCTAGAACTGCTGGAGGCCCACAACAGGCCTCACGACTGGATTTTCCTTCTTTAACTCATGTACTTTGAGGGTGTCTGCGTGCGTTTCAAGTCCTGATGCCAGCTTTTCAGTGCATTATAGAGAGCATTGAGCCACGCTTAGCATGTGCCAGAAACTGCACTAGAGGCTTTCCATGAAATATATAATGCTGATAATAATATAAGTCGGGTAGCATTATTGTGTGCGTTTTTAAGTTGCAGAAAATGAAGCTCAGACGGCTAAGGAACTCACTTGCTTAAAAGGGCACACAGAGAGACAGTTTCAGGGTGGAGCAGGAAGCGATCCTGGTCTGTGTGACCGAAGCCTGTTCGCTCCTCAATCTTCACCTCCATTTCTATCTTAACCTCGAGTAATCTTATTTTCGGTTTCTAGTACTAACTTGGTCAGATTTCTGTTCTAGAAGAAGCTGTTCGCAGGAGAGGACTGAATTTTCTTGGTGAGTTTGTAAATAATATTAGCAGCCCCAGAGCCCAGAAACACGTGCATTTCTTTGTTGTCGGCTCATAGGGACCCTGGACTTTAGAAGAACACAGGCAGCTGTGACCCCCAAGTTCAGCCTTCACTCTCCCGGGGAGCAAAGCGGAAGAAGGCGGCGGGCCAAGTAAAGGTCTTTCCCTGCAGCACATGAACAACGGGCCCGGGCGGCCTTTATAATGTTCTTTTTTCTTTTCTTATGATAATTACCTAGTATTCTGCAGGTTCCTCTGGTGCAACAGACTGTCGCGGGGCAGGGGAGAAGGTGGTCCGGGGATCGCGCATCGCTCAGGGCCGGTCTGTGCTTTCTCTTGGCCTGCGCTCAGGTCAGTGCGCCCCTCCCCGCAGCACCCATGGCCTCCCGCGTTACCCCCAAATTTTGTAGGCAAACTGTTAGGGTTCGAAGCCAGCTCTGTCTTTTGCGAGCTATGTGACCCTAGGCTATCTGAGCTGCCTGGAGCCTTAGTTTCCCTAGTTGTGAAGAGGGAGGGTGTGACCATGGCCTGGAGCTCTCCGAAAGGCTGCGCCGATTGCTGGGTGGAGGGATGTGAAGCGCGTCTTCTATGGTGCCAGGTGCTGGCCAAGCGCTCGGTGCAGGCTGCTCCGGTTAGGTCGATGCGATGGCGGGAGGTAGACACTTTCCTCTGCAATGGAGAGGCGCCGACACCCCGAACCCAAAGGCTTGCAAGGAGCGCTCTCGCCTCTGGGGTCGGGGATCCGTGGGTTCTCTATCCCGCTTACCCACTCCAGCCTTAGCAGCCGTTGTCGGTCCCAGACCTCTACCTTGGAGAGGCCAAGGCGGCCCAGAGCCCAGGGGACTACTGCGCCGTACGCCAGGATCCAGAAGTGGATTCTGACTTCTAAAGACCGCTCCCAAGCCAAAGCTATCAGGGTCTTTGCAAGCGGTTGACTGTGGTGGGGGAGGGTGGGGGGGGGTGGGGGGGGGTGGGGAGGGGTGGGGGGGACGGGGCAGAACCAAATCCTTTGCTCTGCCCACGGCGCTCTAGCCTCTCACCCAGGACTGTGCTCTGGGCTCCAGTCACTGCAGTCCCTGGGGTCGGAACACAGACGCCGAGTTAGAGGCCCCGCCGCTGCTGGTCCCTGCTTAGTCGGCGCGGTGACGGTGTCGCTGGCGGCGGCGGGGGCCTTCCTTTGGCTGCCCCGCCATTTAATCAGAGCTATTATCAGACAGGGCTTGCAGGATGGCGCCGGCCGAGCTTTACCCCCATTAGCACAGGGCAGGCTGGGGGCTGGGTCCTGAGGCCACCGCCGGTCCCCTCCAGCTGCAGCGTTTCTGGGGAGCTATGAGAAAGGCAGGCCTGGCGGCTCCCGCCTTCTCTACTCGGCCACTCTCAGGTTGACGTGTTATTAGAATTTTATTTTCTAGCTTCCCATCTGACCCTGGCCAACTTCTGTGCCATTGGAGCAAATCACTGAACTTGTCTGAATCTCGGTTTCCTCATCTGTAAAACTGGTCTGGATAGATACATAACTCGAGGTTGCAGAGATTAAATAAGATGAGGCTTCTGAAGTGTAATGCGGCGGACCTGGCGCGCTAAATGGTGTTACTACTACCAACGCACTGAAATTGTATCTGCTTTTTTTGTTAGGCCTCCCTTTTTAATTAAAAAGGAAGGGAAGAGAAAGACCACAGTCAAATGTTTCAAAGAGGTCCAGTGGTTGAGGATTTGCTGGTTTTCCCCACAACTGACTGGGTTCAAGTTTCACCCTCAGCATCCACTACCTGTGTGACTTTGGGCAAGGCATTTCAAAGGATGAGCACTAGAACTTCATTGGACCGTAGTGCAAGATTCACGGGGTGCCAGTAGAAGAGTAGAATGCTGGGCACAGATTGGGATCTCTATGTGTGTTATTAGCAAAACGTTTATACAAACCACAAACATCAGACTTTTTTTTTTTTTTTTTAAACAGAGTCTCACTCTGTGGCCCAGGCTGGAGTGTGGTGGCACAATGTAGGCTCACTACAACCTCTGCCTCCTGGATTCAAGCTATTCTCCTGCCTCAGCTTCCCGAGTAGCTGGGATTACAGGCGCACACCACCACGCCTGCCTAATTTCTTGTATTTTTAATACAGTCGGGGTTTCGCCTAGTTGGCCAGATGATCTCCAACTCCTGACCTCAAGTGATCCACCCACCTCAGTCTCTGAAAGTGCTGGGGTTACAGGCATGAGCCACCGCTCCAGGCCAACATCAGACTTTTGAAAGAGCTACAAGCAGGCAACTTGACTCCT
Organism: Rhinopithecus roxellana; assembly: GCF_007565055.1. NCBI lineage: Eukaryota > Metazoa > Chordata > Mammalia > Primates > Cercopithecidae > Rhinopithecus > Rhinopithecus roxellana. Next base: position 88,576,029 of record NC_044554.1, read on the forward strand.
AATCCTAAAGAGTATTTACCTCAGGAAGGGGAGATCATCCAGCTTTAGGCTTAGAGGAAAGGGGGTGCGATTCATCAACAGCATCTTCTGGTCCCCATTTTTCTCTTTGCATTTCCAGTGCAATGCCCTGTTGATGTCCCACTTAAAGATAAAAGTTTAGCATCAAAATCAGTCACTATTATTTTCAGATGTCTGGAAAAAAAAAGAAAGAAAGAAACACTCACAGCAACCCCAGTATTGTCAGCGGTAGCTTCTAATCAGTAAAGTGTAATTAGCAAAGCAGGGCTAATTATTAAAGTGACCTTCTAAGTAGTGAATGTTTGTGAATGATCCTTAAGTGGGATGTGCTGGGCACAGGGCCCAACCCTAGGAACTGCCTGGGGATTCTTGTCATGCTCAGCTTGAGCCAGGATTGGCTCCAGCTCTCCAGTGTCCCCCAAAGCCTAGCCCTGTTTTTGGATTGACTCTCTCCCTCTGACATGTAAAGCAAATGAAACTGATAATAATAAGAGCTTGTATGTGTCAAGAAGTAGCTTAAGCACCTTTCCTGTATTATCACATCTGATGCTCCTCATTTTATGGATGAAGAAACTAAAGCACAGAGATGTCATGTAACTTACTGTAAATTATACAGCAAATATGTGGTGGAACACAGACTGAAATTAATGTCTACCTTTCTCCCAAGGTTCTTATGTTCCTATCCCCCAGCTCTATTAGCCCCTACTCTTCTGCACCCCGAAAATACTTTGAAACTGATGGCAACTCAACTACTTGGCAGGAAAACAGACAGGAAACCTCAGAACATTCCTCTGCATCTAACGAGGCACCTAGGGGTGGAGGCTACCATACCTGGTAGGGGTCTGAGGACATTTGCTAGTCAGCATGACTTCTTGTCATTTACCTTTGGGTCACTTCTTTTGTTGTATAACTGTTAAATGTATCATATAACTAACATCTGGTGAGATCTAATGTATATCAAAGCCTGTAGGAGGGGTTTTTATATACATCATCTCATTTTCAAATAAATTTCATAAATTTTATTTTATAAGAAATACTGTCTACTTTGCAAGGATGATCCAATGAGCCACATTTTTGTAAGTATTTAGAACAGAATTTATTAGAAATGACTACTGTTTATTCTTAAAATTCTGAAGAAATACATTTCTCAGGACAGTGATTTTTCGATGCGTGATTCGAGGTCTGTCTGAATCCACTACACCTAAGAATTTTGTGTATTTCTTGGCTCCACCCAGAGCCCCTCGACTCTGGGCCCTAGGAGTTGAAGTAAAGAGTGGGGGGAATTTACATTTTAACCAAGCACCCCTAAGAGGCTGCTGAACTCTGTCCTGGTGTGTTGGCTCATACCTGTAATCCCAGCACTTTGGGAGGTTGAAGTGGGCGGATCATCTGAGGTCAGGAGTTCAAGACTAGCCTGGCCAACATGGTGAAACCCCACCTCTACTGAAAATACACAAAAATTAGCCGGGTGTGGTGGTGTGTGCCTGTAACCCTAGCTACTCAGGAGGCTGAGGCAGGAGAATTACTTGAAACCAGGAGGCAGGGGCTCCAGTGAGCTGAGATTGTGCCACTGCACTCCAGCCTGGGCAACAGAGCGAGACTCCATCTCAAAAAAAAAAAAAAAAAAAAGAAGAAGCTGATGAACTCTGAATCTTCCTTATGGTACTATAGTCTTCCTACTGGCCACACTTAGCTTTCTACTTGACTAGAGAAAAAGAGAAACAGGAACTTCCCATCTCTGCTGAGAAGCTTTTGGGAAGACACAGAAAACACCACATTGCAACTTGTAACTATCATCATTTCTTATCACACCCTTAACCCGAAAAGGTACCTTCTGGTTCTGATGCGTCTGTTGTTTCTCTCAAGAATGCATACTGCAGGAGCATGAATGACTGCAGAAAAGCTATGAAGAACACCCCGCTCCCTGCCCCCATATACACTCTACATAGAGGGGACTGTTGAGGTGACTCTCCTTAGCTTGTCTTGCTACAGAGCAAGGACCAAAACATTTCAGAATGTTTGAAAAGACTGGAAGGGTCACTAAAATCCACCCCACCTCTCATCTTATGGATGAGGAAATTGCAAATTGAAGCCTAAGTCAGGAAGTGATACGTTCAAAGTCATACGGTTGGTCAGGTCTTTGAATCCTGACTTCAAATTAATGCTTGACATAAGCCCTTCTACATGAGCTCTCCTTGGGAGAAGCAGAAAGCTCTCTCATTTTATTTTTTTTCTCTCTTTTTTTTTTTTTTGTTGAGACGGAGTCTCGCTGTGTCACTCACGCTGGAGTGCAGTGGCCAGATCTCAGCTCACTGCAAGCTCCGCCTCCCGGCTTTACGCCATTCTCCTGCCTCAGCCTCCCAAGTAGCTGGGACTACAGGCACCCGCCACCTCTCCCGGCTAGTTTTTTTTTTTTTTTTTTTTTTTGTATTTTTTTTTTTTTTAGTAGAGACAGGGTTTCACTGTGTTAGCCAGGATGGTCTGGATCTCCTGACCTCGTGATCCGCCCGTCTCGGCCTCCCAAAGTGCTGGGATTACAGGCTTGAGCCACCGCGCCTGGCCGCTCTCTCATTTTCTTCTCTGGTTTCCTAATTTGTGCAACTATACCTCTCCTGTGTGGTGGCCCACACATATTGGGCTTTTTAGTGACGATCGTGAAGATGGAAAAACTGCTCTGATAACTGAAACTGAATTTTGCACCATGGTTTTATTTGGCCTTGAGCAGGGAAGAAAATTTGGAGTCTTGTCCTTGCTTGCCTTCAAGGATTCAACTTCTAGTGGAGCTTCTTATTATCTGGGTTGTACCAGTCATCTTTGGATTTTAAGTTTGCCAGAACTCCACTAGGAATTCCCTCTTTTGGAGGGGAGAAAATGGGGCAACATTTACATATGATCACATAAAATGTGAGTATTTGAAACAAAATTTTAAGGAAGAGGAGTTAGTTGAGATAATGTGTACATCAATTAGGATTCTATATTGTGAATAGCGAGATATTGTTTTCAGTCTGGTTTGAATAATACAATAAATTTGTTGGTCCATCAGCTGAAATAGTTTAAAGATAACTTCAGGTGAAATGTGATCCAAGGATCAAAGGAAATCCTATTTCTCATCTCTGGCTTCTTGGAGTTGGTGCTATTTTTAGTTAGGCTTCTCTCTGGGGTCACAAGATGGCTTCAGCAGGTCTCATGACCGTATTTCTCCTTGTTTGTACCCATTAGAAAATAGTTTCTCTCTCACAGAAGCACCAGCAGAGAAAGGAATCCAAGAAATATATCTTTATATCTTATCAACCCTGATTTGGGATCAAATCAAATCAGTGCCGCACCTAGAATCTGGGATAGAGGAAGTCCTCCAAAACCACAGGACTGAGACCAGACAAGGGGTGGATTCATTTAGGAGAAATGAGATCACTGTTGACAAGAGAAGGGACAGTGGTCCTGGGGAGACCATCGATAGTGGTTAACCAGCATGTGCAAGGGAGGTGGGAAAGGCAGGAAAGAATATCTTTATTTACCAGCATAATTTCCAGCTTTTGTAAAAAAGACTGGAGTAACAGACACAATGCAAATCCCCACAATGACCAAAAATGGCAGTCAGTGAGGATTTATCACAGCAGATTCTGTCCTCCAAACCTTATTTATTTCTGGAACAATTTAAATGGCCCTTTGCTAGCAGGAGAGAAATTAGGAGGCTGAGAATTAAAGCAAGGTGGGGGAGGTGGTAGGAAGAGAAAATGTCTGTGCTGAAAAGGGATCTCAGAGATAATCTGGTGGGTGTGGGGCAAACAGTGGCTCACACCTGTAATCCCAGCACTGTGGGAGGCCAAGGTGGGTGGATCACCTGAGGCCTGGAGTTCGAGACCAGGCTGGCCAACATGGTGAAACCCCGTCTCTACTAAAAATACAAAAATTAGCAGGGTTTGGTGGTGTGTGCCTGTAATTCCAGCTACTCAGGAGGCTGAGGCAGGAGAATCGCTTGAACCTGGGAGGGAGAGGCTGCAGTGAGCTGAGACCATGCCATGTAATCCAGCTTGGGCGACTCAACGAGACTCCATATCAATCAATCAATCCATCAATAAAATAGAGATAATCTATTGTCAAACTCGTTTTAGAAGAATCTGAGGCTCTGGAAGGTCACAACCATATCCAAGATTGAGAAACTTTGCATAAAAATATTTTTTTTTCTTTTTAGGAAACCTGGACTGTATTTCTCAAACGAACCTTTGCAGAACACAGGTTGGTTCAGATGTTGCCTGTTCCTGTACAGCTCAAGAACTAAAAATGGTTTTGACATTTTCAAATGGTTAGGAAAAGAATCCAAAGAAGACTAATATTTTGCGACATATAAAAATTATACAAAATTCAAACATCAGTGTCCACAAATAAAACTTTATGGGAGGGACTGGCAAACCTTTTCTTTAAAGGGTCGGACAGTAAATATTTAGGTTTTGCAAGCCATATGATTTCTGTCACTATTGTCTGCCTCTGTCTTTGTAACATAAAAGCAGCCATAGACAATATGTAAACAAATGAATATAGCTGTGTTCTGATAAAATTTAATTTGCCACATAGAAATTTAAATTTCATGTAACATTCAAATATTACAAGGTATTAGTCTTCTTTTCATGTTTTTTTCAGCCATTTAAAAATGCAACAACATTTCTTGGCTGGTAACCTGCACAAAAACAGGTGAGTGGCCAGAATTGGCCTGCATGAGCCATGCTTTGCAGGCTCCTGTTGCATTGCCTGCCTTGGCACCACAGTGGCAAAGCTGAGTAGCTGTGACAGAGACCACATGGCCTACAAAACCTGAAATATTTACTAGTTGGCCTTTTACAGAAAATGTTTGCTGACTCTGACTCCAGAAGGGTTCTTTTAAACTGTAATTTACATGCCATGCAAAGCACCTGAGAATCCTGTTAAAATGCAGACTAAGTCTGGGTCAGTTCAGAGATTCTGCATTTCAACAAGTTCTCAGGTGATGCTGAGTTGTTGGTCCACGGACCGCATTTGGAGGATTTTTCATTTACTCTTCTAATATCCTGTTATCAAACACCTCAGAGTATCTCCTCTCTGGGCACAACCCACTTGTTGAATTAGAATCATTTTTGCAGGGGGATAAGAATCTGCATGTGAAATAAGTTCTCCTCTGATTCTTTTGAGAACCATTGATACATTGATCTGGATTTTTATTTGTTTGCTTGTTTTTTGGGTTTTTTTTTGCGATGGAGTCTTGCTCTGTCACCCAGGCTGGAGTGCAGTGGCATGATCTCGGCTCACTGCAACCTCCACCTCCCGGGTTCAAGGGATTCTCCTGCCTCAGCCTCAGTAGCTGGGATTACAGGCTTGCACCAGCATGCTCAGCTAATTTTTGTATTTTTTAAGTAGAGACAGGGTTTCACCATGTTGGTCAGGCTGGTCTCAAACTTCTAATTTTGTGATCCACCCGCCTTGGCCTCCCAAAGTGGTGGGATTACAGGCGTGAGCCACCATGCCTGACTGATCTAGATGCTTTAACAGAGATTCAATGACAAATTCATGGAAGACTGGGTATTATTAGCCAGACAGTTAACCTTGGTGCTGATGGGATTTGGGTAACTTTTGTTTGACAAATAATTAATAGCATATTTTAAAAAGTCATTAACATCTAATTATTATGGCTGAAGGATTATTTATTCTTTGGTTCATCTCCAGAGAATGAATGCTGCTTATAGCATCTTGATTTTACATGAAGGCAGTGACTTAGGCATGCTGATTGCAAGCAAATTGATACCATCTTTCCCATTTGAATTGTGCATTTAGGACCTGCCAGATCTATTCATGTACAGATAGGTTTAAAGAGGAGAGATTGGGTTTTATATCCTCCATGTAATAGCAAACCAATCCTTTCTATGAAACTCCATTAAGTCCTTTTACTGTTTCCTTTCTCTTTCCTTCCTCCCCCCATTTTCTCCTTTCTTTGATGGACAATTATCTCAAATTTTTTATCTTTATTTCCAACTGTGGAAAACTTCTGAAGAAATAACCTTTCAAAAACATGCAACTCTTATATTAGAGCTAAGAAAGAGAGGAATGAAGGGCCATTAATGAACATGAGGCTTGGGGTTGACAGAATGTGAATCAAAACTTTGGTTTCAGTTACAGCAAGGAGCAGACAGCCTGAGAACCTGGAAGGATGGAGAACTGAGCAGCTGTGGACACAGAACACTCATGTCCCTAATTGAGAGGGAAATCTGCATCATGACGTGTGATGTGTCAGACACCCTGTTCAAACCACATTCGTGACGCTGTGGATCACATGACTGGAAAAGCACTACTGGTTTTCCTCTTTTTTATGCTTGTGAATGACTGAAAGCCAGCTCTCTCGTTGATCTGTGCACTTGATTGTGTAAGCCAGGACTGTAAGGACCATCTGCTTCTTACACGACAGAAGGTAAGCGGAGGGAAACATTTTATTTAGAGGCTACATAGAAGTTCAAGGCATGTTGAGGCATTACCAATCTAGGTAATCTAGGAATTACCATTAATCTAGGTTCTAGTTACTTCAGATGAGGCCTTCATAGGCATTTTTATTTTCATTTAAATCAGCAGAATTTCTTTGGAAAAGAGAAAGTCAAGTAGATGAAATTTAATGATGACAGTCTTCCTTTGGAAAGGGAAGACTATCTTGAATGTTCTCAAATAGTTGGTGATAGCAAAAAAGTAATATTCTCATACACACACACACACACACACCCCTATCTTGTCAAGGCTGGGAATCATGAATACAGAGAGCCTTCTATTCTTGACTTGATGCTTACCACAATGCAGAATGATTAGCCTTCTGGCTTAAAAGGCCTCAGAGTAAAAGAAACCTGAAAATGAAAATCCCCTTAGACCTCTGAGAATAAATTATGTGGATTTGCTAAGTACACAGACTGGCCCTCTTAACAGGGAGATAACCAGTTTAACTATCGCTTTGGCAAGAGAATCCAGGAGGCCAATTACGAGTCCTATTTTACATTAGTGATTTTACGCCAATAAATAGAACCACCTTGAGTCCTTTGTGGGGTGTTGTTTTAAAACAAAAACCAAACAAATTTGAAATCTGTTTACATTTAAAAGATAAAGTAGCAAAGTGTAGTAAAGAGACTGCCAGACTAGGAGTCAGAAAACTAGGATTCTCCTGGCTCCTTCTGAGTGATCCGAGCAGGTCTGGGAACCTTAGTCTTTTTCATCTGTGAAAGGCAGAGAAAAACATCTCGTAGCCTTCCTCATGGTATTTTAAAAATTAATTGTAGTTAAAGTTCATGGCACTTTTGTGAGGCACAAATGAGATAACAGATATAAAGTTCCCCTTTGGAAATTATAGATGCTAACAAAGGATATTTTGGAAGGTTACAATAGACATACAGAAACTTTAGTTAACAGAATTTACATGACTATTTTGACATCAAAGCACGTTTCATTTATCTTTCTCCTACTAGCCTCAGTTTTCTTGATATAAAAAATTATATATAATGTCAAAAAGGCTTAGAGATGGATCTTTCTTGATGACTAATTATAGGTTCTGTAGTTGCCAGCCTCCAAGATCACGTCAATGAACGCACTTCCTGGTATGACATCCTTGTGCAGCCTCCTCACCCCTACATTGTACTAAGATTGGTTTGTGTGACCAAAACAATATAGTAGAGGTGATGGCATGTCGCTTTCGGCATCAGGTTATAAAATACTGCAACTTTTATATATATATATCTCCCTCCCTCTCTCATCTCTACCTCTGTGGGAAGCAATCTGCGGTATTTTGAGCCGCTCTATGCAGAGGCCCACGTGCCTAGAAAGGGAAGTCTCCTGCTGGTAACCTAACTTAGAAGCAGATCCTCCAGCCCAAGTCAAGCTTCTAGATGATTTCAATCTTGCCAATCAGCTTGACTGCAACCTCATGAGAGATCCTGAGCTAGAAACAAGCAGGTAAATTGTACCCAGGTTCCTCAACCTAAGACAGTATGAAACAATAAATGTTTATTATTTTAAGCTGCTAAGTTTTGTTATAATTTCTTACACAGCAATAGATAACTTGTATAGGTTCTATCAGGGAAAGAAAATGGCAAAAATGCAGATGATAAATTCTTTTGACCACAAAGAACTTGACCAAGAAAGCCTATTGGCCATATATTTCATTACTCATCAGTTTAGCTATGATAAGGATTTGAGAGGCAAAATGTCAATAGATAGTAGTTTAAACTAATGACATGTTTTGATGTTGCTGTTGCCCTGATGAATCATAGCACACAGTCGAGGCTACTGTGCAGCATGGGAAGTGGAATTCACTGAGGAACAACATATTTTCATGTTTTAGCTATGCTCTAGTCAGGAACACAGAGCTCATACAGTAGCTCAATAGAGGGAATTTAACATGGGGATCCAGACACAGAGGTTGAAAAAGTCAAAAGTCAAATAGGGAATGGGGAGGCAACCCAGGTTAGCAATAACGAGAAACTTCTATTACTTCTGTAACTGGAGAAATTAGGTGAGCCATGTGACAGGGACTGGAATGACAATGAAAGCTATGAGACTAGAGATGAATGCACAGAGAAGCAGCCACTGCTGGAGATGCTGTCCTAATTGGAGGGAGATGGGGAGAAATTCTTCCACAGGTGGCTTAATCTTCTGCCTGTCTCCACCATTGGTCAACTAACCAGAATCCATTTATAAAGAGAACCTTGAAAATGTAATCTGCCAAATTCACCCCCGTATGAAACAGAGCAGGAGAAGGGCAGGAAATGGATCAGAGGGCAAACAAATGAACATCACCATCTGCCACTTCTGCTACTCAGCATCTGTTCTCACTTTCCTATCTACATTTATTTCCCAGACACGCTTCCATCATTCATACCAATGATGACTCTTACCCTCCCTTGAAAGGGAAACACAAAGCTGCATCAGTCATTTCAAAGTCCATGACTACTCATTTCAAAGTGTAGAATTGCCAGGTGATGTACTCTACAGTCATTCTAAGTAATGCAACCACCTCTTCCATATGCCTCCTGCAGTTAATCTCATTCTTTCTAAGCCTTTGATAAATTGGGCAATATTGCCACTGCCTTTGAGTAAGAGTAGATCAATACCTCAGGATATCTCTTAAGCAAAGTAAACAACAGAATGTACTGCTTAAATTTTTTGTTTCCACTGAGAGTTCCCTTCTTCACTGCCTGGAAGGTCACCCTAGAGTGGAACATTAATGTCTCAGCTGGAACTCCCAGTTGGAAACAGCTGATCATGCAGATTTATATGTAGACCAGGCCCAAGCGTTTTCTTCCTTCAATGACTGGCCATAGGGAACTGTTCATGTAACCATAAAATGTACTAAAGAGTGGTGATAAGTGCCCAGGTACTTTAAGACACCTACCTGTTCAAGCATTTTACTTGAGCTTTCCAGAACTGCTCAAGTCCAGATCTGCATATACCGTTCCCACTTAATGGGGCACTGTGTTTGTGCCCTCCCCAGTTTATGGCTTCATGGGATATACAACATTTCAGTTCAATGTGAGTGGCTCTGTAGCATAGTCATTGGTGTCCTATACTTAAGCATTCAGTCTCTTCCAGCACCCATTAGCAAGTGAGAAGCTATTCTCAAAAGGAAAAAAAAAAAAGTATCAGCAGAATAGGACTATGGCTGTGTTCCAAGATTTAGGATCTATATAGTATCCTTCTATTGTGGCTTGCCAAAGGACCACATAGCATCCTAACTTGCAACAGACACTTAAAGCATTATTTTATCTGCAAGTTCAGAAGATCTGAATTGCAGAGCAGCTTACACTCCAGCTTGGACAAACTAAAGAGGCTTCTCAAAACTAGCAGTCTTACAAGTAACTCATCAAAAGACTTGAAGCATCAGATTTAAATGGGGGACCTACTGCCTTCAAGATGTAAATATGCCCACTAAGCATTTTTACTACCAAGCAAGGTGAATGAACTTGTCTTTCATTTACATCAAAATGTTCCACTGTCTTTCACCAACATGTTCCTGAACATCTTACACTGGCAGGAATTATGAATTTTCATGGGATTTATCTTCCACCTGCTAGAATGCCTATGTCTTACTAAGGCAGCTAAGATACTTACACTTATTGCTCTCCAGATCCAGTCAACTTGGTGTTATCAATGTCATGGGGCAGCATGATGTTCTCTGGAATGTCAAAATGATCAGGGACCTAGTGGACAATATTATGATGGAGAGCAGGAGAGTTGCATTGGCCCTGAGGAAAGACAGTGAAGTTATACTCTTGCTCCTACCAAGTGAAAGCTAATTGTGTCTTGCTATGATACCAAAACCAGTAAAGGAAACTACAAAAACAGAAAACTACAGACTAATATCCCGATGAACATAGATGTAATAATCTTCAACAAAGTACTAGCAACCCAAAATCCAACAGCATATCAAAAAGATAATGCACCATGATCAAATGAGATTCATATCAGGGATGCAAGGATGGCTCAATATATACAAATCATAAACATGATACATCATGTCAACAGAATGAAGGGGAAAAATATGATCATCTTAACAGATTCAGAAAAAGCATTTGATAAAATTCAGCATCTCTTGGGAAAAACACTCAACAAATTAGACATAGAAAGAACCTACCTCAGCATAATAAAGGCCATATATAACATACCCACAGCCAACATCATACTGAATTGGCAAAATTCCTCCTAAATGGCAAGCATTCTTCCTAAGAACTGGAACAATGCAAAGATGCCCATTTTACCACTCTTATTTAACATTGTATTGGAAGTCCTAGCCAGAGCAATCAGGCAAGAGAAAGAAATAAAAGACATCCAAACTGGAAAAGAGGAAGTCAATTATCTGTTTGCTGATGATAGAATCTTATACCTAGAAAACTTATATTAGGCATCCTCAAAAATTTTCTAGATACGATTTGGTCAATGACTTCGATAAAGTTTCAGGATGCAAAATCAATGTACAAAAATTAGTAACATTTCCATACACAAATAGTGATTAATGTAAGTGATTGATGTAATAAAGAACTCAATCCCAGTTACAATAGCTACAGAAAATACCTAGGAATACATTTAACCAAGGAGATGGAAGATCTCTATAAAGAGAACTACAAAACACTGATGAACAAAATTATAGATGACACAAACTGATGAAAAGACATTCCAAGAACTAATATTCTTCCAACCCATGATAAAACAACCATATTGCCAATAGAAATAGAAATCTATATTCAATGCAATCCCTATTAAAATACCAATATGATTTTTCAGAGAAATAGAAAACAAACCATCCCAAGGTTAATATGGAACAAAAAAAGCCAGAATAGCCAAAATAATCCTGAACAAAAAGAACACAGCTGGAGGCATAACATTACCTGACTTTAAAATATATTGCCGGGCTATAATAACCAAAGCAGTATTGTATTGGTAAAAAAAAAAAAAGACACATTGGCCAGTGGAACAGAATAGAGAACCCAGAAATCAATACACATATTTATAACCAATTGATCTTTGACAAAGTCATCAAGAACATTCACTGGGAAAAGGACATCTTCTACGATAAATGGTTCTGGGAACACTGGATAATTGTATGCTGAAGAATTAAACTAGACCTGTCTCTCACCAATACAAAAATCAACTCAAGATGAATAAACACTTAAATGTAATACCCAAAATTATAAAACTACTAGAAGAAAACATAGCAAAAACTCTTAAAGACATTGGTCTAGGTAAATATTTTATGATTAAGACCTCAAAAGCATAGGCAAGAACAACAAAATAGACAATTGAAACTATATTGAACTAAAATGCTCCTGCATAGCAAAAGAAACAACCAACAGAATGAAGACACAACATCATGAATGGGAGAAAATATTTGCAAACTGCTCATCCAACAGGGGTAGTGTAGATGTATATACACATCTGGAATTTAATTGTAGCTATTACACCACTTTATTAATTTAAGGATAATTCAGTCATTCTCCAAATGGAGTCATTCTGTCTCTGGCCTTTGCTCAAGCCAAAAAAATGATGGGTTAAAATGGGGATGTATGAAGAATCACCATCTCTGCATCTGTTAACTCTTTGATGTTGAAGTTAATCTCTGCAAGTCTTCCAGGTATTTACTATTACTTTGGTTTACTATTTTAGCAGAAAGGGATAGTTTCAGGGTCTTCAACTTGGCCCTTCTTACCACAATAACCCTTACATTAAGTAAGGGAGCCAACAAGGATAGTCTCCAATTCCCTAGTATTATGTCTCCTCCAACTATGCAATATGCATGAAGTGGTGGATCCTCTAGGTCTATTCTAAGGCTGACTAGGACCCAAACTTCATTTATTACCTTAGGGGTAACTTTCCTAAACCTCTCACTTGGACCAGTGGACCACAGCGAAATTTTGGGTCCCCAGAAATTAATGTAAACTCAAAGCCAGTGTCTAATAACTTCTGAAAGGTCTTGGTGTTATTGTTACTTTTTCCATTCCTATTGCATTGTCACTAAATTAAGTGGTCATAGGTCCCTTTGGGAAAGGTGTGAAGAAAGAGTTACAATATATACTTATGGCAGTGGGACCTGCTTTCCCCTCAAGCCAAAGACTGGATCTGTCTTTACATATGTCACAGACCCAAGACAGTAGTATTGATATTGTTTTAAACAATCATTATTTTCCAATTTCCTACGCATTTACCTTTTCCAGTGCTCTTAATTCTTCCCCCATGTCCCATACTTTCATCTGCAGTTCTTTCTTTTAGTCTGAAGAATCTCCTTTAGTAATTTTGTAGTTCAGGTGTGATGACAATGTATTTTTTCAGCTTTTGTTTGTCTGACATTGTCTTTATGGCATCTTTATTTTGTAAAACCAACTTTAGCTTTCAGAACAGGTTTTAGATTTACAGAAAACTTGCAAAGAAAGTGCAGAGTTCTTAAATATACCATACCCAGTTTCCTCTATTATTATGTCTCATATTAGTATGGTAAATTTTATTAAAAATAATTAACCATTATTAAAACATTATTATTAATATGTTATTAACTGGAGTCTATGTTTTATTCAGATTTCTTCAGCTTTTACTTAATTTTTTTTCTCTTCCATGATTCTGTCTGGGATATCACATTGCATTTAAACCTAATTCTTAGTCTTCACGTGGCTGTGACAGTTTCATTGTTATTTTTGAAGGTTATTTCCACTAGCTATGAAATTCTAGGTTGGTCAGGGTATTTTTTTCATTCAACATTCCATTGCAATGTTGGATGAAATTAGAAAATGGAATATCAATGATAATGCAATTCCGTTGTCTTCTAATATCTAAAGTTTCTGATGAAAAGTTAGACAAGTTTTGCTAATAAAATGAGTTCACTTAATTTGGATCCAGACCTTATTTCTGTAGCCAGCAATACATATTTAATAAATTGAAAAGGAAATATAATTATAAATTAAAGGAATCCATTGTTTGTGTATGTGACTTGTAAACTGATCTAATGCAGATTGGTATACTTTGCTTAATATCATGATCTTGGTAAATAAATAATATAATATCTAAAATGTTCTTATGTAAATCAACTCTGGTGGTCAAGGAAGGTATTTTGTAAAACAAGCTTGTGTTAAGTGATAATATAATTTACTTGTATGAATCAATCTTATTAATCAACAGGGCAATATATGCTCCAGAGAGATCACCCTTATATTCAATATATCCTCATACTATAATGTAAAAATACAATAACTAGCCATGATAAACAACACATTCAAAAGAACATGAAATCAGACATAGTAGAGTCTCTCTTGCTAGCTGTGGAAACTCTGTGACTCAGTTACTTAGTCTCTCTGAACTTCAGGTGCCTTACCTGTACATTGGGGATACTAGGACTTACCTCGTAGAGTTGTGTGATGAATAAAACTATTTAATATACATACAGTCTCCGACATCCAAAAGACAATAAATGGTAACCGTTAATAATGATAATAATTGTTGTAATATTATTCATAACATAATTATGGTTTATACTTTTTGTTTCATACACAAGAAATATTTTTACAGTATCTAAAATGTTTTATTAATGTCCTTTGTGGTTTTATAGATACTATCTAATAATGTGGCAGCCCAGCTATGCTTCAGGATGAATTTCTGACTTGATTTTTCCCTTCCTTTTATTTCACATTCCTTGGAATAATACTCTCTCAGGACAGTCAATGTAATCCTGCAAATGCTGCTGAGAGAAAATTAGTGCTAAGAAACTTCTCAATGTGCTTGGCTCTTGAATTTGTGGTGACAAGTTAGCCACAGGACACCCATCACAGTGAAATGCCTCCACCTCTCTGTCAGATGAATAGCAGTGGCTTATTAATAAGTGAGGAAAATGATAGCAGCCCTAGAGCATGAAACTTGTTACTCTACAAGGCATGCCCTCAGGATAATCCAGAGTTGTGCAGTGTCAGCATTTGAAGAATTATGTTAACACAAATATAAGTTATATAAGTCTGGAATTACATGAGTTACATGAAATCAAACTCCACCTCAGATGCTGCATCTCAGGTGCCAGCATGTGGATGTATTCAGTAAAAGTTTGCTGAGTGAATGATACATAACTGATGGATGTACTAGGCATCTGGAAATGAAAGAAGTGTAGGACATTGCTCCTGCCCTTGGTGGATGTATCATTGAACACCTAGCAATATAAAAGTAGAATGTGATAAAATTGTAGGAGTAAGGCTGGGGAGATCACAAGTGGAGTTAAGTTGGAAGTGATGGATGAATAGGATTTATAGGTGAAGAGAAATAAGGAGAAATTCCAGAGAAGGACATTAGCATCGAAAGGCAAAAAAGTCAGATTGAAGATAATCAAGGAAGGAGGGTGTTTTATAGGGAGAGTTTTATCCTGTTGGAATAGAGTTGTGAACTTTACGGGTTTTAACCCAGCACAGGTGAAAAGAGGGATAGAGAGAGTGGGAACTGAGGGGTCAGGAACAGGGGCTGTTTGGTGGTCTAGATTTGAGGACCTGGAGCCACACAAGAAGCAGATGAGGCAGAAATCTCTAAAGAAGGACCAACAAACATTTGGTTACAAAGATGTTTTTTGGGGAAGTGGGGTGAGGTCTGGAAGGGAAGGGAAGGGAAGGTGGAGAGGTAGATGTCCAGACAATTCCCAGTGTTTGTACCTCATTGAGTAGAAGAATGGCTTTACCATGCATAGAAACATGAAGTCAGGATAGAGAGCCATTTGTGGGGAAAATGGCAAGTGTGGTATGAGGGTTTGTGAGTGTGTGTTAATCAGAACATCTGTTCTGATGAACTACAAGCTAGAGTGGGACTGCAGTGAAGCCATAAAAACAGAGTAGAAATAAGAGTTGTCAGTGTTTTGGGGTAACCTCTGAGGATTAGCGGTGGAAAAAGGCTATTATAGTCCTCTCCTTCTTCCCCCCAACGTTCTTTAAGATGGTATGGTACAAACGGTACAACGAAAGTAAAGTATCAGATAGGTTTATCTCAACGTTTAAGCAGGTGCAAAACAATTATAAAGACTTTTCCTGCAAGCATGGAGAAGCCCTGTTCTGTCCTTAGGCACTAAAAAACGTCTTTATGAGGTAGATGCAATGACATTCCGATGCTAGGAGCAGCCACCCTCTGGACTCTGTTTTTGCAGGCAGCAAAGTCATCTATTAAATGTATGTGGAGATGGATGCAGGGCGGGCAGAGAGGTAAACTGAGGGTCAGCCAGACAGTTCATTGTACTTATTCCCTGCAAGGGTAGTAGAGCCCATAAAATCTCTCTAGCCAACCGTTAATCTTGTATGCCACTTTTCCCACAGGTTTAAAATGATTTTTAATAGCCCTTGTGCAAACCGGTACTCCCTCTAATGTGGGTTTAATAACAATGTTAGAAGTGTTTGTCATGCACTCACTCCACTCCCTTCACTAAGGGTATGAATTCTTCATTCAAGCTCTTCAACTGCTAGCTAACCACATGCATATGCATCATAGACATATACATACAGAAATATTTTAAAGTAAGTTACTACACAGAGAGGCAGGCTCAAAGAGACAAAAGCTGGAAACCACACGAGCCGGTTAGACATCTGAGGGAAAGGGTCCTAGGGGAAGGACACATTAACGGAATGAGAGCATTTCAAGACAAGCAAGGATGCCTACCAGCAGCAAACGCTCAAAGAAAAGGGTCAAAGATTTGGAGATTAGGGAGGTAATTGGGAACCGTAGAGAGAACAGGTGGAAGCCAGATGGCGGGAGTGAGTGTGGGGTTTGCCATCAAGTGGAAGTGGCAGGTGTGAGCTCCCTCTGTCAGAAGCTTCATCCCAATCACAAACCACTTTCTGGGGGCAGGTGAGACAGCAGGGTTGGAGTATAGAGAGCCATGCTGAGGCCCTGGAGCTCCATTTTAATGTTGTCCCAAGAGGCTCTTTCGCTA
This sequence comes from Rhinopithecus roxellana, assembly GCF_007565055.1. Lineage (NCBI taxonomy): Eukaryota > Metazoa > Chordata > Mammalia > Primates > Cercopithecidae > Rhinopithecus > Rhinopithecus roxellana. The sequence continues at coordinate 88,592,473 of NC_044554.1, forward strand.
GGCTACTTTATGAGGAGAGCCTTTCAGCACTTGGGTAATTCAACCTCTTAGGGCAGGCCCATGGTGGCCCCATCAAAACTAAATATCTGGGCAGTGCAATGGAAGAGCTTCTGAGTGTACAGTTTTGGTTCTTTTGTAGCAATGATTAGGTCCACATATGTGTATCTGTGCTTCCCTCTTTTCCTTCCTTGGGCAAATGTAGTGGTTGCCACCAGGTGTCCCAGGCTGCTCAGCTGGTACAACAGAGGCTCTATCTTCTGGACCCACAGGTGAATTTGGCATGGAAGGAAATGTTCACCTTAAGGTACTATGCACTAGAAACATGGGGAAGGTATTGTGGAAATGTTGCCTGGGAAGGCTTCCTAGGAGTTTGCAACCTAGCTAACTAACCCACAAAGCCAGCTAGAATTGGTGAGGCAAGAATTTCTTTATTGGGTGGCTTTATCCAGCTGTGAAAGAGAGAATTGGGAAAGTGAAGGGAGGTCCGTGAGGAAGGGACTCTTATGCTCTGCCTCTCATTCTTCACACTATGGGACACCCTGTATGCATCTTTGCTTAGCAATTTAAAGCAAAAATAAACTGTGTCTGTCCGCTTGTGGCTCAGGAAAGAGAGTCATTTTATACGTGATGAGCATGAATTCCAAATAAGAAAATGAGTGACTAAAATGGCATTAATAGTCATGTGATCATAATGTGCTGAGGTCAGGAGCTGCCCGCAGAAAGAGATATGGCTTGCCCAGAAAGCTGAGGCTTGAAAGGAGTAAAACACAAATGCACCGTGGAAAGTCAAGCCATCCCACTGTGAGAATTGAAGTAGTAACTAGATATCATCATACCCACTCGGAGCTTGTCTTCCTCGAGGTCTGCGTCTCAATGGCCCCTCCAAAGTAGGAGTGTTGTTTCGGCAATGCCTGGAGCTGCCTCAGCAAGGTGCTGCATGGACATCTTCTCTAATCTTTTCTGACGACAGTTCTGGTGACCTTTAATGGCACTTAAACTTTTTAAGGGAAAAAATATATAAAGTGCAGAAGCTTAAACAATCCAGTCCCCAGGATTAGCAGCCCATGTCCAGCCTTCATCTTGAATCCTTCATCTTGCTCAGTTTCCCATTAACATGAGACAAGGTACTCAAAAGTTTGGGGTTTTGAACAGTGTGCTTGGTTTTCTTCATAGGTTCATTTTTGCAGTGTGATGAAAAGCCTCACTTTACAAATTCCTTTGCAACTCAAGAAGCACCCTGAAAAATTTGAAAGTAATTTTTAGAGGAATATTTTATGGCTCAGAGAGAGGCACTCATGGTATTAATGTGAAACTACCTGTTCCCAATCCCCTTTCAATAGCATGTCAGGGAGCAAAGCCTCCCTTATAAGATCTGACAAGCGTATGTTCTTGAGGAAGTGGAGGGGAAGCTCTCCGTTCATATGACTAATTAGACAGACTTCATGCTGGGTTGCTCTTTTTTGATGCAGGTCCTGGTCCTAATTGTCAGTTTGCTCCTCTGGAAAGTAAGGTTGAGTTCAAATGCTAATGTGGCCTGTTTTCTCTTAGCATTCCTGACCTGAAACTGATGCGGGGTGACAGGGAACAGACGGGAAAGAGACTCACTGCACTCAGAGTAAACCTTTTCAAGTTCCCCACAAGGAAGACTGGAACACTAGAAACAGCTCCTGAGGGCTGTGTTTATCACTTAACGTGGCTCACATCAGCTGGAGTTCTGCCCAGGAGATCACTAGCCCCTGTGATGAGCACCCAAGCCTAAGTGAAGAGAACAGAGAAGCTTACTGGCCAAGTCCACTTGGACAGTTCTTCAAAGGGCAAGGCAGTTATTAGCAATGGACATGGTCAATGTGTTTGGGAATAATGCCAGGAAATGGGGTGTGAAGAACTGATTGCAAGAATGGCTGCAATTCCCTCCCTGTAGCCATGCCCTTTGCAATGTGGCCCTGTAGCTCTTTCTAGTAAGAGGTGGGACGTTTCCTCACTCTTATTTCTGGGCTGGCCTCCTGTTTTGACCACTTGAGTGCAGTAGAAGTAATTTTATGTAAGTTCCAAGCCCAGATCTTGAGAGGCCTAAGCACTTATAGTCTATCTCTTGGGATAATGTCATGTGTACAAACCAGAGGATGAGAAATCATATGCAGAAAGGCTGAAGTCTCCCAGTTGAGGTCATCTACAACCATTCTGTGCCCAATTGACCCACCATCTGACTGTGATGCATGAGTAAGCCCAGCCAACATCAACTGCCCAGCCAACCTATAGACTTACCAAAAAAAAAAGAAAAGAAAAAAAAGAAATGCTGGCTGGGTGAGGTGGCTCATGCCTATTATCTCAACATTTTGGGAGGCCAACATGGGAGGACTGCTTGAGCCCAGGAGTTCAAGACTAGCCTGAGCAACATAGTAAGACCCTGTCTCTACAAAAAAGAAAAAGAAAAAAATAGCCATATGGTGGTGCTTTTCTGTGATCCCAACTATTCAGGTGGCTGAGGCAGGAGGACCGCTTGAGCCTGGAAGGTTGAGGCGGCAGTGAGCAGTGACTGTGTCACTGCATTCTAGCCTGGGTGACAGAGCACGATCCTGTCTCTGGGGGAAAAAAGCAATGCTTATTGCTTTAAGTGATTTAACTTTAGGGCAAGTGTTAATTTAGGTCATCTGAGAAGCAGATGCCAGCCAACATGGAATTGGATGTGCAACAGATTTTTTGATGAAATGCCTGGGGAGGATAAAGCGGAAAAAAAGAGAGAGGAGGAGAACCTTCAGCTTGAGATGCAGGTCTTATTTCTGTGAAAAAAAAAAAAAGACAGGAAAGGAAGGATTGAGTAGAAGAGTCTCAGACTGCAGCACAGTTCTAAGAAAATTCTGGCCGACCTGATGGGTAGTCTTTGAGTGGAAGTCACTGTCTGAGGAGCCCTGTGTATCACAGATGTTGGCTTCACTGGGCTCAGTCTCTGGCTGGAAGCGGCCTTGGGAAAGCATGGCCTCCATGGGAAACTGGGGATGGATTCAGAAGGGTAGCAGCTTGGACCATTAGTCCCCTCAGCAGATCTGAGCAGCACAGGGTAGTTTGCCATGCAGCATTATTGGGGCAATAGAGAACTGCTCTGTGGAGCAGATAGGTTTCTGAGTGCAGGGATTTTTATTGTGTCCTGTGCTTGATCTCTTTTCACCAAGCATGCCTCTTTGATTAACACTAGAGCAGAAACTTTTCCTTGAATAACATCAAAGTTTTAAAAAGTTCTCTGCTGACTGCAGTCCCTAAACTGGAAATATCCTAACAAAAATGCCACAGACCCAACATTCCACTTCCCTAGAAGGCAGAGAAATATGCAAGTTGTTCATCATTTTGCCTAAAAAGGTGTCACATGGTATCTTCCACAGCGTCTCAGGAGGAAACAGAGTCCTTGGCTAAGAGGCTTTTAATTACCCAGATTTGAAATTGGCTTCAATCTGTGAGATAAAAGTTATGAAATATTGTTGTTGATGACAAATCCTTTATGTATCTGTGTGGCCTGGATTAGCATGCATCAATATTACTGTTTTCATAAAGCAATTTCATTACTAAGCATTTGCAATCACTATTATTAATTAGTTTTTTATAGACACCTGGGAAGAAGATATAACCTCAGATTCAATTAACATTTATGGAGCTCTATTTACGTGCTAGGCACTTTGCCAGGGGTATATTTTATTGAATTTTCACCAAAACTATGGGAGGTACTTATTATCTCCATTTGTCTTAGTGATCACACTGTTGTGGAGCACAGATTGGATGGAGTCAGGTCCTCTGACTTCACAATTCATGTACTCAGTATTCAATAAACATGCGTTGAGCATCTAGCAAATTCTAGGATCTGTACTAGAATTGTTGATAGTGATATCAACACAGTTTCTGTTCTTGAATTGCTCATAAATTACAAGGGGAGACAGATATCATATTCACACATACTCGCTGAGCTCTGTGCTTTATCTGAGAGGCACAGGGCACTTCAGACACTGAGAAATGACACCTATTACGGGCTGAATCGTATTCCTCCAAATTCAAATGAAGAGCCCTAAATCCCCCAGTACTTCACAATGTGGCTGTATTTGGAGTTAAGGCCTTTAAAGAGGTAATTAAGGTAACATGGTTGGACCCTAATTCATATGACTGGTGTACTGTTGAAGAGAAGAGTGGGACACACACAGGTGTGTGCACTGAGGAATGACCATGTGAGGACACAGCAAGAAGACAGTCATCTGCAAGCCAAGGAAGAGCCCACCTAACAAATCAACCCTGTCCACATCTTGATCTTGGACTTCTAGGCTTCCGAACTGTGAGAACAGAAGCTTCCATGGCATAAGACACCCAGTCTGTAGTGTTTTGTTATGGCAGCCTGAGCAGACTAATTCAGCACCTAAGCATACCGGGCGGGGTTGGGGTCCACCAGCTGATACAGGAGCCTCCCAAACAGAAAGGCAGGAGGATGTGGTAGAGACAGCATGAGACTGAGAGGAGTGAGTAGGCTTTTAGTCTCTGTCTCGCTATCGATGGACAGAAAAGCCTGTAGCAAGGCACAGCCTCTCCCTGGACCTCAGTTTTCTATCTGTGAAATTGGGGGATGAGCCTTGAAGCACGTTTCCCAATATGTGTTTCTTGGAACACTGATCCCTTGAGACACTTCTCAAAAAAGGGAGTGGTGGCTCCGTGATCTGATATATTTGGCATACTCACTCTTGGATATTCAGAACAGAAAGTTGCATATTACAGGCTCTGAAAAGTCCTGCAGGGAAAGAGTCCTGTTTTATGTAGAATTTGCTCAACTTATTTAGTCATAGAACCCCGTTTACGTGGCATACTCAATACTTGCATTCCAAGAAACCCGGTTTGGGAGGGAGACTTAAGCCCAAGTGCATTATGTCTTTATTTTCCAACTCCAGCACTAAGTCACTTAAAAAGAAGGAAAACATTTTTAAAAATCTCAAATATAAAAGAGGCTAGGAGTTAGACCTATGATTTAAACTATGAACCCAGAGAAGTAGTTATAACCACAAGGACAAACAAAAAGGAGATGACATTAATTTGGACTATGCTCTACTGCCTGATTCTTTTTGTTTCTAACATTTAAACTTGGTTTTATCTTGACTTACTTCTTGGCCAAAAGTCACTGGACAGTGTTGAATAACAGTGGTGAGAGTGGGAATCCTTAGCTTGCTTCTGACTTTAATACAAATACTACAGTGTTTCGCCTCAATTTGATGTTTGCTGCTGATCTGGAAAGCCTTTCTTTACTACATTAAAAAAATACCTTCCTATTTCTAGTGTTGAAAGAGCTTAAAACAGGAATGGTTGTTGACTATTAACAAAATTATTTTTGTCTTTTATGGGGGATAATCACCTGATCTTTTCTCCTTTGAATTTTTAATTTAAAAATTATATTAATTGATAAAATGACCCTTAACATTTTTAAGATAATTGTAATGTGGTCATGGTATAGTGTGATGCATTAACTGGTTTCAGAATTTCAGCCTAATACACTTACTGGCTTTCAGCTGACTGTAGTTAGATGTATATATTACAAAAAACACTTAAAAGAAAACAGATTTGTGCTAATGAGAATTTCACCATATCCTATCAGGGTGCTTTAGTTCCCATTAGATAATCAAACTGCCCAGCTCTGGTTCAAGGTGACATTAGTCAACTGATAATCTATTTGAATATTCAGTAATGCATGCATAGAATTTAATAATCTCCAGAGAGGAACTTCTAAGGAAAATTCTGTCATACAAATTTCAGTTTATACACAAACAAATATTATGGAAACAGTTGCTTTTTAAAGGTTAAATGAGTTATAAAATGAGGCCCAGAAAAGGTGCTTTAAAAACAAATGTTAGCATTTTTCTTTTGCAAATTCTCCTTTATTAACTAAAGTTTCATAAAATACTGATATATAAAAAATCTTTTTCTGATACACAGTTGCAGTTCTAGCTGTGAAAACACAACATCTGATATCTATTAAAAAATGCACTTACCTGTTGCTTTTCACATGATCCTAGGTAAAAAATGTGTTATCTTATCTAAACCTTTTCTCAGATTGACTTTTAGAATATGTAAACAAGAGAGCTGGGCTAATTATTATGATAAAGTAAAGTGGAAAATATCATTAGGACTGATATTCTCTATCTCTTAGCTTAATAATGTAAAACAAATAAAGAAAATAAAACACCAGGGGAAATTGCATAGGGCTGATTTATTTGGTAGTTAACCAGTTTATTTCACATTTATTTTTGATTTAAATGCTTATTCAAATCTTGATAGTAATTTTCAGATACACATCAATGTCAAATTATTAATTTATGCTCATCTCTGCAATGTTACTCAGCCATGGAGATAATCAGGTTTCGGAGATCTTCAGAAAAACACACACATTAAACCTGGTAACATCATTAACCTCTTTTCTCCTGCAACCATAGCAGTAACCATGGAGCTCAGCCTGTGTAAAATCACTGCTACCAAGACCATGGGAAAAAATCTACATGATTTTTCTAATCCCAGGAATTCTTAGATAACTTCTCTGCTAAATGAAGAGCATGATTCAATGGATGATAGAATACTAGGACTAAGAGGGACTCTTGGTTTGCTGGTGATAGCCCAGCTGGCGTTATCACCAATATTCTCTTAATTTTTTGAATGGCAGTTGAGGACAAATGCCATATCAAGAAGTTGAAGAAAAGTCTCAGATAATAGCAGAGTAGTAATACCCTTTTTATAACACCTAGCGGATGTATGAACCCAAGCTAGGGATATTCTCATCTTGGAGAATCACGGAATGCCAGAAATGGGTGTGAACTTAAAGATCCTTTTGTTCCACTAGCTCATCTTAGAAATGAAACTGAGTGCCAGAGTGCTTGACTGACGTGCTTCCTCACTATGGCAGACTGCCTAGATGCTCATCGGTCTCATTTCTTTGTCTTGGGAGCCCAGGAAAACTACATTTCCCAAACATGTGGTTAGATTAGAGTATATGACTGCCCATGGGATGTGGGCAAAGGTGAGGTGAGTCATTTTAAGCTCAGCACAGTTCTCTTCTCTCACTCATTAGCTGAATGCAGAGGCTCCTGTGGAAGACTCAGGAAATCCTAGAAGATGGCCGCACAAGATGAAAAGAACTGGCATCCCTGAAATACCACAGGGAAGGCTAGACACATGAGTGAAAAACATACATTTACAGTGTTGTGGTCACATAATTTGGTGGTGACAAAGCTAAACCCAATACTTCTAACATCCTGTCCTTGATCCCAAGTATGTATCATCCTTTAGGCAAAATTATTTACCTCCAAAGATCCCAAGGGATTTTTTTTTAATTGAAAACCTTCCAGAAGAGGGAAAATTTAACATTTGCAAGGCAGGAATGATCCATGTTAATAGGTCATACTCAAGAGTTCTCATTGTTTGTCACAGTTGCGTGTATTTTTATTCTTTCAGATAGAGCTGACGGATAGTTGGGCAATTACTCAATGTGAAATGAACTGTGATTTCTTTTTTTTTTTTTAGTTGCTTAGAAGAGATGGAGAAACTTAGCAATATTTAGATGCCTCTGAACACTTCTCAGGAATCAAGGGAAATGACTCAGTCTGCTTAGGGAAGATAGGCTCATTTGTTTTTAGTGATTGCTTTTATACCTGTTATTTGCTTGAAAAATGATTAAGAAATGATTAATGATTGAGGGGAATATTCCACTCGACTCTGGCCTGTTGAATGAGTGTTGACCTCATACCCAGATCTGGATGGCCTCTCTATATAAAATCATGAATGAGCCCTACAGCCATATCACTTTATGTTCATGGAGAGATGAAGAAAATGTTGCTACTCTTCTAGCCACTGTGGTAGACTCACTGGTATACCTTACTGTGCGAGAAAGAGTGAATCCTGTTTCATAGTTCAAACATTGAGGTTATTAATGATGTCTCCTGTGAATTTTTTTTTGGTCCTTGTTATTTTTTTCTGACATGTATTTCTGATTTAAAGAATTTTCAGACTGGGACACAGTATGACTTGCTATTGGTCTTCTCATGCCATTTATTTTACACTGTTTTCTCGGAAAAGTTGGAATTTTTTTTGAAAGATGAATTTTTTTTTTGTTTTTTTTTTTTTGTTTGTTTTGTTTTGTTTTTTTTTTTTTTTGAGATGGAGTCTCGCTCTGTCACCAGGCTGGAGTGCAGTGGCGGGACTTCAGCTCACTGCCACCTGGGTTCAAGAGATTCTCCTGCCTCAGCCTCCTGGGTAGCTGGGACTACAGCTGCGTGCCACCATGCCCAGCTAATTTTTGTATTTTTAGTAGAGATGGGGTTTCACCATGTTGGCCAGGATGGTCTCAATCTCTTGACCTCATGATCCGCCCACTTCAGCCTCCCAAATTGCTGAAATTACAGGCATGAGCCACCACACCTGGCCAGAAAGATGAAGTTCTTGAACATTTTTACTTGAGTTGAGCCAATTGACATGCTGTTCAGTTCCCAGACAGATGAGTTGTAATTGGCTTTCCTCCAGGGACTGCAGCATAATTTTCAGGGGAGATTGAAAAGCAGTTTGACTTAAACCAGTATCTATTTTAAGAAGTTAGAAAAAGGACAGCAAAATAAATCCAAATAAAGTAGAAGGAAAGAAATAATGAAGATGAGAGTAGAAATTATTAGGATAGAAAACACACATAAAATAAAAAGGATAAACAAAACCAAAAGTTTGTTATTTGAAAATACTAACAAAATTGATCAAGAAATCAGTTGGCAAAACTGATCAAGAAAAACAAGCCAAGTTGCTCTTATTTTCTAATATATTCATTTAAGGCTATAATTTTCCCTCTTACAAACTACTTTGGCTGCAGCCCACAAGTTTTAAAAGTATATTTTTTATTAGTATTACATTCAGACTTAATTTCTAATTCCATTATGATTTCTTCTTTGGCCTACAGATATTTTTAGGAGTATATTTCTTAATTTCCAAACATATGGGTATTTTCTTATTTTCCACATGATTTCAATCATTTCAAATTTGATGAGAGTTTCCTTTTGACCTGTCATATATTCCTTTTTAAAGAATATTTCGTTTGTGATCGAAAGACATGAATTTGGTAGAGTTCTTTATATGCTTATTGGGGTAAGTATATAATCATGTTGTTAATGTCTTTTATGTTCTTCCTAATGTTTATCTGTCTATAAGAATACAGAAGACTTCAATAACATAATCACAAATGACAATCAGTTTCTGAGAGAGATGACTGTAGATTTATCTGGTTCTCTTTGCTTTGTAAACACTTCTCTACATATTTTGAGGCCATACTTTTAGGTGTATACATGTTGGTCAAATAAACCTTTTATTTCATTTAGCATATTTTTAATCTCTAGTAACATTTTTTGCCCTGAAGTTTACCTAGTTTAATATTGATATAGTAGTCACACCAACACTCCCTTGGTTACTGTTTTCATAGAATATATGTAAATACTATATATAAGATGTTATATGTATTATATATAACTATCTTTCACTTTCTATCTTTTTTGTTCCTTATGTTTTAGACACGCATGTTATAAATTACATACTGTATCTTTTTTTTTCTTAAACCCAATGTGACCATCTTTGTCCATTAATTGGAGTATTTGACCCACTTATGCAGTGAAAGCTATTATGTTAGGGTAATAAAACTAAACTTGTGAAAAAAAGTTAGACTCCAGTTAGTAGCTTGGCTTGGGGTTGTAGGCAGTAAGATTTATTTGAGCTACTGGCTAGAAAAGCCCTTCCTGTGTCTCTGGATGGTACCCACACAAGTCAGAAGAAAAGACAGGTCCTCTGGGGCATTGTTTTTTGCTTCTGAGACAGTCATCCTATCACATGGAGCACAGAAGATGACAGGCAGGGGAGACCTGCCTAGTCAGCCAGATCAGCCCTATTCACCCTGACTTCTTACACACGAGAAATGTCAGGCCAGATTGCCCTCACACCCGGAATGCCCTGAGGGCTGTTCCGTTCCTTCTGTAGTCCCCAGTGACTGGCAGCAAAGTGGCCATGTGCAGATTCTCAAAATTCTATGCACATTTGGGACTGTGATGTGGGAGAAGGTTTTTTTTCTATGTTTGACGTTTATCTAAGGATAATTTACTTCTGAGGGATCACAACCTTTTCCCCACTTCTATCCCAGATTTTAAAAATCTGCTGACATGATTCCAGTTCATTCTGTAGCCTATTCAAGGTTAGGGCTGATAAAGCTCCCTGCATAGTCCTGACTGCACTATTTTTATGACTTGTACCTGTTTGTTTCTTCCATGTGGACTCTGAGCATGATGAATAAGACTGCCTCTTATTGATCTTTGATCTTCCTTATATCCAAGCATGCCATCAAATGATGGTGATGTGAAAATTGAATAAATAATCTAGGCAATAGGTTTCTTATTGGTAGTATGGAAGAGTTCAGTAATATGAGATAAAAGATTCTTTCACACCTATTCAATTCCCACCTTTTCTTTGGGAATTGATTTCTATTAAGAGGTAAGACACGCTTAATTATTATTTATAACTTCAAGTTTTAAACTATGTCTCTTTTTTGTCCCTAGTTTCTAATGCAAATCCCTATTTTTTCATTAAATTCTTCTCAGCAGCTCTTGGTGTTTTTCTTCCTTTTGAGAGGAGTTGGCAGTGATAATTACTCAATATGGCAGTTGCCTGGTTTGTGTCCATTAAATCTCCATGATGTTCAGGTTTCAGTAGAATGATGTGTCACCAAGAATCTTAAGCCCTTGTGGCTCAATTCTTCCTGCCGGGTAGGAGATAAATGTCTTTTAAGACATAAGATGCTTTAAAGGAAGATTATATCATCTACAATAACATTGCAAGCTGTCCAGCTATTGACTGACATCGTTTTGAACATGAAGGAAGCTCAACATCTCCTCCAAGCATTTAAATTATAAAGTGAGAGCTGTGCCCCTTCAAACAAAACAATCATAGTATCCATGAGGACTCTGCCCTGATGAAGATAGCTGCTTGGCAAATGGGGAAGGACTATTGGAAACCGAATGGACAAAGGCAGCTCTTTCTGAATAATGGCCTGAGAGAATCATGAGATCATTGCTGATAATTTGAGATGTGCTCTGGGCTTTGGGTGTATAAAAATGATTCATTCTAAGTTTTCAGTTCACAGAGTGCTCGTAGATGTTGGGGACTTAGTTTTAGTAGACTATAAATTGATATCACATCCCCATGGTTGAAACAAAAAATAAATCTGGAAAGTTCTTATATGTTCTAAAGCAAGGCACAAGAGGCAGGACAGAACTACCACTTATTTAATACAGTTTTGGGATACTCTCAAGGCCTTCCTCCCTGGTATGGAACTGAGGCTGTCTCAGCCACAGTCACTATTTGGGAGGTCATCCTTTTCTGGCATTTAGAGGAAAGGAATTCATTCTGGAGTTAGAAAAGAAAGGGAAATTGATCTTGGGCACTGAGATGTTAGCAGAGCTTTACAAAGAAGCTGCAAGATTATATTTAAAAAAAAAAACACTGATAATAGTAGTGCCCACAGACATACCAGGGGAAAATGGTCACAATAAATCAGCATGGTATGGTGGAGGGAGGGTTACTAATGTCAGTGTTTCTCCATGGGAACTGTGTTGGCATCTTTGGGAGGACAACTTTTCTTCTGAGGACTGCCCTGAACAATGCAAGACATTTAGTATGCCTAGTGGTTAGGGCAGTAGCACCTCCTTAGTCATTGTGTAACAGTGCTCTCTAGGGGGTGATGCTGTCCTCCATCTAGGGCCTCTGGTAGGTGTTCAAAAATCCTGTACCTGACTGGGCTTTGCTAGTAATGGACTGTGAGTCTCTAGACAAATCATGTTACCTACGTAGACCTTTATTTCTTCATCTGGAAAATTAAAAGGATTGGAAGTTCTATGAGATCTCTTTCAGCTCTTATATCCCTTGGCTCTTTAATGTCTGAATAAAAGAAATAGTAATGGACTCTCTGGATTCTAAAAAGAAGACTAAGTGCACCCCCAAAAACCATAGGAAAAAGTTAAGTCTGAAATGATTAGCAAAGAAACTAAACATGAGTAGTAATGTTCAGTGAATTATAGGCACTGTGGCTCCTCCAGGGCTGATGGGAATCTTTTTTCTTCTTATTTTTTTTTCCTTCCCCGCCTAGTGGCTCATTTCTATTTGTATTTGGTGGGAATGTGAAGGAGATCAAATAAAAGGGGAGAGTAAAAAAGTTTTATAATTTTAAGTGAGTTGGATGATAAATAATTTATAATGTCACTGCTAGCCTATACTGTTTATTTCATTTTTAACGTCTCCCCTCCTCCACCTTAGCCCTCCCTCCAAGGGCCAGGCTTTTATCACTGGGATCATTTGATAAAAGTTCTGCTTTGCTGTGTGAGATTGCAAAAAGGATCTGTGTACCCAGGAACATTCTCACCATTTTCAAAGTATCCAATTTTTGTTTCTTTCTTGGTAGAAACGTTTCCCCTTGGGGTGTTCTTACTCACTTGAGTGCTTTAAGTCTACATTAATACACTTATTTAACTAGACCTTTAATCAATATTTCATGGGATGTATTGAGGAGACCCATTTAATCTCTTTTAGTCTCTGCAGGTGCAGGAGTGAGAGAAAGCACTGGCCCGAGAAGACGGGCGTCATTTACACACAAATGAAGATGTTCCTATCGATCATAGGCTTGTTGGGATAATAATACTTGTGATGAATCATTTATAGGAAAGGGACAAGGCATTTTATGTTTTACAGAATGGGATTTTTGGATCCTTAAATATGTATCAGAGTACCGTTATTGAAGGAGTCAAGTATGACCACTGGATTGACTTCCTGGCAAGAAAAAACACTAATAAAAATAAAATAACTTGAATACCAGAAAAATTGGTACCACAAATGATTCCACTATTTGTAAATTGGGATATTCTGAAGAGATCTTGGAATTCTATCATCGATGGACAAATAAGACTCAATGAGTGGGAAGGTTAGAGTGTTGTTTAGAATGGTAATTTCTTTTTTGCAATGTTTATAGTATGGTGGTAAGTAGCCTGTGATTTGGAATCAAGAGGTCTTAGCTCAAATTCTGGCTTTAACACTGATTATCTATATAAGAGTGGACATTTTACTTTACATCTCTCAAATGTCACTTCCTGAGCTATAAAATATTTGATTAATACTTACCATGTGTTAAACACTTATTGTGTGCAAGGTACCCATCTACATTCTTAACATATTATCTTTTATAATCCACAAAATAATCTTCAGAGAAAAACACTATTAATTACTGTGGCCAGGTAGGAAGTCCATAAAGTGGATTTTTTTTTTTCACTTTTTTCTTCTATTTCAAGTTTTAATTCCTTTGTCTTTTCACACAAATTTTTGAATAAGTTTGTCTTATTATCTTACTGGGATTTTGATAGAAATTGCATTCAATCTATGGATCAATTTGGGGAGAAATAACATCTTTACTGTGTTTAGTTTTCCAATCCGTGAAAATGGTATGTCTATTTATTTCAATCTTTCATTTCTTTCATCACCTTTTTGTAATTTCCAACATACAAATCCTGTACATTTTTTGTTAGATTTATATGTAACTACTTCATTTTTTGGAGTAATTATAAATGGTATTACATTTCCTAATTTCTGTTTTTACATATTCATTTCTATAGAAACATGGTTGATTTTTGTTTGTTGTTCTGGAATTTTGCAACTTTGCTAACCTCACTTACTAATTCTAGGATTTTTGTCAGTGAATTCTTGGGATTTTCTATGTAGACAATCATTTTATCTGCAAATAGGGAAAGTTTTATTTCTTCATTTTCAACTCATATGTCTTTTATTTCCTTTTCTTACCTTATTGTGCTGGCTAGGACTTCTAGTATTATATTGAATAAGAGTGGCAAAAGTTAATATATTATAAATATTTTTAAATTTCCTGTGTATTATCATAATGTTTTCATATCCTAAAACAAACAAAAAACCCTTTTTGACCAGGGCCAGACTGCCCCTCCTGGGGCTAGTCAATTTATTCAGGAGCATGCCTTTGATACGCAAACTCACTAATTCACGGCCACATCTCCTCTTACTGGCTGTACACCCCAGATGGCAATATTCCTCTGTTTAACCATGTGAGAGCTAGGTTCTGGGCAACTAGGGACCACCCCTGTGGCTTAAAGCCTGCCAAAATTATTTAAGGTAGCCAGTCCTAAACTATTCACCCTGTTCTGTCTTGCCTTCCCTTCAAAAACCCCAATGAAGGCAGTGGCCTAAACCTTTCCCCTTCTATCTTTTGCCTCCTGACTACTCCAATGCCTTTCCCATGTGACCCTGCATGGACTGCCATGCCTCCTATCTCTAGGACCTGAGAGTATAATAAACTTTGCCTTTCTCAATCCCTCCTTTGTCTTTCATACCTATCTGAAAATCTCATAAAAGAATACAAAACAACCAACATCCTTGCTATGTTTCCAATCTTAGAGAGAAAGCATTCAGTTTTTTGCTATTAAGTCTAATGTTAGTTGCACAATTTTTGTAGATATTCTTTATCAAATTAGGAAAATCCTCCTCTATTTCTGGTTTGCTGAGAGCTTTTTATCATAAATGAATGTTGAATTTTGTCCAATTTTTTTTGCATCTATTGATATGAGCATATGCTTTTCCTTATTTACTTTGCTAATATAATGAACTGCATTAATTGGTTTTTAAATGTTAAACTACCTTTGCATTCTTGGGAAGAACTCCACTTGGTTGTGCTGTATTATTCTTTTTATATATTGCAAGATTTGATTTGTTAATACTTTCTTGAGAATTTTCTAATCTACCTTCATGGGAGATGTTGATCTGTATTTTTCTCATAATATCTTTGATTTCAGTATTGAGACTTAAAAAATTTAAATGTTACATTTTTGAACTGGTGTATAGTAAAACTATTAATTTTTCCACATTGTTCTATGTCAGCCACTTCCTTGAAATTGTGTTTTAATTCTAATACTTTTTAAAGTGGTTTCTTGAATGTTCTAGGTAAACAATTATTAGACAATTATGACTTTTGTTTATAAAAACACTTTGGGGCCGGGTGCGGTGGCTCATGCCTGTAATCCCAGCACTTTCGGAGGCTGAGGTGGGTGGATCACCTGAGATTGAGAGTTCATGACTAGCCTGACCAACATGGAGAAATCCCCTCTCTACTAAAAATACAAAAATTAGGTGGGCGTGGTGGTGCATGTCTGTAATCCCAGCTACTCGGGAGGCTGAGCAAGAGAATCACTTGAACCCAGGAGGCGGAGGTTGCGGTGAGCCGAGATGGTGCATTGCAATCCAGCCTGGGCAACAAGAGTAAACCTTTGCCTCAAAAAACAAAACAAAACACTTTGGTCTCTCCCCAACTCCCAACTTGATACACTTTTTAGTTGTTCTTGTATTTGTGCATTATCTAGTGCCTCTCAAATCTTTACAACAATTTTAGTAATTTAAAGTTTTACATGGTATTTGTACATAGCATTTACTGGTAAAATTAACCTCCTTCCTACTTGTAGTTGTATTTCTTTTTTCACTTGTAATTTTTGCAACCGTGTGCTCACTCTTCTGTCTCTCTCCTGACTGGACGCATCAGAACTTTAACTTTAACTGACCTTAAAAATAACAGCCTTTAATTTTATGATGATCTATTCTTTTTGTAGATTTTTAATTTTATTAATTTATATTCTTATTTTTAATTAATTTCTTTTTTAGGGTGGCTGTGGTAGCTCGCACCTGTAATCCCAGTACTTTGGGAAGCCTAGGCAGGAGGATCCTTTGAGGCCAGGAGTTCAAGACCAGCCTGGGCAGCATAGCAAGATTCTGCCTCTATAAAATTTTTTTTTTTTTTTTTTTTTTTTTTTTTTTTTTTTGTTGAGTCGGAGTCTCGCTCTGTCACCCAGGCTGGAGTGCAGTGGCCAGATCTCAGCTCACTGCAAGCTCCGCCTCCCGGGTTTACGCCATTCTCCTGCCTCAGCCTCCCGAGTAGCTGGGACTACAGGCGCCCGCCACCTCGCCCGGCTAGTTTTTTTGTATTTTTTTAGTAGAGACGGGGTTTCACCGTGTTAGCCAGGATGGTCTCGATCTCCTGACCTCGTGATCCGCCCGTCTCGGCCTCCCAAAGTGCTGGGATTACAGGCTTGAGCCACCGCGCCCGGCCTATAAAAAATTTTTAACAATTAGCTGAGGGTTTTGGTGTGAGCCTGTAGTCCTCCGTATTCTGGAGGCTGAGTTGAGTTCACTTGAGCCTGGGAGTTTGAGGTGAGCCATGATCATACTAGCACCCTCTAGCCTGCGTGACAGAGTGAGACTTTATCTCCAAAAACAACAACAACAACAACAACAAATACCTCTTCATTTGATTTTTTAGCTTCATTTATTGAATGCTTAGTTTATTTGTTTTCAGGCTATTGATTTTTCTTTGCGCACTCTTGACACATTTCATAGCTATCAAAATATTATGTTTTCATTATCTAAATAGTTTAGAATTTCAATTTTGTTTTTGTCTTTGATGCAAGAATCATTTAGAAGTTTTTAAACATTTGTGAGTGGATAGGTTTTTTGTGTGTCCAAACTTAAAATAATCCTGATTTCATTGCTTTGTAGTCAAAGAGTATGACCTGAATGACTTCTGTTAGTGGAGTTTATAGAGCTTTCTTGTGGCTTAATACACAATCAATTTTTATTCCCATAGATATTTGCAAAGAATTTTCTTATTTGGAGATAGAAAATTCTATATATATGTAGATATATGTAGAGATATATATATGTGTATATATATATTTGAATATATATCCAGATATATATCTGGATATATATTCAAATATCAAACTAAATTGTTCAAATCCTCTGTATACTTACTTTTAAAAAGTCAATCAAAGTTTTTCCACTACTATTGCAATTTTGTGAATTAGTGCTAATACTACCATCAGCATCATTATATATTTCAATGCAATACATTTTTGTACGCAACTATTTTATCTATATTTTGAATTTTTGTCTTTTAGCATTGTAAAAAAAAAATCTCATTTTTTAATTTAAAGCCATTTGTCTTTAAATCTATTTTGTCCACTTCTGAAATTGTCATTTCTGTTTTCTTTGTGTTAATGTTGGCTTGGCATCTCTTTCATTATCATTCTATTTTCAGTTCCTCTATATGAGTTAATTTTAGTTGTATTATAGCATAAGACAGTTTTCTAAAACAGGAATTTGATCTATTCACATTTGTTTTGATCATTAATATACTTGGACTTAATTACTTCGATGTTATTTTATGTATTCTATTTACCATGTGCCTCTACCATTTTCACATTTTCCTGTGTTTACTGGTTGTATGGAGTTTTCTTTTTCTTTTTCTTCCCCCTTAGGTGAGTTGAAAATTTGCACTATTTGCTTTCCTTATAAACAGACTTTATTTTTTAGAGCAGTGTTAGGTTCATGCAGAATTAAGCATAAAGTACAGAGTTCCTGTATGGCCTCTGCCTGCACACATGCACAGCCTTCCTTACTTTCAACAACTCCCATCAGAGTAGTGCGTTGTTACAACTGATGAACCTACACTGATGCATCATTATCAACCAAAGTCCATAGTTTACATTAGGACTCTCTCTTGATATACATTCTGTGGGTTTTGACAAATGATAACGACAGGTATCCACCACTGTAGTATCACACTGAATAATTTCACTGCCCCAAAAACCTTGTGTGCTCCACCTATGTATCCCTCTCTGCTTCTTAGTCCCCAGTAACCACTGAATTTTTTTTTTTTTTTACTGTCTCTGTAGTTTTGCATTTTCCCAAATATCATATAGTTGAAATCATACAGTATGTAGCCTTTTCAGATTGTCAGATTGGCTTCTTTTACTCAGTAATATGCCTTTAAGTTTCCTCCAAGTCTTTCCATGGCCTGAGAGTGCATTTCTTTTTAGCCTGAATAATATTCTGTTGCCTGAATGCACTACAGTTTATATTATCCGCTCACCAGCTGAAGGGCATCTTGGTGACTTTCATGTTTTGGCGATTATGAATAAAACTGCTATAAACATCCATGTTTATAGTTTTTTGTGTGGACATAAATTTTTAACTCATTTGGGTAAATACCAAGGAACCTGACTGTGGTAAGTATGTTTAATTTTGAAAAACACTATCAAACTGTCTTCCAAAGTAGACGTACCATTTTGCACTCCCATCAGCAATGCATGAGAGTTCCTGTAGCTCCACATCCTTGCCAGTATTTGGTGTTGTCAGTGTTCTGATTTGGGTGATTCTAATAAGTATGTATTGTTTTAACTGGTATTTCCCTAATAACATACGATGTGGGGCACCTTTTCATACAGTTCTTTGCCATCTGTAAATCTTCATTGGTGAGCACTATCTTTTAATTACTTGAGTGACTGTTCTTAAAATTTTTATAAACATGGAAATATATTTATTACGTACTTAAATTATAAAAGCAGCACAAACTTGTTTAAAGACCTATTAATGTAGAAGTCTAAACAGTAAACGTGGAAGTCTGCACACCCCGGGACAATCATTAATAAATATACTTTCAAACTTACTGATGCATAAATAAGTATACATATAATTTTCTATATAAATATGGCTATACTATATATGATATAATGTATTTAGTCTCTGCCCCTACAAATTTTGTGTGTAGTTGAAATCATATCTAATTTATTTCAAGACTGCTCACCTTTTAAAAATATTTTGCCTTCATATTACTAACAATGGCATCAAAATCACAACCACATTACAGTTCTTTAGCCCTAGTTAATCTTCTGCCATTATGTTTACTTACCAGCAAGACTTTTATTTGAATTCTTCCTCTTTGTTGATTTTACTTATTGTTTTGCTGAGGAATTTCTTGCATTTTTTTTTTTCAGAAGGGGCACATGTATGATGAACTTTTAAAGTCCTTGCCTTTCTTTAAACACATTAACTTTAGCCCGCATGCTAAGTAACAATTTCATTGTCTTCTAGCATTCTGTGTTGCAAAAATAAAGTTGGGCATTGGTCAAATACTATTTCCTTTGTAAACAACTCATTCTTTCATCTTCAAGATTAGTTTGGAAATATGGTATAGAATTAGGTAAATTTCTTTATTCATCACTTTTGTTCAGTAGTCAATAGTGAAGTCTTAAATCTTTATTCATTTCAGTAAAATTGTCCTCTATTATTTCTTTAATTTTGTTCCCCCTTCTCCAGTCTGCCTTTTCTTTCTTACCCTTCTGTTAAGTAGCTATTTTAGTGAATTTCTATTAAGTGAATCTTCTAAATATATTTCCTGAACCTTTTTTTGTAATTTTTAAAATTTCTTTGTTTATTATTCTATTTTCTGGGGAATTTCTTTTCTTTATATTCCAGATCTCTAATTTAGTCCTTGTATGGTCCGTTTTATTACTTTACATTTTAGCATTTCTTTTGACCAATTGCTTCTTATTTTTTTATTTCTACTTTAAAAATAGCACCTTGCTCTTTTTCCATAAATAAAACATCCTCCTGAGAACTTCTGAGGATGCTATTTAGAAATTTCTCTTCTGTTTTTCGTATCTTTTGCTTTTTTCAATTTCTCCAACATGTTTTCTGTTTGTTCACTTTGGCTCTCTTCATTGGTGTTGGTGTTTCTCAAAGGTCTAGTAATCTTTAATTGCCATTTTTATTTATGAATGCATGGATTGCATTTTTCTTGGGCATATTTGTATTCTTACTAGATTTCTCCCCGAATGGAAGGAATGACTAAAGGTTTGGCCTCATAATGGGCATGTTTCTCTTTTAGAATGAAAGAAGGAGGCAAGTCAGGGTCTTATAACCTTGCCAAAGCAAGGAAGACTTCACCCTGCTATTAGAAATCTTTTTAGTACTTTCATTCCTGAAAGAGCCACATTTCTTCCCTATCCACCTACCCTGCATGGTCCATTATACAGGACTAGAATTTCCTGGAGCTCTGCTCTACTTTTCTCTTTTTCCAAACTCAAGCATTTGCTCTCCATCCCCTCCCAACAGAGAGGTCTTGCCTCCACGGGAAGCTGGCAGACGCCAAGGCTGGCCCCTCATCTACATGCAGAGGTGCATGGGAACAGCAGCCCCACTGTTCTGCCACAAGTCTTTTACTTCATTTTTCTGAGGATTGCCCTGCAACCAGGGACTACTCCACCTTCCCGTGCTGTTATTCTCTGAGCCTGGAGGTTCTACAGCCCTTGGGAAGAACAACTCTGTTCCCTGCAACAGCCCCTTTTTATTGTTGCAGTTTGTTGCATTCTGATTTCTCTATCAATTTGATCTTATTAGTTTTCTAACTTCCAGAAATTCCCCCAAACATATGGTCCACTGGCGGTATCCTTTCCTGTTTCCCGAGCTGTTGCAAATTTATTTTTTAATTATATTATTTGCGTCATTTCAGATGAATTTTGGGAGAGAGAGGAGGTAAATATTTGTGATCAGTCTGTCATATTGAACTGGAAGTCTTCACCTAGTTTTGATCCATAAGTAAGGTTCTATAGGCTTAGCAACTGGAAGCTGTCGCCAGTATCTCGATTCTGGTTTTAATTATCTTTTAATTTCTAATGGAATGTCTATATCAGGAGTTCTCTAATTTAAATTTCTTTTAATTTCTAAATGAAATGTCTATATCAGGAGTTCTTATTCTAGGGTCCACGGATTCCCTAGAGATCACTACTAAGGAAGTCCCAATCTATTCTCTAGAGGGCTTTCAGGAGAAAGAATTAGAATAAAACCCCTTAAAAGTATTTCTCCATGGACATCTTAAAATGGCTATGGACAACTAATGAGAGATAAATAAGGCCTAAAACCATACACATTGTTCAGGGAAACTTTATACAAGGTGATTGTCTCCAGCATTATACTATGAACAATTTTAAACATATAGAAAAGTCGAGAGACTTGTACAACAAACACTCACATACTCACTCAGATTCTACAATACATTTAACTTTATGTGGTTTATATTACATCTATCTATCCCTCTATTCAAAAATTATTTTTTCCTTTTCTATGTATTTCCAAGGAAGTTACATATATTAGTGTACTTTGGAAGATATTTTTAAAATGTCAGTCCATATTCTCTGACTTCCTTTCTGCTCTTCTCTCTTTCTATCATCACATTCTCATGCCAGCAAGAGATGAGCTTCTCCCTGGACACCAGGGCTGTCCTTGCTTGGTTGGCTAGGGTGGATGTTTAGACATGCAAACCAAACCGGCTGCTTTAAGGGCCAGCTGAAGGTCAATTCTTCTATAAAGACTTGTCCAGATGGGTTGGCAATCCTTTCTCCTATGATCTCAGAAACTTCGGGCACATCTCTGTGCATAGTAGATGCACTTGACACGTCTCTGTGCATAGTAGATGCACTTGACAGCAATAACTTAAGAAATGAAGATTTCCACATGAAGGTTGCTGAGAGGAGAGTGCTAAGTGAAAATGCTATATTAATACATGCTTCTTATAAGCAGTCGCAGTTCTCCTGTCCAGCTCGCCACCACTGGACTGCCCTGTAAGTTCCCCCAAATAAACTTTATGTTTCATTCACTGGCTCTGGGTTCTGTCCTTTCACCTCTTGAACCTGGTGCCATCTCTATTGAAGTTAACAGGGGCCCAGCAGGACACTCTGTTAAGCTAGTCATCAGACTGGTGGTGTGATTCTTCCCTTATGTGAACATCTCCCCTTCTGACTATAGTATACTATGCATGTATGTGTCTGTGTGTTTACATGTGCGCTTGTGGGGAACAGAGGGTTAGTGGCTAGGTCTTATTTATCTCTGTATGCAAGTGCTAAAACAGTTCCTGGAATATATTAAGTGAATAATCAGTGAATGAACAAATGAATCAATGCTTGCTTGATCAGAATAGACAAATCAGTTCAAAACTGTTTTTGTGATCATTGCATTTTGACTTGGTAGGTTAAATTAGAATGATTGCTTTGCCTAAGAGTGTTTATAGTCTACACAGTTGGTATGGTTTTGGCATCATGTTTAAAGAAAATAAGAAGATGGTCCATGTGAGACTCTTTACATGAGTCCAGGTTTAACACTCAACATCCAGGGTAGATAATACTGAAAGAATGGAATGATCTATCAGATCATAATCTCAGACTCATGGCCAAACCTAATGTTGCCTGTTTCGCTTTGCCAGTGTCATCAGAAACTTTATATATATATAAATATATATATGTATTAAATATATATTAAATATATATTTTATATGTATTAAATATATATTAAATATATATTTTATATGTATTAAATATATATTAAATATATATTTTATATGTATTAAATATATATTAAATATATATTTTATATGTATTAAATATATATTAAATATATATTTAAATTAGGAATAATAGATCCCATGTCACTGTAAAGAAATTGTTTCTGATTTTCACTTCTCCTCATTGATATTGTTTGGTCCTGTGTCCCCACCCAAATCTCATTTCAAATTGTAATCCCCATGTGTAGAGGGAGAGACCTGGTGGGAGGTGATTGGATCATGGGGGGTTTTCCACCATGCTGTTCTCATGATAGTGAGAGAATTCTCATGAGATCTGATGCTCTAAAAGTGGCAGTTTCTCCTGTGCTCTCTCTTGCTCCTGCTGTCTTGTGAAGAAGGTGTCTTGCTTCCCCTTCACCTTCTGCTATGACTGTAAGTTTCTTGAGGCCTCCCAAGCCATGCAGAACTATGAGGAAATTAAACCTCTTTCCTTTATAAATTTCCCAGTCTCCGGTATTCTTTCCAGAAGTGTGAAAATGGAGTAATGCACTCATTTTAAAAAATTTTCCAAAGTTAATTTTAGTAACTTTCTAACAATACCTATCTCACTAGCTGAAGTGAAAGCTTGCATCTCGCCCCAGCCGCTCTACATGCCATGCTTTCCTTTGAGCTTAGGTGATCCAAGGCCATTCATATGAAAGAAACTCAGGTGTTAAGTAAGAACCAACATCTATTGATGACTTGGCACTATGCTAGGTAGTTTACATTGGTTGTTTTTGTCTCAAATCTCCTCCAGTTGAGGAGAAATTGGATTAACTGGCTGAAATCATTCAGTTGAACAATCTGCATGGTTAATGGTCATTGCTTGTTTGCTGACTTGAGACTAAGGGACTGTTCATCCCCTTTCAGATTTGTCTTGATGATTTAATATTAATAGTGAAGAACAGTGCCAGAAAACTAAGCCACCAAATCAGGTCCACAAGGGGTACTGAGCTCACTTCAGTAAATAAAAGAGCACTTCAGTGTGTTCTCTGGTGGACAAGGCCAGGGGAAGACCTTTTGGGCAGAGCTTTTGCTTTGTGTGCAAGTCACAGATTCCTGATCTTTAAGTAAAGGATGCAGACCCATTCACTCTCCACAGGTAGCTTGTATCCCCCTTGCTTTTTTTGTTTGTTTGTTTGTTTGTTTGGTAACCCTGGAAGTTCATTTTACCAAAGATAACAAATGTGGCCCTGGAGGAGATTTAAGGAAGAAAGTGTGATGCACCCTGGGAGAACAAGGTCCTTCCTGAAACCAGTACACCTGCAGGAAGCACCCCAGAAGCCTGCCCCATCCTGTGGCTTGAAAGCATCTCCAAGCACCATTCAGTGGCTGGTTTCCCTAAGATGCAGCTTTGGGGCAGTCTGCCTGTGACAGTAGATAAGAAGTGAGCTTAGCGGCACCTTTTATCAGCTGCTTATGTTCACAGAGGCCAGATGATCTTCAAGGAGTTGCTTAGAGATTTAAAGCACTGATGTGACAGGGATGCTTTGATTCCAATGTCTCAGCCATCTCCCTGCAGTCAGTGTTTACATAAACTTGAAAAAACCTGCCACTACTGTTCATCGTCCTCGTTTTTCAACCTTAATGGTAATTACATTCCAAGGACTAGGAGAGATTTTTCCCTCTCCTTCAAGTCTGGGGTTAGATACTCCCTTTGACGTGACATTGGAGCTTTGGAACCCAGTGCTGGAGGGCAGGGGTGGGGTGAGTTGAGGGAGACACTGCTTTCTGATAGGGTTTTAAAATCAATTCCTGGAAAGCTTTAGCTTGTTTATTTATTGTTTACTTTTTTATTATTGTGTATGCAGAGTTTTGACTTAAACTTGAAACTTATTTTTGTTTGAATGTATCAAAACTTTGCATGTAATTGAAATTCAAAAATGAAAGTTGTGGCTTTCTCCCTGCACTCAGTGAAACTTGTGATCTCTTCTTCCCAAGCCCCTGGCCTCCTCTTATTTCCCTCACCATGCTTCACTCTCAAACTCAGCTCTTGTCTTCTCTCCTTATAGCCCTTCTTTACAATGGCAAAGATGGGGCTGTGAAGGAGAGAGATCTGTCTCATTCATTCAGAATCCCAAATCAAGACTACAGGAAGGAACGTTAAGAATGGAGACTGCTCCCCCCACATCAAGGACATACGCTTGCCCTTTGGCCAGCTTTACATGTCTCTCCCTTACCCTCCATGTCCAATGGGCCTTGAATGTCCCTACCGCCATCTCTTTTTCTTCCTCAATCTATCTTTATCCCAATGCACAGTGCACATTTTCCTTTAAAAGAAAAGAAAAAACAAAAGACTTTGGATGGGGAAATAGAGTGGTATGTGATGATGCAAATGCTTTTTTGTCTCTTCTGCACTCTCTGTTTCTAACCAAGCCCTAAAAGGTGGAGTTGGCTGGCTCCAGTAGACCAGATCTTGGATTTTGAGCAACCTGGCCACTTCCAGTTAATTTCTGATCTCCATTTGGCACAATGGGTGCCACTGAATGCTGGCCCTGACATGGTGCCTTGGCCAGCCCTGCCCCTAGGGTGATCATTGGGATGGTGCCAAGAGCTGTGGGCACAGCTACTCAGATGAAAGAAATTTGGGTCCTGTTTCTAGAATCCAGAGCAAGGATGCTGGTGGAAGCTTTCCCCTCCTCTCAATGGCCAGTCTCTGGCAGACTTCTGCTTCATTTGTCCAGGAAAGCCAGCTTTCAACAGCACAGGGTTTCAAGAGGTTTCATCCTGCTCTCATATGCAAGGGTTGGCCCAGAGAATAACTCTTGGATTTTCTTAAAACCAATTCCACTTGGCTGGAAATATGTGCTTCATAGGGCTTGATAAACAGATCCTGGCATTTTTCAACTTGCCTATCTTAAATGGAAATGCAGATGCAGATGCAAGTTTTGTGGGGCCTGAAAGCTCACATAATTTTTAGCGGTTCTCTTTAAGAAAAATCATAAAAACAAAATCAAGTACTCAACTTCCTCTTATGCATATCCCCAAAATGCCCATGAATTTTTCTATAACTTTGACCTGATTGGGGGGTGTCGAAGTAGATGGAGTAGGAAGAGACAACCGCCTTGAAATTTGAGTTAAAATGTCTTACCTCATCATCTTAAATAAACTAACAATGTATGATCAGATGAGCATGTTGTTAGGGTTCCGCCCAAGGCCCAGGCAGGGGCAAGCCAGTGAGGGCCCTGCAGCTCATACGTCATCTGCTTCACTGTAAGTCAGTGTCTGCAGGGATGCTTTTCTCTTAGATAAATGAAACACCCTTTCCTCCTCCCCAATCACATTACTTTATGTTTCTAACATTGTCTTTCAAATGTTCTTCATACAATTTGACAATATGAATCAAGACTCTGATAATATTCATGCTTTAGCCCAGTAACTCTATTTTGAAATCTAGTATAAGAAAGAGGACTAGATCAAGGAAGGACTTTATGTACAAAGATATTTATTGCAGCATTATATATAATAACCACAAATTGGATAGGCTTTAATGACAACATAGGAATGACTAAGTAAAACATGATATATTCATCTTGTGGAATATTATACCATTAGTGACAATGAAGTTTTTACAAAATGCTTCTAATAATGTGGGAAAATGCTAATATACTAATATCACAAAATAGCAGCACACAAAAGTGACATAAGCAGTATATTTAAAGAGCCAATTGGTAACATTGAGTTTCTAGCACTTGGAAAATATTGTTGCATTCATCACATGTATCTTCTTCAATGAGCAAACAAAAGTTCTGAACCCCTTGAGTCTTTGGAATTTCCAAAATTGAGGGTCACACTAGAAGAAACTCTCATTTTGAAATAGCCTCTGATTTTATGTCATTTTCTAAAGATAATTCTTGATATTTATGCAACTGTGAAGAATCAGTACTTTTATTTACTGCTTATAGAAGAATAATACATATAATGATACAAATGTATTTATACCCTTTGATGCAGTCATTCTAATCCTGAGCATTTATTCCAAGGAAATTACCAGGAATATAGAGGCATTATGTGCAAAGATGATAATTTGCAATGGAATATAATAAGAAGGCATTACGACTTATCAATCTAACAGTAGAGGAATTATTTTTTAAAATCTCAGTGTACATCTACAATGGCATAGTAGCCATGGAAATAGTAAAATAGAGAAGAAAGAAAAAATACAAAACAAAGATAAGGACATATAATGCAGCTCCAAGTCGGTTGGATACAAAAATACATATAGCAGAGTTTATTTTCTTTACAAGCTGTAATACATATCAGCCACTGTTCTAAGCTCTATGTGAAGCTATTTAAACTTCCTAGCAATCCCATGAGGTTAGTTCTATACTAATCCCCATTTTCAGTTGGAGAAAGAGTACAGACAGGTTAGGTAACCAGCCACAAATCATGCAGCTGGTAAGTGGTAGAGCCCCAGACCTCACTCTGCAATCCAGCTTGGATGTCCCCGCTTGCATGTTCTATGCCGTACTACTCCAGAGTTAGCTCTAAGCTTTCTAGTAACCAACATGAAAGTGAAAGCCAGATCACTTCCTTGAGTCAATGTTAATAACAGGAGAATAAAATGATTTAATATAAGCGATTCCTGACACTAAGAGAAAAAAAATCTCTTCTGAACACCATGTAACTAGAATGCAGTGTTACTTAGTACTGGAGTAGAGACCACACCATGCTTTATGTATCATTTTTGATACTGTTTCTTTACTGTGTGCCAAGCCAAAGGCTCCTTCAGCAAGAATGACTCTATAGAGGCTAGGTGGAAGTGGGTGAGCAACATTGTAATGCCCAGGTGTCTTCTTTAATGAGATGACTTAATTCAAGAATAAACTAAAGAATGTCTGGGAAAAGAAAAAGAGTATATTCATCATGCAGTACACTGTACTCCAGAAACATTGCTCCTCTCAGTCTGACTTTTGATAGAGATTAAGTCGCTGCTTCAGCATAGTAATCATTTTTACCCTCACAATTCTGTTTAGGGAGGCAACACAGGCATAGTAGCTAATTAAAATGGAGAGGTAAAGGGGCTTGCCCCAAGCTGCACCCAAGTGTTTTAACCCTTACCTTAGGATTGTCACCATAGATCAATTGTGAAATCAGTCATCATCCTGGGTCCATTACTCTCAGATAACCCCTTGAGGCCTACGCAAATCCCTTCGTTCTCAGGGTGAGCTGCCAGATGGCCCATGTCCATGTGCCATGTGGAGTAAACTCCTTCCCTCTCAGTCACTGGGGGAGAGAATGTATTTGCAAATGGAGAAAAATAGAAGTCAAACCACCCAACATGATATTCATCCTATCCCCATAGCTCTCCCCTATAGAACCCTGGTGAAAAAAAAGAAAAAGTCAAAAGAAAGGCAAATGCGATGGCACCTAATACCCACTGGTGCCGACATTAAACCAGTACTTCCCTCCTACTCCCAGTTCCCAAGCCAGTAAGGAAGGAGCCGAATTAGAGAAACCATGTGCTTGCGAGTGACGCTCCAGCCATGGCCTGACTCTCTCAATCAGTCAAACACAGAGTCAGAGCAAAAACAAACACGCAGGAGAGCGGGACTCTTTGTTTATGGTTTCAATTCTTTTAAATAAAACGCAGAGAAATGGGTGTGCCAACTCCAAATATAACACAGAGCCCAGGAAGCAGTGAATGAACAGTCGCTCCCGTCTCCGCAGCCACCAGCTTTGCTCTGGGTGCTACCAGCATAAATACTCGATTCCATTCATTGAGTGTCTGAAACTTGGGATTCATGCTCTTTGTTTTGTTTTGGTTTCTGGTGGCTCCCATTCCATACCAGACATCACTATTATAGGGCCCCATCTGTGAGGTAGGAGCCACTCTCATTTGACTGTGATGTTTTCTATTTTCACCCATCATGGACATGTTTTCTTTTGGAATTCAATCTAACCGGAGAGGAATCTCTTTTCAGTATAGATTGCTATGCAAATTGCTTCCCTACAGACTTTTGTATTTAGTGTAGCAAGGAGTCAATTTCATTTCATTAGGGACAAGACCTGATTCTGTGATCTTGATCCTTTCAGCCATTGCCACAGAAATCCAGTTCTTTCCATCCATCTACATGCACATCCACACATCCACACACTTGCCAAGCACTGGGCCCTTCCTCCTGACTAGGGCCTTTTACATGACCCCTCTCACTCCTCCCCACTTTTCCTGAGAGGAGTCCAGGCCCCTCACCTCACCTACACCCCCAACTAACTTTCTTTTGTGGCCTAGACATTTTTGGAGCTGTACTCCTAGCTCATTTAACTGATAGACAAATTCAGTGTGTAGTTATTGGTGAATAGTAATGGTGTAAGATCATGCTTTTCAAATTGTATTGCATACAAAGGGCACTCAGGATGTTTGTTTTAAAAAGGTACATTTCTAAGCCTTTGTCCACAGGAATTCCGATTCTTTAATTCTTACTCCTAATTTTGTTTGGTTTTGATTTAAATCAAAATAATACATGTGCATAGTTAAAAATCAGATAATACTGTATGACGGCGTTCTGCTTGCAATGATAGCAGTCTAGATTCAGAACCATGCTCCCCCTGATAACAACTAGAAAAGCTAGACAAAATGTAAAAGAAAAATAGTCTGAAGTCCTCAGCGAAGAATTATGGAGCTAGATGATGGAAGAAGAAGGAAGCTCAGGGAGGTGACCCGGCAGTTAGGGCCACATTTTCCCTGGAGGTATTTGCAGATTCAGAAGAGGCAGTTAAAATTTGTCAAACTTAGTAGAACTTTTGAGACAGCCATGTGGCCAGAGGATTAAGTTGAAGTTTACATCCCACCAAAAAGCTTTGCGATGAGACCTGGAGTGGGTACCTGTGGGAATGTCCATCAGAAAGCAGAACACTGACTGCCGGGTGCAAACAACTTCATTAAGTGGTGGGGGTAAAGCGAGAGGAGTAGGATTTCCCTTAGCACAGCTGTGTACTAAAGGCAAATCAAAACACCTTTCTGGATGACAATAGCATCATTTTAGACTTTATCTTTACAGTTCTCCACTTATAATGTCTAGCATGCAATTACAACCAACCAGGTGCAGCACATCTGAATACAAACAACAACTAAGAGAAATAACAACAATAGAGACAAACCCACAGGATATCCAGATAATAGGGTTATTAGATACAGACTTTAAGATAATTCAGTTGATATATTAAAGACAAGATTTAAAATGTTAGCAGACAAGTGAAATAGTCTTAGCTTAGCTGTTGAATGGCCAGATAAATATTAAAGAAATAGAAACCATACTTTAAATTTTTCCACAAATAAAACTTCAACTTCATCATGGCTTTACTGAAGACTTCTACCCACACATTTCAGGAAGATGTGAGACCAATGTACCCAGACATTTCCAGAGAAGAGAAAAAGAGTGGACACCTCCCAAGTCATTTTATGAGGCCAGCATTATTTTCATAGCAAAACTAGACAAAATTGGTACAAAAAAAGAGAAAACTATAGGCTAATCTCATCCTTGAAAATAAGTACAAAAATGAAAAATAGATGGTAACCAAATATTAGCACACTGGACCTGGTGTTAAAAAAAAAGGATCATACATTCCAACCAAATTAGGTTTGTTCTAGGAATACAAGATTAATGAACACTCCAAAATCAATTCATGAAATAAAGGAGAAAACCCATACAATCATTTCAACAAACATAGAAAAAAAGTTACAAGTTCACCACCATTTTATGATAAACAACAGCACACAAAATCTTTTAGCAAGTGATATGGTTTGGCTGTGTCTCCATTCAAATCTCATCTTGAGTCATAGTTCCCATAATCCCCCTATGTCATGGGAGGAACCCAGTGACAGGTAATTGAATCATGGGGGTGATGGTTTTATAAGGGGCTTTCCGTTTGGTCAGCTCTCATTATCTCTCCTGCCACCCTGTGAAGATGTGCCTTTCGCCATGATTGTAAGTTTCCTGAGGCCTCCCCAGCCACGTGGAACTGTGAGTCAATTAAACTTCTTTTCTTTATAAATTACCCAGTCTCCGATATTTCTTCATAGCAATGTGAGAACGAACTCATACAGCAAGCTAAGGACAAAAAGAAACTTCCTTAATCTGATAAATGATATCTACATAAAACTGCAGCAAAAATCATACCTACCAGTGAAATGCTGAATTTTTTTCCCTTTAGCTTGAAAAGGAAATAAAAATGCTACTAATCTTACCTCTATTCAACATTGTTCAAGGTGTTCTAGTCAGTGTAACAAGCAAGAAAATAAAATAAAAGGTAAAACGGTTTACAACTGCCTTTATTTGCAGATGCTGTGTTAATGTGTGTAGAAAATGCAAAACAATCTATGGATAAAATGTTTAAATTAAACAGTAGTTTAATAAGGTGACTGGACACAATGTCAATATTCTAAAATTCAATTGCATAGATTGTCAAAAAATAAAATTAAAAATGTCATTTGTAACAGAATAAAATAACACCAAATACCTAGAATTATGTCTAATGCAGAATGTGTAGGGTTATTACCCAGAAAACTATAAAATATTGAAAGAAATTAAGACATAAATAAATGGAACTATATCATGTTCATGGATTATAAAATTAAATATTATTAAAATGTTAAAGTGTTAGACCATGCAACTAATCTATAGATCCAATGCAGTACCAAACAAAATTTCAGAAGCTTTTTTTTCCTTTGTGAAAATTGAAAATTTGGAAGCAAATTCTTTTTCTTTTTTTTTGAGACAGAGTCTCCCTCTGTCGCCCAGGCTGGAGCGCAGTGGCCAGATCTCAGCTCACTGCAAGCTCCGCCTCCCGGGTTTACGCCATTCTCCTGCCTCAGCCTCCTGAGTAGCTGGGACTATAGGCGCCCGCCACTTCGCCCGGCTACTTTTTTTTTTTTAATTTTTTAGTAGAGACGGGGTTTCACCGTGTTAGCCAGGATGGTCTCGATCTCCTGACCTCGTGATCCACCCGTCTCGGCCTCCCAAAGTGCTGGGATTACAGGCTTGAGCCACCGCGCCCGGCCAGGAAGCAAATTCTTTAAAATTTGGAAGTCAGATTAGAGGAGAAGACAGGGAGTCCTGACTGGATATAGGCATGAACAGAACTTCTGGGCTACTGGCGATATGCATTCCTTGACCTGAGAGATGGTTACACTGGTATAATCATTTTGACTCAATCCTCATAAATGTCTTAACCACCCCATGCCTCCCACACCCAGACCTCACTCCCTGGAGGCGATCGCTGTTAATTACATCCAGTTAGAATGCTCAAGCAGGTTTTTTTACAAATAATATGCCTATGTCATTTTACAAATAATATGCCTATGACATTTTATTATATATAAAATATATTTATTATATATTTATATAATATGTTGTATTATATATAATATATTATATATTTCTAATACATAATATGTATTATATTATTGTGTATAGAATATAATATATTGTATATATGATATATGATATACATTAGATTTTTATAATATAAGATAGTATATATTATATGCATTATGTTATTTATGAACATAATATTATTATAATTATATATAGTTATATGAAATATATTTATATTATAATTATAGATAATATATATACAAATTATACTATATATTTTATATATACATAATATATAAATATAAATATATTATATATAAAGTAACTATCTAATAATAAATATAAATATATTATGTATAAATAATATAGATTATATATTCTACATATAAAAAAATACATATATGTTTATATGTATAATATATATGTTTACATATATAACATATAATATTAAATAAATATATAAAAATATGTAAATAAAATATATGAAGGATATAAATACATTACCATATATTATATATAAATTTATTACATATTATTATATAATATGTTATATATAATTATATATTATATATAATTATGTATGTATAAATTTGATATGTAATAGACATAATGCATATATTATATATTATATATTTTATGTAATATATAATCTATTCATTATATATCAAATTTATACATACATACGTAACTATGTTATGTTTAAACTTCCACTTCTTTTCCCGTAAACTTCAGTTTTATTTTAATGTGTTTTATAAAGACTTTATAAATGAAAAGAATCATTTTTAGCAATAATACGTCTAGGTGCACGTTGTTGTTATTCCATCCATTTTGTGTTTCCAATTTGAAATTCACTTCTCCCTTTAGCTCTGGTTAATGTCTTTGGTTGTTTCTTTGGCAATTGTCTCCTCTGAATTCATTTGGTATCTTTCATTTTGCACTTCTATTGGTTGGGTGTTGGACCTCCTGGTTTGATGCTTCTATTAGCTCTTATTTTTATTGCTCATAGTTTTTTATCTCTTCACCTTTTCCTTTTATGCTCTGAGAGGTTTTCTAGATCTCTGCTCCCCAACTCTTTTATTAAAATATTTATTTGAGCAATCATAGTTTTAATTTCCAAAACTAATGTCTTATATACCCTAGTCATTTCTCTGATTGTTTCCTATTCTTGATCTATGAAATAAATAGCTCTTTAAATCCCAGTGTGCCTACTAATTAGATTTTTTTCTTAAAAACAAATAACTGAACTTGAATAATGCTCCTATTCAGTTTCTCTTGGGCTTTCTCTTTCAAACTGCTATTTTTCCTAAACTGTCGGTATGCCTTTGAGGGTTTATTGGTATTTAAGTATGGGAAATGGGAGGGCTAATGAGGAATTCTCTGGGTTTGGCCTGTTGAACTGGTATGCATCTTTTTAAGGTGAGCAGATGAGGAGCTAATCACCATGCTGATGGCCTCCCTAAAGTCAGAATGAGGACTGTATTACTTTCATGTGCTAACACCTACAGAAGCTGCCTTAGTTCACCTTAGGTATTGTCTTAGAATATTTTTGCTGCTATAACAGAATACCACAGAAGTTTATTTGGCTCATGAATCTGGAGGTAGAGAAGTTCAAGATAGAGGGGCCACATCTGATGAAGTCCTTCTCGTTGCATCTTAACGGGGCTGGAGGCATCTTATGGCAAGGAGGCACCCAGAGGAAAGAGAAACAGGAAATGAGGCTGAACTCATCCTTTTATTGGGAGCCCACTTCATGATAACTAACCACTCCCACAGTAACCATTTAACTCTATTCATGAGGGTGAAGACCTCCTAACCGAATCACCTCTTAATATTGATGCATTGGGGATGAAGCTTTCAACACATAAACTTTGAGGACCACATTCAAGCCACAGCAGGTACCCTGTGGTTATTCTCTTTTTCTTTTTCTTTTCTTTTCTTTTTGTTTTGTTTGTTTTTTTTTTTTTTTTTTTTTTTTTTTTTTTTTTTTTTTTTTTTTAGAAAAATGCTCTTGTGTTTTGACTGGGGATAAATGCCTGTTGGCCTGAGCTTTGTGCAAGAGTGGAGATGTTTACTATTTCGTTGATAGTTCTCTCAGTCTCCCTGGGTTTTGGCCCTGCTCCTTGTTTCCATTCTTGAGTGCATTGACTCTGTGTCCAGGGGTTACATGGTTCTGCTGCTTTCAAATTCCTGCAGCTTTCTCAAGGCTGCTCTTTCTTCTGTTCTGCTGCAAGCCACTAATGCTTCTCCATTTACTTCTCGTCTTCTGAAAATTCATTAAAACTTCTTGTATGTTGGTGAGTACCCTCCCATTCTCTTGGCTGCTACAGGTTTATGTCTTTATTGATTTTTAATCATCTTAGGACTCAAGAGATACAGAGTCTAAGGTGGGGACTTTGTCTGTAATCTTGAAGCTGAGTTCCCTAATATGCTTAAGAGGAATCTCTTAAATTTCATACGTGTATGATTTAAGCTCAGGTTTGTTTGTTTGTTTGTTTTTAAATACATTTTATTGTGTATATTTGAGGTTTACGTGATGGTATTGAATACATTTAGATAGTAAAATGTTCACTTACAGTGAAGCAAATTAATATACTTATCATCTCACATAGTTACTCGTATATGTGTACATCTGTGACAAGAGCAGCTAAAATCTACTTAACAAAAGTCCCAAATACAATACAATTTTATTAACCATAATCTTCATGCTGTATATTAGATCTCTTGAGTTGTTCATCCTATGAATCTGCTGCTTTGGATTCTTTAACATATATCTCCCCATTTTAAGTCAAGCTTTGAGAAGTAGAATGTGTATGGAAACAGAGGATTGTAGAAGACAGACCAAATAGAGGACATGTTTGAGTCATGGTGTGGAGACCATGCTAGGTTTGAAAGACTAATGAGGACACCAGCCTAGCAGGAGCCCAAAGTTCCAGGAGAGTCACAGGAAATAGGGCTGGCAAAGGAATCTGGATCTAGAGCTTCTCGTTCTAGATGGGAAAATTTGGTCAATAGATTTTGAGCAAAGCAAAAAAGTAATGAAATCAAGATTTTAGAAAGATTAATTTGGCAGGACATGAAAAATGCTTTGAGAATAGGTAGACTGGAGGCAGAGAGCCAGCTAGGAAAAAATTGTGATCATCCGTTTGTGAAATGAGGGATGGTGGCAGCAGAAATAGAGAAGTAGGAAGTGATGTAGGCAAATCAGAAATGACTATGTATGGTACTCAGTGACTCATTGGATATGGAGGACAAAATGATGCTAAGTTTTCAGTACTAGATAACTACAAATAATTATTGACACTGATGTACTTAGAAAATTCACAGTCACCCATCTGACTTCCACCTCCTCTCTCTTCAAGATTAGTTTACCCATAGTAGAAATCTTGTTTTCCAGTCTACATTTTCATAGTTAGTGGTAGCAGAGATGCCTGGTGGTAGTGATGATGGTGGAGATAGCAGTGATGATGGAGGTAGTGATAATGGAGGTGGTGGTAGATATAGCGATAGTGATGGCAAAGGTGGTGTTAATAGTAACGATGATAATGTTCAAGATGGTGTTAGTGGTGGTAGTAATGGTGAGAGTGGGGATAATTATGAGGGATGTGAGGTGAAATAGTGGAGGTGATGGTACTAATGGAGGTAATTGAGACTGATAGTGGTGGTGGTGATAATGATGGTAATTATAAAGGGGGCTTGTGATGGTTATGAGGAAGGTGCTGATGGTGATGATAGTGGTGATGGAGATGATCTTGGTAATAGCGATAATGGTGATGGTAGGAGAGATAGTTGGATGGCGGTAGTGATGATGATGATGGAGGTGGTGGTGGTAATGGTGTTGGTAGGGGTGTTGGTGGCAATGGTAGAGGTGTGGATGATTTCAGAAATGGAGGAAGTAGTATTAGTAGTGGTAATGGTGCTGGTGATAATAGTGACAGATGATTGTTGTGGGGATGGTGGTGAGCAGGGTAGTAGTGAGAGTGATTGTGGTGATTATAAGTGGTGATGTTGATAATGGTGGTAATGATGATGGAGGTGGTGGTGATGGTAGTAGTGGTTGCTGTAATAGTGATTGTGCTGTGAGTGTTGTAGAGATGGAGGGAGTCACACTAGTGACTCCATGGGTGGTGGTGATGGTAATAGTCCTTGTGATTGTGGTTGGGTGTGGTGCTGCTATTGGGCACATCTTAGCTATGCAACTGTAACTTTAAGTCTTGATCTTACTCTTTCTACATATAAGGACTTTAGGAGAAAAGGGAATAGGATCTTACTCTTTATACATACAAGGACTTTAGGAGAAATAGGAATGTGGCTCTCCACAGAACTATGAGACCCTGCTCTATTCTCTAGCCCCAGGTGATTAGATGAGGAGTGGAAAGCTGACTCAGGGGAGCCAATCTTTAATCTGAGTTAAGAAGATTTCCTTTATTTTTTTATTTTTATTTTTTTTAGAGACAAGGCCTCCCAAAATGCTGGGATTACAGTCATGAGCCACTGCACCCAGCCTCAGTCAATTTTTCTTTACTTTTTTTTTTTTTTAAGATGGAGTTTCACTCTTGTTGCCCAGGCTGGAGTGCAATGGTGCAATCTCAGCTCACCACAACCTCCACCTCCTGGGTTCAAGAGATTCTCCTTCCTCAGTCTCCCAAGTAGCTGGGATTACAGGCATGCACCACCACGCCCAGCTACTTTTGTATTTTTAGTAGAGGCGGGGTTTCTCCATGTTGGTCAGGCTGGCCTCGAACTCCTGACCTCAGGTGATCCGCCCACCTCAGCCTCCCAAAGTGCTAGGACTATAGGTGTGAGCCACCACGCCCAGCCAAATTAAGATTTTCAACCTCTAAGATTTAGCTAAAGCCTTGGAAATTATGTTGTAAGATGTGAACATTTAAACTTAAGAGACTTGTGGAGTCAGAGCTTCAGTCATCACCATGGCAATGGAATGCTGCATAGAGTTGGGGTTAAGAAATAGCTCGCAAGCTATGAGTAACCAGAAAAGGCCAATGTGCCAAGAGAAACAGCAGAGGAAGCAGGTGGGTAGAGAGAAGCAGAATGAGTAAGAAGCAGCCTTCATCCCGCCTGACAATGTCCAGGCCCCTTGTGTTCCCAGAGACCCATCCATGTCTGCTCTGATCTTGTATGCCCATAAGCTTGCCAGTTGTATCTACTCCATAAACTTCCATTTTATTTGAATTACTTAGTATGTATGAGTTTCTGTTTCTCAAAGTGAAATACGAGGGACTAAGATATTCATGAAGTAAATTGCTCATTTTCCATGCTTTTTGCAGACTTCTTCAAAGGTCACTAGACCCTAGATACCACTATTAGATGCATTTGTGCTTGCGTCCTTCAGCCCTCTCCCAGACAGACCACATA
The DNA here is from genome assembly GCF_007565055.1 of Rhinopithecus roxellana. Lineage (NCBI taxonomy): Eukaryota > Metazoa > Chordata > Mammalia > Primates > Cercopithecidae > Rhinopithecus > Rhinopithecus roxellana. Next base: position 88,629,457 of record NC_044554.1, read on the forward strand.
CCTAAGAATTTTATTTAAGACCAAGTCCATTTCTCACAAGATCCAAGCTTTACTTAACATAATCTAGTACTTAATAATTCCCCATTAGTATTTCCAAATCAGAGTTCCCTCCCCCATGGGACATCACATCCTGCTCCTCTAGTTGTGGGAATGTCTCTAGATTGTGTCTCCCACACCCTCTTGCTATGATCTTGTTTCTCTGGTTTGCATCCTCGTGACTTACACCTTGATCCTTCTCTGCCTGCCTCCTTCAGATGCTTAACTGGAACTCTCCATCTGACTTTGGTTTGGTTCATTCATAAGATCCTGACTCTGGTGTTGCTCTCCCACAGACAATGAAGGACAACTGATGGATGAGCTGGACTTGGGCCTGATGCCCTAGGTTTCTGCTGGGTTGGGAGAGAGGGGTGGAAAGCTAGAAAGAACCCTTTTCTACTACATACCATCCATGTACCAGATGTTCTATGACTTGGGAGATCAGCATTCTTGCCTTCATTTTATAGTTGATAAACCTGAAGCTCAGAGAGCTAAAAGTGACTTGCCTAAGTTTATATAGTGAATGAGTGCCAGATCTGGGGTATGAACCCAGGTGGATTTGACTTCAAAACTCATCTTTTGCTTTTAAACTGTGCTGACTTGCCAAGGAATTAAATAAAACCAACATTTGTTGAGCACTATGGCAGTAACTTTAAGTGGTCCCCCAATGTTCATGCTCTCCTTTTTTCTTAACAGCAAAGCCCTGGTTTGTTTTGGTATGGAAATGTGCCCCCCTAAAAGACTCTATACCCCAGGCTTCCTGAAGCAAAGTATGCCCATGCAAAAGCTGATATGATGAGATGGAAGGGTTAAAGCATGGTGGTGGTGGGAGGGAGGTTCCAGAAAAGCTGCTAAGAGCTTATAGTTCCTCTAGTTGATAAGTTCTCTCCTGTGCCCTTTCTTCTTGCTGCTAGAGAGCTCTAATAACCACTTTGGATATGAGGATATCCTGAAGAGAGCATCCATAGTCTAGAATAATGGAGACAGGGTCCCTGAGGTCTTCAGTGGTGCCATATCAGCTCTGGCCTTCCTGCTTCTGTACTGTTTTATGTGGAAGAGCTATAAATGCCTATTTTGTTTAAGCTACTTTTATAAGCAACAGGACTCAAGCACCTTCTCTATGTCAGACAGCATGCTAGCACTTTGATGTTTGGTTGCCTCTATTTCAGATGAGAATCCTAAGTTTCAGAAAGCTCAGGTAATTAACTTAATATCACACATCTAGTTAAGTGGCATGATTTGACACATTGCTCTAGTATAGTACAAATCCAAATTCCTGAACATGACGTATAAAATACGTGTGGGCTTCCATTTTGTTTTAGGCTTTTGAAAATGCTGTTCCCTCTGCCTAGAATTCTCTGCCTCTACTTTTCATCTGGGAAACTCCCAGTCATCCTTCATGACCCAGTCAAAGTACTACCTCCTTTTTGCAGTCTTTGCTAAACAGCTGTCTCAGGACACATCTTTCTTTTGCGCTCCTGTTGCCCCATGTTGAACCTTATTAAGGCGTTGTGTTGCATAAGACACGTACATTATGTTGCATAGTATGGTAATTGTTTAGATGCCTGTCTCCCCTCTAAAACGTCAGCTTCTTCTTTTGTTTTTTTGTTTTGTTTTGTTTTGTTTTGAGATGGAGTCTTGCTCTGTCACCCAGGCTGGAGTGCAGTGGCTTGATCTCAGCTCACTGCAAACTCCGCCTCCCAGGTTCAAGCAATTCTCCCGCCTCAGCGTCCCAAGTAGCTGGGATTACAGGCACCCGCAACCATGCCCAGCTAATTTTTGTATTTTTAGTAGAGACGGGGTTTCACCATGTTGACCAGGCTGGCCTCGAACTCCTGACCTCAAGTGATCCCCCCCACCTTGGCCTCCCAAAGTGTTAGGATTACAGGCATTAGCCACCATGCCTGGCCAGCTTCTTCTTTTTAAAAATTTTAGATTCAGGGGATACATGTGCTTTCTCGTTACATGGGTATCACATGCATAATGGTGGGGACTGGGTTTCATGTACCTATCACCCAAATATTGGACATTGTGCCCAGTAGGTAATAAAACATCAGCTTCCTTAGAGGCAAGATCTTTCCATTTCTATTCTCAGCGTTAGTTCACTGCTTGACACCAAAAAAGTAAATATTCATTGAATGACTGACTGCTTGAATGAATAAAAGCAGGCAATCATGTTCAATGGTATCTTTTATTAATAGCAAACTTCAGGGGCTTACCCTAGCATATTGAGGTTTATCTCCTCATGTCTCTAAAGCCACTTGGGAAGCAAAGAGGAGCACGTCCCTGGTGGGTTACTTTAAATGAAGATCTAAGATCTCAGGTCTCCATGGATGGAGACTTTTCAGCTCATTTTTAACTCTCCTTCCATAGCCCCTGCATCTAAAGATGATTGCAGCATATTTCCAATTCAAAATATCATTTTGTTGGAAGATGTGACTGAAAAGATTATAAAGGTGGATTTGATTCTTGCCTTAATCCTTTCAAAAAATGGAATCAGCTCTAACACAGCATCCTTTTTCAAGATTTTGAAAAGTCTGAATCCATTTTAAACTAGATTGTGATTGACAAAACCACGGGAACATTAGTGAACAGTTAAATGCTAATTAGCCAAACCCCTGCTACTCTCCCAGCTGTCAAAGGCAGAGATAGAGACAAAAGCTTCAATTAAACCTGAGTTGGTCCCCAAGGAGGGAGAGGTCAAAGGGGAGTGTTCAGTCAACTGTGAGATTATGTGAACACAGTCCCAAGTAATAATCGTAAAAAATCCAAATGTCCCTTTACATATTTAAAAATACATTATACTGACATTAAAACTCTCTTTTTGTCATTTTACTCTCCCCAATCTTCCCATCATTTCAATGTTTCCCATTATTTTTAGGATAAAGTCCAAAGCCTTTCTCCCGACTTTCTGCCCCCAATGAAAATTTCCAGTTGTATTTGTCACTTACTCCTTGCCCTGGAGCACCTGCCCACGGGTCAAACATGACCCCAGGTACATGGAGTTCAAGCTGAACTATACTCCAGCCTCCCCTTGGGCTGTCCAAATATGAGCTACCTATTCAGACTTAGCAACATGCTACTTCTTCTTAATCATCTGTTGAATTAAAATAATAGTCAGCAACACAATTTCACTTGTATAATCTCTTCTGCACCTTTCTACAGCTTTAAGAGGTAGCTGTGGGGAAAGATAAGTGCACCGAGACCAAGAAAGAATTCAGTGTCATTGTCCAAAGCCACACAGACACAAAGTGAAGAGCCAGGACTGGAGCCCAGAACTCAGAATGCAGCCCTTGCCCCTCTTGTCGCATCACTGACCAGCCTTCCCAGGTGGTGGCTCAAAGCCTGTGCCAACTCCCAAGGAGGTTTTCCTGTCTGGGGAAATGTGAGAAAAACATGATGAATTCTTCAAAAAGCTTAATCTAGTCAATTTACTAGACTCCCTTTTATTCTAACATTATACTTTTAGAATTAAAATGTAATTTATTTTTACTAAAGTAGTGGAAGTGAGTTATGGTTGCTTTTTTTTTCTTTTTAACCCTTACTTGGCATGATTAAAATTTGTCAAGCTGATGGTTATGCCTTGATTTTATTTGAAGTGTCAGTCCTTTATAAAATCTCCAAACTTGGAAAACACAGTGCTTGTGTGTTTCACCAAGGCCTTCTTTGACTGTACAATTTCAAATTGATCTTTACCTCTTTGCTCCTTAAAAGTACTAAATTATTGTATAATTTATTTGACAATTAAATGTAACTCTGTATTATGTCAGAAAACCAGCTCTATTATTCTGATGACAAATTCCCCCATGACTCCTTGCAGGCTGAGTTGTCCATTCTCTCCTTGGGCCATCCTGTCAGTAGAATAATCCCCCAGTAAAGCACCTGTCACTGCCCAGCTCCTATGTGTTTACTGGCCCTCTCCCCTTCTAGACCACGAGTCCATTGGAGTATGAATTCTGTGCCCTAACACCAGAATACCTATCTACATCAACATTGGGTAACCACCAAGAATATGATCTACATCTAAATGTAGGCTGCTGAACTGATGTTCAGTTGAATCAACAACATCCACAATAATAGCACCTAACATTTATTGAATCTGTCCTAACTACTTAAAATCACATTTTCTGCTCTACATGCATTATCTCATTGGAAGTCAACATCCATGAGCTGGATCATTGCAGTTTCAAATGAGATTCCATTTAGTTCAAGGAAAAAAATTTTGCAAACTGGATCATGCTTGGCCTTAAAAATAGGTAGAACAGGGAGAATGTAGACCCACCTGTATGCTGGAATTTAAAAAGCATTGACATGGTGCCCTTGCCTGTGAGATATGCACCCATCTCTCTCTTCCAAGCTCTACCATTGGAATTTAATCCTTTTCAGTAGTTCATTAGCTTTTTCCAGCTTTTAAAATGCAAATAATCCCGGGAAAGTATTTGCAAGGCATAAGATGGGATGGAGATATGAATGTGGTTATGAATTATGGTGGCATGGCGGTGGTGTTGAGGAGAAAAGATCAGGGAAGCTGCCTCCAGAAAACCCAAACTTGTCTACACAAAAAGACTTGAACTCAACCACTGGGCATTAATTCTCTATTTTATTTTACTGTTTCCACCCCAGTTTCTCCCAACTGATTTTCAAAATTTGAGCAAATATAATTCAGTATTTCTATTTAGCCTAAGTCCTCTATTCAAGTGAAGCTATGCTAATACCTATCCTCTAAAGATTACATTGCAGTAAGAAGATTTGTGTCCTTTGATAAATGGGTAAATTTGGGAAGATTCATAACTTTTATATAATTCTCACAGGTATTTAAAATTCCCAAAGTTTAAGAAACACCCATTTAGAGAAGATTACTATAAAGAATTAAAACAGAACTTCTTAAATTATGGACCACTGATGTTAGGATCAACTGGGGCTTGTTTTGAAATGCAGATTCTTGGGACCTCTAGCACACAACTCTTGAATTAGAAAATCTGGGGTGGATGTGTGGTATTATTTCTGAGGGCTCTCTTCTGTTCCATTGGTCTATATCTCTGTTTTGGTACCAGTACCATGCTGTTTTGGTTACTGTAGCCTTTAGTATAGTTTGAAGTCAGGTAGCATTATGCCTCCAGCTTTGTTCTTTTGGCGTAGGATTGTCTTGGCAATGTGGACTCTTTTTGGTTCCATATGAACTTTAAAGTCATTTTTTCCAATTCCGTGAAGAAAGTCATTGGTAGCTTGATGGGGATGGCACTGAATCCATAAATTACCTTGGGCAGTATGGCCATTTTCACGATCTGGATTCTTCCTACCCATAAGCATGGAATGCTCTTCCATTTGTTTAACCATATGATCTTTGACAAACCTGACTAAAACAAGAAATGGGGAAAGGATTCCCTATTTAAACTGGCTAGCCATATGTAGAAAGCTGAAACTGGATCCCTTCCTTACACCTTATGCAAAAATTAATTCAAGATGGATTAAAGACTTAAATGTTAGACCTAAAACCATAAAAACCCTAGAAGAAAATTTAGGTAATACCATTCAGGACATAGGCATGGACAAGGACTTAATGACTAAAACACCAAAAGCAACGGCAACAAAAGCCAAAATTCACAAATGGGATCTAATTAAACTAAAGAGCTTCTGCACAGCAAAAGAAACTACCATCAGAGTGAACAGGCAACCTACAGAATAGGAGAAAATTTTTACAATCTACCCATCTGAAAAAGTGCTAATATCCAGAATCTACAAATAACTTAAACAAATTTACAAGAAAAAATCAAACAACCCCAATGAAAAGTAGGCAAAGGATATGAACAGACGCTTCTCAAAAGAAGACATTTATGCAGCCAACAGACACATGAAAAAACACTCATCATCACTGGCTATCAGAGAAATGCAAATCAAAACCACAATGAGATACCAACTCACACCAGTTAGAATGGTGATCATTAAAAAGTCAGGAAACAACAGGTGCTGGAGAGGATGTGGAGAAATAGGAACACTTTTACACTGTTGGTGGGACTGTAAACTAGTTCAACCATTGTGGAAGACAGTGTGGCGATTCCTCAAGGATCTAGAACTAGAAATACCGTTTGACCCAGCCATCCCATTACTGGGTATATACCCAAAGGATTATAATTCATGCTGCTATAAAGACACACGCACATGTATGTTTATTGCGGCACTATTCACAATAGCAAAGACTTGGAACCAACCCAAATGTCCATCAATGACAGAGTGGATTAAGAAAATGTGGCACATATACACCATGGAATACTATGCAGCCATAAAAAAGGATGAGGTCATGTCCTTTGTATGGACATGGACGAAGCTGGAAACCATCATTCTGAGCAAACTATCACAAGGACAGAAAACCAAGCACCGCATGTTCTCACTCATAGGTGGGAATTTAACAATGAGAACACTTGGACACAGAGTGAGGAACATCACACACTGGGGCCTGTCGTGGGGTGGAGGGATGGGGGAGGGATAGCATTAGGAGATACACCTAATGTAAATGACGAGTTAATGGGTGCAGCACACCAACATGGCACATGTATACATGTGTAACAAACCTGCACGTTGTGCACGTGTACCCTAGAACCTAAAGTATAATTTAAAAAAAAAAAAAGAAAAGAAAAGAAAAAGAAAATCTGAGGTGGGATCCCAGAATCTGCATTTGAAAATCTTCCCAGAAGATGTACTTTAAAATTTGATTTAAAATTAAAAATTTGAGAACCACTAGCTTTAAATGAATTAAGGTTCAGGTTTAGTGGTATTGCAGTATTCTATAGTTATCCATATTTCTGAATTTTAATAGTTGAATAAATTCCTTGGATTTTTCTGAAAGACAGATATATCATCAGAAGTAATCATTTTTCCTCCTCTTTTCAGTTTCTATGATTGTTATTTCTTCTTATTGCAATGGCTGTGTAATAAGTAGATCAGGGATTGGTAAACTATGAGCCACAGTCCAAATCCATCTGTCTACTCTTTTTGTATGACCCATGAATCATTTTCACATTTCAAAATGGTTTTTATGAAGAACTTTCTTTATATCTTTCATGTTGTCTCTTGGCCAGCAAAGCCTAAAATAATTGCTACATGGCTCCATACTAAAAAAAGTTGGATGGTTCCTGTTGCAGACTAAGAAAGGTACCACCCAGAACCCCCATGCTGTGCAGTTGCAGAGAGTGCGGTCAGTAAAGTGTCTCCAGCTGGTGAGGACTCCTCCAGGTAGGCCAGCTCACTCAGAGCAAACCTTCCTAGGCAGCTTGTATGGCTCTCTAAGTAAGATGGGGTAGAAAGGCCAGGTGAGGAACACTTGTTCCAGAGCTACCACTAGCTTGGCCAAGGCTTTGCTGGGCTGAATCACAGTCTATTCTCTTTCTTTAAGAAGTCCTGCTTCCCACTCCTGCCCTTCACAGATTTTGATCCATAATGAACATCTTCTACCCCAAGCCCTGCCGTGACACCTGCTTTCAGAAAACCCAACCTTTGGCAGACTGTGCTTTTGAGTACAATATTAATAATCCTGATAACAACAAACCTATCTCCCTCCCTCCCTCCCTCCCGGTCTTTCTTTCTCTTTCTTTCTTTCTTTCTTTCTTTCTTTCTTTCTTTCTTTCTTTCTTTCTTTCTTTCTTTCTTTCTTTCTTTCTTTCTTTCTTTCTTTCCTTCCTTCCTTCCTTCCTTCCTTCTCTTCTTTCTTTCTTTCTTTCTTTCTTTCTTTCTTTCTTTCTTTCTTTCTTTCTTTCTTTCTTTCTTTCTTTCTTTCTTTCTTTCTTTCTTCTTTCTTTCTTTCTTTCCTTCTTTCTTTCTTTCTTTCTTTCTTTCTTTCTTTCTTTCTTTCTTTCTTTCTTTCTTTCTCTTTCTTTTTTTCTTTTTTGAGACAGGGTCTCACTCTGTCATGCAGGCTCTATCATCTTATTTCTAACTTGGAGAGACATGACTCTTGTTCATTGCTATATAAAATGTTTGTTGTTGATTTTAAGTGGATATTCCTTGTCTCTTTAAATAAGTTTATTACTATTTTTAAGACTGATAATATTTATTAAGAATTTTATGAAGAATGGGTTTTACATTTTATCATATATTTTAAGCATGTTTTATTTTTTAATTAATGTAAATAGATCACACTTAGAGATATCCTAACATTGAAACATGCCTGCATTCTAAACTTAGAACACTATGTATAAATTTTATTAATTCATTTGTATAGTACCTGCTAGTGTTTTAATTTTTAACATTTAATAAAATTAATAGTACTGTAAAATTAACTTTTTTTGGAGGCAATCTATAAATTTTAACATATGTACAAATCTGTGTAAATTGTGGGAGAATTGCTTGAACCCAGGAGGTGGAGGTTGCAGTGAGTCAAGATTGTGCCGCTGCACTCCAGTCTGGGTGACAGAGTGAGACCCCATCTCAAAAAAGAAAAATAAATACATTGATCATATTTATATGGGTCTATTTTCTGTGTGAGTCCTCCAACTTTCTTCTTCTTTTTCAAAATTGTTTGGGTTTTTCTAGTTTATTTGCATTTCTGTATGAGTTTTAGAGTCAGCCCATCTATACCTACAAAAATCTCCCAGAGGTTTTGATTGCAATGGAGCTAAACTTACAGATCAATTTGGAGAGAATGGGCATCTTGACTGTGTTGAGTGTTCCAATTCATGAATATGGTGTCTCCATTTATATAGGTCTTCCTCGATATTTCAGAAGGATTTGGTAGTTTTCAATATACAGATCCTGCACATGTTTTGTTAGTTTTATACCTAAGTATTTCTCTTTTATTTGAGCTATTTAAATGACATTTAATTTTTTTTTCAGTTCCCAATTGTTGATTGCTAATATATGGAAATACAACTGATTTGTGTATGTTAACCTTTTATCCTGTGATCTTACTAAACTTTATTAGTCTTAGGATTTTTTTTGTGTTTAATTTTATCAAATGCCTTTTCCACAGCAGTTTATGTATGATCATATAATTTTCATTCTTTAGTAGGTTTGTATGGTAGAGTACATTGATTGATTTTTGAATGTTAAACTAGCTTTGTATTTCTAAAATAAAACTAAAACTCACTTGTTTCATTGGAGGAACATACAAGAAAAAAATCCTACTGGTAATGTATCAGTCCCTTAATAAGTTGCTGGAATTGATTCGAGAGTGCTTTGTTGAAGGCTTTTTTTGCCTATATTCATTAGGGATACTTGTTCTTAGTTTTCTTTTTTTATGTTTTTATATTATCTTTGTCTGGTTTGGTATCAGGTTACTGCTGGCTGCATGAAGTGACTTGGGAAGGTTTTTATTCTCTTCTATTTTGTGGAAAAAAATGTGTAGAATTGCTACTATTACTTCTTTACATGTTAGAATTTACCAGTGAAATTATGTAAGCCTGGAGCTTTCATTTGAGGAAGGGTTTAAACTACCCAATTTCATTGCTACATATAGTACTAGTCATATTATCTATCTCTTTGTGGGTGAGTTTTGGCAGTTTGTGGCTTTCAAGGAATTAGGCCATTTTATCTAAGTTGCTGAATTTTTATTCATAGGGTTGTTGCAGTATTCCCATATTATTTCTTTAACGTCTATGATGTTTGTATTGTTACTCCCTCTTTCATTTCTGATGGTGGTAATTAACATCATTTCTATTTTTTTCTTTGTCAGTTTGTCTATAGATTTTCCAATATAATCAATATTTCAAAGAACCAACTTTTGGCTTTATTAATATTCTCTATTGTTTTCTTCTTTTCAATTTCATTGATTTCAGCTCTTGTCTTTATTGTTTTATTTCCTCTGCTTGGGCATCTCTATATTAATTGTTATGCTATCACATTTAAATGCTTAATCACCTAATTTTCTTTCAACTCTTAAATGGTTGTAGTATGTCTTCAACCAATTATTCTTTAAAAATATATGTCATATAATATTTTGAACACTTGACTCTGAAAATTTATCTTTGTTGGTCATACATGAAAGCCAACTTAGCTAGGTATAAAATTCTTAGGTTATAACACATTTTTTTCTAATTCAAAAACTTCTATTGACTTTTCATGTTTAACGGTTATGATTCTGGTTTGTTTTGAGTAATTTTAATAACCAAAGTTTATTTACAAAATTCAGACTAATTCTTTTGTTCCCATGCCAACAAAATACATTTGTTCACAGACAGTTGATGTGATGCATCATTCTAAGACTTGTTATGAGAGATAGAACCACATTTAATTTTGGCCACATCTTATTCTCATGACAGTTTGAATACATGCCTCTGTTTTCTGAAAAAAACAACTTTGAACCACGGTGTCAAAGACAACACCTTTTTAAAAATGTAGATGTAGCTTCACTGACATCTAGCATATAGAGATGCAAATTCAACATACAGAGATGTCTGAGGCTACCCTGGTTCTTGTTCCATCATAGGAAACTGATTTTCCCTCCTGCAAACGAGAATATTTTCTTTATTTTTGCAATTCAAGTGTTTTGCCAAGAGGTTTACAAGTGTGGGCCAATTTTCAATAATTTTTATCTGGAATGTAGTGAGTTCATCAAATCTCCAGGTCTTTCTTCTGCTCAGAAAAGTTGTATTAGATGATATATTTGATTATTGCTTTGTGTAGCATTTCTGGTTATGTACAATTCAGGTGTCTCCTTTGTAAATCATAATGATTTGCCAATTCCTATTCTGCATGTCTACTGACTTTCAATTTTCATTGTATGTTTTTTCTCGGTAGTCAGTTCTTATTTTGTTAACTTTTAATCTCACCTTATTCTCTTATTTTCAGAATAATTTTCAATTTTCATTGTATGTTTTTTCTCTGTAGTCAGTTCTCATTTTGTTACCTTTTAATCTCATCTTCTCTTATTTCCAGAATAATTTGCCCCTATTCATTGAGGTTATTTCTATTTACACTCTTCTTAATATACCAGTTAGTTTTCTGAAATTGTTTTCTAAATCTTGCAGTAAATATTTCCTAACCTTATACTTTTCTTCTGAGTCTTTGTTACATTGTTATTTTTCCTTTTTTCTAATTACCTAAAATTAACTTAATTTCATTTTCTTCTCTTTACTCAGTCATTGTTTAGATCAAGGTCTTGCAGGCAGTAGACGTTCAGTGGACATTTGTTTAATGAATGAGAGGGGTAAGAAAGGTGAAATCTTTCCAGATATTGGGTATATGAATTACCTTTGACCCTTCTTTGACTCCACTTATGTAATGGTCGAACTCACTTTTCAGATCTGTAGCTGCAGGCTAACTGATTTGCACAGTTTCCAATCTAATACCCAGGCTTTCAACTAATGTGTCTTTCTATTAAGATGGCATCTATTCCTACATCTGATGTCCACCTGTCTGATAGTGATGGAATCCATGAACAAGCATAATTCCCATGGCTATCAACCTATGTCTGCACATAGCTAAAGTAAGTTTCTCTTGGTAGTTACTAATCCCATGTACAATGCTAAAATGAAAGTTTTCTACCTGGCATTTGCTCTTTGACTTAAGAAGATGTCATTAGATCAGAGAAGTTTATAGGCAGATGGGAACAGTAGTTCAGTTGTGTTTGGTCATTGAAGGAAAGACTTATGCCCAGTGTTCTGGGTGGTGAAACTGGAATCTCTGAGTCAGTGGTGGTACAAAATAAAGTAAATACAGTATCATCCTATGTTTTATCTCTTTTTTTGTATGCCCATTTATTGTGAAGTTAGAAGATACAAAATGCAGTGCTATGAGCCAACATCATTTTGTGCCAGAAGTCCACTTCTAGTATATCTTTAAAGTATTAGGTTTTGTTGTAAAATCCAGCCAAAATCTAAGGCATTTATTTTGAATGAAGACACACTGCTATTTGCCTTATCATATACACCTCCTCCTACACACTCTTATATGTAAATATGCCAAAATCAAATACTCACATTGTACACTCACTCCAGACACTTGATAAAGGACTTTTGAGGTAATTTATAAATATTTATTAAAGTAAAATAATAGCAATTGTTGTCAAAAATAGCATCCACTAGAGTATATGCAAAACTGAAGGTCTTCAAAATCATTTTATGTTGGCCCATTTTTTTCATTCTATTATAATGCTGACATGATATTCTTTTCCAAATCACTTCAGAGTTATCAACTCTTCTCTCTCACAAATTCCCAGTCCAATTAGCAAATCCTTATGTATCCCATCACACTATTTTTTATAGCGTCTTACAAAGTTCCACATCCAACATTATCTATTTCTAGTCTGTGGTTCTTCCCATAGGAATTCTTTTGCAATTCTTAAATGTCAAATCATTTATTTTCAAAAGAAAAACGATAAACAAATTGCAGAAAAATGTGTGTTTTTCTCCCAAGAAAGATTACTGCAAAATGTAGGAAAAACTCATAGACCTCTGATTTATCATCTACAATAATCCTGCTTTCCACATCGGCCTCAACTAATCCCACACTTCTTTCCTTCTTAATTGCAAACGCATAGCTGGGGAATGGCATTAACTATGGAACCAAAGGCAGGAAAATGCTCAATTTAGAAAGCTAGGAAGACACGGGCTGTATATAGTTAGGCATTTTTCATTTAAAACATTTTTAGCAGCCATCCTACTGATTGATTTTCTTCACTCTCTATTGGCATGTGTTTTTTAAAAGGCAGTTAACATGGTCCAAACCACTGTTTTTATTGTTTTTAGATCCCTGTTTTTCTTTGTTTGAACAATGGGCTGTAATCATGTTTTCTCAGGTCTCTTAGAAGCTACACTAATAAGAAGTAGCAGACAGTTCTGTCCCATGCATTCTAAAAGCAGCTTTCTCATGTGGCAAGACAAGAAAGGAAAGAAAAAAAAATCATCGAACGAAAAATGAGGCCCTATATCTGAGAGCCTGTGAGGTCATGTCTGCACAGCATTTTGGAGTCCCGCTAACGTTTTTCTAATGGAGGCAGGGGTGGGTTGGTGATGACATAAAGGGCCCCTGAGAGGAAACTGTCAACTTTTGCTGAGGTGACAAGACCAGTTGAGAAAAACAAACAAACAAACAAAAAATGATACAATCAGCTCTCTACTCCCCACCTCCTCCACTTGCAGAAATATCTGAATCACCTCCATAGCCTTCCTCTGCCTCCTTTGGAAATAGGTGTTGATGTACAAATCAATACTCTTTAGTTCTTACTACCCTCACTGGAAAAAGTACAACGTTGGCCAAATGTGTTTCTGAAAAGTTTATTTCCAAGTTAAACCCAAGGCACAGTTGTGCCCACAGGACCATCTGTTGGCTCATCAAATAAGCACCAGAAAATACATCTGGCTGTGCGTTTGGGAAACAAAGGTTAATTTCAAAATTGGCAGAAGAATTTGTGGGGGGATATCTCTCATTGTCTTGTGCAGTGACTTATCAGATCACCTTAGTGAAGAAAGGTCCCAAAGAGCGTGGTCCAAAGGCCGAGTAAAGCAGAGAGTCATGAACTGCTCTGCCTCACAAGCTGAAGCTTGGGTTCCCAGGGCAATCCCTAGAAGGAAGAGAGCTGGTCCTGGAATAGAAAAGAGAGGACTAGGATGGCAGAGTGGAGGGAGACAGCCCAGAAGAGTGGCTGGAGGTTGAAAGCAGAAGAGAAAGCAGTCTCCCAGAAGTTCCCCATGGTGGGTACGATGGAGATACTTTTAATATCTGAATTGTTTGATATCTAGTCTTAAGTTTTTTGCATTGTATTGTCAATTCTCTTTATTTGCCACGGTTATACCCTGTGAAGTTCCTGCACACACAGAATCTTAGGGTGGGGAAGGCCTTTTAAAGCATGATGTCACAGGCAGAAATCATAAAGGAAAGATCGATGAATTCAATGCACGAATGTAAAAATTTAAAACTCTATAGCAAAGAAACAACAACCTACAAACAAAATGACAAACTGGAAAAAAAGCATTTACGGTATTTTTGAAGAAGAGTTAATATTCTTAATGTACATAATTCTTTACAAATAAATAAGAACATAGAAAGATAATTAAAAGATACAAGCAAATGCTATGGACTGAATATTTGTGTCCCCAAAATTCGTATGTTGACATCCTAATCCCCAATGTAATGGCATTTGGAGATGAGGCCTTTTGGAGGTAATTAGGTCCTGAGGGTGGAGCCCTCATCTGGGATTAGTGCTCTTGTAAGAAGGGACATGAAAGAGCTTGCCCTTCTCTCTCTGCCCTCTACCACGTGAAGACACAGCAAGGAAATAGCCACCTGCAGACAGGAAATGGTCCTTACGAGACTTCAGGTCTGCTGGCACCTTGATCTTGGACTTCCCAGTTCCCAGAACTGTGAGAAATAAATGTCTGTTGTTCAAACCACCTAGTCTATGGTATATTTGTTATAGCAGCTTGAACTGAATAAGACAGCAAACAAATCTACCCCTCTCCAAAGTATAACTAAAGACCAGGAAAAAAAAAGAAATAAAATAAATTCAAGATCATAGTAACCAAATAAGTGAAAATTAAAATGATACACATTTTGTAACCCATCAAATGGGCAAAGATGAAGGGAAAAATAACATCTGCCGTCTGTCAGTCTGTTATGTCAGAGAAAGAAGTCTACATCTACTGCACATGGGAAGCAACATGACACATGTGTTTAATGGGCAAATCAGCAAGGGTAAAATACCAAAAGCCAGCACCAAATATCAAAAGTCTTGAAAATGTGCACACCCGTTGCTATAGCAAATCTCCCCCTATTATTTTTTTCAAAGAAAATTATTATAAATGTTCATCTTTAACTATAAGAATTTTTAACACAGTGTTGTTTAAAATAAGTGCCCAACCATATGGATGGGTAATTAAAACATGGTAAATGCAGACATGGAGTATCATGTAGCCATTAAAAGACCATTTTAAAAAGGGAAAGGTGTCCACAATATACAATTTAATTAAGTGAAAAATGAGTTTATAAAACAATGTCTTCAGTTATTCATGTAATCAATTACTTTAATAAATATTTGTTAAGTTTCAGTATGTACCGTGCACCAGGCAGTGATCACATAAGTAGTACTATAACAGTCCCTGACCTATTTTTTTTAACTATATGCACACAGAAATATATATTATGACACATACACACAGAAAAAATACTGGAAGGCTATCCACTAAAGTATTAATAGTAGATATCTCTGGATACATGTGATTTTCATTTCTTGCACTTTAATTATGGTTTCTAAATTTTGTACAGTAAACTTATTTCCTTCTGTAGGAATACAAATCTTATTTTTAAAAAATCATTTGCCTGTTTTACTCTGCTTTTCTTTTTACATTGTTTAACCATTTCCCCCTCTCTCCCAGTGTGATATCTTGATGTAGAACCAGAATAGGAAATCAGCTTCACCTGAAATAGTAAAGTGGCCCAAGGCAGACAATGAGGCTGAGGAAGTTTCCAGGCAAAGAAATGCATGCTGGGTAGAGTAACCTCCTATTTATTAGAAAGGAAGGAGAATGGTGCCTATTTGGGTTATCAGAGATTTAACTCACAGTCCAAGCTGCTTCTGAGCATCCCCTCTGTCTACTCGCACTGCCACTTTCCACCTGGTTCCCTGAGGCTGGTTTTCCCACCTCCAGTCTGTCCTATGTCTCATGCTCTCCACGCTACCTAATACAATCCAAGATCTTCAGCCTGGCATTCAGAGCCCATCCGCCTGGTCCCTGCCTACCACCCTTCATTATCTTCCCTACATCTTTCAGCGCAGCCCAACCCAACCACGGCCTGCCTCACTGGCCTTCCCTGTGCTGTGGTTTTGCTCATGCCTGGTCAAAGCCATCCCTTCATTCACATCTGCTCAGACCATACTTTTTCCACAAGACTTTTTCAGCAGTCTTCCTGCCAGGTTTCCCCATTAGCATATGTTTGAACCTGTATTATGGCACATGTCTCTGCCTGACATCACAGTTCTTTGTATGAGAGCTATATCTTTTTTTTGTGTCCTCACAGTGCACAGGAACTCAGTGCACATTTTCCCCACTGAATTCACCATGCTAAATTGGAATTAGCAGTTTTCTTTGCATTTACTTATTTATTTTTATTATTATTATTTTACTTTAAGTTCTAGGGCACATGTGCACAACGTGCAGGTTTGTTACATATGTATACAAGTGCCATGTTGGTGTGCTAAACCCATTAACTTGTCATTTACATTAGGTATATCTCCTAATGTTATTCCCCTCCCCACACCCCACGACAGGCCCCGGTGTGTGATGTTCCCCACTCTGTGTCCAAGTGATCTCATTGTTCAGTTCCCACTTATGAGTGAGAACATGCAGTGTTTGGTTTTCTGTCCTTGTGATAGTTTGCTCAGAATGATGGTTTCCAGCTTCATCAATGTCCCTACAAAGGACATGAACTCATTTTATGGCTGCATAGTATGGAATTAGCAATTTTCAAAGAATGAGAGTGTATATGTGCACTGGCCACAAAATGGTCTAAATAATTGTATTTTTTTAACAGAAGAATATTTTATTTATATAGCATTCTACCACTTATTTATAGATCTCTTACATAATGAGAGCCAGACTGGGCAAATATTTTTATTTGCAGTTTCCTGGTAAACTGATTTATCTAATGCTACATGGATATTCAGAGGGCAGAACTGAAGTATGAAATCTGATTTCTTCCTTCCCAGTGCTGTGCCTTTTGTTGAAGTAACTGGTTTGATTTAGAAGGAGCCTCAAGATCTTGTAGTATGCGGGGCATCATTTTAATATCCATTGTCATTGTAGAAATTCTGATGATAGGAGCTTTTGATTATTTTCTGTCTGAGTAGATTGGAGTTTATTTTGGGATTAATTCATCTGGCAAACCAGCATTGTCAGTGCCTGGATGGTCCAGCTGGCCATCAGACATTTGTGCCCTGGCCTGTGGCATGACCTCCAGGTATTCTTCCCTTTCCAGGTGGGGGCAGGGCGGCCCTGCATCACGTCTGACACTGCAGGCTTGCCTGGCCTCCTTCTCGGAGGTCGCTGGACCCTGTAGATTTTCCTACAAATGTCTCTGGCATTCGAGAGGAGAGTAAGCCCCACAGAGCCTGCTTGTTCACAGTGGGCCTTATCAGTTGTTGATGAGACCCTGTCTAGGCTCACAGACAGGCAGTTTCCTCCAGCCCCGGAGCCCGAGCCCGCTGTGGAGCCAGAAGAAGGTGATAAGCCTCCTAGAAGATTTTTTAGGAGCCTTGCCTATCTTTCACACCAAGTCGCCAGGGCACATTTTCCATGGTCGCCATTTACAGATAGGGTGGCTGCTCTCGGATAAGGCTGGGGGCTGGGAAAGGGGAGGGAGGGAGTCATTAAAGGGGGCAAATGGTTTTTCCAATTAGCTACCCTTAGGAATCCTCCAGAATTCTAAAGGCTTTGTCACTGACAACTTTTTTTTTTTTTTTTTAATTGTAAAAATTCCTCCCTAGCCGGCCAAGTAAACCCTTCCTTGTTGGCTCTAAAGCAATCAGACAGGACAGGCCCAGAGCCTCAGAGAACTGAGTCTTATTGGGCTTTGACTATTGGGAATATTCTGTCTGCAGCTGCCAGGCAGGAAGGCTGTGGTGATAGGGGCAAAGGGGCTGCCACAGAAAATTCCAGTGTAAAGCCCAGTCACTCAGACCCATCAGGCTATGGTTTATAGAATCTACCATAGACTGACCCTTTGACGGAGCCTTCCTGCCAGCTATGTGGGGCAAGAGCAGAGAGTAACACAGAGAGATGGGTCAGGTGCTTGACTGGAAAACACGAGACAGCGTCCTATTTCTAGGACTCTCTTTTTTTTTGGACATCTTTTTTTTTGTTTTTTTGAAATAAGGTCTTGCTCTGTCTCCCAGGCTGGAGTGCAGTGGTGCAAATTATAGCTCACTGCAGCCTCAAACTCCTGGGCTTATGCCATCCTCCCACCTCAGCCTCCCAAGTAGCTGGGACTACAGGCGTGCACCACCATGCCTGGCACATTTTTGTATATTTTGTAGAGACAGGGTTTTGCTATTTGCCCAGCCTGGTCTCAAACTCCTGGACTCAAGCAATCCGCCCACCTTGGCCTCCCAAAATGTTGGGATTACAGGTGTGAGCCAATGCACCTGGCCCATTTTGCTTTCAGTTTTTTAACTTTTAGTTTCGTTTTGGTCATTACCCCTAAGAGCAGATACAGAATGTAGCCTGCTAGGGGAAATTTGAGAGTAAAGCATGAGATTTGGCGAGAATACAATGGTGTGTGTGTTGGTGGTGGGTGACAGAGGCTGGCAGCAGTGTCAGATTGGCTACTCTAGTGTGGAGTTCTTTTGTAATATGCCATCCAAAAGGCCACTCCCTTTGTGGATTGAAGTTTTCCAAGAGTTAACACTCAGACTATTATCAATGCTGTTAAACACGCTGGCATGTTTTTTCCAATGTTGACTCACATGATAATCTTGCTAAGGTGGTTCAGATTCCACAGTGTGGAGCAGGTAGTCTGGGTCTAGCTTATGTACTTTGGCAAGATGATGCTTGTACTGCCTGTAGGAAGGTGACAGGAATAGGGCTATAAGTGGTAGCCATAAATGTCATTATTATCATTATTATTTCTAGCAAGTAGCAATGATGTGAGAATGGACTGGGGCCGTTATTATGAAAGGAATACATAAGCAAAGCAAAAATTACAAATACAAACGATAGGACCTTATTTAAGCCTCTCTACCGTCACAGAGAGAAAAACACTGGTAGCCAGTGAGCCCACGGTATAAATACAATTGCAGGACAGCAGTTCCATTCCTCCATTGCTGAAGCTTGGACACTCTTCTTTCTGGTTTTTATTTTTCTTGAGAAACCCGAACCCTGGGGAGACAGACATAGGTAGAAATGCCTTTCCATTCCCCTTGGAAGAAAGAATCAGCAGTCCTCAGATTAGGTTCCCAAGATTAATATTTACCTTCCTGTCCTGCTTCCTTTATTTTGGAACTTGATAACTCAAGGCGACCACCAGCAAGACCACCAACTATTCACCCTCTATGTAAAATTCCATGCTGGAACGTGAGTTTTCTGGTTTATTTTGAAGGCGGAAAATAGGTGCTAACAGCCTCAGCTCCTGGCGTCAGTGCTGTTAGCCACTGGATACTACTGGGTCCCAGGCAGCTCACTTTAAAAGAGACAATTGGGGCCCAGCTGAAATGGTCATAATGTTGTTTGGAGGCCCCATGTGCCCTTTGATCTTTGCAGACAGACTGCCACTAAAAGTGCCTCAGTAATCATTTCATAACATCAATGATTTTTCTTTTCAGTGCAGAGCTGGCGGAGTCATTAGGTACTTTGGTGTTTGTAGAAAGTGCCAAGCCCTTGGCAAATCTGGGTTCATTTACCAGGGTGGGTGGTAAGCATATGTATATCTATTTTATAGGTGAGGAAATAGAAGAAGGGAGGTTACATGGAGCTGTAGGAATCTAAATCCTAGAAGGTTCTGGATCCTGCAAACTACACTGCCTAAGTTTGTCTGGTTGTGCATTTAGCACAGCATGATCGACGGGGTGGGGAGGCTGTATTTCCCAGCTTTGTGCTCCACTGTGGGTAGTTAGGCTCATGGGCATGCTAAGGCACTGGTTTAGCATTCCCAGGGCCCATCAGTCTGAGACTCAATACCCTCCTGACCACTCACACTGGCCACTCGGAAGTCACGCCTCCCTTGCTTATGGTACATTATCCCACAGGTCTCTCTCTCACCAAGATGGAATGCAGCCAATCGCCCCCTGGGGAATCCCCATTACTTGAGTTACTATTTGTCCTAGCATTTATGAGCCTTCCTTTTCACATTTTTTTTAATAATAAAATTGAGCAATAGAAAGTATCTATTGGAAAAATAAATACAATGTATAATTTTCTTTTTCCTTATTTCAGTAGCCCAATATTTTCAAAACATATTGATAGTTTTAACAAAAGCAAGAAAAATAATGAAGTAAATAAGACTTTATTAAGAAAATAATTTTAGAGCCACTTTCAAGGTATCCAATAGTAGGGGCAGTATACTTTCCACTTCATACTCAAATCAGTGTTTGCAAAATTATGTGCCTGGGACGACCAGGCATCAGAGGTCCCTTCGCGGAGGACCCAACTTCAGGGAATCAGTAACTCAAGAAAACCCCTGCCCTACCCTGCCCCGTCATCTCTACAGAACTGTACCAAGACTTTGAGGCACACTTCAAAATTCTCAAAACTCCATCCAAATAATCCAGTCTCATTTGAATGGCAAATGCAGTTTATTGCCTTTTAACTCTGAGAATCATTTAACTCTTTGGACAAATGGCATAACTCAGCCAACCAAACTACTGAGTTTCCCAGAGTGCCCAGATTTCCTTTCATTCTAGAAAAGCCAGGGGTTTTCTGCAAGGGTTAAAAAGGAAGGTGATTTCTTTTTTCCTTTTCCAAATTTGGCAAGTTGTTCTCAGTGGATGTCAAAGATGGGCTTATTTTTGTTCAATGCTCAGTTTTAGGCCTTTTAGACTTTTCCTTCCTCCTGCTAAAGGGACTTCAGAATTTAAAGTGAATATTTATTTTACAGAATCCTTGCCCTAAGCAATCTAAGTGTCCATCAATGGATGAACGGATAAACAAAATATGGCCCATACATATAACTGAGTATTATTCAGCCTTAAAAATAGAGAGTAATTCTGACACATGCTAGAACGTAAACCTCGAGGACATCATGCTAAGTAAAACAAGCCAGACACAAAAGAGACAAATACTACATGATTGCACTTACATGAGTTACTTAGTCAAACCCGTAGAGATGGAACATTGAACGGTGGTTGCCAGGGGCTGGGGGGAGAAGGGAATGGGAAGTTATGTTTAGTAGGTATGGCGTGTCCATTAGGGAAGGTGACAAAGTTCTGGCAATGGATGCTGGTGGTGGTTGCACAACAGAATGTAGGTATATACTTCATGCCACTGCACACTTAAAAATGGTTAAGATGGGACCGGGCACAGTGGCTCATGCCTGTAATCCCAGCACTTTGGGAAGCAGAGGCAAGCGGATCACCTGAGGTCAGGAGTTTGAGGCCAGCCTGGCCAACATGGCGAAACCCCAGCTCTACTAAAAATACAAAAAAATCAGCTGGGCATGGTGGCAGGAGCCTATATCCCAGCTACTTGGGAGGCTGAGGCAGGAGAATCACTTGTACCTGGGAGATGATTGTTGCAGTGAGCCGAGATTGCACCATTGCACTCCAGCCTGGGCAAGAAGAATGAAACTCCATCTCAAAACAGAAAGAAAGAAAGAAAGAAAAAATAGTTAAGATGGTGAATTTTATTTTATGTATATGTTACCACAATTAAAAATATGTATACCTATGCTATATGGGTTTTATCATCCTTTGACTGGTTCATGCAATTCTGAAGGGAGATGCAGTCCTTTCCCCAGCACTGGGACAACTCCGTAGCTTTCAGGTCTTGCTAGCACCAAGGCGGCGTGCTGTCAGGCAGATGCCAGAGTTCAGCCACCTGCAGTCGGGATCACTGATGTCCAGGACATTTCACAGAGGCTTTTTCCTAGGTCTGTGTTCTTGGCAAAGTGATAACGCTCCTAATTAGCACAGAGACCTGCGTCCAGACAGCCTGACAGGCCTGGTCCTTAGATGTGGGGATGGGGAGGAAGCCAGAGGAGGCTCTTCTGCAGGATATGCTCCCAGGCTGAAGCTGACCCCAGCTAGGAGTGGCTGAGCACCCAGCAGTGGGGAGGCAAGGGCTGGAAGGAAGAGGGGGACCCTAGATAGAGAGGGCAAGAGGAGAATGTTTTGCTGACAGAAAAGAGATATGTTTTAGACCAACTTCTAATGCTTGTGTGGTTTTAATCTCGTGGCCAGAGAACAGTGCTTTTCAGGATAAGCTGAATTAATTTACTGTCTTCTGTGCTCTTCTTCCAATGAGGACCCAGGGAGGCTTCTGCAAAAGAATTTCTCTGGCCTTTTCCGTCTCCACTCTTTCTCTCCCACAATTAAAGCCCATGAAGACTTTGCTGAATGAGTTCAAACAAGCAGGGCAAGCTTAAGAGCAGAACTTCATCTCCCACAATGTGACATCTAGCCCTTTCTCTTTCCCTGTGACAGGCCCTTGAATCTTAGAGACTCTGTACCTCACTGACCCCTATAATGCCACAGTAAATTCAATGGTGGCCCCCCAAAACATATGTCCACCTAGAACCTATGCATGTCCCCTAATTTGCGAAAAGGGTCTTTGCAGATGTGATTAAGGATACCAAAAGAAGATCATCCTGGATAATCCAGGCAGGCCTTAAATCCAATGACAAGAGTCCATATAAAAGAAAGGCAGAGGGAGATTTGAGACACAGAGAAGGCCAAGTGAGAATGGATACAGAGACTGGAAAAATGCAGCCCAAACTGAGGAACTGCTGGAGCCACCAGAAGCTGGAAGAGGTAAGGAAGAATAGTTGCTTAGAGCAGTGGTCCCCAAACATTTTGGCACCATTGACTGCTTTCAGGGAAGATAATTTTTCCACAGACCTGGGAGTTGTGGGAGGATGGTTTTGGGATGATTCAAATGTAATACATTTATTGTGAACTTTATTTCTACTATTAAATTGTGATATATAATGAAATAATGATACAATTATACAACTCACCATAATGTAGAATCAGTGGGAGTCCTGAGCTTGTTTTTCTGCAACTAGACAGTCTCATCTCTGTGGGGGATGGGAGACAGTGACAGATCATCAGGCATTAGATTCTCATAAGGAGCACGCAGCCTAGATCCTTTGCATGTGCAGTTCACAATAGGGTTGGTGCTCCTGTGAGAATCTAATGCCCCTGCTGATCTGACAGGAAGCGGACCTTGGGCAGTAATGCTCCCTCACCCGCTGCTCAACTCCTACTGTGTGGCCCAGTTTCTAACAGGCCACAGACTAGTCTGTGGCTTGGGGGTTGGGGATCCTTACCCTAGAGCCTTCAGAGTGAGTGTGACAAAGCTGACACCCTGATTTCAGACTAAAGGAATAAATTTCTGTTGTTTTAAGCCACTGAAGTTTGTGGTAATTTGTTAGAGCAGCTCTAAAAACTGGATACACAGGAATGCTCAAATTCTCCTGGGCATACATCACCTGGGGACCTGCCTGTGAGACAGTAGGTCAAGGCTGGGGTCCAAGATTCTACATTGCTGAGACATTTCCCATGATACAAATGTTGCTGACTGTTCCACACACTTTGAACACACAAAAACTAGTTTGGGATATCGACTTTCAAACAGAAGCACAATAAATAAACATTTTAATTATGTTCAGCTGGGAGCCACTGGCTAACATTCAATCTTGACTTGGGCCTCTGTGCTCTTTACCTATGTTTTGTGATTTTTATCACAGTAGTTGTCTTGATGTGTTCAGTGCTATATAGAATGCCATTATCTATAATCTCTGCCCCAAAACTTAGAACCAATGATTACTTTTGCACAAAGGTCTCTGTGTCTCATCTTCCTTACCTGTTAAACAAGGGACTTGGACTAGGTTTGCTTAAGTTTCTTCCAGCTCAAACTTTCTTTGAGTATGGGATACTTCTCACGCCCAGGAAGAAGATTCTGTGAGTCTCAGTTATCTACCTGTGCTTTCAAACGCCATCCTTTACTTTAACCTTGAAGCCTTTCTCCTCATTTACTCCTATACTAAGGAAATAAAGTATCCTAAACGGGATAGAATATTCCTTGCTCATTGCTGCTGTGATTTTTCTTACTGTCAGCTGAGGTAGCCATAGTGAGTGGTAAGCTTTTTGCTGAATAACTAATTCCCATGAACTAGTTGTTGCTGAGCCTTTCTGATCTGTCCTCTATTTTCAAGGAGAGGGTGTGTGTGTGTGTATGTGTGTGTGTGTGTGTGTGTGTGTGTGTGATAAACTTCACTGACTTCATCCCTGTGGTTGGCTTGTGCACATAACTGAGTGAGAATGCTGACTACATCCAAACCATGTAGCTGTGATCTGTGTTCCTTTAGCACAATCCAGAAAATACCCATCTTCTGTGGGTGTTGCTCTGGGGGCATAAAGTGACCACTGCCTTTATCAGAATGTCACTCCCTTAATACGTGGTTTTTACAAAAAGCACTTTACTCTCAGGATTGACACTGTAGAATTTTGCAAAGATGCTACAGAGTGTCCAATAATCGCAGCCGGACAGCCATTTTCAAAAGCCACAATTCAGTTCCTCTGAATTCTTATTGCCCAGCCAGACTCCACTCCTTGAAGTAAGCACTTAAAAGATTTGGTTTTAAAATATCCAAAAAACGGATAAGGCAGGAGCCACTCATCAATGACACAGATTTTCCAGCTCATCGAAAATGCATTTACCTTCCTCACAGGTCTAGCGGGCATCTCCTCACTGACCTTCACAGGCAAGTTGGAATGGAAGGGTGTTGCTGGAAATGGAGTGAGGTCATGTTAAACATGTCCCCAAATGTTTATGCTGGGGAGTGATCAGTAACCACTATCTTCACTTTAGTTAGATTCATTTTGTTTTTCTTCACTGCCTCACCCCTCTTCTCTTCCTGTTTCTGTCAGACTTGTTTGGTGATGAAAACAGAGATCCTCACAAGATACCTAATAGCTGTGAAGGCTGATAGTAGGAACACAACAGGGCAGGAGGCTGCTTGTGGGATCTGGGGTCAGAGTCATACGTAAGACCAGCATCTTCTCTTCATACCTCTGACTCTATCTGCTCCCTGCTCTGTTCTTTCTACCTTGCAGTTTCCTCTGTTTGCTCAGTGTCTCTGCTCCTCTGTTGCTTAGACTTACACGTGGCACTTTCCAGCCACCTAACCTGTTTCTTGCTATATGTTGCCTCCCCTCCAACTGCATTTTGGCAAATTCTTTCCAGGTATTTTAGTTCAAATTCTCAAGGGAAAGAATTTGATCATATGAGGACCTTACCTTTTCATTGGGCCAATGGATGATTGCTGTCTAGCCTCTTATTGGTGCTCCCAGATCATGTGATCTTTGGTCACGTGACTTTCATGGACCCAATCATCTGTGACTCAGGAATCACAGGTACAAATCATGGCCCAGGCAGGAAAGGACTGAGGGCTGGGCCTATTTTTTGTGAAGAGAATTTAGACGGGGCTGGCAATTTCCAGGGTACAGGCTTTCCTCATCTTACCCTGAAAGGGATCTAGATATAAAAGTCAAGTGAGGAGCTTCAGGGGGTTGGAGGCCACAGGACACGGAGCTACAGAGTAAGTACAGCCAGCCTCCTGGATTCAGTCTTGAAAAGTGAGAATGAGTGAAGCCAGAGTCACAGAGAATTAAAGCTGACCTCCTTGAAAACAAGACCGAAGAAGTGTGTTCAGAAGCCAAAAATGAGCTGGAGCCCTTGTAGAGGCTCAGCCCAACACATGAAAACATTGTCAGGAAGAGGAGGCTGAGGCGTTGCTGGAAGCGGCAGGTGTGAAAGGGCAGGAGAGGAAAGCTCTCAGCTGTGAATGTGCGTTGTGCTTGTGGAAGCGAATCGAGCCACAGCCTGCCACACTGCACATCAAGGGTCATGGCACTGTGTGAATTCCATTTACAGGTCCCCTTTTTAAAAGGCAAAGCTGGCCTTCCTGGCTCTAATGGAGAAGAGAAGCTTCAAGTTTACAGCTGCAGAGGAGGACGTTTCCCTGGCACTTGGGAGACTTTGATTGTCCGGGCTGGGTACCACATTGCTATTGTGGTCCTCAAGGCCCCTTCCCAATGCCACCTCCTTCGCATTTTCTGTACTCCACTGCTTGGTCACTTTTACCAAAGACTTCTTACGTTTGAATAGCCGTATGTGGCATTAAGAGTGACTTGACTTAAAAGCTAATTCAATAAAACTTCTGGAAGAAAATAAAGAATACTTGCACGACCTGGGGATGAGCAGAGATTCCACAGACAGGACACTAAAACACTAACCATAAAAGAATAAAAATAATAAATTGGACTTCATCAAAATTAAAAGATTTTGCTCATTAAAAGACACCATTGAAAACATGAAATGAAAGCTAAAGACTGAGAGGAATATCCCAATGTGTATGCATAATAAAGGACTTGCATCCAGAATACAGGCATCCCTTGTTTCAGTGCACTTTGCTCTATTGCATTTCATACATATTGTGATTTTTACATATTGAAAGTTGGTGGCAACCCTGAATCGAGCAAGTCTATTGGCACCATGCTTCCAATAGTATGAGCTCATTTTGTGTCTCTGTCATATTTTGGTAATTCCTGCAGTATCTCACACTTCTTCATTGTTATTATACCTGTCTGGTGCTATGTGATCAATGATGTTTGATGTTACCATTCTAATTGCTTTGGGATGCCACAAACTGTGCCCAAATAAGATGGCAAACTTAATTGATAAATGTTGTGTATGTTCTGACTTCTCCACCAACCAGATGTTTCCCCATCTCTCTCTCTCTCTCTTTCTCTCTCTCTCTCTCCCTCCCCCCTCTCTCTTCTGGCCTCTCTATTCCCTGAGACACAAAATTTTGAAATTAGGTCAGTTAATAACTCTACAATGGCCTCTAAGTGTTCAAGTCAAGAGTTGCACATCTCTCACTTTCAATCAAAAGCTAGAAATGGTTAAACTTAGGGAGGAAGGCATCTCAAAAGCCAAGATAGGCTCAAAAGTATAGACCTCTTGTGCCAAACAGTTAGCCAAGTTCTGAATACAAAGGAAAAGCTATTGAAGTAAATTAAAAGGGCTACTCTAGTGATCACATGAAAAGGAAGTGAAACAGCCTTATTGTTGACATAGAGAACGTTTGAGTGATTTGGATAGCAGATCAAACCAGCCACAACATTCCATTTAGCCAAAGCCTGACCCAGAGCAAGGCCCTAACTCTCATCATTTCTATGAAGGCTGAGAGAGGTGAGGAACCTGCAGAAGTTGGAAGCTAACAGAAGTTGATCAGTTTATGAGGTTTAAGGAAAGAAGCCATCTCTGTAACATAAAAGTGCAAGGTGAAGTAGCAAGTACTAATGTAGAATTTGTAACAAGTTATCCAGAAGATCTAGCTAAGATCATTGATGAAGGTAAATACACTAAACAACAGGTTCTTGATATAGACAAAGCAGCTTTATATTAGAAGAAGATGCCAGCTAGGACTTTCACAGCTAGAGAAGATAAGTCAATACCTGGCTTCAAAGCTGCAAAGGACAGGCTGACTCTCTTGTTAGAAGCTAATGCAGCTGTTGATTTTAAGTTCAAGCCAATGCTCGTTTATCACGCTGAAAATCCTAGAGCCCTTAAGAATGATGCTAAATCTGTTGTGCCTGGGCTCCAGAAATGGCATAGCAAAGTCTGGATGACAGCACATCTGTTCATAGCACATTTGTTCATAGATAATTGAATTTTAGGCCCACTGTTGAGATCCATGGTTCAGAAAAAAAGATTCCTTTCAAAATCTTACTGCTCATTGACAATGTACTTGGCCACCCAAGAGTTCTGATGATGATGTACAAGGACTTTAAGGTTGTTTTCACGCCTGCTAACACAACATCCATCTGCAACTAATGAACCCATGGACCAAGGAGATATTTTGACTTTCAAGTTTTATTATTTAAGAAATACATTTTGTAAGGCTCTAGTTGCCATAGAGAATGATTTCTTCTGATGGATCTGGCAAAGTAAATTGAAAACCTTCTGGAAAAGATTGACCATTCTAGATACCATTAAGAATATTTGTGATTCATGAATATTTGTGATTTATGGGGAAGAGGTCAAAATATCAACATTGTATTAGAGTTCTCCAGAGGGATAGAACTGATAGGATATGTGTGTGTGTGTATATATATATATATATATATATATATATATATATATATATGAGCTTATTAAGGAGAGTTGGGTCACACGATCACAAGCTGAAGTCCCACGATAGGTCATCCGCAAGCTGGGGAAGAGAGAAGCCAATAGTGTCTCAGTCTGAGTCCAAAAGCCTCAAAAGCAGGGAAGTCAACAGTGCAGCCTTCAGTCTGTGGCTGAAGGTTTGAGAGCCCCCAGCAAACCACTAGTTTAAATCCAAGAGTCCAAAGGCCAAAAAACCTGGAGTCTGATGTCCAAAGATAGGAGTAACGAGAGGAGGCATCCGGCATGGGAGAAAGATGAAAGCCAGAACTCAACAAGCCAGCTCATCCCACCTTCTTCTGCCTGTTTTGTTCTAGCTGCAATGGCAGCTGATTGGATGGGGCCCACTCACATTGAGGATGGGTCTTCCATTCACAGTCCACTGACTCAAATGTCAGTCTCCTCTGTCAACACCCTGATAGACATGCCCGGAAACAATACCTTACCAGCTATCTAGGCATCCTTCAATCCAATCAAGTTGACACCTAATATTAACCATAACAAATATTAACAGGAGTTTAGAAGAAGTTGATTCCAGCCCTCATGGATGATTTTGAGGGTATCAAGACTTAAATGGAGGAAGGAACTGCAGATGTGGTGGAACTAGCAAGAGAACTAGAGCAAGAAATGGCGCCTGAAGATGTGACTGAATTGCTGCAGTCTCAGGATAAAACTTGAACAGATGAGGAGAGTTGCTTCTTATGGATGAGCAAAGAAAGTAGTTTCTTGATGTGGAATCCACTCCTGATGAGGATTCTGTGAACACTGTTAAAATGACAACAAAGAATTTAAAATGCAAAACTAAGTTGGTAAGGCAGTGGTAGACTTTGAAAGGATTAACTGCAGTTTAGATGGAAGTTCTACTGTGGGTGAAGTGCTACCAAACAGCATCTCATGTTACAGAGAAATTTTTCATGAATGGGAAATCAGTCAATCAATGCAGCAAACTTTACCGTCTTATTTTTAGAAGTTGCCACATCACTTGATCAGTCAGGAGCTATCAATATTGAGGCAAGACCCTCCACCAACAGAAAGATTATGACTCAAATGTTTGAGGTGGTTGGTAAACTAATTACTCTGGTTGATCATAATACATTGTATATATGTATTAAAATATTACACTATACCCTATAAATTGTACGATTGTTTCATGTCAATTTAAAATAATAAAAGCAAAAATAAAAGAGATTACAACTAACTGAAGCCTCAGATAATTGTTAGCATTTCTTAGCAATAAAGTATTTTTAAATTAAGGTATGTAAATTGTTTTGTTAGAGAATGCTGTTGCACACTTAGTAGACTACAATGTAAACATAACTTTTATATGCACTGGAAAACCAAGAAATATGTGTGACTTGCTTTATTATGATATTTGTGTTATTGTGGTGATCTGGAACTAAAACCACTATCTCTGAGGTATGCTTGTGTATTAAGAACTACCTACAAATCATAATAAAAAGACAAACAATACAATAAGAATGCTAAAGACTTGAGTAGACATTTTCCAAACACACAAATGGTCTAGGAACACATGCAAACTATTCATTATTCATCAGGAAAATACAAATGAGAAACTACAGTGTGTTATCACTTTACAATCACTAAGATGGCTGTAATTACAAAGACTGACAATACCAAAAGTGTGTCAACTGGATGTAGAAAAATTGAGCTCTCATATATTGCTGGTGGGAGTGCAAAAGGGGACAATTACTTTGGATGACTGTTGATCAGTTCTTTAACTGTTAAGAATACACATTCCCTGGGAGGCTGAGATGGGTGGATCCCCTGAGGTCAGGAGTTCGAGACCAGCCTGCCCAGCATGGCGAAACCCTGTCTCTACTAAAAATACAAAAATTAGCTGAGCATGGTGGTGGGTGCCTATAATCCCAGCTACTTGGGAGGCTGAAGCAGGAGAATTGCTTGAACCTGGGAGGTGGAGATCACAGTGAGCCCAGATCACGCCACTGCACTGCAGCCTGGGCAAAAGAGCAAAACTCCATCAAAAAACAAACAAAAAACACCACATTCCCAAGGAATGAACTATTGATACATACAACATCGATGAAGCTCAGAACAATTATGTTGAGTGAAAAAGAAAAACATCCTCCCAAAAGAGTACATATTATATGATTCCATTTATTTAAGACTCTAGAAAATACAAACTATAGTAAGGGAAAACAGATCAGTGGTTGCTTGGGGGATGGGGATGGGGATATAGAAGGGAATGATTACAAAGAATACAGGGAACTTGGAGAGGATGACAAAAATGCTCATTTTAAATATGAGCCATTTTTTGCATGTCAACTATACCTCAATAAAATGGTTTATTGGTGTATTATATAGAGTGTATGTAATGCATTCAATTTTTTTTTTTTTTTTTGAGACAGTCTCGCTCTGTTGCCCAGGCTGGAGTGCAGTGGCATGATCTCGGCTCACTGCAAGCTCCATCTCCTGGGTTCACACCATTCTCCTGCCTCAGCCTCCTGAGTAGCTGGGACTACAGGCGCCCACCACCGCGCCTTGCTAATTTTTTGGTATTTTTGGTAGAGATAGGGTTTCATCATGTTAGCCAGGATGGTCTTGATCTCCTGACCTTGTGATCCGCCCACTTGGGCATCCCAAAGTGCTGGGATTACAGGCGTGAGCCACCGTGCCCGGCCACATTCAATATTTTTTTTAAAAAGTCACTTTGTTTAAAGTGACTTGAAATAAAACAACAACAAAAATGAGAACACATGTTCTCTATGAGCCACCAATTCATTCCTAGATATTTATCTGAAAGAAATGAAGACATTTGTTCATACAAAGATTTGTTCAAGAAGGTTTATGACAGTTTTATTCTTACTAGCAAGAAACTGAAAATAACTAACATGTCAATCAACAGGTAAACAGATAAACAATTTGTGGTGCAATCATATAATGGAATATGACTAACAATTTCAAAAACTGACATTCACAGAAGTCTGATTAAATCTAAAAAAGATATATCCCAAATACAAAAGATTACTTTCTTTGTGATTTCATTTATATAAAGTTGAAGAACTTGCAAAACTCACCTATGGTGATAGAATCAGAACAGTGGTTTTCTCTTGGTGGTAGGGAGGTGGGAGGTTGGGTGGCTGGAGGTTGATGACAAATGGTCTGAGAAATTTTCTAGGGTGACAGAAATGTGTTATATCTTAAGTGAGATATTGGTTACATGATGAAGTGGATACTGTGGTGCTCTGCTCGGCTGCCCTCTTCAAGGCTGACATGCCCATTCCCTAGCTGCTAGGATAACCCACACCTGCATTTCTGACTGAGCATTGCCCTTGGCCACAGGGAACTGCCTTGCCCAAATATTTCCCTCGCAAGGGCTGGGCCATAACAAATAACTGTCCAGTGCAGATTCCAAGACCTGCCCTGCTTGCCTCACTTTAAGACACTATGAAGAGCCATTCCTTCTTCAAAGCTCCTTATAGAATTAGCTAAAGCCTCAGCTGCAGCATCATTGTGGATTAGCTTCTCCCTCTTTCCAATCCAGCCTTCTTCATTTATTTACAGGTTTATTGTTGAGAGTATATACCAGTAAACTTTCTGCACATAATTTTTCACTTCAGCATTTGTTTCTGGAAGATGGAACTACAATTGGTCCTAGAACATGGAATTTAAAATGGGATTTTAAAGCTGGATAAACAGCCAGGGCTGTCAATGAGATCCTGTTTTTAGTGGGATGTGGAGCATGAACGGTCCTTAGCAGGCTGCATGGTGTGATGATTACAACTTGTACTGGTGGTGAATGTGGTTAGGACATCAGTGGATGGGGACTCATTAGTTGGTGAACTTGAGTGGAATGAGAAAAGTTGTAACCACAAAGACTGTGGCACCCAGTGGCTGTTGCTGCATGCATGGATTCTTTGAAGATTATAACCAGCTCAGGATGATTAACCACCAGTTCATAAGAAGTGGGTTTAAGAGAAGTTTGACTTCTCAGCCTAGCAAGTCTCCCTCCCAAAGGCCAGAACTCTGGTTCAGAAGGAAAGAGACCCTGATAATTGGGTGTGAAATATCTGCTATGAAAATCTTGAGTGCCTAAATAACCTCGAACCCACTTGGTGTAAGTGGCTCACTGTTACTTGTTAGAAAATAGCACCCCTCCCCTCGCTTGAAGATCATGCAAAAAGCACAAGTAAAATAATTACAAAACAATGTTTGTCTTCACTCAGGATCCCACTGCCTCTCACACCGTCCCCCTTACTGGCAATAAGACCAATAACAAGTGTCAAAGCTTGGATCTAGCTAGTATGTACTGGTGGGTCCTGGGAAGTGTGCATGGGCCCTGTGTGTGCAGGATCAAAAGAGGAGGAAATAAAGTTGGATACAGAAGAGTGTATTGGTATGGGGAACTCTTCAGTATCTAGGATTTAACACCTGGGCACGGATCCTGAAGTCAGGGCTAATGGGTTGCTAGAATGGCTATTGGAAGCTTGAGAAAAGTGATGGCCTCCATTAAGTGAAGGAGCACCTGCAGAACTGCCGGGACAGATAGGGAGGAAAGAACCAAAAGCCTGGAAGAATTGGGTATGCTGGAACAGGTATATTTCATAAGGCCAGGAACCTTACCAACTGACCAAGTTTGGAGGAGGGCCCAGAGAATGTGCTAGAATTGTCATGCAGCTCAATGGTGACTGTCTTCATGGACCAGGGCTTCCAACAGGAGATGTGAATATGAAACTGAGCTCCTGAGAGCAACGGGGATGGCCAGGTCCCAGAATCATAGAGGGCAGGTGGCAGCTCTTAACCCTCAGAAGTAAGCTGGGCACAACTATTGCAATAAGCAGCAAAAGCAGAGTGGTGGCCTTGAGGACAGACCAACGGAGAGATGGAGGTGGCTGACAGAATATTGTGCTCCTAGGGCTGACAGAGTTGGACAACAAACAAAAGCATTACTTAATATGTGCAACAAAAAGAAGTCAAGGATGAATGGTCAGATGCCTGTGGACAGCAGCCCCAGTGAAAATTCAAGATTCCTGACTGTTCTAAGACATGGAAACAATTGACTGAAATATAGGTCAAGTCCCTTGAAAGAACAATTCTGCAAAGCCACAGCATTCATATTCAGCAGCAATTTTCCCAGTCACTCGGTATTAATTCTCCCAGTCACTCAGTTTTTCCAGTCCTTCCTTTTGGCTACTTATTCAGATAACCATGCAATGAGGAAAGAATAATATATAGATATTTCAGAAATTGTCGGATAACATAAGGTCTTGACTTACGGAGTTGACATTGATGTCCAGGAGCCTCCAAAGCAACCATGGCCTACCTGTTAGAATTAGAGTGTATAAGCAACAGACAATAATTGGAGCCCTGAACCTAGTCCAGCTTGCTGCAGACTCTCTGGGCTCCTGGAACCACCCAGTATCATTTTCCCAATCCTGAATTGTCATACTTGGAAGTTGGCATAACCATTGCTCCTGGATTTTGCCACCCAAACTTCACTTTCTATCTTGAACCACTGTTGGTCCATGAAGAACAGCTTGGACTCAAAACCCTTGGCTCTTCTCAGTTTTAGCTGTTGAACCCACCTAGATTTAGTCTTGAAACCACATCTGCTCTGACTGGCCCAGCCAGAGAGACACATCCACTCTCGGGGGAGATTGCATACTCTTAAGCCAATGGTCTAAACTTCCTGTTCAAAAATAACCCAGACCTGGCTTGTACATCTTCCATTTTTTGTTTAAAGAGATATTAGAATGTGAGAAATGATATTGCACCCTAAGATCAAGGTTGAAAACATAGAGGAAATAGATCATGGGCTCCACCAATGCAAGTGCAATGCAAGTAAACATATTCTATATGATACACCAATAACAAACAGGAATACATAGTTACTTGGAGATGGAATGGGTAGCAGATTTGCTTTTTTTTTTTTCTCAGTACTATCAGTAAACAATAAAATTAGCTACCATTCTTTGAGCAACTATTATGTACCATGAGTGTTCCCGTATGCCTTCTTATCTAATCCTAATGACTACCCTGTGAGGTGAATGGCATGCCCATTTTATAAAGAAGGAAACTGAGGGTCAGAGAGCTGAGAAAAATGGCCCAAAGTCATAAAGCTTGTGAGAGGCAGCCAGAATCCCGGCATGGTTTGCTGACTGTGGAACTAGTGCTTTTTCTGCCACACTAAGCTGCGTTCTGATTACGGAGATTTGCAACCCAAGCACCTCGGAGAAATTGCTTGGCTTCCAGCAACTGGGCTTAAGAAAATATGCCCTTTCTTTCATGTTTTTGAAGACAGAATCCATCATAAAGGGCATTCCTTTAAGACTTTCTGCTTTGAAGTGATAAAAGCTAGATTGAAGGAAGGCTCCCAGGCTCCTGATCTGGGTTCACCCCTGCCCTGGGAGCCAGGAAATGTGATTTCTTCTGCCATCTCTTTCACTTATGGTACTTGCTCTGCTTCTTGGGTCTCCAGTGATTTTTTTTTTCTTAAGAAAAGAAGATAGCTTGGGTTAATTTCCAGTTCTCCACAATTTATCTGTACTGAGCTGGAAGAGTGTTGAGTGGGAAAGGGCTTCCTTGTCCACGAGGGCCTCGCAGCTCTTCAACACCCACCACTTCTGCCTCATGTCAAAGGCAAGCAGATCGGTTTATTAAATAGCTGTCAAACCGAATGAGCGAGCACCAAGAACACACAGAGGGAAGATTGGATTAGAGGGAGAGGACATGCCACGCTAAACAAGGGTACAGATTTATGGCCTTGGCCATGCAGCCTCAGAAATGATGCCCAAGATAGATATGTGTTGGGGGCGGCTGGGCCAAGGAAGTGAAGTACGATATTCACATGGAAGGACTGAGGCATAAGGTGTTTCTAGTGACCACGCTTTTCCTTCCTGGCACTCAGAGCACTTGTAATTAGCATATAAGTAATGACATGTGTTTATTTGGTAAATGACTCTCTTCCTCATCAAAGTATAAGCTTACCCAGGGTAGGGGCTACTGGAGCCTATTCACTTCTATTTTCTAGTGAGGGCACACAGCTGGCATCATGATGAGATATGCTGGGAACATTAACTCCACTGAAGACAGCAACTCCTAGACTGTCACTAACTTAGAAAATACGGATGATGCTTTATTCACCAAAGGGAATTCACAAACTTGGGTTCTAACTGACACTTTCATAGATCGCTCCTGTCCACTTTTCATAGCCCTCACAGATGAGAGGCAATTTGAACTAAAGAGGAAAACAAAGTGACAGATACTTGCTAGTCAATGTCACTTTAAGCCCAGTGGAAACAGAAATTAATGATTACTGAAGGCATTTTGGAAGAACTACTGGACTAGATTCTTGCCCTGGAGGGGCCTAGACTATAGCTGAGAAGAAGCAGTCATGGTATTTCCCATTCCAACATCTTTCTTTTATTTGTCATCATCTGGGATTATATCTCAGTGTTCACCTCTTCCATACGGCTTACATGTGTGGTGAGGGAAATGTCCCCACTCTTGGCTCTAGGAGTGGGGACACCTCTGCCTCAGGCTTACACTAATCGATATGTCATCCACTCACCACAGCAATGGATGTAGTTATGGTTACATGGTCTAATTTGGGCCAATGAGAAGGGAGACTATATGGACAAAGGGTTTCCTTACTTCTCTGAGAGAACTTCCAGAACTATCATTCTTTTTTTCTCTGAATGCAGGAGAGGAAACATATTCCTTACCTCTCTCTCTCTATCTGACTCAGTTCCATATCATCCTCATATATGTACTGATTGGTGGAAACTAAATGCACCCAGAACCCCAGAAGCAGGGAATCTGGGAAATGCAGTCTTTGACTTTCCAGCCTCTTCAGGATTGGAAGGTACTAGAAGGGGCTGGAATGAACATTGAATGAGCCAGTTTGCAGCATCTGCTGTATCGTATCACCTTCTTTGTTACTTTAAGAGTAGTGACTATTGGTCATGTTTTTAAATCCACAAGAACTTCGAATAGTGAGCAAATGAGTTAAGAATGTAAGTATGGGGAATTGGGACTGTCTTTGAGTAGAAAAATTACATTCATGTTTCATGTTTATTTCCTGGGTATTAATTTTAGAAAAACAATAATCTTATAAAAGTGACAAACCAGATAACTGATGACTACTGCAACCATTTAAGTGTGAAGGGTGGTATCCTGGATGGGGCCAGTTCAGAAGGAAACAAACTCTCAGATTGAGCCATATCGCTCTTGTAGAATTGGGGGACCTTGTGGTTAGAATTTTTGTAGTTGCTTAAATCAGAGATACCCAAATGCTGATTTAAGCAGAATGGGGCTTTATTACTAAGGCAGAGTGGTGTTTGACAGAACCCTGGGCAGAGGAGCATTACTGCCAGGGCTGTCTGTCTCTCCTCTTTCCTTTCTTTCCTTCACCTTCTGCATTCTCCTTTGTATCTACAGATTGGCTTCCTCTGCCTCCCCAGGTGCCTAGGGGGCGGGGAAGGTGGGGTGTGGGGAGTGGAGAGGTGGGGGGTGGAAGCAAGGCCATGACAGCTC
Organism: Rhinopithecus roxellana; assembly: GCF_007565055.1. Classification (NCBI taxonomy): domain Eukaryota; kingdom Metazoa; phylum Chordata; class Mammalia; order Primates; family Cercopithecidae; genus Rhinopithecus; species Rhinopithecus roxellana. Next base: position 88,665,816 of record NC_044554.1, read on the forward strand.
TTGAGTTTGTGTAGCCTTCTCTCTCCCTTCCATGGAAGGGACACTGCATGGTCCAACTGGGGTTCAGGCTGACCCCCTGAGCCAATCAATCAGGTCCCAGGAGGAGGGATGGGGGCAGTTTGCAGGCACCAGGCTCACCTCTATGAATCTGAGAATGGTGATGTAAGGTACGTTAGCCTCGCGGGCGCCTGTCATTTCCCACATTGGTGCAAACGGGATGTGGATTGGCCAGGCATGAGTTAGCAAGGGAGAGGAAAGCATCCATGATGATGCAGAGGCTTCTGGTCTGAGGAACAGGATGTAGCATCACTTCTCTGGATGCAGGGGTAAGATGCCTGGACTGAAGTGGGAGCCTTTGGAGCTAGAGCAATATGGGCTAGGACAGAAGCAGTTGAAGACTGAGGTCACTGAGCACAGCATCGATGGCTTTACTCATGTTTGAAGTGGCCTGAGGATCCTTTCAACCCCAGTAAAATAGAGAATGGTGATACGGCCAGTTGGGGAACAATCAGATATCTGTGAGATTAGGAAAAACCTAAGGCTCAGGGGACCTCTTAAAGCCTCCCTACAGGAGAGTCACCTCTTTTGGTCCTAGAACATAGGCCTGAGCCCCCAGACCAGACTCAAATGTGGGGAAGGCAGGGCAGAGTGGGGTCAATAGCTACTTGCATGGCTACCTGTTGGCTTTGTGTCCTGAAGAAAGAGGAGATTTTAAGTGTGGGCTGAGCATGAGGAGGGAAGCTGCCATCATTTTATAAAAGTTGTGTGATTATAAGCAAAGTGGGGAGCGGGACCCAGGGGAGCAAGAGTGGATGGCATATGCTGTTCCTCTCAACACCCATAGCAGACATGGTTAATTGGCCAAGGAGCTATTTCCCATAGAGCCCTGAGAGCATCCTTCTCAGCACAGGGCTCTGGGCAGCCTCTGACAGTCGGTCAGTACATGGGACAACATGCATCTGCTCAACCCCATCTAGGCAATGGCTGGCAGAGGAGGCAGGTGAGTCTGGGCCAACACGGCTGAGCCATATATTTTGTGGAAAACTAAGAGGGTTGTGACAACCATAAGTGTGATTCCAACACAAAATTTTAGCTTCAATGTGAAGGTGACTTAACGTTCTAACCAGTGTTGGCTTAGTGCTGGAGATTTTGCTAAGTGCTGGTTCACAAAATTTCATTTCATCTTCACAGCAACTCTATAGGGCTAGCTATTATTACTAATGCAGCGTCTCCTACTCATGTTTACAGATGAGGGAACCGAGATCTGAAGAAGAGAAATGTCCTATCCAAGTTCAACCAGCTGCAGTCAGTTCTCCTGTTTCACCTAGAATTGGATGTTCCAACTCCTGGTGAGTGTTCTTTCCACTGCCCCAAACATAGTTTGATTTGAGACTAGATTCTTCTGCTGTTTCCCAGTAAAGAGAATTTCCCCAAACATCTGTGCCATGTGATAGTCCTTTAGGGTCTTGACTCTCCAAGTGTGGTCTTCAGATTAGTAGCATCAGCATCCCATGAGTGCTTGGCACAAATGCAGTGTCCAGCTCAATCCCAGAGCTCCCAAACTGCATCTGCAATTAAACAAGACCCCCTAGGATCCAAGTTTGAGAAGCTTGACAAGGCACCAGCCCTTCCAAGTGGTCCAACCTAGCAGAAAGGGTTCTATAGGCAAACAAGTTTAGGAAACACTGAATCCTATCCTGTTCTTTTACACATCAGCAAAGTAAAGTCTTGGAAGGGCCCTAAAGTAAATTTTTAAAACTTTGCTCGACTGGGTGTTTTCTAAATTTGCTTGTACATAGATTCTGGATTCTGTATGAATAGCATTTATTCATATCCCACGGATTTACTGTTTCACAAAAAAAGTTTCACATGTGGCCACAGACTAACCAGATGAACCCCTGCTTATGTGTGCACTAAAAATAATGGAAAGAAAATGCACCAAGGATTGATCTAGTAGTCAATTCTTTATCGTTCCCTTAAGGAGATAGCAGCACTGCCACTTTAAGGGCACCAATATTATAAAATGAAAAAAAAAAAGCACTCAGAAAGGGAAAACAAAAGCAATCTGTGAGGGAAAAAAGAAGGTCATAATTTGGTTTGGGCAGGAGCATTTGACCAAGAGAAAAGTGGATGAAAGAGTAGTTGTTTCATTAACCTATTGCAATTTCTTATAGCCTTCCACTCATGAACACAAAGCAGCATAAAATGGGGTCAGAGGCTATTTTCTACTGACTAGTTTATATTAGTGATCTCATTTTATTTCTACAGCAAACCTTTAAGGTAGATATTAGTATCCTCATTTTACAGATGAAGAAACAGGGATTCAGGAAGATTCAGTCATTTATTAAGAATTGTGCAGCTAATGAGCCAGAACTCAACCCCACACTTGGTGACTCAGGAGTCCAGGCGCTTTAGCCATTACATGATTTTCTGCAGAAAACAGTGGAAGCTTGAGCCCCTGAAAGACTGTGTCTGATCTCAGCCTGGAGTCCTAGGAGAGGATGTCGGAGGCCAGGCACTCTGTGAGCTGTTCTTGCGGATTGTCAATCCCCCTGTGATTGACACGCTCCTCGGCACCAGCGCTGGTATCTGTCTCTCCTCCTGCGTGGGCTGCTCTAGGGTCTGGGTCATCACATGTCTGACACAGCAATTAGCTTGCTGTACTTCATCCTCCCGCTTGCCTCCAGCCCCCGCTTCCCCCCAGCCCAGATTAATAGAGAGGAGCTGCTGCAGCCAGGCAGTCAGCCACTCCCACCTGAACGTGAAATAGATCACAGAACAAAGAAATGAATAGAGAGAATTGGGGAGGAAGGAGGGGGCCAACAGCTACATCACCTGTTTTTAACCAACAACTGCTTTTGAAGTCACTGATTGCAGAGAAGGCCAGGCCCAGTTTGGCCTAGTTTGGTGATCACTAACTCAATTACTTAATTTTCAAGGAAAACATTTGCTCCAATAAATAAAAACAGAATAAACCACAAGACTTAAATGTCTCCTTTTAGTGAGCTTCAGTCCCAGGCCTGATCTGCAAAAGGAAAGCAGCTGGAGAGAAGCGCACTCGAGATGGACACTGATAGTGTAAACAGTGATAACAGAAATAACCAGTATCAAGTTATCAGTGCTATTCTAACAGTTGTGCATATTTGAACCCATTTAATCTTCACATAAACCTTCTGAGATAAGCACTGTTATCATCCCCATTTTCCAGACGATAAAACTGAGGCCTATATACTTCACATCATTTGTGCTTAAGGTTACACTGCTGGCAGGTACTGGTTGAACATCCAGAAGACAGACTCGGGACCCAGACTGCCTGAGTTCAAATCCTGCTCTGCTGTGGTTTTCTCACTGGAAAAACGAGGTGTTATTAGATGCCTCTCTGCCAAACCTCAGTCATTTCTTAACACCTTCACATTCTTGGGCCAACCCTCGTTCAATAAGTACTATGATTTTCTTAAAGCTTTTTGTGAGCTAACTCTGTTTTTGAAAATTTAAATAACTATATTTCAAAAGAAACCCATCAAAAAATAGATTGAAAACTAGTATCTCTTGTTTCAAATAGATGGTGTTTATGAAAATGAATATTACAAAAAAAAAAAATACAATTACCTGGATCTAAGATACAGATCTGTTTCTTCCTTGTTACCAAGAGAGGTTAACAAGTACTACTAACTAACAAGTGTTAGAAAGACACAGGAGACCTCGTGGCCCCAGTCTACAATTTTCCTCCTGGAAATAATCAGAAGTATTGAAAGAGAACAGAACAGGAAATGCCTTGCGCGGGATCACAGGTTGGGGGAAATGTCGCATGGCTTGTTTCTCACCTCTTTCTCCCACACAAGACTAAAACAGCATGGCAGAGGGCTGGCCCCCAAAAGCTTAAAGAGTTCTGTGTGGGCAGAGGTACCTGTAGCTGTGGCCAGGCCCCATCAGGTGGGCTGCATGTCAAACTTATAAAGAGGGCTTGCAATGAGTGTACCATCTTTGTCCCATTCAAAAGGGATCTTCCAGCAAGGTGGCCCAAGCTCATCCAAGTAGTACTATGGTAGCAGTTAAGAACAATATATCCAGCCTGCCCTTCCTTTCAGGCATATGAGAGGATTACACTCTGGCCTCCACCCTTTGATATAACACATGGCTGTTTGACTTGCTTTGGCCAGTGAAATGAGAGGTTATGTGCTTCTTCCTGGTGGAGGCATTTAAGAGCAGGTGCACACATCTAATGCTGGGCCAACTTGAAGCTGTGCTCAGCTGGGACTGTCCACTGAACAGAGTGTGGAAAAATACTTTCTGTGGTTGGGATTCTCACATCACAGCAGCTGCATATAAGAGCAACATTCCAAGAGCACTCATGTGGGGAACATTTGAACCAAAGAAACCAGAGAGGAATTGCATGACCTTGTATCACTAGCCTCAAAAGTCACAAAGTATGACTTTGCCAAATTCTATTGATTGTAAGCCAACCACTAAGGGCAGCTCAGATTCAAGGGTAGGAAAATTAGACTTAGTCTCTTGCTAGGGGGGAGTGGCAAGGCTATACTGGAGAAGAGCACATGGGTTAGAATGTTGTTGTGGCCGTCTTTGGAAAGCATGCCCCTAGAGTATAGTATCAACCCAAGTCTGTGCTCATTGCAAAAATAAAGATACTCTGATCTATACAAATAATCACCTTAAGTGCTGCAAAATCTAAGAGAGAAAAAAAGACCCAGCCTAAATGTCTACGGAGCTGTGTTCTAGTTTCTGTTATACCACAAAACTACCTGGCAGTGGCCTTGGGCAAGTCTCTTAAGTGACTGAGCTTCTGTGTCCTCAGTGCCTTGGGAAAGCACCTGAAACATAAAGAAATCTGTCCTTCCCAAGTCACAGGGTTGTTGTGAATGCCACATGAGAGGGACAGTTGTGTGAGAGTCTTGCTCCATGCTAAGCAAACAGGCAAGGGTTTCTAGGGATGATCTACCATGTGACTGTCTGGGGTAGAGTGTCTGCAGACCATCTGCATTGGAAGCTGTCCTGGGTCCTTACTGAGTGAGAAGCACACAGCTTCAAAATTAATAATGTAACCGAAGCCTTTTAATTCCTTTAATTGAGTTACCCAGGAGGAGCAATGGGAGCACCTGGCTTTCTGCCCTCCAAGGGCTAGACAACAACAAAAGGATTAAGTGTACCATTAAATTGCTTCTAGGCTTTTCCTAACCAGGGGCCTCCTCCACCTAGTAAAAAGAGAATTTAAGAAAAAATGGGGAGAGGGGGAGATCGAACAGCAGATAAGATTGTGGAGGGAGATGTGAGGAGCAGAAAGGATAATTGGCCCTGAATGGCAGAGGCCCATATCCCACCACCGAATATACAGTTGCTGACTGCAGTGGGACTCAGAAATGAGTTCATGCAGCTTCCTGTGTGTTCAAAAGTTGGAATCTTGGGACGGAGGATGGAGAAGAGAGAAGCTGAGGTGCAGAGAGGAGAAGCGAATTGCCCAGGAGGGCGTGGCCTGGAGGGGGAGAAGCAAGACTTCACTCAAGACTATTTGGCTCCAAAGCCCAGCATCCTCCATGGTTGCCTTGATTTCTCTGCTTCATGGCAGGGGTGAGGGTGGGTGGAGAAGTGGAGGGGAGTGGATGAAGACAGAAACTGGAGTAAGCAGGGGCTGCCCCAGCTTGCCAGTCAGGGGCTCCTGGCCAGGAGGCACTCTGCCATGTCCCCAGTATAAATAAGGCTGACACAGAGGAAGAGGCAACAGACAGGCAGAGGGCAAGCTGCCTACCCAAGGGGGTGAGCTCTTTGGTTTTACACATGCAGCCCCCTGTGCATGTATTTTTATGGCTGCTATCTTTTTATAGCTTGAGAATGATATGTTCTGGGCAAATTGCTCTCTCCAGACCTGGCCTTGGTCTACTCTTCCTGACATGCACCACACTGCTGCATTTACAGTTCTGTTGAGAAAGTATTTGTTGAGCACTTGTTATGTGCAAGGCACTTGCCTGCCTCTGGGGATGAACGATGAATATGGTTTCCTTGCTCTGGATGAGTGCCCAAATTAATAGGAGATCATTTCCATTCAGACTGATAAGTGGTGTTATGGAGGGAAGCAAAATAAAAACATCCAGGCTCACTGGGTTGGGGATGGTTGGGCAAGACTTCTTGGAGGAGGCATCAGCTTGGTCGAGTCCTGAAGGACAAGAGATGAGAAGCAGAGGAGAGCATGAAGACGTCATGGTGGTGTGGAAGACAGGTCCTGAGTTCCTGAGGTCCTGAGTACCACTGCTATGGTATGAACGTACACCACGTTTCCCTATGTCTTTGTCTCTGTCAATTAGAATGCCTTTAATGTTGAGTAGTAGAATACCCAACACGAATAGGCTTAAACAATAAGTGGACAACTATGTAGATATAAAAATGAAAAAGAGGCCATAACTACAGAGAGTAGAGACTTTAAAAATCTTAAGAGAAAATGAAATGAAGTACTCAGTTTTCTAGAAAAATAGAAATGAAATTGACAAAGAAATATTCATAATGGATGCATCATGAATAATTAATAGATAAAAGTCCCCTTGGCAAAAAGAACATCAGATGGTGGGACTGGTATACAAACTGATAATTGAAAGCAAAGGGAGAAATAGACAACTAATTTTGTAGTCTTCTTAACAACACTGAACAAAGAAAATACCAAGAAATAATTTTAGATTAATATCACAATGAACATATATGAAAAAAATTTTACATAAAATATTAGTAAATTAAACTGAGTAATGAATTTAAAATATCTCAGGAATGTAAATATGGTTTAACAAAAAAGTCATGGAGTAATGGAAGAAAACCATATAATTTCCCCTATAAATACAGAAAAAGTATGTAATAAAATTTCACAGCTATTTATGATATGAAATCCTTAAGAATCATAAATTCAAGAGAACTTCCTTAACCTGTCACAAAAATCCAGGGCAAGTATTATACTTGATGGTGAAACTGTAGACAGCAAAAACAAGTCAGCAAAAACAAGGAGGCCTGTTATTACCTCTTCTGTTCCACATTATACTGATTTTCTCACCAATGCAATAGAACAAAGGAAAAACTTAAGATATAAAAAAGAGTAGGAAGAGGTAAATTACTACTATTCATAGATTAAATAGAAAATCCAAGAGGATTATAAACTATTAGAACTTTTAAGATTTTAACAAGATCAATTGATGCAAGATCAATATACAACGATCAGCAGTATCCATGTTTACATGAAACAACAAATTAGAAAATAGACTAGAAGTAGGCTTTATACCCACAAAACTATAAGTTGACTAGAAGTAAATCTAACAAAAGATATGAAAATCATCTATGAAGAAAATATAAAATGGCACTGGATGATGTGGAAGATAAATAAAGAGGTATACCATTTTCATGGACAGAGAGAATATTAATAAATCTCATGCAGATGTAAATTCCCCTCAAGTTCATCTATGAATTCAATGAAATCCCAAGTAAAGAACCCACACATTTTTCCCATGACATGACAGTTGATCCTAAAAGTAACATGGAAAAAAGAACAGCCTAGAATAGCCAGGCATTTTTGAAGAAGAAAGTGTGGAAATGTTCCCTAAAGAGTGATCAAGGCTTATTATAAAACTCTCATAATAAAGACAATGTGGCATTGGTAGGGATGACACTACAGAGCTGTAGACAGACCCCCACGAACGCATGGAAGCATTGTCTGTGGGAGATACGGCATCACCAGTCACTGGGGAAAGGGTATTCTGTTTATTGAATGTGCCAGGCCAGTTGGTTATCTGTACCAGTAGAACTTGGATTTCGACCTTAAAAAATACACGAAAATAATTCCAAGTGAATTAGAGATCTAAACATGAAAAGTAAAACATTGAGGAGAAAATGAAGAAAAAAAATTTAACACAGGTACAGAAAAGAATTTCTTAAATAAAATACAGTTAGCAGAAACTATAAAAAGTTTGATAAATCTTTAAGATATGTTAAAGTAAAATGTTGTTATGGAGGATGATACCATGAATATAATGAATATTTTATTTATATCGGGAAATAGAAATGTGATATTTGTATGCATACAACCTTCAAAACATTAGTATGTAAATCATATAAAGAATTTATTAACAAATGCAAGACAAAAACTCTATAGAAAAGTAGGCAAAAAAATATTGTGGCAGAGATGGTGAACTTTCTTCTAGCATCCTTCTCCTGTTATTCCATGTGATTATAGAACACCTGGAGTTTTTGCTTACAAATGGCTGCCCTGCCAAATACTGCGTTTTCCAGCTTCCTTGTAGCTAGATGTGTCCACGGGACTACACCTGGGCCAATCAGATGTTAGCGGAAGTAATGTGGGCATTTCCTAGTCAGGTATTTTGAAAAAGGCATTATTTGCATAGCACTTGGACTCTTCCCACCCTCTTCTTGTAGGCTGCAGTGGAGACCTTTTTTTTTTTTTTTGGCATTAAAACAAGCTTATTGAATTTGTATAACATACATTTTGAGTTGTATAATAATGTTAGAAGGTTAGAAGCATGCATAATTTCTTTTTGTTTATTTTATTATTTTATTTTTATTTCCATAGGTTTTTGGGGAAACAGGTGGTGTTTGGTTATATGAGTAAGTTCTTCAGTGGTTATCTGTGAGATTTTGGTGCACCCATCACCTGAGCAGTATACACTGTACCCAATTTGTAGTCTCTTATCCTTCACTCCCTTCCCACCTTTTCCCCTAAGTCCCCAAAGTCCATTGTGTCATTCAGACTTTATTGAAGGCTAGGAGTCATCTGGTGAACTGAGAACGTACCCTAGGAATGGGATGGTAACAAGGTGGAAGGAATTTGGATCCTGGGTTACTTGCTGCAGCAGAGCTGCCTACCTTCCCCAGTTGTCCCACTCACCTCTGCACTGTTATGCAAGTGAACAAGAAACTTCTGTGCTGTTCGAGTCCCTGGAATTGAAGGTCTTTGTTATACCAATTTTACTTATAGCCCTACTAACACAGGCAGGACAAAGAAATTCACAGAAATGAAACTTGAATGGCAAATAAAATGCTCAACTTCAAGAGTAATAAGGAAAATGCAAAGGGAAATGGAAATGAGATGATATTTTGTTCTCATCAGCTTGGCAAAAAAAAAAAAAGTCCCACAATACTGAGTTTATATTAATATTATGGGCTTGTTCATAGAAATGCTGCAGTTTTTAATAGAATCAATAACGAAACAAAACAAAAAAATCAGAAACCACGTAAAGGTCTGCTTGTATATTATTATTTAAATAAAGAAAGCTACGGTTACAGGTACTGCAGGTGGGCTGTAGGTTGTTGTACCTACAGCAATTTGGCAATATCTCCATAGATAGATGATTGATAGATAGATAGATAGATAGATAGATAGATAGATAGATAGATAGATAGATAGATAGATGAATAATACGGGTTGAATTGTGCTTCTCCCCAAAATTCTTATGTTGAAGTTCTAACCCCTAATACCTCAGAATGTGACCTCACTTGGAAAGACGCTCATGGCAGATGTCGTAAGTCAAAATGAGGTGGTTAGATTGGGCTCCAATCCAATAAAATAAAAACTTGGACACAGAGACAGACTTGCATAATGGGAAGACGATATGAGAAGACACAGGGAGAAGACAGCCCCCTATAATGCAAGGAGAAAGGCCTGGAACAGATGCTTCCCTGACCAATGTCAGAATAAACCAACGCTGCTAACACTTTGATTTTGTACTTCCAGCCTCCAGAACAATGAGAAAACAAATACCTGTTGTTTAAACCACCCAGTTTTTTGTACTTTGTTATGGCAACCCTAGAAAACAAATTCACCTTGACTCAGCAATGCTCCTTGTAGGTCTATACCTGGAGAAACTCTTGCAGGACAGCACCAGAAGTTATGTATGTTCAGTGAAATGTTGTCATAATGAAATAGTGGGCATTCATCCATATTTTTCAATAAGAAGATGAACAAATAAAGTATATTAACACAATGGAAAATAATGAACATGGCAGAAAAATGATGAACTGCTAGCATCTCAAATCAGTAAGGATTTTAAAAAGTAAAATTAAAAAATCTTTCACATTGTATATGTATATCTCAGCCTCCCAAGTAACTGGGACCACAGGCATGCACCACCATGCCCAGCTAATTTTTAAATTTTTTGTAGAGACAGGGTCCTATACTGTCCAGGTTGATTTTGAACTCCTAGGCTCAAGTGATCCTCGCACCTCAGCCTTCCTAAGTGTTGAGATTACAGGCATGAACCATTGCACCTGGCCTGTGATTTAATTGTATTAGGTGATTTTCTGCCCATGTATATAGAGATGGGGTCTCACTCTGTCACCCAGGCTGAAGTGCAGTGGCATGATCCCAGCTCACTGTAACCTCTACCTCCCAGGGTCAGGCGATCCTGCCACCCGTGCCTCCCGAGTAGCTGGGACCACAGGCTTGTACTACCACACCCCGCTAACTTTTTTTGTATTTTTGGTGAAGACAGGGTTTCATTATGTTGCCCAGGGTGGCAAAAGTATTTTTAAACAAAATTTAAAAACATTTAAAAACAAAATTAAGACACATGTGGCTGAGAAAAAATATTTGCAAAATATGATAGGAAAGGGGTTTTTATTAGTTTTTCTATTAATATAAAAAGCCCTTATAAAACAATAAGAAAAAGATGGCTGGGCATGGTGGCTCACACCTGTAATCTCAGCACTTTGGGAAGCCGAGGTGGGCAGATCACCTGAGGTCGGGAATTTGAGACCAACCTGACCAACATGGAGAAACCCTGTCTCTACTAAAAATACAAAATGAACCTGTTGTGGTGGCACATGCCTGTAATCCCAGCTACTCGGGAAGATGAGGCAGGGAGGCAGAGGTTGTGGTGAGCTGAGATTGTGCCATTGCACTCCAGCCTGGGCAAGAAGAGCAAGACTCTATCTAAAAAAAAAAAAAGGAAAGAAAAAGATAACTACAAAAGGAACAAGACAAAATACACTTTTGAAGAAGAAATGCGAATAACTGATAAACATGGGGAAGAATATTCATTGTCACTAGGAAAGAAAAGTGAACTGAGATTGTGCACATCCAAAACCATTTTTTTAAATCTTGATTTCGCAAAGATTAGACATTAATCAGTACTGGTGGAGATGTAGAAGTATAAATTCACTCGGCTTATTTTAAGGACAATTTGTCTGTATTGAAAACCTTTACAATGTGCAAATGTTTAGGTCCTGCAATATGAATATATCTTTAAAATAATTAGAAAATAAAGATGCACACCAAGCATGTTCATAATCACTGTGGATTTTTTTTGTTTTGTTTTGTTTTGAGACGAAGTCTTCTTCTGTCCCCCAGGCTAGAGTGCAGTGGTACAGTATCGGCTCACTGCAACCTCTGCCTCCCAGGTTCAAGCAATTCTCTGCCTCAGCCTCCCGAGTTGCTGGAATTACAGTCACCCGCCATCAGGCCTGGCTAATTTTTGTATTTTTAGTAGAGACGGGGTTTCACCATCTTGGCCAGGCTGCTCCTGAACTCCTGATCTGGTGATCCATCCACTTCTGCCTCCCAAAGTGCTGGAATTACAGGCATGAGCCACCACGCCCAGCCCACTGTGCAATTTTTAATGGCAAACACATCAGAAACAAAGGTGTCAGTATATTTTTATCCAAAGAGGTACCGGTGCATCCTAAAATGGGAAACTATTCAGTACTGATATTTGTTGACATCAATAAGTTTATTTGTATTTTTTAAAAGAAAGCATACAAGGCAATAATCAATCTATTGCAAATTTGTGTATTTATGGTGGCGCCTTTGTTTGTGTGGGTATAGGATTGCAGGATGAGGAATTTTAGGGTGTCAACCATGATGACTCAGCTCCTATCAACCACAACAACCTTTCCTCCACTGGGAAGGGGTTACCTACCTCTCCAAGTCAATGAAATGGGTGGGCTACACCTCAATCAACTGTGCAGGGAGAATGATTCCCTTGGTTTGGCACAGAGGAGCTCACTTACCTAGTAGACGTGCTTTGCATGGAGAAAGAGGTAGACTTAACCAATTTAGTTGGGGCTAAAATGCTGATTTTTAGTTTTTTCAATACATTTGAAATATTTTACAATTGCTAAACTTTTAAAGAAGTTATAACAGAAAAACTTAAATTTGAAATAGCAAGCAGAGACTTCAAAGACCAAGAGATAACCTTTATAAGAAATGTGTAAGAACTCTATGAAGAAAACCAGAACACTTACTGAAGAGCTTAAAAGAGGATAGTTAAAATGAAATCTTATGCTAAAGCCCAATATATAGAATAGATGCTAATATTTGCTGTGCTGACGGATAACAGACTCCATTTATCAAGCACTTACTTATGCCAGACATCCAGCAAAGTACTTCACGCACATTGTCTCATTTAATCTTCCAATAACCCAGCAAAGCAGGGATTACCATCATTCCTGCTTTGCATATGAGAACACCATGGAAGGCTGAGAACTCTGTTCAGAAGCAGAGAATTAGGAAGCCATGGAGTCAGATTTTAACACAGGAATGCCTGGCCCCAGAACCAAGGATCTTTGCTGTGCTACAAAACCAGTGAGATGAGGTCCTGGAGATACGGCCGAATATAAACTTCACTAGTTCAATGTTTCTTACATTCTGTTCTACCTACTGTTCTGCTTTCACCTAATTTTAAAGATCCATTCTGTGTCTTTGGAGTTAAGCAACACAGGGGTGGCAGCAACAAGGTGAGACGACCCCAAGAGGGAAGATATGTGTGGGGCAAAAAAAGTGAGGGTGCTCCATGCTTGACCGGGAAAATCTGCTACTGGAGAAAATCCTTGAAGGCTCTGTAATTTGTTAGTTTGATTTTGGGGTTTTGTGGGATTTTTTTCGTGGGGAAGGACAGGATCTTGCTCTGCTGCCCATGCTGGAGTGCAGTGGGGCCATCATGGCTCACTGCAACCTTCGCTTCCTAGGCTCAAGAGATCCTCCTGCTTCAGACTCCTGAGTAGCTGGGACCACAGGCTCACACCACTATGCCCAGCTAATTTTCAAATTTATTATCCAGACAGGGTCTCACTATGTTGTCCAGGCTGGTTTCAACCTCCTGGGCTCAAGTGATCCTCCCGCCTGAGCCTTTCTCAGTGCTAGGATTACAGGCATGAACCATTGTGCCTGGCCTGTGATTTGGTTTTGGTAGACAGGTGATATTCTGCCCCAAACAAGGGGGGTAAGAAACTCTAGACTCCAACACACCGAGGTTCAAATCTCAGCTCTCCCACTTAGTAGGTGTATGAACTTAGGAAAGTTATTCAGCCCCCCTGGACCTCAGTTTTTTTATCCAAAAAAAGGTTGTCAAGGTTACATGAGGCAATGCATAAATAGTGCATAAAAGAATTTAGCAGGTGATAAGCCTGAGTTATAAGTTACCTATCGTCATCATTGTCATGGTCATTGATTTTTTTTTAAGATGGGGTCTTGCTCTGTTGCCCAGGCTGGAGTGCAGTGGCACAAACTTGGTTCACCATAACCTCCCCCTCCTGGGGTTCAAGCAATTCTCCTGCCTTAGCCTCCCAAGTAGCTGAGATTACAGGCATGTGCCACCACGCACAGCTAATTTTGTACTTTTAGCAGAGATGGGTTTTCACCATGTTGGCCAGGCTGGTTTTGAATCCCTTTTGAGTCCACCCACCTCAGCCTCCCAAAGTGCTGTGTGTCATGGTCACTGTCACCATCATACTGTAGCGCCTAGACACCACCCCCAGCACCTCAAGGCTTCAGTCTTCCTGCTGCTCTGGTCCAGCTGGTCAAGGTCCCCTCAGCAGGGGGCTAAGTGTGTTTCTCATTCCCTAAGGCTCACAAGGGACCAAGGCCCTGGGAAATGCCCACTGCATCAGGTCCATGCACAGATCTCACAACTGAGAGTTGTTTGTGGAAGGCGGAATGAGAGACTGATGACTCAAGATAAGATAGGCAATCAGCTCCGACTCGCCACTGCAGACTTCTGGTCTACTTGTAAAATGAGTCTTGTCATTTATTTGACAGTCCCCAGGATTTCACAGAGTGGGAGGGACAAATAAAGCCAAACTCCAGCAGAGTGTTCCCAGTAGCCTCAAGTGTGGAGTTTGCTGTTGTTGGGGCCCCAGGACTTGGTTGAGCCTCTCAATATCCTGCCTGTCTCCAGGCTCTCTCCATTCATTCCAGCCAGTGTTTGTTGAATATGCCTTGTGGAAGGGATGGCATCAGGGCAGATTTCCTCTTCAGTGGCCAGCAAAGTATTTCTGTTTCAAATAAATTCAAACTGGTTCCCCTCTGACCACCTGCTGCTCTTTTGTCTTCTGTTCTTTAAGTGGTCAGGATCACAAGCTTTGCCAGGAAAGATCTGGGTTCAGGTCACTCACACACTGTGTCACCCCAGTCTTCCCCTCATTCTGCTACCAGTTTCACAGGATTCTGATTGTGATGGATCAATCAGATGGTGCATATAAAACATCCAGGACTGTGTGTGCCTCATTAAACTCATCCTAAGGAAAAGATCTGGCAAGGCAGAAGACCCTGGAGTCATTTTATCTGCTTTACTTAATGTGTTCTCATGCCTCAGGTAGCTGTAGAATCCTTTGATGCCATAGTCATGAGGAGAGGAAGGCCCAGTCCAGTTATGGTGCCTGGCAGCCATGCCGGTGTAGGGCCAAGGCCTCTGCTCAGCCTGGCTTCTCAGTTGATGTCTTCCCCGCCCACTTCATGCCTTGGGTTTGTCTTCTGTCAGTATCCTCAGCACCCAGAACAGAGTGGGGCACAAACCTGCATCTCAATTAAAATCTGCTGAATGAGTGATTGATCGAAAGAATGAATGGCAGAAAACAAAGAACCAGTGGAGGGAAAAAAAATTATAACCCCACAGTCAACTGTAACTGCTGCTTACTCTTCAGGATCTCCATTCACAACACCTTCTCTCCTTTTTGTAGCTTTCCTGGCTCCCCAACCAGTCCTCCTTCCACACTCACACTTTGCCCATCACATCCCTTTGCTATCCCCCACTCCATCTCCCACCCTTCCATGATAGCATGGATTTTTCTTTATCTCTTTTCTCTTAGAAAGTCTACAAAGAGAAGGGAAAGGGAATGGAGCCCACTGGTCATGGGTAACTACACCGGGTAAATGTAGTGCCCTCACATCGCCGAGCCTGGGTCGCGGCAATGGAAGACCCTCCTTAATGCCAAAGGAACAGAGAAGCTGAGTGGCATAGGAGGGCGCACGTCTGATGTGAGCCTGGAGGTGAAGGGTAGAGCCTACTCACAAGAGCGTTTAGGAAAGTTAAAATTAAAAAAAAAAAAAATAAGTCATACAGAAAAAGGATATTATTGTAGAGTCCACTGTGACTACCCAATGAGGAAGGGGGCGTGAATGGCATTTCTATAACATAAACCAGGGCTTCTCAAACTGCAATGTGCACAGGAATCACCTGGGGTTCTTGTTTCAATTTGCATTCTGTTTTGGTGGGTCTGGGAAAGGGCCTAAGATGTTGTATTTTCTAATAAGTTCCCAGGGGATGCTGATGCTTCTGGTTGGGAAACCCACTTTGGGTAGCAAAGGTTTAGTGGAGAAAGCACCAAAAAAGCTTCTGCTCATGTTCTATCTCATCTTTTAAAAGATGTGAACGGGTCATCCTGACAATAATGTAAGGACTCTGAACATCCCAGGGTTCAGAGGGGTCCTCTGGTCCCACATGCCCTCCTCTCACCTTCCACCCTCTGCCTGGACTCTCCCAGGCACAGGGCAGCCTCCTCCAGGAAGCCCAAACTGAAGGGGGTTGGAAATCCAAAGACCTCAATTTCAAACCTCACTTGCTCCCCAGAGCTGCATCAGCTCCCACAGCATAAATGGGGGTGGCTTCCCTCCAAAGAACGCTTAAGCCACATCAAATTAAATTTCACTGGCTATTATGCCTTCTAAACAAGGGATGCAAGAGTGTGTCTGCAGGTATTTCTGCCTCTTTCTTCCCACCCCAGCCCCCAGCACATGAACACTAGACATTGAGCACCTGAGAAAACTGTGGGTTCTTTATTTATTTATTCCCAAGGCTTTTGACGTAGATGTTTGGTAAATGTTTGTTGAATTAGTTAACAAAAAGTTTGACCATTTTTGGCACCTTCGACAAATTGAATTAGATTCTTTTAAGGCAGCCAAATATCTTTTGTATGACAGCACAGGTTTTGAGAGCTTGAATGGATTTACTTAAGGCAACTGGCAGGGAGGCAGGAAGAAGAAAAGAACTAAAACTGGTTCGTGTAGCAAACTGTAATACTAATTGCTCATAGTATGAGGAGAAGAGAATTGGCTTATCCCATATGATACACACACACACACACATAATGGTAGGTATCTTAGATCTTGCCTAGACCTGAGATGACAAACACCTGGCATGAAGAAAGACCCATCTCTCTCCATTCCCATGCCTATGGCAGACATTACTAATCAATCACGGTACTTTCCCAGCTAAATATGGATATAATCTCAAAATCCTCAGTTTTGAATCCAACATTGGTTATTTCTTCACCTGCCCACTGCTGAACTCCTATATTTCTGAGCATAATTTGTCTGAGTATATGCTTGCCAGGTTATCAACTGCTTGTAGTTGTCTTGTAAAACTGCATACCTGTGTTTTCTTTGCTGCCCATAAATCATAGCTCAGCTAGAATTACCTTATGTTAAGGGAAAAAGAGGCAGCACACACAAGTGTAAGATGAACAGTACACTCCATTTTACAGGGTATTATGAGAGCAGGGATTGCATCTTATTCATTCATTCATTTATTGACCAGATTTTTATATGAAACAGGCACTGGTTTGGCCTTTGTTTAATTCTATATCATAAGCCCCTAATATATGTGTTTGTGCTTGTATGAATAATGGAGATGGATGGATGGGTGGCAAAATAATTCATTAGTCACCTCTTATGGGGTGATGCCTAATAGTCCTGAACCAGGACAGCCCTCCCCTTTAGCCTCTTTCTCTGCCACAAGCATGTCATTTTCTGTCCCTCTTTTTCCCCGTATTTATACTGAGCACACTGTATATGCAGCTTTACCTGCATGGAGTTGTCCAGAGGAAAACACATTCACTTTGTCTGGAGGTTCTTCTAGGAGTGTCTTAATCTGTTCCTTCTATCCTCCCACCCAGTCAATCACAACGATTATTTCTGTCAATGGAACTCATCTTTATGGAGAGTGTTATCGTGGCCAGTAAGGTTCTGTCATCTATTTAAGTAAAATTCTGTCTTAAACCTTTTACATAAACTGTCTTGTTTAATCCCAAGCACAGGGAGGCCAAGCAGTTTTTCTAAGTCCATTTTACAGTTGAAGAAATAGAGGCTCAGCATACCATGTGATTTCCTGAGATCACGCAATTAATAAGTTGCAGAGCTGAGATATAAGCCCAGTCCCCTTGACTCCCGAGTCTGTGCTCTTGCAAAGAGGACTGTCGTTGGTTGGAGTCTCAAAAATGAGTTATTGGTAAGGTTGTACCAAGTAGTCAGATGTTTCTGCAGTTTGTAATCATCTGCTTGCAGAAAGAGTCATTTTCTCCAAAGATAGTGAGAAAGATGGTCACGTGGCTCTTCCTGATGATGCCAGGAATGCAAGGTTCCTTGGCCTTCGCAGTCCCCATTGTCCAACTCTCCCTTGGATGTGGCTAAGCCTTCCAGAGGGGAAGGGCTAGGCCAGAGTTGACAGGGTGCCCTGCCTCTTCCATAAAGGGGCAAGGGATTCCTTCCTTTCAGGCTTCACCCAGTTAAGGATTTCTGAAGAGAGAGCAGGAGCAGCATTCAGGTGACATCCTTCTCCTGGCCTGCCTGCCTCATCCCTGCCTTCAACGCCAGAGGCAGCAGCTGCAGTGCTCCAGTCCAGCTGCCCCTGTGGACAAGACTGGGAATGACCCAGGCACTGCATGTTAGCTCCTGGGCCTGGAACAGTCCCCATTGCCTCGTCCAGGCCACGGACACCCGGGCTCCTCTGCTGAATTTGCTGTGTCTAGGAAAGCCCCACTTTGCGTAATGGTTTAATTATCATGTCAATGTGAATTCATTAGCATGGCAGCTGTCATTGCAAATAGGGGAGCCAGGGGGCTCCTAGAGCCCCTGGGGTCAGGCTAATTGACGTAGTGAGCAGAATACCGTATTTACTCAACAATGGTTTGCGTTTCTCTGACCCGGGAAAGGGAGTGCTTGCTGGAATCAATACCAGCTGAGTTTTCATTAGCAGCCCTGGGACAACGTCCCTGGGCTTAACCCCTCCAGACCCACCCAGTCTTGGGCATCCCATTAGAAGGAGAGGCTATAACTTCTACCTCTGCCAGGGACAGATATGATGTGGGGGGCCCAAGTGGGGGAAAATACGTTCTTCACTCAATAGGAAGTGTACGACTAGGTTACAGTTCTCCTAATTTCCACAAGGGCCAGATTCTTTGAGTAACTCTTTCCACTGTGACCCTCCCAGCTAGTTCAAGGTATAGAACAACTTGGTGTTAATAAATATTTGTTGAATGAGTAATAACTCACTTTTTTTTATTGAACACTGTGCCAGACACTGCTCCATATCACAACTGTATCAACTCATTTAATTCTCACAACTTCTGAGAGGTATTGTTCTGGTTATCTACTGTGTACAACTAACTACTCTTACTGTCTGAAAACAACTTATTGTTATTTTGTCTCATTATTCCATGGGCTAGGAATTTGGATGAGGCTTATCTCTGCTCCATTATGTCTGAGGCCTCAGGATGACTTGAAGGACTGGAGGTTGGTATAGTTGGAGGCTGCCTGGGCCTGTCTCTCTCTCTCCCTAAACACACAGCTTCTTCAAATGGCTAGCTTGGACTTCCTCACACATGCTGGCCTCAGGGTAGTTGTATCTCTTCTGTGACAATTCAGGACTCCATGAGACCAAGGTGAAGCTGACAATTCTTTTAAAGACTAGGCCTGGAATCAGCACAATCACCAGCCAGCTCAGATTTAAGGAGAGTGGGAAAAGATGACACCTCTTGAATGGAGAGATATTAAAGAATTTGAGGCCATTTCTAATTCTCCATAAATACTATCAGCATTTCCAAATACAGACTAGGAAACCAAGGCCCAGGGAGAGAGTAACTAACTTGTCCAAGGTCACCCAGCTAAGTGGTACCAGGATTTGGTTCCCGGCAGTCTGTCTCTTGAGCCCTTAATTGCCACAGACTCCTCTCCTTAGGCTTTGGCTCCTATAAAGTGAAGGGGTTGGGCCATATTCTCTCAAAAGTCCCTTTTAAGTGTCCAGAGATTCCTCAGAAAAGTCAAATCTAGAGGAAGGCAGTTTGTAAGAACCGCAGTCAATGGTAAGGGGACGTCAGAACCTTTGGAATAAATTCAGGGGCAGTGAACGCACTGCCAGGGGCTGCTCCCCAGCCTCTGTCAGGCCTTTAGTTACAACCTTGAAACTTCTCCAAAGTGGGACTCTACCCATGGACTTTTTCAGCATCTGATTAAGAGAAGGAACCAGCACAAAAGGGAACCTTTCTGCGAAGGAGAAACTGTCTTGACAGCTTTAGGCTGCCAAAAATCCCAAGTGGATCAGGCTCCTGGGGAATGAGGTTGTGGGGGCTGGTAGTCGTATGGATGGGACTAGGACAAGAAATTGAAACACAGTCTGACTCACACAGCACAAAGTGCCTATGTGACCTCAGGCAAGCCATTTAACCTCCCTGAGGCCTAATTTCTTCACCCTCAAGTAAAAGAATTTGACTAACTATGGGAGGAAAACTGGACTTCATCATTGGTGCCAACTTTAACTGATTGCAAGTGGCTTCCCAGAGGCCTGTGCACAGGGTCTTCAGACTGTGCTGAAACTATGCAATGTGATAGGAAGCTCCCCGGAGATGGAGTTAGGGAGAAGCACCTGGGTTCAAACTCTACTCAGTAATTTTGTGATCTTTGAAACTCCACTTATAACCTTTTTATCTGCAAAGTAAAAATCATAAGGCTTTTCTTCATAGAATTGATAGGTGATAAATGAGATGACATGAACAAGCCTGTCAACCCAGAGCCAGGCACTCAGTAAAGATCAACAATGTTCATTAAATCTGAAACCTACATTCCACTGGGATACATAATGCCAGGCAGAAAGGCCTTTAGGTATGTAACTAATTCCTGCTGAAGGTAGCAGAGTCCATGTTTTAATAGTCTGTGCCATTTTAGAGAAACTTTAAGGTTGTAGTGAACGCTGTTGGCATGATAGCATATGGAAAACATAAAATAAATACACTTTTCTCATCTGAAAAGATGAGAATAATACCTGCCCACAAGAAGAGGCGTAAAAGTGGACATTCAATGAGGTGAAATTTGTAAAACACCTAGCATATAGTGAGGACTTGGTCATTAAGGGCCTTTGTGGCGGGCAGCTGCAGTCACATCACCCTTCCCTCACCTTAGATCAAAGAATATAAGCTGGAGAAAAAAATCCATGAATAGAATCAACATAGGAAAAACCTTAAGTCCATCTTTTACTCTTCAGCAGAAATTGTATCTATGAGTAAGTTCTATGAATGTAAATGTGAGGCGTTCTAACCATAAATCTGGCAGTGTCAGGCAAAATACCAGAGTCTGACGATGTTGTGGCCTCATATTTGGATGGTGACCTCTCAAGTTTAGACCATCAAATATGCAAATGGATGGACATTCTTCATTGCACCACTACGACACTGATTATAATCCAGTATTACATAGTGAGTGCTTACAATGTGCCAGGCACTGTGCAATGCATGCACTCTGGATGTGCATTGATTTCTTTAATCCTCACAGTGAACTGATGGAGCAAGTCCTACTAGGATCACCATTTTCCAGGAGGGCATAGACTGATTTGGAACTGTCCAACATCACACAACTAGTAGGCGGTGGAATTGAGCTTGTCTGGCCCCACAGCCTGTGTTCCCAACTATACTATATCTGAGTGACAGACTCTGTCATTTTGGCTTTTTTAGGGAAACAACATGGCGTAGGAAACCTACCACCCTCATAAGCCAGGAAGGCCTAGGGAGTGATGGAACCAGGCAGTCCTAGGTTCCAATCCCAGCCCCAGCCCTTCCTATCCTTATGACGCTAAGCAAGAGACTGACTAACCTTTGTGAGAATCACTCTCCTCGTCAGTAACGTGGGGATCCCTACTGGAGTAATGCCTGTCTTGTTCCGTTGCCGTGAACGCTGAGTTACACGATGTGCATAATAGGCTTAGAACTGTGCCTTGCACATAGTAGGTGGTTAATTATTGCTCATTTCCTCCTCTTTAAAACATGATTTCATGGAATTTTCAGCCTCACTGAGATACTTACGATAGGTCTGGGAACTAAAGAAACCTCAGAAATCCAAATCAGTGGAGACATGTCTTCCACATGAACCTCTGTCAAATATTTTGTTATACGGATATACTTTCGTTATATGGATATGAATACTTTCTTATTTGTACATATGTTAGATGCAGTTTTTTGGTACATTTTTCAAAAATAAAAATACAATTTTTGATCACAAAAAGCCCCTCTCTGCTTGGGGTTTAGTGTTGACATGAAAAATAAAGCTATGATGATTCAAGAATTTAAAAGTTAAGATTTATACAAACAGACCAGTAATGCCCACAGATTAAAACCCAGTATTTCTTTTCCTTGTATTTTGTAGGTTCATCACCTACTCTCCCATAACTGCTTTTTCTTTTCATTAGACAAAACTTCCTGCAAATTTTTCCTAACTTTGAGTGATTTGCTGACTCTCGCTAGATACATTGTCCCTTTCCCTCCACCTCTGACACCCATTTTGCATGGTAACCAATGCAGTCTCCCCCACCCCACCCCCCTACCTTCCACTGGGAATGATCTCTTTATCAATAATCCGACCCTGGAAGCCCAATGGGTGACTTTTTAGTGCCCCCGACACCAATGCAGATGGGGGTTTTGGATCCCCAGTGTAATCCCAGCCTGAAATGTTACCAGGAGCCCCACGGCTCTTCAATTACATCTCTTGGCCTGTCAAGACCACAGCATCTCAAATTCAGTTAGCTGGTCTTTGGGTATCAGCCAAGGCCCAGCCTCTGCTCCTAATGACAGCCAGCTGAGGGGACACTGAGAGGGGCTAAATTCAATTTGCAGCCCTTCTAATGAGATTAGGGGAGCAGGGTTTTTTATTTTCTCCAAAGTTTGCCATGGGCAGGATGAATGATGGCCCAGGGATGAGCTGTCAACGTCAACAAAGGCTCTGAGCTGGGAGAGGGGGATGGGAAGCAAGGATGGGCAAAAGAAGGAGAGATTTTCCAGACAGAGCCAAGGAGCCCTGAGTAAGTCGCCTAGTAGGTGACAATGTCTGGTTGGCAGAGTATCACTCTGAGGACAGGATGCAAAGTCAAGACGAATCTGCAAGAAAGGCAAGTGCCAATCATAAGCAATATTCCCAGTAGAATCTCTCTTTTTTTTAATGCTTCTGAATTCTTTTCCATCCCTTTTAACTGACTTTTGAAAAGTCATTAAACAAACTACATTTCTTAAAGTAGGCCAACTCACAAGAATTTCTCTAATAAAAGAGCAAGATTTCCATTGCTCTTTAGCCTGGAGCAGCTCAGTCCAGCACATCTCTTGGCCAAGCAGGCCTGTGGATCTCCCACCAGGGTAGCTCCCATGAGCTGGAATCTGGACCAGCCAGGACCTCCGATGCATGTACTGTGTTGCAGGTGATGATGAGGAGCTGGAAAGTATTTCACTTGATGTGGAGTAACTTTAGGGTGAGGTGTGATGTGCAGGCATTTTTCATGGGTGTTCTAGTTAGCACCTGCCTGTGTTTGGCACCATAGCTGGGAGTAAATACTGACTCCTCCCTGAGTAGCTTCAGCTCAGATGCAGAGATAGAGGAAATTGAGTCGAATATTCTTCTGTGTCAATGTGAGTGTGATAGAGGGAAATCTCCTTAGGGAATCAAGAGGGGAAGAGGTCTCTGTGATTGGGAGACACCAAGAAAACTTTGTTTTTAGGAGGTGGCCTTGAACTGTATCTTGGACCAGGGTGGTATCTAGGAAGGCCAAGAGAAGAGACCCAGACATTGGCTTTGTAGCTGAAAGTCTCAGTGCTTCTACTTATAAGCCCAGCTCTACCTTGATCCAGGGTCATTCCTGGTGGAGACTACAATGGTCCTGGACCCCAGGCCTGAATCTTGTCCTCTGAGTACTGATTTGTTCACTGTGCCTTCTTAGAGCTCCTCAGAGATGGTCCATATGCACAGCAGAACTCCTGCCCAGCTTCTGGTCCCACCATTGCATCCTCCATTGGTGTGAAAATCCTGCACTAGAGCTTGGCTGTGGCCCTGACATATTGAGTTGCCTAGATACCCAAGTTCTTCTCTAGATAGCAGGAGTTGGGGCTCACATACTTTGTCTGTTTTTCCCCCAGTCACTGTCTGAAGCCTTGTTCAGAATGGACCAATAACCAGGGATCACGACATTGCTGCCCTTCCAGTACTTCCCTGTCATATGGGAATCCACCCAAACCAGGGCTTTTACTCAGCTTCAGAGCAGGTCAACTTAAGTTAAAACCCTTCTGGGCACCTAATAGGCACTCATTAAATATGTATTGGCTGAATTGGGTCCATGGAGGAGGAAATACTTGATTGGGGCTTGAGTGTGGGAGCTTTTAGACAAGTGACTAGGAGTGGGAAGGAATTATCCCTAAAGGGGAAAGCTCAGAGTCAGGGTCTTGTTGCTTATGTTCTAAGAACAACAGTTTCTCTCCTTTCACTCTTGATGGCCAAGTTTAGACCCCCATTGCCCAACAGTCTACAGATCAGCTCATCAGGGCCCTTGGTCCCCCAGGAGGCCCTTGATCACTCAGAAGGGCCTGGTGATAGACCCTGTAGTTTGCCTGCTCACGGGAAGATACTGCTGATGTCCACATATCAAGAGGGTTATTCTGCTGGCACCACAGTCTGACCTTGGCCATCAGTCAGATTAAGTATAGGGGCATGTCATGGCTGGAACTCTCAGAGTATATTCTCCATACAAAACACAAAACCCCTTCAGGAACTGTGAAGATCCTGTTGAATTGTTGGGCCTGGACTAAACTGGGTTATCAATCCAATTCCCACAGGTCCTTATAGGCCCAATGCTGTAGAAAGAGACAGTGCCAGTCAGGACTGATTTGGTGGTGTGGCTACTTTTATGTTGTGAATAATTCCTGTATCCTTTTTTCTTATTCCACCAACTTTGATTAAAATTCCTTGTGAAAAGATATTCTGTTTCAGGGGATTTTTGTGCCATGGAGAGATGGAGACACCAGAAATTCAAGCCAAAGGCCTGGGGCCTCATTGGCTCTTCTCCACTCTACCTCGAAGGGCAACTGTTTAGGTCCCAAAAAGGAAGGCCTGTCCCTGGAATGTGCTGTCTCAGGGCACTTCGTATGAATGCATGAGGCAGCATCCATTGTGGAAAACCACACAGGATCATCCAGTCTCACCAGTTGATTCTACGTTAATAAACCCCAGCCCATGTCCATTGTTCACATCTCAAGCAAATTCTGGAGTGGAGAAATGATCTGGAAGAAGCCAAAAATAATAAGAATGGCAAGGATACAAAATGACCAGGGATCACTGCACGATGCTTATTAATGGAAGACCAATTCCTCAGGAATCAGTTATAAAGCACATTTTTATCACAAGGGATATTCATGTCTATTTTCTTACATGAGTTTACACAAGTATGTGAAGAAGGTGACTGTCTTAGCTTTGTTGTAACATAGAACTGTGCTATAATAAAATACCAGAAACTGGCAGCTTATAAACAGCGGACATTTATTTTTCACAGTTCTGGAGGTTGGGAAGTTCAAGGTCAGGGCACTACCAGATTTGGTGTCTGGTGAAGACCCACTTCTGGTTCAAATAAGGCATCTTCTTTCTGTGCCTTCACATGGCAGAAGAGACAAGGCAGCTTTCTGGGACCTCTTTTTATAAAGCCACTAGTCCACCCTCATGACCTAATCACCTCCCAAAGGCCCCACCTCCTAATATCACCACATTGTTGATTAGGCTTCAACGTGTGAATTTCAGGGGCACACAACATTCAAATCACAACAGTATCCTAATTCGCATGTTAAACATGAGGAAGCAGAGGTACTGCAAACTTAAATGAGTCACCCAAGTTCAAGCATGGGTGAGCCTAGCATGCAAGGCCAAGTCTGTCTGACACCAGAAACACGGCTTTATGCACTCTGCTACATTTCATCTTAGTACATAACCTATGTGCATAGGATGGACTGAAGCCCTCTTCCTTCTCCTCTGACTTCACCCCATGCAGAGTTCCAGACCCTTCTACCCATCTAAAATGGTAGAACTCATGGCCCATCAGGAAAGGATCCTCAGGGAGTGGTTCCTTGTGAGTCAGCTTCAAAGTGTCAGAGAACGAACCTCACTCCTGTTTAGGAGCCCCCTAAAAATGTGGAATGTGGTACAAAGAACCCCAGGCTGGTGATACTATTTGGTTGTGTCTCCACCCGAATCTCATCTTAAATTGTGGCTCCCGTGATTCCCACATGTTGTGGGAGAGACCCTGTGGGAGATAATTCAATCATGGGGGCGACTTCCCCCATATTTGTCTCATGGTGATGAATAAGTCTCATGATATCTGATGGTTTTATAAGGGGAAACCCCTTTCACTTGGTTCTCATTCTCTCTTTGCTTGCTGCCATGTAAGAAGTGCCTTTTGCCTCCTGCCATGATTGTGAGATCTCCCCAACCACGTGGAACTGTGAGTCCATTAAACCTCTCTCCTTTATAAATTACCCAGTCTCAGTATATCTTTATCAGCCGCATGAAAACGAACTAATACAGTTAGTCTCCACAGCCCCCCTGTTTCCAGCTCCCCCTGTGATCTTGGGCAAGGGACTTTCTCTTTCTACTCCCGATTCCCTGTTGGCTCTTTGCCAGTTCCAATGCTCCCAGATTCTAATTCTCCAGCTGTCCAAATCTTGTGAATGGACACTCAAACACATTTCTTGTTACCTACAAATTACAGTTTGCTTTCATTCTCCTCTTCCGTCCCAGTCTTCCCTACTTGTTGCAGAGTTCAGCAATGCACAGAGTTTCGCCAGTGCACTGGGGCTGCTAAAAACACCCCGAGGGCCCGCCCCTCCCAGGGCGATGCCAGACCAGAGGATGGAGCCCTGGGTCTCTTCACTTTGCGCCACATTATCACAGAAAGGTGGATTAGAAGTTATCTCCGCTCTGCTTTCTCTCAGAGCTCCTTGGCAACGCAGCCACCTCGATATAAATATACACCAGAAACGTGCGCAACCTCATACTCCACGGCGAGGCCTCCAGAGGCCCCAGGGCAGATACCGCCAGGGACCAAGGACATCAGGAGATCCCCAGGACACAAAGGAGTGCCAGCCTCAAACGCTTCAAGGTCGAATGTGGCACCCATCAAATAAAACGCCTGTGATCCTGTTAATTCTCTGGCACCCCATTCCAAAAGCTGGAGGTCTTTAATCTCTCTGAATAGCCAAATATTTCACAGTTGATGCTTCTTTTGCATTCTTTATAATTAAACAAAGTGCCAAATTTTTAATACCTTTCCTGTGTTTGTCTTTCTCTCCCTGGTGTTGCTAATGTAACACATTCAGTTCGAATCTCTGTTGTTTTTGGTCATTGACTGTTTCAAAACCTAAAAGAAAAGAGTGAGATCTTTCGAAGAGTGGAGATTAAAATCGAACACAATGAAGGAGCTACTTCTGAATGTAATAATGTGGAACACTTTGAAGTCGAATTAATTAAAGGAAACATAAACCAATCCATTCCTGGCTCCATGTTAAGACTCCAGCTTTTTAGACTCCGGCTGTCTAAAAGACCTTGAGATATTCAGGAGACCAGTGTAAATCAGTTCTTTTGCTTAGCACAGGCTCAGGGGCCTGCCACTTTCCTCTCGTTGGTGCTCTCTTTGGTAGAGCCATAGATAGAACCAGCTACAAACTTGATTCAGGCATAAGCAGGAGACACACATCAGCATAAATGAGGCTCCAAAAAAGGCCCTCTTGCTTGGAGACACAGGAACCAGACTCCCCAAATGTCTCTCACTTATACAGCAATCCTCTTCAGACTTAGGAGGTTTTGTCAGACATTTTCAAAACTACAGGGAACCTGGAAAGAAAATACAATAAAGAGATCAGAGACCTAAAGTGCCAGACCAAAGAGAAGAACCAGAAAAAGCAAGACGTGCTCATTGTAAATATTTTGAAACTGTATTCTTATCTCAGTTCAGTGCTGTGTACTGTCTTTTCTCTGATAATTGTAAATATTTAATGTGTTATAGCTCCATCTCCTTACTGATACGGGAAACATGAATAAATCCACACGGACAGGACGTGTGTTTTCCACTTGCAGACTGCCTGAGAGAGTGAGCATCAGGAGGAGCTGCTGTGAACAGCTGCACAGGCTGTGGCCTGTACAAAAGTGCCTGGTGGAGGGGCCTGGAAAAGATGTCCCATCCCCCTGGCTCAGAGAGGGACAGAAGAAGGAGTCACTGTTCATTCTGAGCAAAAAGCCCTTTTGCATATTTCATTAGAGCTAGCGGCTATGTGTGTGTGCTTTTTAGCGATTTACATTTTACTAGTGTGAGGGGAACTGAGCAGAGCTCACGGAAAAAGTGTTCCTGTTTATTGAAATAAAAATTCCAGAATTTTTTTCAGTCTCAGTATGATTTTCTCTAAAACTAAAGTACAAAAATGTTTATGCAGTTTCCCCTTTTCATTTCCCTCAGCAGCCGAGGTCCTCTCTTGGGATCTGATTTTCCTTGCAAACTGACCAAGGGAAGCTTCCAGAAGCAACTATCCACTACAAGAGGAAGGAAGGTGTGGCCATGAGGGAAGATGGCGGCTCCAGAGGCCCTGACTCTGCAGAGACCTCGGTGCTGCCTCCTAGCCTGCCTGACACCTGACTTGGTTTGCACCAGCAGGTGTCCAGGCCTCCATGGAGTCTTCACTTCTCCAGCCTTCCCATGCCACCATTCTTGATCAGGTTGCATCTCACCTCTGTGGTTTCCTACCTCCTGCAGATGCTTCAGCTCCACCACTGCAGCCAATGCTGCCTGCTTCCTCCGGTGACAGCAGCAAAGCAGACAGCAGTGGCCTTGGAGGCTCTGGGTAGACCCGTTGTCATGCATTGTCTTCCACGGTTACTCTGGCACCTTTCCTTTACCTGGAAAATATCCCTGAGCTCAAACATTCAACTTACATCTTGGAGTCATGACAAATAAAGGAAGACGGCTTTGGTAACTCAGTAAAGCTTGGGGCTGCAGTCTTGATGAGGAGGGCAAGTTCCGAGTCCAGATGGCTTGAATTCCAACGCAGCTCTGCAGCTTACACACAGCGGGCCCCTGAGCATGGGATCTGCTGGCCTCAGTTTCCTCATTTTTAAAGAGAGGGTAGTAACAATAGTTCAAGCCTCATAGGG
The DNA here is from genome assembly GCF_007565055.1 of Rhinopithecus roxellana. Classification (NCBI taxonomy): domain Eukaryota; kingdom Metazoa; phylum Chordata; class Mammalia; order Primates; family Cercopithecidae; genus Rhinopithecus; species Rhinopithecus roxellana. Next base: position 88,694,293 of record NC_044554.1, read on the forward strand.
TTGTCCTGAAAATTAAGGATTAACACTTGTGAAGTTGCTTAGAGTAGTACTTAAAGGACTAAGTGGTTGATTAGCTTAGCTATTATTCGGTTAACTATTCTTATGATTATTATTTCCAAATGGCTTGACAGTCAATGGGTGGTAGAACCCCAGAAACCTTTACTGCTTTCCAAATGGCCTTCCAAATCTGATGCTCAGTTGCCATGTTAGGGAACTCCTAAGGCAGAGTAGGCATGGTAGGCACACATAACACACACATAAAAGTACCAAACACACACAGGAATACACACACGTGCACACACAAACTGAACCATGCCGCCATATGCATACACATGTACATACGTGCATAACTTCAGGAACAGTCTAGGGTAGAATCTCCAATCAAGGTTCCATGGGAGATGACAGACTTTACTTGGCTTAGCTATCATCCAACGGATGCCTGGCCTAGATACCAAGATGCCACGGTACAAACTGTGAGATGTGCCAGTGCCGGGTCTCTCCTGGGTCTGCAGAAGGCCAGCTCACAGAGGTGCCCTGTGGGTGAATGGGATTTTCTTCAGAGTCCTAGCTTAGGATACTGCGAAGACCACTGAGAATGCCAGCTTTTACCCTCTCTCCCTCCCCCAGAAGAGGTTTCAGGGGATTCTACAGGCTCACATTAAAGGCCTCAGGCTGGACGGTCCCAGCTGCTGCTATTATTTCAACACATGGATGCAGGTAGTGATGGAGTCCCTGATGGCTGCTCCTCCAGAGAGACTATGTAGCAATGCTAAAGTTCCCTGGCCTGCTACAGAGTGCCTGCCCAATAAAGAGTTGCTGAACAAATGACCAAAATATAACAATAAATCCCAGCTCAGCGACTTACTGGCTAATAACCCTGGGTAAGTCCATACCCTTCCTTTACCTTAACTCCCTGCTGCATAAAATGGAGATAATCATAACTACCACAGGTCTGCAAGGGGACTAGATGTTAAACCAGGCCAGAGACTCAATGCACAATGGTAGCTTTCCTCTCAGAAGTGGCAGGGAACCCAGGGAAGTGCAAGCAAGGGACTTTCTCTTTAGGATGAGCATCTGTGGACTTTGCACTTTGCCATGGAGCCAGGAAGAATGGTGCCTGAGCAAAAGTCTGTGATGAGGACACTTCTAGTGAGGAAAAACCATTCCACCCTTGGCCCGCTGTGGGGAGGGCACAGTGCAATCCTCCCTCTGTGGGAGGCTCAGATGGAGTGTGTGCTGCATTTCACAGCTCAGGTCCCCAGCTGGTGAGACAGGGGCAATCTGCCCAGAGCTCACCCTGAGAGGTGGGAATCTCCTTGGGCTTTTGCCATCTTTATCAGTTTTATGGCCTCTTTTTGTTTTGCTTATTGAATTTGTCTTTGAGGAGAAAGGACTAGGTTTGGGAGCAGAGAAAGCAAGAAGCAAATGTGTTTGGACCAAGGTTCCAACAGCAACTGAGCATACCACAGAACCTCGCAGCAGAGAGAGCAGCCCTGCTTATGGAATAAAAGACAGTAAAGCCGAACACAGTCCCTTTGGACCTTAATCAAACAGGCTCGTCTGATTAAAATTCTAGGACAGTCTCCCAAAGGCTGATTTTCTAGATGCCCCAAGGTGTTTCCAAATATTTCAATAGCACAAAACATTGGGATATACTGAGACAGAGTTCAATACATACAAAATTTACTTTGATTCATAATAATAAACACACTCACACATGCTAAGCTGTAGGGTTTATTTGGATGCAGGGTCTGTCAGAAAATCATGAGAGTGTGCTGCAACCCCAGAGAGGTGGAAATCATTACACCAGACAACTATTTTATGTCCCTCTTTGGACTTGAAGGCCATAAATATTCTTCCCACAATTTCCACCTGTATTTCGCAAATGTGATGTAGAGAATTACTCTATGCTCTTTAACCTGTCTTTTTCTGTGGTTTTGAAGATCACTTAATAGTTTTCCTGAATCTTATAACATCTTTATTATGTGAGACAGGGGATTCTCTCTTTACAGCTCTTTCTCTACTCTCAGCCTCAGCCCCTTCCCACACCTAAAGATGTGTGTCGTTCATTCATTTCTTTATTCAATGAATGTTCAGTAAGAGCCTATTACAACTCATGCTAGTAACTGGGGATGTACACTGAACAAGACAGACATGGTTTTAGCTCTTAAGAAGCTCACAGTCTAGTGAGGAGACAGAAAATATGTCAACTTACATGAATGAGAATGTAATTAAGAGGTGATGCTGTGGTGTGCCACCTAGATCCCCACTCAGCACAGGAGAACTTATTCTGCAGCTGCTGAGAGTTCCACCAGAACACAGACTCTGCTGGACCCTCTTGGGGACTGCCTCAGCTGAAGACGGCTGCCTCATCCAGGGTCATGGCCCCTTCCCAGGGCAGTCCACATCCAATGTCATTTCACCCTGTGCCCCACTCTGGATGACTCTGAAGGACCATCCTAGCTTCTGAGTTCCCACATTCGCAAACCCACCTTGGCTGCACCTTCCTCTTTCCATTTGACTGTTGACCTGGAAAGCAGCCAGAGTTGTGTTCTCAACCAATGTCCCTTCCTCCACCAACTCTTAGAAAGAAGATAGCAGAAAGCAAAAAAAGAGTACTTATGATATTCTGGAAGGTGACAATCTCCAGAAACAGGGAGAGCTGGGGTGATGGTGGCAAGAATCTTGAAGACAGTGCATTCATGAGGTTGTGACTTTTTCATATTCCACTGTTTCAGAGTATTATAGAACCAAATAGGAAAGAATGCTCCCTCAACCAGGCAATAATACATTGGTGAAAACGTGGAAATTACTGGAAACTGGATTTAAAGCTGTGAATATTAATGTACATTTCAGCCATAGAACTGAGAACAGGAATCGACTATCACTGGTAAATAAAGCATATAGCCAGGGGCAATCCACATAAGCTATGTGTTGATAACACTAGGCTTAAACTGCATTCACCTTTTTGAAAATGAGCAATGCTTCTGAACAATTTAATGGTACTAGATAATTGGAATTTAAAATGGAATATATACCAAGAACAATAAAAGAAAAAGTATATTCTTCATTTAAAAATTTAAAAAAGGAAAATCAAGGAAGTATGACAATTAGAAACCGCAAAAGAATAAAGCAGATTTCAGATTAAAATATATAAATTGTAACAACAAATATAAGTAGATTAAATTTATCTGATAAGAGTTTCATACAGCATGGAAAAAACAATTTCAACCTCAGACACAGACACATAAATACATTAAAGTAAAAATTTAATCAAAAGTATATCATACAATTACCAACAAACAGAAAATGGCAGTCCTGATTTTAATGTGAGGTGTCAAAAATTACCAGTGGATGAGGTAGGAAGTCTTTCTCTTCCTCTTTTATCCACTTTGTTTCTTTTCCCTTCACCTTCTGAAGATGGAGATCAGCTTCAAGGACAGAGTTGAGGACGAAAAAGCACTATATTCTACATAGTGGGAATGTGGGGTCGTAGGGTTGGAACATGGTAAGACATGACATGTCACCACATTATATGAGACAAGAAGAATAAAGGTTGGAAGAAACTGTGGGAAGTACAGACAATATTATGCAACCTTAAAAAAAAGAAGGAAATTCTTGCAACAACATGGTTGAACCTCGAGGACATTATGCTGAGAAACAAGCTAGTCACAAAAGTACGAACACCCTATGATTCTATTCATATAAAGTATCGAAATCAGTGAGAATTATAGAAACAGAAAGTAGAAAGGTGGTTACCAAGGGGTGGGGGGATTTAGTATTTAGTAGGTCTGGAGTTTCAGTGTTGCAAGATAAAAAGATCTATTCTAGAGATTTGTTGCACAACAATGTGAATGTACTTAACACTACTCAACTGAACACTTAAAAATGTTTCAGAGGCCGGGTGCGGTGGCTCATACCTGTAATCCCAACACTTTGGGAGGCCGAAGCGGGCAGATCACCTGAGGTCGGGAGTTCCAGACCAACCTGACCAACATGGAGAAACCCCTGTCTCTACTAAAAATACCAAATTAGCTGGGTGTGGTGGTGCATGCCTGTAATCCCAGCTACTCGGGAGGCTGAGGCAGGAGAATCGCTTGAACCCGGAAGGCTTGAACCCGGAAGGCGGAGGTTGCGGTGAGCCTAGATCTTTCCATGGCACTCCAGCCTGGGCGACAAGAGCGAAACTCCATCTCAAAAAAAAATGTTTAAGAAGGTAAATTTTATGTTATTTTTTACCACCATAAAAAAAGAAAGAAGAAGGAGAAGGCAACAAGATAAAAGGAATAGGCCTAACTGGCATTTACAGAACGTTTCACCCAACTGCGGCAGAATACACACTTTTTTCTTCGGTACACAGAACGAACATTCTCCAGAATAGACCATAGCTTAGCATAGCTTAGGGCACAAAATAAGTCTCGATAAATTCAAAAAAAGTAGGAATCAGATCAAATATCTTTTCTGACCACAATGGAATAAAATTAGAAATCATGCCAGTTATTCCTGCACCTTGGGAGGCCAAGGCAGGCGGATCACCTGAGGTCAGGGGTTTGAGACCAGCCTGGCTAACATGGCAAAACCCTGTCTCTACTAAAAATACAAAAATTGGCCAGATGTGGTGGCAGGTGCCTGTAATCCCAGCTACTCGGCAGGCCAAGGAAGAATTGCTTGAACCTAGAAGGCAGAGGTTGCAGTGAGCCTAGATCGTGCCACTGCACTCCAACCCGGGCGACAGAATGAGACTCTGTCTCCAAAAAAAAAGAAAAGAAAAAAAAAAGAAAAAGAAATCAATGACAAGAGGGTACTTGTGTTTGAAAACTACAGAAACACATGGAAATAAAATTGTCTGTTGGTGCACATATCACCACTTTAGAATGGCTCAGAGCCTCCCAGTTCACCTCATAGTGTAAGTTGCAGTAATCCTCTGGGGCATAACCAGAATCTTTGTTCTAGAACTTGGAATTGGAATCTCCCTAGAATCTAAAGATTTTGCTGTTGTTAACCATTTGACACTTTGTGATGTCACAATATCTTCTTACATCTTTATTAAATATATGCTTCCTCAAAGTACTCTAGGATATATGTTAATTTTTTAATTAACATTTTTAATTAAAAAGATAAAAGAAACAGGACAGTGTTGCTAAGAGAGTTCTTTTAAAATAGGAGAATGACTATCTGGGAATTCTAAAAAATAGATTCCAATGTCTCCTTTAAATATTTGAGAGAGAAACAAGCAAAAATTAGAATTGCAAACTTTCTTTTTTTAAATGAAGCACCAATTAGGAACTAGACTTTCTCAAAGAACCTCATGGTTTTCCAAAAATTAAAAAAAAATCTATAGCGACACACTTGGCCACAATGTAGTAAACCAGAAATTAAAAACAACTATTTAAATTAAATCTCAAACTACTTATAAAGGATAAACCTTTTTTTCTAAAATTCTTCAAAGAGCAAAAAAACGGGTAATACAAATTATTCAGAAAGTAATGTCTATAAAAATATGCCATATGAAATATGTGGAATTTGGCCAAAGCTACATGAGAGGAATATTCTTAGCTGAAATGTTTAAATTATTAAACAAACAATTGAAATAAAACAATAGTGAATTCAAATAATTAAGCTATAAAAATTTAAAAATAGGATAAAAGAAAGGAAAATTTAATAAAGATCAAAGCAGAAATTAATCATTTTAAAGTGATAAAGTTAAGAAATAATTCTGAGCTGATTATTTGAAAAGACCAACAGGTATCTAACAAGCTAATTTTTTAAAAAATTAAATAAATAACATTAAACATGGGAAACATAATATAATTTTTTTCAAATTTTAAGTATTGACTTGATCATAATACCTCACAACTGGTTAATGATTTGGAAAGACCAATGCTACCTCTTTAGTCATAACAAATTCCAAATTCATTCCAGATAAAATATAAGAATAAAGCATAAGTAAATATGTATATTACCTTATGGTAGAAGATAGTCTACAAATCTGGTATCAAAGGCAGCAGCCATAAAGAAAATAATTGATCAACTGCCTCACATTAAAACTTCTATATAGGGGGAAAAACCCTAAAAGGTAAATGACAAATTAAGAAAATATTTCTAATATATGTGATAAAATATTAATGACTAATATATAAAATGCATGACTAAAACAATAAATAGAAATACAATTAATAAAATTGGCATCTCAAAATTCAAATGCAAAAATTTGAAATATTTGGGGCTTTTTAGTCGTGACAGATATATCCATTCAAATATAACTATTTCAACTGTTGAACTGGAAAACATTAAAAGAGTAACATCACTTTTTAATATAAACTGTCTGGATTGTAGTGGGATTATGTATCAAAAAGTCATAATACATATACATAATTCTACTAGAATTACACTTCTAGGAATTATCCTAAGGAAATAATCTGAGAAACATGTAAATATTTAGTTACAAAGATGCTTGCTATGGTTTTGTAAAAATGATATCCCCAAATTGGGAACAGAATACCAATTTTTGGCAACAGGAGATTGGTAGACTTAATTGTGAATCCTCTATTTGATGGACTACTATATAATCAATAAAACTTATGTGGTACATCTATATTTGTTAACCTTGAAAGATGCCAACAATATGTTCAGTTAAAAGAGCACACTATACTCTAAACAGCAGTAAGTCATTTTTGAAAAATATGTATATATCTATACATGTGTAGACATGTACATATGTCTTTTCTTTCAGACATTTCCCTTACTGATTGGTGAGATTGGAAGCTACTTGGTCTTTTAAGTTTTCCATGCTGAAATATGATGTATTATTTTTTATAAGAGAGAAGAGAGAAAACATTAAATAAAACCTATTACAACATTTTTTAAAATATAGGCATTGGGCTATGGTACAGCTACATACTTCTGTGATTGTATTCTATTACGCATGTTTTACCGGTATCAATTAACATGTTCCTTTTGTCTCTCTAGCCATAATTCCCTTGAGGACAAGCGCTGTTACCGTCTTTGTATGCTTAGCACTTCATCTAGTGTTTTATACATTGTAAGCATCATTAAATGTTGGTATTTTAAGAGGAAAAAAAAAGAAGGCAGGGAGGGAGGAAAGGGGAGACAAAAATGAAGGGGAGAAAGAGTGGAAGGGAGGAAGAGGAAAGGAAGGAAAGGAGGGAGGAAGAAAAGGAGGAAGAGAGGAATAGAGAAAGATGGAGGGATGGAGAAAGAGAGAAGAAAGAGGAAAAGAGGAAGGGAGAGAGAAAAGAAGCGTAAATAAAGGGAAAAGGAAGAAAGGTGAGGGGGGAAGAAAATTTGGTTATAGGCATCATTTCTGCACAAATACATTTTTATTTCCTGGAATTGAAACCAAAATCCCAACCACAGCAGTGTCTTATGCCCAGTCCACATGTCTGCCATGTTGCTCTGTTTTGAATGCCTGGTAATGCTGTTGGATACAACAGTGTTTTAGGGCTCCAGCCAGTAAGATCCTGTCTAAGAAAACATTTTCCCACAAGGTATCTTGCCCTTCACAGATATTTGCTAACACATCAACAGCTGGAGCACAGCATATAACAGTTTCTCAATCATTAGCAGACATTACCTAATTGATAAGGGTGTCCTTCTAAGCAGCCTGTTCCCAGTTCTGTGTGACACACAATCATTCCCTTTCCCTGTGACATCAACATTTCTGGCTGAGCCATTGGAGGGGAACTCCTTTTCCACCCAAGATAAACTGGAATCTGGGGCTAGAAGCATTCCCCTAGGGTCCCCACAGCCGCATTCTCCCACCAACTCCCACCTCCTCAGTCCCCAGAGTGCTTGATTTCAGCCATGTGGCTGCTCCTCAGGCCTTGCTGAGGTTGACAGCAGTGCAGCTGTAGCTCTTCACCAGCTCCCTGTGACAGCGGGAAACAGATTGGAAGAACCAGGCATTTGGTGTCAATGGATGCGCACACATGAACCGCTGAGGCTGGGATCATCCCTCCCTCTCTCTTTTCCTGTGACTCCCCCTACAAAACTGTACATCAACATTGAAATTGGCCATCTGGTCTTTCCTGGCAATAGGCTCCTTGTGATATTTCAATAACAGTGCTTGGAGATGGCCTGTGAACCCAGGAAAACAAGGACCCTGGCCACCGATGGCCAGCTCAGGCCAAGGTGCAGACAGATGCACAGGAAGAGCCCAGATGGCAGGAAAGAGCCTAAAATGAAGCTCTAAGCAAGCCCAGCTCCTGCCTCGTCCAGTGCTCACTGACCCACCCAACGGGTGTTGAGTGTCCTTGGCATGCCCTGCAATACGATTGCAAAGGAAATTTTTGCTACCAAATTGGTCCCTAGCCCCTGAGATTAGAGGAAAGACACATAATCAGTAGGCGAGAGAACACAGGAGTTTGCTGTCTGTGGGCCTTTTTCTTAATAAATGAAAGGTTGATTTATCTTATCTTTGTCTTACAGCATAATGGGGAATTTGGACAAATAGACCCAGCTTCAAACACTGGTTCTGCCGCTGCTGGCTTTATAACTTAGGGCAAATTTGTTTCTGTCAGCTTCTATTTTCTCATGTGGCCCTTGGAAGGATCCAATAAGAAAACCTACATAAATCCCCGGTCTGCAGTAAGTTCTCAGTAAGTGCAAGCTTTCTAAAAAAAAAACCAATGTGCATGAAGATGTATAGATATATATGTCTAGATGGCCAGTTTTCCCCCTTCGTTGGCATTATCTTCCCATTCCACAGAAAAGTGTGTGGTTATTAGCAGAGCTGTCTGAAATCCAAAGCAATGCAAATGGTGCCCAGTGTCATCTCACCCAGCAATAGGTCTCTCATAGGTGAGGAGCTTGAGGCCTATAGAGGGACAGTGAGGGTACAACTGGATCCTCAGAGTCTTGGCCCCAAACCTCATCATTTGCTATGTATCCCTGGCTGCACCCCATGTTGGTGGAGTTGGGTAACTGGGCACGGGCCTGCTCTCAGTTCTCCTCCATGAGGGGGACGCCACAGTGTCAAACCAGTCCCTATCCAGCCTAGGCTCTAGAGCAGTCAGATGTGGCCTCTTGATGACTCAAAATAATTTCTCCATATTTCCCTAGTTTCCTGTTCTCATCAAGGTTTAGCCTCCACTGGAGTGCTAACCCTAAGATTTTTGCTAAAATAGCCCTCTGTGGAAAGATGCTGTGGGTCTGAAAGAAGCCCTCATGCCCTTTGACTTGTGTCTGGGTGGCTGCACACTGGCTGGCTTTGGGTCCTGGCTGATGAATGGATTCAACAGCCATATCCCATACCTTCACCACCACGGTGCCCGGTCACTGGGTGGGGTCAGGGGCCACCTCCATCACCGTTGGTGGCCAAGGGAGACCATGCTGGTTTCTGATCCCCCACCATCCCCCACCCCTTGTAAAGTGCAGAGGGGCCCTGGGCTGGTCTGCCTTGTTTCAGCTTTTCCATCTGATCTTGCAGGGTCTCCCAATCCTGGGAGGCCTTTGGCATTCACCCTTCTCCCTCAGGGGTACTGACTGTTTCCTTCTAGGTAGGAAGGAATTATTGTAAGGATCTCTTCCAGTTCCAACCTCATGGGATTCTTGTGGTGCTAATCTCCCGGTCTCTCCTTGTTTTGCAGGACACTGCCCTAGGCCTCTCTCCAGCCCCAGTTATAACTGGACCAGAGAGCATGGGGCCCTTCCTCGCATCCTCACTCCCGCCCCACTTAAGAATCTGCATCTCCAGAGAGAAGGACGCTGTGCAGAGCTCCACCTCCAATCACCTGAGCACATGGGCACAAATGACATGACTTTTCCTTGTCATGAGAATCCATCGGAGACCGAACTAAGTAAACTTTTATTTCCATATCTCATTCTCTTGAAGAGAACACAGCCATAACTCTACAGAGGATAAACATACACAGTCTAATCTTTCTCCTGGCTGGGACAGTTTGCTGAAATTGGTGAAATGATGCAGACCCCGCTGAAATGGCTTGATAAGCGTTGTAAGTCCCATTTTGTGATTATTAAATAGGGAGGGTAATCCTGCTGCTTCTGGTCATTTTTTTTAAAAACCCTCTCTCTTACCTGAATCTAACTTCTTCTCATGTTGCACTGTGGTTTATACATATGTTGAGCTCATGTGTCTACCAACGTGTGTGCATACGTGCAAATTGGACTTCTTTGGGAGAGTGTCTGTGCCTCTAATTCCACTCTCATTTTATGATTCCCTCACTGGGTTGTTAGTGACATCATGAAAGAGAAATCAAAGTTTCAATGATTCATACTGCACAAGAATTAAGCTGAAGTAAAAATAGCTTATGCATTTTTCAATACACAAAGATTTCTTTTCTTAGAGCAGCCGTCAGCAAACTACAGACTACCGGCCAAATCTGGCCCATAGCCTGTTTTTGTATGACCTGTGTTAGCTACAAATTTACATTCCCATTTTTAAATGGTTGCAAAAATCAAAGGTAGAATACTTCCCGACACAGGAAAATTATATGGGATTCAAATTTCAGTGTTCATAAATAAAGTTTTATTGGAACACAGCCTTCCTCATTGATTTATTCATCATCGGTGACTGTTTTTCATGCTACAAAGGTGGGGTTGAGCCTGTAAGCAAAAAATATCTACTACCTGGACCTTTACAGGAAATGTCTGCTGATTTTCTTTTTTTTTTTTTTTTTAATTTTTTTTTAAATTATACTTTAAGTTCTAGGGTACATGTGCATAACGTGCAGGTTTGTTACATATGTATACTTGTGCCATGTTGGTGTGCTGCACCCATCATCTCGTCAGCACCCATCAATTCATCATTTATATCAGGTATAACTCCCAATGCAATCCCTCCCCCCTCCCGCCTCCCCATGATAGGCCCGGTGTGTGATGTTCCCCTTCCCGAGTCCAAGTGATCTCATTGTTCAGTTCCCACCTATGAGTGAGAACATGCGGTGTTTGGTTTTCTGTTCTTGTGATAGTTTGCTAAGAATGATGGTTTCCAGCTGCATCCGTGTCCCTACAAAGGATGCAAACTCATCCTTTTTTATGGCTGCATAGTATTCCATGGTGTATATGTGCCACATTTTCTTAATCCAGTCTGTCACAGATGGACGTTTGGGTTGATTCCAAGTCTTTGCTATAGTGAATAATGCCGCAATAAACATACGTGTGCATGTGTCTTTTTAGCAGCATGATTTATCATCCTTTGGGTATATACCCAGTAATGGGATGGCTGGGTCATATTCATAAGTCTTTTTTTTTTTTTTTTACAAATCTATTTTTTCATATGCTTCCACAGATGGATGAACTGGAAATCTGAGAGGGAATGGGATTTAAAGAATGTTCTCAACGTGACTGAACCCAAAGAGAAGCAGACATTTATGCACATGAGGTGCAGATCCCTTCTAATTCCTCTGCTGTGCACTGCCCATCAGAAGATATCCCAGCCCCATGGAAGAGCTGTTGAAATGCCCATTAAGAAAAATTGATTCTGAAGTATGACATCATGTCCTTGAAGATACACGATATCATGACAAGACGTGATATAATGTCCTGTGCAAATAGAAATTGCGTTTTCAGAGACCTGGTTGCTTCAGGAGGAAAGATACGGCTGTAAAAATAAAATCATAATTTATGAAACTGATGTTTGTGGTAGGAATGTTCAGCATTGAGGACTCCTCTTTACCATGAACCCCAAATTTTATGTTAGAGCCTCTGTGACCAGTTGCTCACCTCCTTTGCTCTTTTATTGACAAAAACTCATAAGGACTGAGTTTTTCATGCTTATTTATTTATTTATTTATTTATTGACTTCTACCTTCACACAGTAATATTGCTCAGGAAGGTTACTTTCAAATTCAACTTCTTACATACCATTGAAGTAACATCAGGGGAGAATTCTTAGAACTTCTTTTTATTAAAAAAAATTCTAATGAGAACACTGTGGGATTATTCATTTCAATGCAGCAGGAAGTTTCAGAGAAAATAATATGCATATATTTTCTATGTGCTAGAGTATAGGAGGCCTAAGAAAAGGCAGGGAGATAAGTAGTTTGCCCATTTCATTTCCTGGGGTGAAATGTAAAAATTCTGTTATGGCTCATAACTGACACTTGCCCCAAACCCGAGTTATGTGCTCTGTTTCCACAGATGTGGTGGCCTAATATTGACACCAAGTATCTTTTTTCGGCTCAGGATCAGCCTGAAGAAAATGGAGGTATGAAACATGATGACACTCAAAGACACACAGATACCTCCCCTTTGACCGACAGGGTGGCGACACCAAGGATAACAGGGTCACCACAGAAAGGTGGAGCTGGGAGCCCTGGGCACTCCCATCTCTGAGAGTCATAGGGAAGTGAGTGGGCGAATGAGAGGTCCGTCTAGCAAGCACTGGGGGCAGTATGCCCTGAGTCCCCTTACCTTGTCTCAGCCACACACTCCAAGAACATCACCTCCTCCTCCCACCATCCAGCACATCTCATGCCTAAATAGTACATATTCATATTGAGGAGTCAAAACGATGGCCGGGCAAGGTGGCTCAACCTGTAATCCGAGCACTTTGGGAGGCTGAGGCAGGCAGATCACTTGAGGTCAGGGGTTCGAGACCACCCAGGCCAACATGGTGAAACTCCGTCTCTATTAAAAATACAAAAGTTAGCTGGGCGTGGCAGCAGGAAGCTTTAATCCAAACTATTCGGGAGGCTGAGGCAGGAGAATAGCTTCAACCAGGGAGGTAGAGGTTGCAGTGAGCCAAGATCACACCACTACACTCCATCCAGCCTAGGTGACAACAGTGAAACTCTGTCTCCAAAAGAAGAAGAAGGAGGAGGAGGAGGAGGAGGAGGAGGAGGAGAAGAAGGAGGAGAAGAAGAAGAAGGATAATGAAAAGGAGATTCTGCTACTTATTGAGTGCCTTCTCTGTGTCAGTCATGGCACTGGCGATTCCCCAGGACTTTATCTTATTTAATTCTACCATGTCCCAGAGGGATGGTCATTGTTACCCACATTTTTTAGATGAGGAAACTGGGGCCCAGGAAAGTTAATTATTTTGCCCCAAACTGCACAACTGGAAATCCTAGGAATAGAAGTCTATCCAGGTTGACTGCTCTTTCTCCACACCCCTCACAGTTTCTCTAATAAAATGAATCAGACTGAGACTGCATTGGGGTGATTTAGGGTTCACATAAGAAGGAATTCCCCAAGAGCCAGTGATGTTGCACATTGGAAAATAAGGAGGGGCCTTGTGGGGTGACTTTAGGCGGATCTCAGGTGACCCATCCCGCTTGTCTGTGGTGGATGGCAACTGTGGATTTTGATGATACTTTCTAGAAGTTAATATTTTAAAATCTATAAAGTTCTAAACCCATTGGCCAAGTTATGACTTAATTAAGAATTTCTAGGCTTCTCAATCTCATTGGCCATCATACCCAAGAAACTTAATGTGCCAAGAAGTTGAGTGGGCCATCACAGTGGACCCCACTTGCCTAGACCTGGAGGCTCAACAAGATAACTCAGAAAGAGGCTGAGCCACTGAACCCTGCTGACTATGACACTTCACACTTTTGCTTTCTCTCCTCTCTGATGTTAATGGCTCATCTCCCCCAAGGTTCTCTTTTCACCTTTTAACCATGTGTCTGTCACCTCGGCTTGTTAATGGCTTTCGGGCATCCTGAGGCACAGCACAGCGCACTGCCACTCCACAGAGACTCCCGCCAGCCTTTCTCCTTGGTTAGGGGTTGCTTACAACTTGTAAATCAGCACATTAGTCACAGTTAAATGTTTCCTGAAGAACTTTCCAAACAACCTGGGAGTGTGGGTTAGAACCGGGGACAGTGACAGGTGCTTTCAGGACACAAACCACCTTGTGAGCCAATCCATGGCAACATCTGAGGATGACACCCTGCAAGGCAAGGCCGCTCAGGACCTAGAGCGCCTGAAGAGGACACATTCATCTGGAAGAAAACAGGTTTAAAATAAAAGAAATTGCTACTGCCAGAACTTCCCTCAGGAGTCCTGGTTGAGTCCCCACTCTTAAACTTAAAGCCTCAAATATCAGTTTGAGAAATATCAGCTTGTTTGGAAACTCATCTGTTCTAGCTTTGGATTTATGAACAGGGCATTTTTATTTTTTTCCTTTTGAGAACATGGATGACTGTGTCTTCACAGAACAGAGACCCCCACACCCTGTTGCGCTGTGGGGACCGAAGAAGCCGGGGGGGAGTCCTGACTCCTCATGCCATTCTGGAGAGCCACACAGTCTTCGGTGTTTGCAAGGTGACTTTCTCAGGCCTTGGGGCCTAGGCCCTAGCGTTATCTAGCCCAACAATTAGAGACGTTCAAAAGGGGACTGGGTTGCCTTTTGAGGGACTGAGCTTCCTGTCACTGGAAGGGTGTGGCAGAGACAGCAGAGATTGTAAAGAGGGAGTTTCTGCACGAGGTGAGCAACCCAGTTTCACACACATTTGCCAAGGAGCCACTGTAGGGAATGGGAAGGTAATGTGGTTGCTGCAGGCCACCTATGCAGTCATTTGCTGGGTTTGTTCTAATGCCTCAGGTTAAAAACAAAGACATAATAAACCCCTCCATGTAGGATTGGACTAGATGTCATTCCCATATGCTGCAGTCCTTGCGTAACGCTGCAGCAAGATCACTGCCTCACTCATATAATGCCCACCTTCTCATTTATGAAAAATCAAAACAATCTGGTTCTGCAGGTAGGAAGCTGCAGTCGGAAAGGAAAGGGTCTGTGCAAAGCTGTGACAGGAGAGCAGTGACAGGAGAACAATCAGCTACAGCGCTGGGCTGCCCCCTCATTGACTTTTTGGAGATGACAGAACCTTCTCTCCAGTTTTGTTTTTTTTTAACAAAATAAATTCCTGATTCATGGTACCAATATTCTACTGATGTGTATTTCAATATAGATATTCATGTAATAGATGCTCAATAAACACCATGGAGGGAATGACATAGATTTCTCTCTCAGCTATAGTACTGACTGACACAACAGATTTCAGCCCTTTGGAGGAGGAGTAATCACAGGGCTTTTAACTTCTCAGAAAGGTGGGTCCCGAAACATACTGCTGTGGAAAGTCTACTGCCCTGGATGATGGGATCAGCAGTTCTGCTGATATTAGACTAACAGAAAGCTTGGGTCCACCTGCTGTATTTTGGTTTACTTATAACTATCATTCAAACTAAGACACCTTTGAGAGTGAAAGGGGATTCTATTAATAATGACACTGAGGTGACAGGTAAATAGGCATTGTCCCTGAGAGGTGGGATATTTAGCCATCTGCCTCAGAACCCATGTAATCTGAGGCTGTCACACATTAATCGTAGGAAAGTAAATGGCTCACGTGGAAACAACTTTAAAGTCATTTTCTTTAACTCTCTTACTTTACTGAAGATACTTAGGTCAGATAGCTTAAAAGGCTTTGCCCAAAACCATGCAGCTTGGTGGTACCAAAGTCAGGCTAGAAGCCAGGACAGTTCATTCCCACCCAGGGCTCACGGGCTCTTGTCATTTATTCCTCTGTGTGCGTAGTCCAGGATACTCACTTAAGGCAAATGTGGTAAAGAAAAAGACACAATTACAAGCTCTTACCAAGCATAAAACAAGCATTTGTGCATTGACTTCCCAGGTGATTTTAGATAAAATACCTCATTTCTTTGCATTCTGTTTCCTGACCTGGAAAATCAAGAGAAATAACTGTCCTACCACCTCTGGGTATAGTTGGGAAGAATAAGATAAAAATATAAATAAAGAAGCACACTGAGCCCTCAGGCAGAGAGGAGTTGTACATGCACATGTAGAGTGGTGGGTGCTATCGCACTATGAAACTATCCACAATGTACTAGTGGACCAAGAACTAAATAGTACTCCTGAGTCCTGAAGGTGATAAAGTGAGCCACAATACCTAACTTACCTCATGAAGCAATAGTAATTTATTGCAGGGAAGGGCATGAGGAGAGACTGGAGGAGGGGCAGATGGGGAGCAGGGAGAAGACTTAGTCGCTGTAGCCACGATGTCCCTAACTGAAGAGTAGAAAATAATGAAGACACCGACAGCATGCTTCATTTCTAACCACTTGCAGAAAATTTTAACATGTTCTTACTATCCCTTCCCTCAAATTCCAGTGCGATTGTTTTATCCAAATGGGAAAAACTCAATAAGCAAAAGTTCCTGAATTCCTGTAGGTATTAATGAAGCATTGGATGAATGCCCCAGCTTAACTAACGTGCCTTCCACTTGCCATCCTGGCAATCAGCCACTGGGGGTCAAAAGTGATAGAGCATTGTGCGATTGTAGGTGGGACTTGCTTCTCAAGATGGGACTTTGCTGCACACTATAGACATTGGTTGCTTCTGGTGAGGACAAGTCTCCGATAAACTTCCTAGGTATTGCTGTATATGACATCTGCACAGCTTTCAGAATGAGACTTTTATTTGAATAGTCTCCTGGCGTCCCAGAGGCACGAGTTTTAAGCCAGGTGACATGTCCCAAGAAAGTCAAGTGTTGGGTGCAGGAAGAGCAGCTCAGTGTGTGAGCTTCTGCTCCCCAGTGTCAGCTTCACTCTATGGGCATCTCATGGGAACCTATGGCGGTGAGTGTGTGGAAAAGGTAACAGGGAGAGAAAGGGAGCTCACTGGCAGGGCAGGAACTGATGATGAAGGATGAATTTGCTATTTTGCACCAAACTGGGGCTGCTTGGGTTGTTACTCATGTCTTCTTTTCTTCAAGGAAGAAGGCAATCTGTTTCAAGCATGTCCTCTTTACGGAAATCCAAAAGTCTAAAACACAGGAGCAACATCTCTTGGGCTACTTGTGACTTTTAGGAATAAAATTAAGTCATTTAGGAAATGATGCTATGGGTTTCCTTGAACCCAAATGTCTGGCCCCAACACGTGAGAGGTGCGATCTGACCAGAAAGCATGCGGACTTTCCATTCCTAGTCCCTTAACAGGCAGTAAAGGTGATGACATTTTCAAGTCTAAACACAACATTTAAAGCTCTGTTTCTCTTATTCTGAGACTTTCATGCGGGGCACTGGGGCTTGGGCAACAAGAAATATAAAATTGAAAAGGTGTCTTGGTACCAGGGTTAGAACTATCAGAGAAGAGAGAAAAGTGGTCAATTTAAGTAAATGGCTTTTAAGAAAGGAAATTTCAACAGTCTTAAGGGATTCATTGAAAAGCCTGCAGAGAAAGGAGATCAAGGGTCAAATAGCGGTCCCAAGACAGCCAGGTGCTCTTGTAGAAAAACTTCACAAAACTCTTGTATTGTTACCATTCCCCCAAAAAGGATGCAGGCGCTGAAAGGCCATCCAGTGAGCAAACCACGGCTCCACAGGAACAGGGACACACATCAAAGTGGCCATAAAATTGTGAGACTGACTCATTCCCAAGGAAGATGAGAGAAAAATAAGAAAAAAAGTGTTCAAAGGAATTCAGGAAATCTGAAGCAGGAGACAAGATATAATTTTTCAAGGGCACAAGAGGAGAGTAAAGGGAAATGCTGTCCCTTTAGTATGTGGAGGAGAGAAGGAATCACAGATAACACTACCCTATCTCTAGAGGGGTAAGGAAGGCTTATTTAGCCTGTGAATGTAAACTGAAAATGAAAAATAAGAGTGAGCTTTCCTTAAAAATATACCATGTTTTACACTTTTTGGAGCACGCTTGTGTCATCTTGAAAGTCAATGGAAAGATCTGGAAGGAGGGGAAAGCAAAGGAAATAGAAAGGACCAGCAGATTGGATGCTTACATCTGTTTGAGTCATGAGGCAGAGTTTGACTTGCACAATCTGAGGACGTGTGATCCAGGCTACCAAGGGAATTGCTCAGGGACTAGCCAGGTGGGAAGCAGAGCTAACCCTGATGAGTTAGTGGAGTAATTTGAGATAAACCTCTTTAAACTCAGTCCCTATGCCAGAAAACTCCTGCCAAGGAAAGATATAATGCTAAACCACTTTGGCAACATTTAGAAAGAACCAGGGAATGGAGTAACATTTATTTATTCATATATTTATTCATTCAACGAACATTTGTTGAGAACCTGCTGTGTGCAAGACACTGTCCAAAATGCGATGACAACCAACATAGGGTCAAACAAATAAGCTTTCTATCAGATCAGTCGAATTAACCTTCATATGACAGCCTGGAAAGTTGGGTTCGAATTCATCGCCACAATCTCTCTTTACTTTGAAAGTATTCTAGTGTGTCTCACATGTTATAGTCCTCAATAAGTGAAGACATACTACGTGTGCTTGTGCACAGAGAACATCTGTGCTTAATGAATGCGTCAACACACACCATGAAAAGCGTCAATACTTACATCTCATCTGATTGTCTAACTCTGTTAAACAGATGGAGCAGATGCTCTGCAGATGAGGAAACTGACATTCAGAGAGGTTAGGTACTGTGCCTGCAAACCCAAAGCTGGTGAGTGACACAGCCAGACTTGGCACCAAGTCATACCATGTAGTGAGGATTTTCAGGAATAGATTTTTCTTAGTGTTGCATATGATGGAGCAGAAGACAAATGTACTAATGTACAGACCGTAAAAGGCCAAATGTGAGGATAGAACAGCACCTGTTAAGGCCACCAAATAAAACACCAGGTCACAGGAAGTCTAGTTACATTTGAATTCCAGATATGTCCCAAATAATATTGCCCTTTTCTTTATTTCTTTAGCTTTTGCTTTATTTTCTGGTTTGAGTGGTTGTTATTGTTGTGGTTAAATTTGGCAATTTGGCAAAGCTTTCTGGGATCCACTGGTATAAATTGTGTGCCTAGGGCCCTTATGCCAGGCACGATGGCTCATGCCTGTAATCCCAGCACTTTGGGAGGCTGAGGTGGGCGGATCACAAGGTCAGGAGATCGAGACCATCCTGGCTAACACGGTGAAACCCCGTCTCTACTAAAAATACAAAAATTAGCCGGATGTGGCGTCATGCACCTGTAGTCCCAGCTGCTGGGGAGGCTGAGGCAGGAGAATGGCGTGAACCCAGGAGGCGGAACTTGCAGTGAGCCGAGATTGCATCACTGCACTCCAGCCTGGGCGACAGAGCGAGACTCTGTCTCAAAAAAATAAGTAAAATAAAATAAAATAAAATAAAATAAAATAAAATAAAAAATAAATTATGTGCCTAGGGCCCTTGTCATGCACTTTTTTGGAGCCAAAGTGTCAATTTCTCCCAAGAAAGTGGTTTTGGGAGCTGCGTTGATTCATGTAATCTGAAGTTTGCTGCCTTCTTTAAAGGAGTGTTCCAATCTGATAAAGCAGGCAGGCAACCCAAAAAGCAGAGGAACAAATGTCAATGAGACTGTCAGCTGCCATGCGCAAATGCTGACTTGAGCTTTACAGATACATCCATCCTCCTTAACCCTCATAACAGTGCCTGAGGGTCAGCTGTGACCTTCTCCATCATACAGCCCGTGAAACTGAGGCCCAAACAGATCAAGTGTGAGTGCTGGGGATTAAACTCATGCAGATCACACTGCGCTCTTTGCCATTAAGCTCCAAAATGAGTAAATGTGCATTTTCCAGAAATTGGACCTTAGCTGCTTTTACAGTATTTCTTAACAACTTCCAGCAATGAGACTTGCACCAGAGACAAAGAGACCCTGAAGTCGGAGGACATGTGAAGAGGCCCAGGAGGGCTGTTAAGATGTGACAAGCAATGGAAAGGTGTCAAGATGACAAATGTGATCTTGTCCCAGGCACTAGAGTTTCCCTTTGGGGACCAATCTAATTAAATGAAACTTCCACCTTCCTGGGCTGGGTTGAAGCTGTTAACATCTCCCCATGGAGTTTCATCCTCCCTCACTTCCCAGGAGTCCATCCTGTGGGGCACTCAACTCGAGGCCTCACTCTTCTACTCCACTGCCCTTCTGCTCCAGAGCCACCAGCAGTCACAAGAAAATGAGGACAAATGTGCCTAAACCATGGATGCTTGGTGAGAGAGCTCTGTAAGGGAGCAAACTGAGATGATCTCAAGTGTGTGTCAGTGGGCACAGAAGTAAGAGGTGTAGAGTTTCCCGGTACTTTTCCGCTATCTGTTGTCTTTGCCAACTAGAAGCAAAGGGTTGTGTCCTTTAGAGTCTTTGACTTTAAGTCCTTGATTATCTATCCTGCTTCTTCAGAAAGAATCTACTTTCATTTCACCTCTAGCATTCACGGAATGGGGTGAAGAGAAGGGAGAGAGAGTGGGAGAATGAGAGAGAGAGAGAGTGTTCAAAGTCAGACCTGTCGTGGGCCAAACCTCCCTTCCACCCCCACAAGTCTGCCCACCACTCTCTCTAAAAGGCTTTTTGTATGAACGATCCATACAAATTCAATTTGGGATTCTCAATAGAATGGCAACATAGAACCAAGGGATAGGCGGGGTTAAAAAAATAAATATATAGATCATGGTCAGGCAGGGAACTTTAGTTGACAGCATTACTCTCATAGCCAAGGGTTGAAGGCCAGGAAAAAAACGTGGCCCCAGATGTTTCAAAGATGTTCTGATCATACCTAAAAATGGTTGGTACATTCTGGAAGAACTAGGTAAACTCATTAGCAGTCCAGAGACATGAATAAAATTGTGACACTGGACCAGCTATATAGATAATGAGACATGGTATCTGAGGAGGAAATCACAATGACAAAATCTAACCTGTCTCTTATTCCACATTAATGAACCCCATAGATAAATCGTTTTTTTTTTTTTTTTTTTTTTTTTTGAGACGGAGTCTCACTCTGTCACCCAGGTTGGAGTGCAGTGGCACGATCTCGGCTCACTGCAAGCTCCACCTCCCAGGTTCATGCCACTCTCCTGCCTCAGCCTCCCAAGTAGCTGGGACCACAGGCATCCGCCACCACGTCTGGCTAATTTTTTTTGTATTTTTAGTACAGACGGGGTTTCACCATGTTAGCCAGGATGGTCTCGATCTCCTGACCTCGTGATCTGCCCGACTTGGCCTCCCAAAGTGCTGGGATTACAGACATGAGCCACCGCGCCCGGCCTCCATACATAAATTCTTATTCAAAACTATATCACTGGCCTATGTTGGTATAGACTTCTAGTTGCGTAAATCTCTTCTTAGTGAGAGTTTGCTATGTGTCAAGCTGTGTATGCACAACCCTGTTTAATCCTCTTGACACCCAGAGCTTGCTCTTCCCCCTGCCTAACACTTTCCCCAGAAAATCACACAGGAGACTCCTTCACTTCCTGACAGTTTGGGCTCAAACAGCAACTCATCAGAAAGGCTTCTGGGACCATCCTACATGAACTAGCACTGTCCCCACCATCCTCTGTCCCCTCACCCTGTTTTATTCATTTTCATGGCTCTTATTTTACATACGGTTTTCTCGCTAGCATTCCCTATGGGCAAGGTCAGACTTTAACAAGCATCAGGAATGACTTTGAAAGGAACAAAATGCAACTCAAAAGGGAAACACTCATCTTGGGGTATGCATGTGTGCCTGTGTGTGTGCACATGTGTGTGGGTTAGGAACAAGCTCTGTCCTTCCCCACTAACTTGGTGTTAGTGCTGCTTTATGGGAGAATACTCAGGAAGATGTTTTTGTTTGTTTTCTTTAACACATACACAGTAGTTCACAATGTACAAAGAAATTCTGTGTTCTCACTGGAGCTTTGCAATGGTTTCCTCTTGTAGATGGGCTGGCTTTGTGTATTTTACAGATGAAGATAAATGAGACGACATGCCAAATGTTTTGAGGTTAGTAAATAGAAGAAAAGGAGCCCAGAAACTTAGTGCATCAGACACTGGAGGAAACCCTACTATAAGGAAGTTGTATTTATAAGCCAGTAGCCAATCAGGGAAGACCAAAAGGAAACTGACCCAAACCAGCTTTTTCTTAGTGCACTCTAAGGGAGAAAACGTGTGGACACTGGAGACAGGCCAGGGTAGTCTGACTCCCACCTCCACATCTTAATTGCTATATGCCCCTGGGCTTGTCATTTTGTCCCTAGGAGCCTCAGTCTACTGACCTGTAAACAGAAATGGTAATGTCTCTTTCAGAACTTGCTGTGAGGATCAGAAATTACACACACAGAGGGCCTAGCACAATACCTGGCTTGGTGAGCAGTAAAAAAGTCACACTTCCAGAATCTATTGCTAACTAACTTACCAAAGGCAAGGTAAAATCTGGTCGGCTGACTTTCTAGATAAGGATTATTTTAAATATGCTAGTTACAGTTTTCTTAGATTCTGAAACTTAGAGAAAAATCTACCTGTGAGCTTCCTCTGCAGGGTCCCTGCCTTATTTGTCTTCAAGTCCAAGCTTAGTACTGAGCCAGCTGGTTATTCTTGTCACACCTAGTCCATCATCACAGTCCAGATGCCTCCCACCTCTGCAGGTGGCCCCTTCCACCCAGGGCTCAGCTTTCATTCTTAAAGCACTGTCCCTCCCACCTGGACCCTACATCCCCTTATTCAAGACCCTTCCCCTCACATACCCCTGCCATCTCCTGGACTTTAAGCACTGCTTCTTATCAGACTTCCTACCTTGGGCACAAGAAAAATCCCTTTCCTCAAAGCCTCCTTTCCACCTTCCCTCTCCATCAAACCATTGCCGGAGCTCCTCCATTTTTTCCAGACATCACTGATGTCTGGCATGACAGTTCTGGCATGGGTAACCCTGGTGTACTTTGCAGCCCTTCTTCCCACCGTTTACCTCAGTAGCCCCAGATTTTCTTTCTGCCCTCTGTGCCTTTGCATATTTGAGTCCTTCTTCCTGGAATTTGGTGAACTGTTATTTACACTTTGAAGCACAGTTTAATATTGTCCCCTTCTTGACTCACCTGGGAGGAGTTAGTCCCATTCTCTTCTGCCCTTCCATGGGACTGGGGGCATGCCTCTTACAGATTTTGCTTGGACATCTGTCTCACTGTCTAAGGGAGAATTGACTTGCAAATGGAAACTATGGATACCATAACTCTGCTTCTTCCTCTGGAGCACCCTCTCGGATGTTCTCTGGTGTAGGCTGATCTGGTTTTCTGGCCGTATGAGATGTCCTGCCGCCCCCCCCCCCCCCCCCCCCCCCCCCCCGCTGCCATACCAGCCTTCTGTGACATTCTGCACCAGGGACCACAGTAAGGAAGAAAAAAAAGGGAGGGAATGAAGAAACGTTTTCATCCTTCCTCTCACCAGGATGTTCCCTTGGAGACAAAGGAAGACAATATATTCTGAATACATCCATTCTTCTCTACTAACATCTTTTCACCCCTCTGACAGGAACTTCTTTTCCCTGGGCCAAGTTTGTGTATACCTCCAATAGTTTCTTTCTCATGAGGCTCTCAACTTCTCAAACAGTTCCATCAGGTCTCTCCACGAGCCCTTGACAACTACCTGGACGTGTCCAAGCTGCAGGCTGAGCACATCCAGGCCTCTATGTGGGATCCCCACCACAATGAGCACAGTATGGGTTTTCCTTACTGCAAGCTCCAGCATCTGCTTTCAGACCAGCAGCCCAATCTTCCCCAAAAGGAAAGAGTGGACCCACACTGGAGGCAGAGCTGGGATGAAATCGTACATGGTTTTTATAGCTGTGGTGGGATCTTATTTATGAATGTGTATCTAATGCTGTTTGTGAACATTTAAACTATCATCATGGGATTTAACATTTTGATGTAGTCAATTCTGCTGCAACATGACATAAGTGTTTTTAAAATTCACCAGGCTATGCAGAATCACACAAGAAAAACAGGGCTCATGGGAAAAACAAAGTTAGGGCACAGCAATCCAAAACTTCACTAGTGACACATTTAGAAAAAAAAAAAAAGAACAGGAACTGGGTAAAAATTATGATAAATGATTACACATCATGAAGGGTAAAAAGTATATAGAAATATCATAATAAATAGGGTGTTTTACCTTGAAAAGAACTTAAAAATCTGCTCGAGGGAATGGGAAGGGTTACAGTTTGTGAGGTTACTGTGAAGTGGTGCAAATAGTATCAGCATGCAGCCACTCTCCTTTTAGGGAAAGATTGGGCTGCTAGTCTGAAAGCAGATGCTGGAGTTTGCAATAAGGACAACTCGCACTCTGCTCATTGCGGTGGAGTCCCACATAGAGGCCTGAATGTGCTCACCCTGCAGCTTGGAAAAGTTCAGGCAGTTGTCAAGGGCTGATGGAGAGACCCAATGGGACCCTTTGCATGACAAGGAAACTACAGAGATACACGCAAACCACTTGACCCAGGGACAAGAAGTCCCTGTCAAAGGAGAGAAAAGATGTTAGTGGAGAAGAATGAGCATGATCAGGATGCTTTGTCTTCCTTTTCTCCAAGGGAAAACCCTGGGGAAAGGAGGGATTAAAATCTTTTTCTTTCTTCCCTTCCTTTCTTTCTTCCTTACTGTGATGGTACAGAATGTCACAGAAGGCTGGTGTGGCAGCAGGGAGGGGGCCAGGACACCTCAAATGATGAAAAAGCCAGTCAGCCTACACCAGAGAACATCCAAGAGGGTGCTCCAGAGGAGGAAATGGAGTCATGGCATCCGTAGTTCCCATTCACCATTCTGGAAACAGGCAGAGCTGTAATATGAGATGTTGATGTGTTAGCTCATAATTTACATGGTGAACCAAAGTAGTTGGTAGATATTTGAGATGTATGTGCAGTTGCATAGTCCCACACAGCTCACTTCAGCTAGGTGCACTTTTCTGCATTTGCCTAGTGTTTCTCCTGGACAACATCATGCATATGATACTCAAATTATTCTTTAATATATCAATTGCATTGGAACACATTTGCATTTTTAAAACATGTGCTATTGCAGAACTGACTGTTCCATCCAGCAGGCTGTGGCCAAAGTACTTGCCCTCACTCATGTTTTAAAATAAGGACATTCCCCACCTTCCACCCCTCACTTCCAATCACATCTGTACAGTCATGGGATACAATTTTGAAAGATCATTTGAAAATAGGAAGCATCTATTTTTGAAAATGTTTTTCATATTTTACCAGAACTAATATTGTCATGAAATCTCTTCCAAATAATATAAGGAAGGACCGTTGGCTCACAGTCTATCTCTCTGAGACACACAACTTTCTTTCCCGGCTTATACGCCCTCATTGGTTTTCTGAAGAGTGTCCCTGCTTTTGATCAGGTCTGTGGGCTGTTTTTGCAATCCAGCCTCGCTTTCTGCCTAAAAGAACTAGTTATAAACTTGAAAAATAAGAGAAAATCTCCACATAATATGGAAGTTGGCGATTTCGCTTCAGTAGATTATCCTCTGTGCCCTAATTGGAAAAAGGTGCCTCATTTGGATGGAAACCTTGTGGCAGGGTGACACAGCCTGGCCAATTGTGCATGGTTGTGCTGACTCCAGCTTGACCTGAGCTGGTCGCGTGTACTTTGGTTCCATAGCATTGAATATTGGACCTGGAGACTCCCCGACAATGAGAGAGGAGCACTCGAGGGCAGGGAATGAGAACCTGTCCTGAGACCCTGAACAGATGTGAGCAGGAGAGAACCCTGCAGACACTGATTGAGGTTACCCAGGCAGGGGCCTGTGTCATGAGCTGAGTCACAGTCCAGGCAAGGGAGGTGGGGACCAATGCCAGCCCTGGCAGCCAGGCAGAGAGGTCAGGGCCGGGCAACCACGTCACCATGCAGCATGTCCTCAGGTAGCTGCAGTGTCCTCTGGCCTTTGTTTCCTGGGCCTGAGTGTGTAGATGCCTGAGGCTATGGTAGGCTTTTGGGCAGAACGACAACTTCTTAGAATCTGGGAGGGGATGCCACCCTACATCAACCAAGGAAGCCTTTTATGACCAGGGAAGCTTGGGAGATCCTGACCAAGGACAGTGACTTTCAGAATTCTTTTTAGCCGTGGAACTTTTCCAAGAAGGAAACATTTGCAGAACGCGAGGCTGCACCAGGTAAAGCAGGAACGGGCTACACCCTCATCCCCACCTCCAGCTCTTTCTCCTCTCCCTCCTCAAGGTAGAGATTCCTATGGTCACAGAAAAGAATTTGAAAACCACTGATTCAGTCCAATATCCCCATTGTCCAGATGAGAAAGCTGAGGCCCGGAGAGGTTAAAGTGCCCTACCAGTGATCACACAGTAGGAAGTGACAGGGCCACTTTGTGAGCCAGAGGCACTCAGGTTTGCCTCTCTGTCTAAAGCCAGGAAGACGTTTACAAAGCTGGAGAACCAGGTAGCGGAGAAAGGAAAGGCTTGCTCTAAGCTGTGCCTGGGATTTGAGCGCAGGGCTTTCCCCTCTCTGCACCTCACTGGATTCATGGCACAGCTGCCACATGAATGTGGAGAACAGAGTATGTGTCAGAACAAAATCTCCAAGAGGATTCAAACAACACCAGGGCCATGGGATGAACGTTAGTGCCCCTATTCCATATTCACACATTGAAACCCTAACCCCGAATGTGATGGTATTAGGAGGTGGGGCCTTTGGGAGTGTGGAGCCCTCATGAATAAAAGGGATCCCAGAATCTAATTAAACTAAAGAACTTCTGCACAGCAAAAGAAATTATCATCAGAGTGAATAGGTAACCTACAGAATGGGAGAAAATTTTTGCAATCTATCTATCTGACAAAAGGCTAATATCCAGAACCTACAAAGAACTTAAAGAAATTTATGAGAAGAAAACAAACAATTCCATCAAAAATTGGGTGAAGGATATGAACAGACACTTCTCAAAAGAAGACATTTATGCAGCCAACAGACATATAAAAAAAAAAAAAACTCGTCATCACTGGTCATTAGAGAAATGCAAACCAAAACCACAAGGAGATACCATCTCACACCAGTTAGAATGGCAATCATTAAAAAGTCAGTTAACAACAGATGCTGGAGAGGATGTGGAGAAATAGGAACACTTTTACACTGTTGATGGGAGTGTAAATTAGTTCAACCATTATGGAAGACAGTGTGGTGATTCCTTAAGGATCTAGAACTAGAAATATAATTTGACCCAGCAATCTCATTACTGGGTATATACCCAAAGGATTACAAATCATTCTACTATAAAGACACATGCACACGTATGTTTATGTGGCACTATTCACAATAGTAAAGACTTGGAATGAACCCAAATGTTCATCAACGATAGACTGGATAAAGAAAATGTGGCACATATACACCATGGAATACTATGCAGTCATAAAAAAGGATGGGTTCATGTCTTTTGCAGGGACATGGATGAAGATGGAAATCATCATTCTCAGCAAACTAACACAAGAACAGAAAACCCAACACCACATATTCTCACTCATAAGTGGGAACTGAATGAGAACACACGGACACAGGGAGGGGAATATCACACACCAAGGCCTGTTGGGGGGTAAGGGGCTAGGGGAGGGACAGCATTAGGAAAAATACCTAATGTAGGTGACAGGTTGATGGGTTCAGCAAATCACCATAACACGTGTATACCTATGTAACAAAACTGCATGTGCTGCACATGTACCCCAAAACTTACGTATTTTAAAAAAGGGATCCCGGAGAGCTCTCTTGCTCATTTTTCCCCCCCATATGAGGTTACATAGAGAAGTAGGTGGTCTGCAACCCAAAGAGGGCCCTCGCCAGAACTCAATCCGGCTGGCACCCTAATGTCTAACTTCCAGTGCCCAGAACTGTAAGAAACAGGTTTCTGCTGTTTCTAAGCCACCCAGTCTATGGTGCTTGGTTAGAACAGCCCAAATGCATTGAGACACCCAGGGACCTTCCCTGAGTGAGAAAAGCATCAATTCCACGCTGAAGCAGCAATGAAGCACAGGGTGGTAGTGAATGACTTTGAACTGAAACCACCCCATTTCACTTGCCTGTTGAGACTTGGAATAAGTGTTTTTTTTTTTTTTTTTTTTTTATACTTTAAGTTCTAGGGTACATGTGCATAACGTGCAGGTTTGTTACATATGTATACTTATGCCATGTTGGTGTGCTGCACCCATCAACTCGTCAGCACCCATCAATTCATCATTTGTATCATGTATAACTCCCCAATGCAATCCCTCCCTCCTCCCCCCTCCCCCCTCCCCATGATAGGCCCCAGTGCGTGATGTTCCCCTTCCCGAGTCCAAGTGATCTCATTGTTCAGTTCCCACCTATGAGTGAGAACATGCGGTGTTTGGTTTTCTGTTCTTGTGATAGTTTGCTAAGAATGATGGTAAATATCCGGAATAAGTGTTTTAAAAGAATCGGAAGGTGACAGGATTTGCTTCCATTTTCCAAGTCACTTCACTTTCAGGGAGAAGTCACTCAGAGACAGAGCTTGGATTACTTGTGCAGACTTGTAGCCCAGTGGAGGCTCTATCTGTTTGTCAAATCTTTCAGGCCTCTTTGCAAGTGGCGGCCAGTGACACAGGTGGGTCACGGTGAAGCATGTGAGGATGATCTGCAGCTGCAGATCCAGGAGGTGGGAGTGGGGAGCAGAAGACACAGCGAAAAGGGTCACATTCTTTTCCCTTCCATTATGGTTATTTACTTTTTTTTTTAGAGGGGAGAAATCAGATAACAAAATCCAGTCTCCTCGATAGAAGAGAATGAAAGAGACAGAGAAAGAGGTAGAGGAGGAGGAAGAGAGAAGAAGAGGGGAAGAGAGAGAAAGATGAGGGATTGGGGGAGGGAGAAAGAAGCAAGAAAGAAAAAGAATTTTATTTTCCCATGCCACAAAGGAAGACATGAACATTAACATGAACTGGACAATGTGTATTTTAGTATTTAAGAGAAGGGATTGTATTCCTTTAGTTCTGGGGATAACAAATCTATATTTGTAATGGGAAGCCCTATTGATCCCCATAGGCCACCAACCCTAACCTTTACCATGCTACGCCTCCTATCCATGACTGTGCCTCACATGAAGAGGTCAAGGGCAGCTGGAGGCCTTGGATGATGAGGCACAAACCAGGTCTCCTGAGAACAGTTGCAGCCCACAGTTCTGGTTCACTCCTTGGGGCAAAGCTTCCCAAGGGAGGAGAGGACATGGTTTCTACCAGGAGCTGACTGCACGCTCTGGCTTGAGTCCTGAGCTGCGTGATCATCCTCCATGTGGATCCTGTGGCACTGGGGCCTTTCAAACCACCCCTACTCTGGAAATCACTCAGTGAACGCATTCAAGAGGAATAAAGGAGGCTACACAGAGCCCAGGGTGTGTTCATGTCTCTACCCATGATTTTTTCAGTGACAGGTCAATGAAAACTCATTTTAAATGGCCTTAAAACAAACCAAAAGTGACAGGGGCATTCTCTGAAGCCATTAAGTTGAGGGTAACTTGTTACCAGAAAATATAACAGAACCATGCCCACCTCAGAGCATGGCTGGGAGGACCTCTTGAGACGCATGCCTGGTGTGTTTGGTGAGGGGCTGAGTGTGGTAAGAGCCCAACTAATACCAGCTGTAATTATTCACGTTCCTCTAACATAGCTATTTTATGTAATCTCTAACCTGAGAAGTATGATTTTCTGCATTTTGAGAGGTATGCCATTTAGAATGTAGGTCACAAATCAATCAAATTAAAACACACGCACATCCTCCCATCTCCCTTCCTTTGGAAGCCTTACAACAAACCGCTTAATGTATGTTATTTGGAACCAGATGAAGTGCTCACAATGCAATCTACAAGTGTGATGCCAGCAGAATCTGCATTTTTGATGAAGAGTCATCATCACTTGGCTATTCCTGTCTTCAAAATTAATACATTTTATAAAATAAATAAAGAAAAGATGTGGGGCCAAAACTTAACAGAAAGGACTATCAATGTCATCACATTGAAAAAATGTATTCGAGGTTAAATATTTTACTTGGTCTCTATCAGCTCTTTCCACACCACCCAACCCCTTAGTCTAGCATAGACACACCTCATTTTATTGCACTTCACAGATACTGAGTTTTTTACAAATTGAAGGTCTGTGGCAACCCTGTGTTGAGTAAGTCTATCAGCACTCCTTTCTAACAGAATTGTTCACTTCCTGTCTCTGTCACATTTTGATAATTCTTCAATATTGAAATGTTAATCATTATTATATCTGTTATGATTGTGACCAGTGATCCTTGATGTTACTATTATCATTATTTTGGGGCACCACAAACCACACCCATTTCAGAAGGCAAACCTGATAAATGCTGTGTGTGTTCTGACTGCTTCCCCCTTCTCTCTCTCTCTCTCCTGGGGCCTCCCTATTTCCTGAGACACAACAATATTGAAATTAGGCCAATTCATAACCCTACAAAGGCCTCTAAGCACTCAAATGAAAGGAAGAATCGCATGGTCTCTCACTTTGAATCAAAAGCTGACAATGAGGAAGGCATATTGAAAACCAAGATAGGCCCGAAGCTAGGCCTCTTGTGCCAGACAGTCAAGTTGTGAATGCAAAGAAAAAGTTATTGAAGAGAATTAAAAGTGCTCCTCCAGTGAACGCGTGAATGATAAGAAAGCAAAACAGCCTTACTGGTGATATGGAGAAAGTTTCAGTGGTCTGGATAGAAGATCAAACCAGCCACAACATTCCCTTAAGCCAAAGTCTAATCCAGAACAAGGCTCTAACTCTCTTCAATTCTCTGAAGGCTGGGAGAAGTGAAGAAGCTGCAGAAGAAAAGTTGGAAACTAACAGATGTTGGTTCATAGATTTAAGGAAAGACACCATCTCCATAACATAAGAGTGCCGGGTGAAGTAGCAAGTGCTGACAGAGAAGCTGCAATAAGTTATCCAGAAAATCTAGCTAACACTATTGATGAAGGTAGATACACTAAACGACAGATTTTTCTTTTTCTTTTTTTTTTTTTTTTTTTTTTTTTTTGAGACGGAGTCTCGCTCTGTCGCCCAGGCTGGAGTGCAGTGGCCGAATCTCAGCTCACTGCAAGCTCCGCCTCCCGGGTTTACGCCATTCTCCTGCCTCAGCCTCCCGAGTAGCTAAGACTACAGGCGCCCGCCACCTCGCCCGGCTAGTTTTTTGTTTTTTGTTTTTTGGTTTTTTTTTTTTTTTTTGTATTTTTTAGTAGAGATGGGGTTTCGCCGTGTTAGCCAGGATGGTCTCGATCTCCTGACCTCATGATCCACCTGTCTCGGCCTCCCAAAGTGCTGGGATTACAGGCTGATTTTCAATGTAGATAAAATATCTTCTATATTGGAAGAACATGCTATCTAGGACTTTCCTAGCTAGATAGAAGTCAATGCCTGGCTTCAAAGCTTCAAAGGACAGGCTGACTCTTATTAGGGTCAAATGTGGCTGGTGACTATAAGTTAAAGCCAGCATTCATTTATCATTCTGAAAATCCTAGGGACCTTAAGAGTGTGCTAAATCTACTCTGCCTGTCCTCTGTAAGTGGAACAATGTAGCCTGGATAACAGGCTGTTTAAGCTGCTGTTGAGACCTACTGCTCACAAAAAAAGATTGCTTTGAAAACATTAGAGCTCATTGACAATGCACCTGGTCACCAAGAACTCTGATGGACATGTACAAGGAGATGAAAGTTGTTTTCATGTCTGCTAATATTGTACCCATTCTGTAGACCATGAATCAAAGATTCATTTTGATTTACAACTCATAGCATATAAGACATACATGTTTTAAGGCTATAGCTACCTTAGATTGTGATTCCTTTGATGGGTCTGGGCAAAGCAAATCGTAAACCTTCTGGAAAGGAATCACCATTCTAATGCCATCAAGAACATTCGTGATTTATGGGAGGAGGTTGAAATATAAACATTAACAGAAGTTTGGGGGAAGCTGCTTCCAACCCTCATGGATGATTTTGAGGGGTTTAAGGCACCAATGGAGGAAGGAACTGCTGATGTAATGGAAATAATAAGAGAACTAAAGACAAAAAGGAGCTTGAAGATGTGACGGAATTGCTGCAGTCTCAGGATAAAACTTGAATAGACAAGGAGTTGCTTCATATGGATGAGCATATGTAGAAACAAAGTAGTTTCTTGAGATGGAATCTATTCCTGGTGAAGATGCTGTGAACACTGTTGAAATTACAACAAAGACTTGGAATATTCCCAAAACTGAGTTGATAAAACAGCAACAATGTTTGAGAAGATTGACTACAATTTTGAAAGAAGTTCTATTGTGGGTAAAATGCTATCAAATGGTATCCCATACTATGAAAAATATTTTCTAAAAGGAGAAGTCAATCCCTGGGGCCAACTTCGTTGTTGTCTCATTTAAGCAATGTCTCCCACTGACCACAGCCTTTAGCAACCACCACTGTGATCAGCCAGTAGCTAGCAATACTTAGGCAAGATCTTCCACCAGCAATAAGATTATAATGTGCTAAAGGCTCAGATGATCATTAGCATTTTTTAGCAAGAAAATAAGTATTTTTAAATTAAGGTATGTACATTAGTTTTTTTTAAAAAAGAAATAATGTTATTGCACACTTAGACTACCGAATAGTATAAACATAACTTATATGCGCTGAAAAACCAAAAAGCTTGGGTGACTCCCTTTATTGTGATAATCACTTTATTGCAGTGATCTGGAATCAAACCCATGATATCTCCAACACATGCCTGTAATAGTCTAGTCTGTGTAAGTTATAAAATAATAGGCTTTTCCAGGATGATACAGCAGAGAAAATTTGATAAAAGTCACAATCTACTAATCAACCAAAGACAAGCTGTGGCCTTCTGAGTTTCATTAGGTTAATTGTTTCTCCTCTCCCATAATATTAATTGGAAATTAAATGTGGCTTTTTCAGACATTTACACAAAGTTTGAAGGTTTTAGATTATTGGCTCTATTTTCAGTCCTGTGCACATAAATTTATACATATAATGAATACTGCTTAAATTGGAATGAACTCAAAAAGTATGCTTCTGTTTCAAGATCTCCTATTATTTAGTAATACAGTTTAATTTAACACATTTATTGAATATCCAAGATGTGCTAGATGCCAAAATATTAGCCATGAAATTATTCCAGTTTTCCAATAAATTAAATTGAAAATCTATTTTAAATCTAAGGCAATAATTCATGCTAGGTTGCAATGCTCATGCAATTTAGGAGAAGGTATTTTCTAAGATTTTTAAATTGTTAAACATTTTAAATATTTCAATAAATGTGTGTTAAAGGAATGAATGTCTGTTGCAGTTAATGTTCATTAGTTGACCAAAGCTGTTTAAAGCATAGACTGTAGACACCTCTATTAACAATGCTACTGAAGTTTAGCTTATGATTATCATCTGATTTGTGGATAGTTAGTCTTTCAAAATTACGTTTGTTGGCCGGGCGTGGTGGATGACGCCTGTAATCCTAGCACTTTGGGAGGCCAAGGCGGGTGGATCACCTGAGTCA
Source organism: Rhinopithecus roxellana (assembly GCF_007565055.1). NCBI lineage: Eukaryota > Metazoa > Chordata > Mammalia > Primates > Cercopithecidae > Rhinopithecus > Rhinopithecus roxellana. The sequence continues at coordinate 88,727,535 of NC_044554.1, forward strand.
GGAGTTCAGACCTGCCTGACCAACATGGTTAAACCCCATCTCTACTAAAAATACAAAAAATTAGCTGGGAATGATGAAAGGTGTCTGTAATCCCAGCTGTGGAGCCTAAGGCAGGAGAATTGCTTGAACCCAAGAGGCGGAGGCTGCAGTGAGCCATGATCATGCCATTGCACTCCAGCCTGGGCAACAAGAGTGAAACTCTGTCTCAAAAAAAAAAAAAATTATGTTTGTTGATAATTTTTTCCTGAGACAAATTGATGGATTCTTTTTAACACCCTGTCATTTTTCTCAGAGCCCTGAAGAAAGCAATGAAGTAACTCAATCGTTAGTTTGAGAGCAGAAATATCAACACTTCTATAAGGTATTCACTTCTTCGTCACAATGGATACACAGTGTCATCGAATATTCAATAATTAGACTCCAGTGAAAAATATACATGATTCAAAGCTGCCATGTAAAATAGAAATTATTAGCTAGTTGCTAAAATTGCTATAACAGGCTTTTTAAAATAAAAGATTGAGAGTTGCCAGAAAATTCTGGACTTTGAGGCTTTCTGTTCCATGCCGACAACTGAGGGGCAGCTGGAGGGTCGCTTACTCCAGAGGCTGCTGTGTGGATCCACTGGCAGGTAAAGCAGGGGACTTGTCCACACACCCTCTACCATGTCATCACACCGGCCATGCTGCTGGACCAAGCAGCACATGCCATGAAAAGTGAAGTCAGCCTGTCCCCATCTGCCCCTCCCCAGTTTCTCCTTTCCGTTATGTGAAAGTGAAGCACAATGCAAATCTATGGTGAAAGAATGCCCTCTCTCCTTTGTTTCACAGCAATTGTTTTCCATGCAACATCTTGAGCATCTCAGGCTTTAAATAAATGGAATAGAAGCATTAACAATGATGTCTCTCTGACAGGTGTTGGTACTGCTTGTGGCTTCCTAAATCTGAGTCCATGTGTCCCTGTACCCCTCTATCACCTGTCACAATTCTTCTAAATTTCCTCAGTCTTCTCAGCTCCTTGGTGGTCTATTTTCATATCTGCTTACCCTTATCTTGAATCATTTTAGCTGATAGGCATATCCTTGAAAAAGTTGTGTAACAGATTTTTTTTTAAACTCCTCTAACAACTACCAAGTACTTAGGGAGCTATCTTGGTGGCCTGTGAGAGTGACAGTCCAAGACTCGCAGAAAGAAGACAGTGATGTCTGTATGTTCCCACGCTTGATCATCTCCTGCACTGAACACCATGGGATCCTTAAACTTTTAAATTTCAGCTACAATGAATCCGTTACAAAGGAAAACACACTCAGCTATCTGAGATATCTGTTTTTAAACCTATTTCTGCCCTCTAATACAGTGTGACTTTTGAGAAGAAATAACTCTCTCATGGGTGAAATAGGGACCACCACCAACCTCACAGGTTGCTTTAAAAAGAGAGATAAGGTTCATGAGTATGTCCTACCCCTCACCTGGCACGTGATTGGTCCTCCATGAGCACTGAGTCTCTTCACACTTCTCCTTTCTCCTGGGAAGGAGTGAGCAATGGCCAGGCATGCTCAATCATGAACCTGTCAGTGCTGTTCAATGGCTCTATCTTGAGGGGCTCTTTCCCGATAGTTTCCTTTCATCTTCCTCCATCCATCCTCCTGCGACACAGCACTCTGTCACGGTGTCTTCACTCCCACACCTTAGCTCAGGCGCACACACACATCCACAACCCTGACCTCTTCCCAGGGATGTCTCTACAAGGGTCTCTGCAGAAGAAGAATCCCAAATCATCCCCTCAAGCCCTTCTTAACACTGTCCAGAGAAGAACAAAGTAAAAACAAACCCCAAGCCTCCCACACAGATGGAAGCATTCAGTCTATGTTTGCAGATATTAATTTAAACCAAGAAACAATCTAACAGAAGAAAGATAGAGAGGATCTTTCAATTCAGATAAACCTTTAGAATTCTGGGAAAGCGAATTAAAAAAAAAAAAAAAAAAAAAAAAAAAAAAAAAAAAAAAACAAGAAATACCAGAAGCAGGAGATACTACTCATACTGTTAGATAAGAAAAATGAAGTGGATTAGATAAAGGTTCCTTTAGAAAAGGTGATGTTAGAGAAGCTGATCATTTTTTTCATCTTGATGCCTTTCCTGAAAATTTATATCTTGAAAATGAGGAGGACCAGTTCCAGAAAATATAGTTCCTCATCTGATGTCCTTTCAGAAAAGTGGAAACTAAGTTCTGGGGTAATGAGAATTGCCTGGCTAGTGGCTGGCGAATGCTTATAATGTTAGAATGTGAAAGACTCTCCTCTAAGTGTTGTATGTGTATGTGCTTCATCTTCTTTCATTCCCACAGTAACTCCATGAGGATAGTCCTGTATGAGCCCTGTTTTACAGATGAGGAAACTGAGGCACAGAGAGGCCGAATAACTTGCTCTAGTTCGCATGAGCTGTAAACAGTGGTGCTAGGATTTGAAGTGAGGATCCAGGCTACCACATACAGTGACTCAAGGTGTGCCCTCTGCCACTGCCCTGGGTGCCCATGGTTCCACTGAGCCACGCAGCCCCCCGCAAAGATGGTGCATCTGGCTTTCGCTGCCACATTGCTGTGAAGAAGCAAGAGTCAATGGCATCATAGGAAAGCAAATGAAGCAAAGACTTTCTTCTTTCTGCTGGGCCTCAGTTGTTCGGAGAAGGAAAAAAAAATATCAGGATGTGGAGATCATTGAATTCTTACTCCAGGCTGACTGCTTGTTTGAAAAGTGTGATGTTGTTGTGGAATGCTCTCTGTGGTCACAGTATCGAGATAACACTTGGAAAAAGAAACAGTAAAAGCTCCTTACTGAAAAACATACAGCTCCTTTCTTCATTGCTGTTGAGCTCTACCAAAGAGAGCTGGTAATCGTTGAAAACTAACTGAGGAAAGATTAGGGGCATGGTATTAAAAACTGCATCAAATAGGTTACTGAACCCTAAACTGCTGAAGGTAAGTATGAGTGTAAAATCAGATTTAAAAATAATCCTGGTATCACATAGGATTTGACAAATTTCCTGAAACTGGCCAAATAGTTTCTAATATTTGCTAGTTGAGTTCAGCAACATTTATTGATTACTATGAATTGGAGTGCTGTGCTTGGTGCTGGGAAGACGAAGACAAGTAAGTTACACGTTCTTTTCTTAAGCAAGTAGGACAGAGAATGACCAACAAACCAAAAAAAATACCAGGGATGGTGCATTTTAGTTATGAATATGCAAAACGAAAACAAAATTAAAAACAAAAAAAAGCAGAAATAAGTTCAAAGAAGGAGTTAAGGAAGTGAATTATTTTGTCTATAGTCAAGAAAATCTTCCCAAGACCTCAGTCAGATTCCAAAGGATGTTTTCTAGACAGTCAGATGGTAGAGATTGCACCGAAGAAGACAACTGTAGAGAAATAACACAGGATGTGCAAATCCACAGAGATCTGAAATAGCGTGGTGCCAAAGGAAGACAAAGAATGGTTTTGGTTTGCTGGAGGAAAGAGTGGGAAAGGGAATGGTGCCGGGAGAGATGAGACACGGGAATGGATTTGAGGAGGTAAAACTTGGAAGCAGAGAAGTTGGTTGGGGACTACTAAGCAAAAGATAAGGAAATGTTAGACTGAGCTGGTGTCTGTGCTGATGAGAAGCAAGAACAGATTTGAAGGACAATTAGAAGCTAAAATTGATGGGATTTGGAAAATGCTTGCATGAGCCAGGGAGAAAGGAAGACTCGAGGGTGATGTCAGAAGTCTTGTGTGCCTGCCTGGTGACTACATAGAGGGTGCCAAAGCATCTGCAACTACTGTCCACGGAGGATGAGACATGAGCAGTGAGGCCAGGGTTCAGGTGTGGGAGAAAAGGGCTGGGAACAGGTGAGGACTCCAAGTAGAAGGGGCTAGCTTTGCAGCAGACACTCTGGGGTGGGAGCTTCTGACTGTTCTTTGCCACTAGAACTCCTGTTGGAAAATTTGAAATATGTAGGTCACAGTGGTGGACAGGATGTGAGGTGGCCCCAGGACCTCCACCCCTGGTGTTCATAGCTGTGTAACCTCCTCCCCTTGAGGAGCACCTGTGGGTAGGCCTGGTCTGTGACTTGCTTCCAACCAATAGAATATAGCAAAGATAAAAGGATGTCACTCCCATAATTATGTTATACTTTAAAGACTCCATCTTGCCTGTGGACCTACGCTAGAGAATCTCCTTGCTGGATTGATGAGGTAAGCACTGTGATGAGGATGCTCCTGTGTGGGGACATTGCAGACAGACTGCAGAGCTGAAAGTGGCCTCCAGCTGACAGCCAGCAATAGCCAGACCCTCAGTCCTGCTGCTGCAAGGAAATGAACTTTACCAACAATCTGAATGAGCTTGGAAGTGGATTCTTCTCCCACTGAGCCTCCTCATGAGAAGAGAATGCAACCTAGTGGACTCCTTGACTAACAAAGCCATACTCAGATTCCTGAGAAACTATGAGATAATACATGTGTTTTGTTTTAAGCCACTAAGTTTGTGGCAACTTATTACAGCAGCAATAGGAAACGAATACAATCATCTGCTGAGATACAGCAGAGGAAAACCACAATGACCCTCAGGGGTTTCGAGGACTAGGAGGAAAGGAAGAAAAAAAGCAGCAGGTCAAGGTGGCCCCTGCTGTCACAATGGAGGAAGTCTGGCTCCACATGCCGCCCAGCTCCCAGCCCAGAGGAAGCCACATACACTCACTTTCCACACACTTTCTCTCAGGGGTACCTTGGGGGCTTGTCACAAAATGAAAGACTATCTCATAAGCTCCCTAAAAATCATGCAGATGGAAAGGGGGCCACCTATGCTGGCAACTGCCCTGTGGGGGTGGAGTGTCTGCCCCTCAAAGGGAAATGCTTCTCCACTGCAGAGCGGAAAACTAGTGCCCATGGCAGCCCATGCTTATGTCTTTGCCTCGTCTCCTCTGGTCCCAGGACTTCCTCCCATTCTCTTCCATGTATCTAGTAGGAAATAAAACCTTTCCATTCTTTCCCTCTTTTTTTTCCTTCTTTGTACTCAGGAATGATACTACTTTCAACAATTCACGTACAATTCAGTACTATTTTAGGTAAAATTTTAGAGGAAGCCTAGCCATATCTACATCCCACAAATACATATCCACCTACACACACACACACACACACACACACACACACACACACACCTCTACACAGAGACACACAGACAGGGACAAAGAACACTAATGTTCATTACAGAGTAATAGCTCCTATCTGAAAGTTATTAGGGAAAAGAATCATTACTTTGCTTGAAACCCTGCCTGATTGTTTGTGATTGTGTGACAGCATGGTGAGGACCTCCATTTTGTCAAAAAAATGTAAAATAAAGTCCAAATCTTAGTTACTGACAGCCACTAACAGCCCTTGTGAAAGTGAGAGAGCTCTGTTCTAACCCACTCTCAGGTTTAATAAGAATATGCACTCCCATCTGCTGAAGGCTTATAACATTGCAGGCCTCATGCTACGGACTCCGTGTACTTCATCTCATGCAGTCCTCACAACAAAGACACAGAAGAATGAATGTTATCACTTGGCATTTAGGGAAAGAGAAACTAAGGCTCAGATATCAGGGCAAGGGCCCAGCTGGACAGCTCCAAACCAATGCCTCTCTCCACCATAGTGAGAGACAGAGGGGTCAGTAAGACTTCAGCTATGTTCCCTACTCTTTTAGTCTCTTTCCCAAATCAGATATAAAAATCCAGAAGGTAGAACAGAAAGCTCCATGGCCACAAGAAACATTTCCTCATTTGTTAAAAGATCAGAAGCTCTGAGCAGCAAGCAGTGCACACCCAGGCAGAGTCCATCCTGCCTGCAGAAAACCAGCTGTGCCTGCAGCTCAACAACTCCAGATAATCTCCACCAACAGAGCTCCCCACAAACACCTGCCCCCTTCAGCCATGGGCTTGTGGAGGTGAAGGTTATCTCATTCACCACGGCAACCTCAGTTCTGGGCACAGAGGAGGTGATACGTATTAGACAGTTGAATGAGAAAGTGGATGGATGGACAGATGTATGGCTAGACAGACAGATGGACAGAAGGATGGAAGAATCAATTAATGGGTGCATGGATGTGACAAAGCCCAACTCAAGAGAGGGACAGAAACAAGTTCAGCTCATTTGAGTCCCAACTCCTCATTTCTAGTCATGGACTTCTGTGTATCCTAGAACTAAGAGATGCAAAATATCAGTAAAGAATACTTGGTTTTCCCCTTCATTGTCTTTAGCCATGTGTTTCCAAGAAGTACTTTAACATAAATACAATAGACAAGTATTTTGTTTAGCTTCCACGCAAAGAGCTTTCTAAAAAGCAACAAATTGAAAGACAGACATTATTCCTGCCATGTGGACCTCTTCATCTGGGACCTTGCATGCAGGGAGCTTGAGAAAAGGCACATTTCAAGAGGGAAGCACAGAGTCTTGTCACGTCCTGGTGGAAATACAAATAAATTAATAAATTAAGCCAAGCCAGGCCTGCAAAATGCCTAGCTAGACACTCAAATACCATGGCTCCAAGCTGCTCAGCCTTATCTGCATTCTTGAAGTTTCAACAGAGCCGCTGGCAAGCTAGCTGCCAGAGCTGATCTTTTGCTGTCGGCAAATGGGGTAATAACCTCCATGGATAAGGGTGTGCAGCTCCATGCATGAAGGAAGGCACAGTCTTCCTGTCCTCTTGCATGGAGCCATGACCTCATCCTGCCTCATCTCATGTCTCCAAAATGCATCCCTTAGAGGCCAATGAAGCAGGCAAGCTGGAGGTAGGAGACGTCATTGGTGAGAAAGGCTGCTTTGTTGTGAAGTGCCTTTGGGTGGAGACATCTGCCAAACTGGCCACGTGAAGCTGAGGACAGGGCCAGGGTAATCCAGAGGGAGGAAAACAAGGATACACAAACTTTTCCCACTTGCCTTGATCCTTAGAGAAGCTGTTTCTAGATGAGGCCTTTCATCGACTTCCTACCAAGAGACCTTGAGGCGCCTAAACCACATGTTCCGTGCCATATGGATCATCCAACACAAACAGTGACTGATGCCGCCCGCTCTCAGTTATCCAGGAGCTGTTAACTTAGGGTGTGGGTCAGCCAGAACCTTGGCTTCCTCTTCCCCTCCATGGCTTGGCTGTGCTTGTACCAGCCTCCATCTCTTCCTGGAGGAGACCCTTGCAAAGCTCAGTCTGGCTTGTTTCCTGTTGGCACTGGTAGGACTCTCCAAAGGCAATGTCAGGACAGATCTTATCCATCATCTGTTTCAATCTTTTCGTTTTACAGATGATGAAAATGAGGCACAGAATGAGGGAAGTTAGTGGCAGAAATGGAGCTTTAATGTAAGCCCTAGGATCTCCAGTCCAGTGATCTTCCATCGTGTCCAGCTCCTGCTTAAAACATAATTGTGTTAGGTAAGGTTGAAGTCAACAGTAAATGGGAAGTTTAGGGACCCATGTCTTCTTCATTCATCTATTCTTCACTTGACATCTCTCCACTTCCTAATTACGTTGGCCTGGGATGGGATTAGAGAATAGATTTCATCTTGAAGGCCAAATCTGCTCAATTGACTGGCAGTGGCTACCTGAAGAGCTACAGAGGACATGGAGTGTCATGATCCATTGTAGATGTCTTTGTGGACAAAGGAATGGTGACGTGCAACAGCCATTCCAGGCCTGGATGTTAATGCCACCATACTCGGCCTCATCTGACTCACCTTGCCTCATTTTCTGTCTCCCCGAACAAGGGTCCTGTATAGGAGCCTGAACCTGACTCAGCCTTCTCAGTGAGCCACAAGGGTGTCTTTCTTCTGCTTCCGCACTTTCTTCTTCCGTGTGTCTTCCTGCCTGGGGTGTTGTGCATTACTCTCTCTATCTCTCAAGTCAAGCCTCAAGGCCTGTGTCTCCACCCAACCTTCAGCCCACATGGATGTCCGCTGAGCTGTGACTGAACTGAACAATGTGCCATCTAATGGCACAGCCTTGCTCAGGGACTGGGTGAGTTCGTTTCTGCTAGTCTTTTCTCCCCAGTGAAGAATGGTTTTTTGATATCTTCAAGAATAGTAGGGACACAATAAGTTTTCAATAGTTGACATTAGAGTCAATGTGAACAGTGAATTTAAAATTAATTTTTTAAAATACACATGTATATTTTGTTACAGTTAGAAGAGAAGGAGGGCTTAGAGATTTCTTCCCTTTTACCTCCTCCCTTCTCGTTTGTTGAACCATGACTGCCTTTCAAAATCCATCATAGTGAGATTGACATGAAGACAGCATTTTCTAAGAATCAAACTCAAGTTTAAGCCTAAGCAAATCAATTTAATATAAATTATTGCACCCCAATAAGTTGAGAGAGATTGTTAAGCCTTCCAAGTGTCATCTTAAGCTAAGCAGATGTTAACTGTCATTTCTTCTAGGATTTGGTCCTCAGAACTTAGGAAGGAAGTCAAATACAGATAACATCCTTAAAGATTTCATTTAGTTCTTTAAATAGAAAAAACAATCATGCAAAAATTTTTGCAGTTTCTTCCCCTCAGCAAAAACCCTGCAAGTCTTTTCTTATAAAGAAAGAAAATATAATTATTATCACTGGTATTATTATGAGTAAAAATAATGCCAAAGTAATTAATTATTTACCCAGAGGCTGTCTCTAAGGAAGCTGAGAATTTGTATTAGCGGGTGAGGGAAGGAAGAATAAAAATTCAGGATCTTTTACTATCATTAAGGCCTCCTCACATATTTTTCCAACTGCTTTTTATTCATAGATAAGATTATTAGTGTGTGTTTGCCACTAGCCTAATGGACCAGCCTGGTGGATAACCGAAGCCCTGTTCTCTCTCTCACCCCCTATCCCATCAAAGTTTCTTCATTTCCCACTTGGAATTGTCAAAAATTTGAACAAAAAATTGAGTTTTTGAGTTCTTTCCATGGTTAGCACCTGTACATTCATAGACAAACAAGTCATCTCCCCTGCCCTGAGTTTGGGAAGGTTTTCCTCGTGCACACTTGGTTTTTCAGGATCCAGTCTCTCAACACCATGAAAAGCTAGAGAGGAAAGGGGGTGGTCTCCCACCTCGCCAGGGCTGGGCAGGGTGATGGAGAACTTGTCTCTAGCACACCTACCACCTAGAGTTCAGGAAAACATGGAGGACCATCTCTGGCAATCATTTTCAGACGATATTTGAAGGCCCCAGGTACTCCTGAGGTGACCAGCGCAGGGCTCTGAGCTCCCCTCAATGCCTTCCCAAAGTCAGAGCCTCTCTGCTTTAGATCACACTGTGTACACAGTGAGGTTTTAGTGAAATGATTTCATGATAAAGCCTCTTTGCTTTTAAAAAATGGAAAAACTACTGACTTGATAAATGCCCCATTGCCTTAGAATTCCATGGTACCGAAAACAGCTTTTTCAAAACGCGTTTGCTCAAAATACCCTGGGAATGAAAAGTTGTGGAGGATACAGGAACTAAAAGCAAAGCTTATTTAGTCTGATTTTTTTTCCCTAAGAAGAAGAAAAATGTGAGTATCAAATTTAAAATCATTTGCTGAGAAGTCTAACAAGATAGTTTCATAGATTTTTGTTTGTTAAAGTCATACGAAGTTTAAGAAACAAATGTTTTCGGAATCAACAGAAGCTTTTTATCGTATCAGGTAAGAACATTACAAAAAAAAAAAAAAAAAAAAAAAAAAAAAAAAAACACCAAAACAATCAGAAGAAAAATCCCCACTATCCATCTTTTAAAAGGGAATCTTAACCACCAAAAACATGAGAAGGACATAATATCAGAAGTCAGGACCGATCTTTTAATAAAAGACATTGAGTTTTGTGAAAATGTCACCCATGGCTGCATCTTTCTTCTCTTGCTATGGACAGGTGGAACTTCTATCAGACTCTGATCTTTTGGTCTTTAGATGGTGGGAAATTCTCAGAGGAGTGTGAAGATCAGGGTTGGAGTGGCCCACGTGTGTCTCCCAGGCCTCTTGTTTCTCTCTAGTGGCAGTGGTGGTAGTGGTGGTGGCGGTGGTGGCGGTGGTGGCAGTGGCCAGCTAGAAGACCTCTGCGTGCCTGAGTGTCTGGAACCCCGCTCACTCATCCTGTCAAGTCTGTCCGCAGTCTGGGAGCCAGCTGGGCAGTGTTTGTGGAGCCAAAGTGGAGATTAAGTCATGTTTTAGAGGTGACCTCTGTCCACCCCTTTCTGCAGGCGTCCCTTCCCCTCCAGCCTCACCCCCCAGCAACTCCCCACCTACTTGCTGTTGCCCTGCACAAGCCCCTCCCAGCCATCACAAGCCTTGCAGGGCTCCCTCCACACCCACTATCACCTCCCAACCCCCACCCACCCCCACGGTTGCCTTCTCCTCAAATGGACCTGGTCTTTGTTGTTCTAATTAGATTATCTCTGCCTTAGGGACCTAAAGGACCCTCTCTAGCAGCCCTGGCTGGAAAGGCAGGTCACATAATCCCTGTTATCAAGAGGCTTGTCATTTAGCATGTAGATCAACTAATTCTTTTGATACCAGGGGAGTAATTGTGCATCTTAATATTGATTTTTTTGGAGATACAATCGCCTGCATTCCTGAGTCAGACTCACTTACTGAAGCTAAAAGGTTCCATTCACTATATTATGAAACCACCCCCACCCCTGTCACACGCTCCATCCCAATTTAATGCTACAAAGCTGGACACATCTGAAGGGCTTTGTGTTTTTCCACTTGGTTCAATTTCAGAATGAGCCTCCTGTTGAAGAGAAACAGAAAAAAAGAATTCTGGCTATTTTTAAGACAGTGTGTGTGTTTTTGTTTGGGGCAGGGAAAAGGGGATATTCTGCCAGTGTCCTCCACTCCCTAAGCTTTGTGGTGCAGTGATGTTGGGCTCCCAGTTTAATAATGAAGCCAGCCTATTAGGTTTCTGTTTTATGATGAATTAGTAGGTAGGGCTTTCCAATGAGGCTGGGGACATTTGCCTATCAAATACCTTTCCAGGGAAGTGGGATGCAGAGAAAAAAAAATTTGAGCTGTAGCAGTAAGAAAAAAACGCTACCTTCCCAAGGGGTCAAAAACTCACTGAGATTCGGGACAAGCAGACGTGTTGCTTCCACACTGGGAAGGGGTGTGAAAAAAAGGACATAGCAGCCAAGGGCCAGATGTACAACTGTTCTACCCAGAAAATCAGTGCCCCTGCATCCTAGGTGCTTCCTGCAATCAAGCTCTTCTTCAGTCATTGGGTAACAACCATGATACCTATTGACACTCTTTACAAAGATCTGCCCCAGGTTTGACACAGTGCAGCAGCGCTGCCTTCCAAACATTATACACATCAGCCTTCTTCATCTTCACAAGCAAGCCTGTGAGATGTGTTGTACTCACTGTTCCCATACTGCAGATTAAACCACTGAGACCAGAGAGATTATATGATTTGCCTGAGGTCCCCAAATTAATAAACCCAAGGCTGCTCCTAAATTTGTAGTCCTAACTAGAATACTGTTTTTCATTCTTCTGCTGATTGATAAGGGGTTCATTCATTTATTCCATTATCTTCTCATTCATACTGAAAAGATTGCTCACCGTACAGGTCCTATGTGCCAAGGATAGAAAAAGAATGCATGGTGTACAGTGGAAGACAGGCAAAAATAAAGCAAATACTATACCCATCAAGTAAGATGGTGCCTGCTCCCATAGAGAGATGAACAAAATGCAGTGGGAATATTGGAAAGGGACCTTTCTTAAAGATTTCACAGAGGTTTTAAGGTATAAGTTGTTTTGTTTTGAAAAAGTCCTTGAAAACGATTAGATGCCTGAAAGAGAAGGGGGAAAGGACTGAGCTAAGAGAAATTCTCATTAAAAGTCTGCTCTGTATACAAGCTAATGAAATCATGCTACTTTCCTTTGTATTTATGTGGAATCTTCTATCCGGGGCTCTAGCTATGCACTGACATTTTACTGCTTGCAAAGTGAAATTAACAAAGTCTTCAAACAGAAGAGCAGAGGCAGTGGACTTCCAAACACTCTTAATGGAGCTCTGGTATGTACTGGGACTGAGATACTGATACATGACTTTTTGTAGTTACATTCTGTATCAAATTAAGAAAGAATTATAATTCACTTTTTGTTGTAAAATTATAATGCAGTGTGTGGGTAATCAGACTTGTAGATTCACTTCCTAGAGCTACTTTTGTTGCATTGTTTTGCTTAGCTGTCTGCCTGATGCTATTGGACTGCAAAATCTTTGTGGAACATGCTACAAGGGCTTAGTTCAGTGTCTGGCACACAGTAGGTGCTCAACATATATTTGGTAAAATAAAAAATGAAGGCATGAATGAATAAACAAATGCCTGTAAAACATCTCTTGAAAGCAAATCTTATATCCATTATACTGGGGGTCTGCACTATGACTGTATCATACTTTTCTGGAATAATCCCAGCTTCAAACAGTCTGTTTCCTTGTCCCCATCAACCATCAAGATGGCCATTTTAATATTTGAGCTTCCAGCTAGCAGCTTCTTGTGCCCAAAACCAATTACTAAGATTCTTTATCAGAATCATGTGTCCCAACTGTCCTATTGGGAAACAAGACCACCATTGCAAAAGAGAAGCTATATTCTTGGGTAAGAAAGTAGACACTGTTAGGGGGCATGCGAATAAGGAGCTTGAACTGCAGCCCAATCATTTGGGGTCTAATAGCTTTTGATGTTCTCATTAAGGGAAGGAACACTTTACATAATATTTATTCACTCCTCGACAAACGCTTTTTGAATTTTCAGAGAATACTGAACATGTATCGACTGCAGGAAATCCTGTATAAAATTTTGATGAGGATTTGATTGACAATATTTGACTTTTCAGCCTGGATCCTCATTCAATTTGTCCAACATTAATTTTGTTATTTTCAAGGCTTAAACATCAAAACAAACATAGCATCGTAGTAGTAATGAAGAACCCCAAACCTCAAGTGGGCAGTTGTGATAGTCTTGCCTGCTCATCAACTTTTATTTATTTTTATTTGTGTAAATTGATGAGGTACATGTGTAATTTTATTACACTTGTAATTGAGTACTGGTGAAGTCTGGGCTTTTAGGATAATCATCACCTGAATAAGGTATGTTGTACTCATTAAGTAATTTCTTATCATAACCCCCCCAGTACCTACCCCCTCCATTCTCCATTGTCTATCATTCCACACTCTATGTCCATGTGTACACATTAGTTAGATCCTACTTATAACAGAGAGCATGCAGTATTTGGTTTTCTGTGTCTCAGTTATTTTACTTAGGATAATGGCCTCCAGTCCCATCCATGTTGCTGCAAAATACATGATTTCATTCTTTTTAATGGCTTGATAGTACTCCATTGTGTATATATACCACATTTTCTTTTTCCATTCATCTGTTGAGGCACACTTAGGTTGACTCTGTATCTTTGCTATTGTGAGAAGTGCTGCAATAAAGTGCAGATATCTTTTAGAAATAATTTTTTACTTTTGGTAGATACCCAGTAGTTGGATTGCAGAATCAAATGGTAGTTCTAGTGTGCATCATATTTAAAATAACCTCCCTTTATTAGCTGAAATATCCATGTCTCCCAATGTAGAAGTTGGAACTGAAGTTACTTGCCTCCCTTATACCCAGGACACAACATTTGACCTGTGTGTTCATCAGTCAGTTGTACCTGGGAAAGACTTCCACATGGAAGATCCTATTGCAGAAATGACCTCAAAATGAACGGAAAAGCTGGTGCAGTAAAGCTGAATCTCTGGAGCTAGGTATTTGGCAGTGTCCGAGACAATGATTTTCTTGCCAGGCCATTTTCTCTGCAGAGTTTGGGCGTTGCTCCTAGGAGCTGAGCTTCAGGTCCCTCTCTCTATCCCTTCCCCCAATTCTGTGAGTTCCTTCATATTCGTTAACAAATTCGTTTCCTGCTTAAACTGGTCAGAGTGGATTCTGGTTGCTTTGCAACCAGAAACATGGACTGTTACAAAAGGTGACATTCAATAGTAAAAATAGTCTTGACACTCATACATTATCTGGCAGTCTAGGGTGATCGCTGAATATGTCTCCATGTGCAGTAACGATGGAGACATATTCTCCATTGAAAAGTCAAACAGTTTCAATCACACAGAAATCCTAGCAAATAGTTTGTTGTAACATGGCTAGGGGTTTTCTGGTTGGACATAGTACTGTGTTTAATCAAACAGCTTGGGAGATAATCCAGACTGCCCTGTTATTTAAGAAAATACTCATTTGGAATATCGAAGTGATTGTTCCTAGGGCTGAGCCTATTGTTGCTCAGCTTTAACGTAGGGGTAAGTTTTTGTATTTTATGAATCCATAATGCCTATTGTATTGGTTTGCCAGGGCCGCCATAACAAAGTACCACTGACTAGGTGGCTTCAATAACAGAAATCTATTTTCTCACGGTTCTGGAGGCTGGAAGTCCAAAACCAAGGTGATGGCAGGGTTGATAGCTTCTGCAGCTTCTCTCCCCAGTTTGCTGTCCTAACATCGTTGCCCCTCAGTCTGTGTCCTAATCTCCTGTTCTTATGAGGACACTTGTCATATCAGATTAGAGCCCATCCATAAAACCTCATTCTACTTTAATAACCTCTTTAAAGACCCTATCTTGAAATACAGCCATCTTCTGAGGTAGTGGAGGTTAGGACTTCAACACAGGAATTTGGGGTAAGGGACACCCATCAGCCCATAACATCTGTGTTCCTCTAAATTGTTTAAATCTAGGGCTGCTTTGGAGAAGCTATTTTCAAAAGTTACCACTACATATGTTTATTTTGACATAAATCTTTATAGTGAAAGGATCTATTGGTTATTACATAAAAATTCCATTTCAGAAAGTGAGGTTAGAACTCTCCCCACATCCTCTATCTACCTTTCAAAGTTTGCTTTTTAAGGAACTAAAATGAGAACTAAACAGCTTTTATAGACTGGTCTTCTCCATATCCAGTCTTCCTTGCTCATCAAGTCTCCACTAAAATCCTACTTCCACCACGAGGCCTCTCCTATCCTCCCCCAGCCAGATGGGCTTTCTCCTCTTCTGAACTCTGAGAACACATTAATCATGGCTCCCTGGCAACACAAACTTCTACCTTGGAATAGAGTTTTCTGTCCACATGTTTCATCTTCCCTGTAGATTAGATGTTCATTAAGGACTTGTCTGATTCATCTGTGGTACCTACATGCCCAGCAAGGAGGTAGCAGGGTATATCCACTGCCCTGTTATCGGGGCTTGGTGTGAAGGGCCCCTTTCCAATGTTATTTTCCAAATATCCTTTCTCCAGTGCTTTATGGACAGGCCTCTGAAACTGTGATTCCCTTTTTTTCACTCCCAAATACCTCCAGCATAACCCTTATCAGATTTTCTCGGTCTTAGTCTTTCTCCTTCTTTTACAACCCCAGTGACCTTCATCAGCAATAATGAATATTGCTGAAGTCTTCTCCCTTTTTGTCTCATCCTTGGGTGGAGAGTAGAGGGAGGGTCCTTGCCCTGACAGGCAAGGCAGCATATTTTTATGGATATAGGGTATGAGGGAGCTCCTAGTCCCACTACAAAGCCCCAGGCTGTACAGTGGAAAATGCAGAGAGCAAATGGGCCACTCCAGATAAAAGCCTCAGAGGAAATGGAATTAAGATGTGAGCCTTTGTGCTCATTGTAGTACTGTTCACAATAGCCAAGATGTGGAAACAAACTAAATGTTCATTGACAGATAAATGGACAAAGACAATGTGGTATATCCATACAATGAAATATTATTCAGCTTTAAAAAAGAAGGAAACTCTGCCATATGCAACAACATGGATGAATCAGTAGGACATTATGCCAAGTGAAATAAGCCTGCCACAGAAGGGTAAAAACTGCATGACTCCATTCATATTAGGTGTCTAAATTAGTCAGATTAATAGAAACAGACAGTAAGTAGAATGGTGGTTGTCAGTGGGTGGGAGAAGGGGGAAACAAGGAGTTGCTGTTCAACTGGTATAAAGTTTCAGTTATATGAGATGAATTTCTTCTAGAGATCTGCCGCACAATTTTGTGCCCATAGTTAACAATACTGTATTGTGCAATTAAAAATCTGTCAAGAGGGTGGATCTCTTGTGAAGCACTCTTACCACAATTAAAAAAAATAATAATAAGATGTGAGCTGGCCCACCCAGCAGAGGGCAGTGCAGTGCACACAACCAACCACTGCATCTAGTGGCCACAGGAGGCCTGGACCTATCCTTTGAGCAATGGTACAGGTGTTTTTCCTTGAGCGGAGAGCTGGGGGGGTGGTGGGGGGCGGGGGCAATTGTTGTTTCTTTTTGTTTGATTTTACTTTGTTTTCATCTTAAAAGCCTGGTTTTGTTAAAGTGAATTTTTTTTTTTTTTTAATTAACACCAGCAATAAAAATGATGTGTTTCTTCCTCTAAACTTGAAGAGTGGAAGAAAATTAAAGTTCATTTGGATATGGTGCAGATTCTAATAACATATATCAGTTTACAGCTGGGCACGCTCACACCTGTAATTTCAGCCTTTGGGAGGCCAAGGCAGATGGATCGCTTGAGCCCAGGAAGCCAAGACCAGTCTAGGACCATAGTAAGACCCTGTCTCAACAAAAAACATCAAACAAATTAGCCAGGCATGGTGGTGCACACCTGTAGTCTCAGCTACTTAGGTGGTGGAGGCACAAGAATTACTTGAGTCTGGGAGACGGAGGTTGCAGTGAGCTGAGATCTCACCACTGCACTCCAGTCTTGATGACAGAGCAAGATCCTGTCTCAAAACAAACAAACAAAAAACATATGTCAGCACACTAAACTACTGTTCTCTACTGACTGTCTTTAAAAAGTCTTCAATGTTTATGCTTTTAGTAGTAAAGCAGAGAAGGCAGCACTCAGGTGTATCTGCATCTTGTCCTTTGAGAAAAAATTCCACAGGTGCCACACAAATAGGACATTTACTATTTCCTTTAAAATAACAAGATAGAGCAAAATAATTTGTACTCACAGGGAATCCAAGAAATTCTAATTTATTTCACAGGAATTACTGCATTTAATCTGCCCCAGCTGCCTCTGTTACTCAAGGAGCAGATACAAGATGCCTACAAAAGAACTCAGAAATACTGAATTAGTCTATAAATGTGTTTAGCATTGAGGTGGTGAATTGTTTATAAGTGTTCAATGGAAATAAATCAAAGAGCATCAGAGAAAAAAATAAGTACGTTTTCTTGCCAATAAAAGAAGACACACCTCTCAGCTATGTCTGAGAAATCCTTTGTCAGGACAAGAGACATTCAGTAGATTACTCAGGAACTGCTGAGGTTTATAAAAGCTAACTTGATCGCAATAGGACAAGGTGGGGCTTGTTTTCTAAGGCTGAAACGTGGGATACAGAAGAAGTACCTTTCTAGAGATTAGGTTTGTTCAGTTGAAGGGTGAAGGGGTATTAGGTCCTTGGGTGACAGAGTGAGGAGGGGATGACACAGAGCAGGGGAGAAACTGGAGGAGGAGAGAACAGTGTTCCGCTACCTCCCCCTACCCCCTGAGGCTTTGATTGATCCCAGGGAAGTATGCACCTGATAGGAAGAGTGAACACTGGAGAGGGCCTGACAAATTATGTGAGGTTCCCATCTCTTTCCAAAGAGAGGACTCACCCTCTTTGCTCATCTCAGTGCTTTTAATATTTTCTCAATAGCCATTCACATTGATCCTAGGCAAGTAGCCCTCATGAAATTCAAATAATTAAGAAAACACATAGCCTTCCTTCATGTTCAGGTAGTATCCATGTAATATTTCTTATTTTACTATGGACTAAGGCTGGAGTACTTAGGTTGGATGACTGAGTGATTTTCTTTTCTATCTTGGTCTTGTTTTGTCTGTTGGAAAAGTATAATTTGTGATTACCTGTATAAAATGTCAACCTTGGGTGATGTCTTAAAAAAAAATGGTGAAGTTAGGACCTCTGAAAATTCTTTCCTGCATCAAAGGAATCTGACAAAAATGATCAAAATCAACTTTTTCAGAGCTCTAAAAATTAAAAGTTTACAACAAGCAGTGGAGTATACATTCAAGAAAAAAAATGTCTGAATCTTGGTAAGAACAGCAAGCTTTGTGGCATTTTATCTTGTCCTAGTCTCATCTCTCCCTGCCCTGGAGTAGCCTTGAAAAATAACTACCCACAATCATTGTGAAAATCAGCAGGCTAGCAGTCACCAAATGGAGGCTGGAACTCTTTCAAAGCATCTTTTCTCAAGAATTACCATAATTTGACCTGTCTGGTAGTTCCCTGGAAGACCTCCACGACAAAGTTGTCTTTATTTAATCTGTTTTGGAACTCAACCACTGCAAAAAGCCTCCAGACTCCTATCCCCCACAAACAAAAATCCTTTTCTCCAAGGGGCATTGGTTGCAGGTAGTTGTTTAACTTCATGGCTGCCTGAGGCAGAGAATAGCAGCTGGAAAAAACAATAGACAAACCAAAAACTTTAAAGGAAAAACAGGAAATCAGATGGTCATAGGGGATTTGAAAAACTCCAACATGTTAAAGGGAATCTAGAAGACCACACGCACATGCCAGGCTGTACACATGTTCAGGAAACACCAGAGAGGGTCCTAAGTTCTCACCTCTGGCTGACCTGGAGGCTCTACACAAGCAGGAAATGAAGGCTAAGGCAGAGTTTCCAACCACTTTGCTGAGAATTGAATGTGTGCCCTAACATGCAAATCATTGGCAAAAATTGGGAGGCTTATTTGTTCCAGAGAGTTAAGAAAATAATTGCCCAATAATCAGCTGGACTTCAGCAGCCACATATGACAAAAATACAGACTTTACAGAATTAGTCCAGAGAAGTCACTAAACAAACAAACAATAATAACAACAAAAAGACAACATACTAATAACAGAAGGAAATTTACAGATATGTGGCACTTAAATAACATATTTCTAAAAAACCAATGAGTCAAAGAAATCACAGGGGAAATTAGAAAATATTTTGAGATTAATCAAAATGAACATGCTACACACCAAAGCTTATGGGATGCAATGAAAGCAGTGTTTACAGGGAAATTTACCGCATAAATGCCTATAATAAAAAAGAAGAAACGTCTAAAATCAATAAAATGTCATCTCATACACATTTTGGTATATTTTCTAAAGTGGTTAAAAAAAGAAAAGAAAGTGGGGGGCAGAGGTAATGGTTAACTAATGCTGTATTTATTTCACCTATTTGCTTTTCCTCCTTGGAAAATTTTTGAGGGATTTTGTCACAATCTGAGTAGGACCACTGAAATGTGTCACACATCTTTCACAATGTTATTGGTAAAAGAGGCTCAGAAGGACAAAAAAATGAGAATCACTGGCCTAGACCAGTCTTTATGAAATGCAAGGGTATCTGATAGGGTGTGATTAGGGAAGCAGAATCCCGATAAATGCTATGAAATAAGGAATGTATTAAAGGAATTACACCAGTACTATTCCATAGAGCTTTCTGCAATTATGGAAGTGTTATACATCTGCACTGTGCGATAACACAGGCACTAGACACATATGTGAAATGTGGCTAGTACAATTGAGAAAACGTTGCATTTTATTCCATTCTAATTCATTTTTAATAGTCACACATGGCTAGTGGCTGCTGTACTGGACAGCACAAGATTAGGTCTTATCCAATCACAAGGCTGGTGAAGAAGTCTAGACTGCTCATGGCCAACAGTAGGAAAGAGAAGCTGTGAAGTGGAGGAGAGGGAGGACAAACTGGAAACCACAAGAAGAGATGATGACCCATGTTCGCCTCTCAGCACCTTCAACCTTGATGATGTGGGTAACCTGCATAAAAAGACAGTGCCCTTTGCCTCAGCACTGCACATGCACCTAGCTCAAGGCTCAGAGAAGCTGATGGGGAGATCCAGCAAGAGCTGCAGTCTTGGCTGCCACCCTACTTTAACAAGGTAAGGCAACAGATCACTGACAAGGTACATGGGCTGTCTTTGGAGTACAGTGGTTGCTGTGTCACTGCCATGAATGTTTCCTGGGTCCACCCTAACTCAAAAGCACACAGGGAAGGAAATTCTGGGCAATCCTATACAATACCAACCATCTCAGAAGGCCCAGAAAGGGACAATGCCAACTTTTACTTCTGCTCTCCTTGGGCCCCTCCTCAATTCCAATGGATACAGCTTGGCTGCACCCTTTGTCCTTCTCTCATCCTTCACTCTTGAAGTACATAGAAAACAGATTTAGCCAGAGCCTGTCTGGTGACTGACAATACTGGGCTGGGTTCAGCACCAGTGTTCGGGGAATGTGACCAAAGATGACCAACTAGATGCAGCCAGGAAATGCCTCTCCAACCAAGAAAAACCAAAATAGCAAGTAAACCATCATACTTTGAACAAATCTTTTGAGAAAAAATCGACACCATGTTTGAAGAGGGAGGAAGCTGGGAAGCCTGCATGAAGTCACTGAGCACCAGGGCTGTCTCCAAGTCTTGAAGAGGTCCTAAGGAAGGGGTGGGTGAAGGAACTCCAGGGGACCACACTCCCACTGCAAACCTCTGAGATCCTAGCTTCAAGAGATCCCACGACCTCCATAGACATTTGAATTGCCAGAAGAAACTGCCCAGAGAGCAGGTAGAAGCAGAGCTCAAACCTGAGTGAAGCCCAGAAGGTTTCAGAGCCTGCAGTGCAGCTGCAGTAAAATGTGACCATAAGTGCTTATCCCCCAAGACACTATCTTTCTCTGAGTGATGTAGCTCCTGCTTACCTCCAGGCTGGGAAAGAGAAGGGCTACCTTTCCTGCATGACCAGAGTGCATCTGATCTGCATGCCCCTTCATCCACCGACCCTTCCCAAGACCACCTCCCTGACCATTCCCACAGCACAGCCTCCACTCCCCCACTGGAGTGTTTTGCCAGCAGCCTGGGAGTAGTTCAGTCCCCCAAGCATGGTTGACCCTTAACCCTGAGGGGCCAGTGGGGAAAAAAAATGCAGGCCTGGTTCCACCCACCCAAGGATGTGAGCACATCACCCAGGGGTACTGAGCTGAGATATGTGGCCTGAGCTTAAGTGGAGGAGGAGCCCCCCTCTCTCAGAACACTATGAAGATTGTGGCGTGGGTTCATGTGCCACTGTAGAAGCTGGGCATCCCTCCATTTGTAAGCCCAGTCTAGGAAAGGTGTAGCCTGTTAGCCAACCACAGCTTCTGTCCCAAAAAAGCCTCACAGCCTAGAACCCGTGGAAGAGTCCAGTGATCTGGGCACAGAAGGCTGGAACAAGTCTACTTGGTTGAGTCTGCACTTGAGGCAGATGCTGGAGAGAGACCTGATCAGGGGAGTGTGAGTTGGGTGGGTCCCACAACAGTCTGCTGGGCTAAAAACCTCAGGCCATGGGTGGCACACCAGTTACACACCCATGGTACCACCATCTTGCCTGGGGATCCTCCACTCCTGACCCACTGCATCACCAGTCCACCCACAGACATATCCCACAACCAACTCTGACTCTGACAAGTCCAGAGGACCAGCAGGACCCCAGGGAGTTATGGGTCTCCTGGTGACCTAACTTTTGACTTGGACTGTTCCTGTGGGAGGAGGGAACACAGCCTGCCAAAGCCCGCTTGAGGTTAAGGAAATACAAACTCGGATCCAGTAATTGAAGAGGGTTCCATCAAGGTCCAGGAACAGACTTGGTGATGGAGTTATCTCTTGCCACCTCCTTCACCTCTCCCCAGAACACTGCCGCATATGCACTAAAATACAAGAGGCCTGCAGCTCAGTAAGGGCCTATCGTCTGGCCCTTACTCTTAAGCGCCATCTACTGCATCGTAGCCTGCATTACACCACCAAACAAAAACATCTTCAGCATGCAGCAGCCATGAAACCCTTTCAAAACTCAGGTCCGATCACGAGGTCAGGAGATCGAGACCATCCTGGCTAACACGGTGAAACCCCGTCTCTACTAAAAAATACAAAAAAAACTAGCCGGGCGAGGTGGCGGGCACCTGTAGTCCCAGCTACTCGGGAGGCTGAGGCAGGAGAATGGCGTGAACCCGGGAGGCGGAGCTTGCAGTGAGCTGAGATCCGGCCACTGCACTCCAGCCCCGGCGACAAAGTGAGACTCCGTCTCAAAAAAAAAAAAAAACTCAGGTCCTCTGACACAAAGGTCCTCTACAAAGCCTTGGTCCTCTGAAACCACCAAGAAATGAAGCCAATTGCTATACACAACATACACCATAGTCAAACTCTCAAGGGAAAAATATGTAAAAACAAAAAGCTTTATCCAAGTGACAGCAATTTCAAAAAGAAAAATAAACACTAGCCCTCAGATGAGAAAGAATCAGCACCAGGACTCCAGCAATTCAAAAAGTCAGTGTTTTCTTACCTCTAAAGGACTGCACTAGCCCCCCACGATGGATCCTAATCAAATTGAAATGTCTGAAGTGACAGACATAGAATTCAGAGTCTGAATGGCAAGGTAGTTCAAAACCATTCAAGAGAAAGTTAAAATCCAATTCAAAGAAGCCAGGAAAATGATCGAAGATTTTAAAGATTACCTAACCATTTTAAGAAAGAATCAAATTGAACCTCTAGAATTGAAAAATCCACTACAGGAATTTCAAAATACAGTTGGATGCCTTAACAACAGACTAGATGAAGCTGAAGAAAGAATTTCAAAGCTCAGAGACTCGTCCTTTGAGTCAACCCAGTCAAACAAAAATAAAGAAAAAAAAATGTTTAAAAAAAGAACAAAGCCTCCAACAAATATGGGATTATGTAAAGGACCAAACATACAATTTAGTAACCTTCCTAAGAGAGAAGGAGAGAGAGTAAGCAACTTGGAAAACATATTTGGGGAAATAACCCATGAAAATTTTCCCAACCACAATAGAGAGGTCACCATGCAATATCAAGATATTCAGAGAATCCCTGCAAGAAACTATATAAGGTGACCATTCCCAAGACACATAATCATCAGACTTTCCAAGGTCAACGTAAAAGAAAAAATCTTAAAGGCATTTAGAGAAAAGGATCGTATCACTAAGGGAACCCTATCAGGCTAACAGTGGACTTCTCAACAGAAACCATACAAACCAGAAGAGAGTGAGCATCCTTAAAGAAAAGAAATTCCAATGAAGGATTTCATTTTCTGCCAACCTAAGCTTCATAAGCAAAGGAAAAATAAAATCCTTTCCAAACAAGCAATTGCTAAGGTAATTCATTACCACTAGACAAGCTTTACAAGATATCTTTAAGAGAGTTCTAAACCTAGAAAGGAAAGAACGATACCTGCCACCCTAAAAACACACATAAGTACATAGCCCACAGACTCCATAAAGCAAGTATACAATTGAGGCTACAAAGCAACCAGCAAATAACACCAAAACAGGATCCAAATCTCACATATCAATATTAATCTTTAATGTAAATGGTCTAAATGCTCCATTCAAAAGGCATAGAGTGGCAAGTTGGATATAAAACCAAAACCAAACCTTCTGTTGTCTGCAAGAGACCCACCTTACTCGTAATGACATCCATAGGCTCAAAGTAAAGGAATGGGGAAAGATTTATCACATAAACAGAAAACAATTAAGAGCAGGGGTTGCTATTCTTGTATGAGGTAAAACAGACTTTAAACTAACAACAGTAAAAAAGAACAAAAAAGCCATTACATAATGATAAAGGGCTCAATTCAAAAAGAAGACAAAACTATCCTAAATATATGCACACCCAACATTGGAGCACCCAGATTCATAGAACAAGTACTTCTAGACCTACAAAACATCTTAGACAGTCACACAACAGTGGGGAAATTCAACACTCCACTAACAGCATTAAAACAGATCAAGGCAGAAAATGAACAAAGAAATTCTGATCTTAAACTTAAAACAAGACCAACTGGACCTAAAACACATCTACAGAATACTCCATCCAACGACCACAGAATATACATTCTCATCTGCACATGGAACATGCTCAACCATGCTCAGTTGACCATGTTCTGCTTGACCATGGAACAAGATTGGCCACATGCTCGGTCATAAAACAAATCTCAATAAATTTTAAAAAATCAAAATCATAGCAAACATATTCTCAGACCACAATGAAATAAAAATATGAATACCAAGAGAATCTCTCAAACCACACAATTACATGGGGACTACACAACTTGCTCCTGAATGACTTTCAGGTAAACAATGAAATTAAGGCAGAAATTTTTAAAATTATTTGAAATAAATGAAAACAGACACAACACACCGAAATCTCTGGGAAGCAGCAAAAGCAGTGTTAAGAAGAAAGTTTATAATTTCAAGACACAAAATCAGTGTACAAAAATCAGTAGCATTTCTAGATGCCAATAACATTCAAGTTGAGAGCCAAGTCAATAACAAAATCCTATTTACCATAGCCACAAGAAAATAAAATAAAACAACCCAGGAATGCATTTAACCAAGGTGGTGAAAGATCTCTAGAGGGAGAACTTCAAAACGTTGTCAAATAATTCATAGATCACACAAACAAATGGAAAAACATTCCATGCTCATATGATTGGAAGAATCAGTATTTTTAAAATATCCATACTGCCAAAGCAATCTACAGATTTAACACTATTCCTATCAAACTTTACCAATGCCATTTTCCACAGAATTTTTAAAAAATATTATGAAATTTATATGGAACAAAAAATGAGCCCAAACAGCTAAAGCAATTCTAAGCAAAAAGAGCAGAGTTGGAACCACCATGCTACCTGACTTCCAACTATACTGCAAGGCTACAGTAACCAAAACTGCATGGTACTGGTACAAAACCAGACACATAAACCAATGGAACAGAATAGAGAACCCAGAAATAAAGTCAAATATCTACAACCAACTGATCTTCAACAAACTCAACAAAAATAAGAAATGGCGAAAGGACTTCCTATATAATAAATAGTCATGGGATAACTGACTTATATCCATATGCAGAAGTATGAAACTGGACCCCTAGCTAACACCATATACAAAAATAAACTCAAGATAGATAAAAGACTTAAATATAAGACCAAAAACTATAAAAGTTCTAGAAAAATACCTAGGAAATACCATTCTGGACATCATTCATGGCAAATAATTTATGGCTAAGTCCTCAAAAGCAATTGCAATAAAACCAAATTTGACAAGTGAGAGACCTGGTTAAATTAAAGAGCTTCTGCACAGCAAAAGAAACTATCAACAGAGTAAACAGACAACCTATAGGATGGGAGAAAATTTCACAAACTATGCATCTGACAAAGGTTTACTATCCATAATCTATAAGGAACTTAAATAAACCAACAAGAAAAAACAACCCCGTTAAAAAGAAGCTAAAGGACAGGAATAGACATTTCTCAAAAGAAGACATACAAGGAGCCAACCAACATATGAAAAAATGTTCCTCATCACTAATCATCAGAGAAATGCAAATCAAAACCACGATGAGATACCATCTCACACCAGTTGGAATGGCTATTACTAAAAAGTCAAAAAGCAACAGATGCTGGCAAGGCTGCAGAGAAAGGAGGATGTTTATACACTGTTGGTGGGAAAATAAATTAGCTCGGTCACTATGGAGAGCAGTTTGGAGATTTCTTAAAGAACTAAAAATAGAACTACCATTTGATCCAGCAATCTCATAACTTGGTATATTCCCAAAGAAAATAAAGCATTCTAACAAAAAGACACATGCACTCATGTGTTCATTACAATACTATTTACAATTGCATATGTGGTATCAACCTAGGTGCCTATCAATGATGGATTGGATAAAGAAAATGTGGCATACATATATAATATATATACATATTTTATATATATATGAATACTATGCAGCCATAAAAAAGAATGAAATCATGTCCTTTGCAGCAACATGGATGCAGCTGGAAGCCATTATCCTAAGCAAATGAGTGCAGAAACAGAAAACCAAATGCCACATGTTCTCACTTATAAGTAGGAGCTAAACATTGGGTACACATGGACATAAAGACTGGAACGGTAGACACTGGGGACTGCAAGAAGGGGGTGGGAGGGAGGAAAAGGTGGAAAAGCTATTTGTTGGGTACTATGCTCACTACCTTAGTGATGGGTTCAATCCTACCCCCAAACTCAGCATCACACAATATACCTTGTAACAAACCTGCACATCTACCCCTCAATCTAAAATAAAAGTTGAAATTTTTTTTAAATACACAGAAAGTAGTTTAGAGTTTACTAATCAGTAGTACATTTAAGGTTGCTCTTCTAAAACTAAGGCTGAGAAAATTATCCATTTTATTTATCAAAAGAAAAATTCAGTGAACTTTTGCTCACTGTCTGACCATAGTGAGAATCAGAATGAATGAATGCAAATGTCTGTCCTAACAAATCCCTGTGGTTCTACTTCAGTTCCTGCTGTCTCCATATCCCTTCATCAGTGTGTGGAAGAGAGATGTGGTGAAACTGAAGTGGCAGCTTGTTCTTAGAGAACAACAAAAATGCACTTAAAAATTTACTCCTTAGGAGCTGTCAAGAGTTTGGCAATAAATACAACCTAATGTTCAGAATAAAAAGAGCAAGGATCTATAATCCCATTTTCACATCTATTATAAAGTCCAACCATGTGTTTCTTCCAAGACAAACTGATTTTATTAACACAATGACCATACATGTATAAATGATAATATGAGTTTATTTTATAAGCTTGGATCTCACATTTCCATTCTATTGTAGAGATTCACACTTACCCAATTCTAACAAGAGTTGGATAAACCAGTGTCTTCCTAAAATAATGATTATTCATCACAAAAGAGTCACAAGCAAAGTCTACACTTGAAAATGTCCAGATTGTCTTTCATGCTATGTGCATTAAGCAGTGTTTCATTTTTAGATCTGGTATATGGACACTATGGATGAATATGTTGATTAATTAGAACAAGTTTATCAAGTTCTTTGAGAGTCTTGGAAGACCAAGTAAAGTAATTCAAGGATTCAGTCCAGACTAAATAGTGTGGCCTAATAGATCAAAACCCTGCAAGAAACCAAGCTGTGGAAAAGTAATAATGTAAATAAAAATGTGATTTCAATCTCTGCTTGGCGACTGTCCTCCCTCAGGCCACTAAGGCTCAGTGCCATCAGATGCATTAATGCTGAGACATTGGTCATTCATGGGGGAGGTGGGGATGGTGAAAAGCTTTTTTGCCTGTAGATCCGGCGGAACTGCTTATAAGCCTGAAATGTATTCAGCTGATGCACCAGACATCAGTTACTGAAGAAGCAGAAGTGAGGAACTTCCCCTAGCATTGACCTAAGAGGATAAATGCATGGCAATGTGCTGAGTTACTTCAACAATGCAGAGACACCCAATGTCAAAATGCCACAGGGCTACCCGGTGTTGTAAGGCTGAAACTGGGTTTTCCATGAGACTTTTAAAGCAGTGGGATTTCTGATTGAACTGTCTGCAAAGATGCAGACCTCCCCAGTATGCCACTCCCACGACTCATTGTAGGAAGAGCAGAGTAACTTTTGTCCTGGATAACAATGATGAATGATCCTCAAGTCCTGATGCAAACCAACAGTGCTGGGACCACACACTGGCTTGAGAAAAATACATATGGGTAGTAACTAAGACATTTCCAGGGGATTCCTAGTCTTTCAATAGGCTCTGAAAATGGCACGTGATCCAATCCCTGAAGCTACCAAAGGGTTTAGGAATTTGGCTGGAGAAAAATAGAGGGATGAGTATCCAAACTCTAGGCCGGCAAACCCTTTACTCAGATTTGGAAATTTTCCTGGGCCACAGAAGTTTAACAGCACAGGATTAAGAGGTGGGACATTGGAGTCAGACATCCTGATTTCAGATTCTGATCTGCCACTTAATAGTTGTGTAATCGCCGGGCGCGGTGGCTCAAGCCTGTAATCCCAGCACTTTGGGAGGCCGAGACAGGCGGATCACGAAGTCAGGAGATCAAGACCATTCTGGCTAACACGGTGAAACCCCGTCTCTACTAAAAAATACAAAAAACTAGCCGGGCGAGGTGGTGGGCGCCTGTAGTCCCAGCTACTCGGGAGGCTGAGGCAGGAGAACGGCGTAAATCCGGCAGGCGGACTTGCAGTGAGCTGAGATCACGCCACTGCACTCCAGCCTGGGCGACAGAGCGAGACTCCGTCTCAAAAAAAAAAAAAAAAAAAAAAAACAGTTGTGTAATCTTGTGAAGGGTGCTTAACTTCTCTGAATCCCAGTTTTCTCATCTACAAAATGGACATCATTGTAATATGTGAATGAATTAGGACTAGGTTGGTTTGCAAATGGCAGGTAATTTAAGACAACAGTAGTTTTAACAAAATAGAAGTTTATTTCTAGCTCATGTAAACATAGCAGTCCAGGTGGGGTATGGCAACCCCATATCAGGAAGGACTCTGTCTTCTTTCACCTATTTGCTTCACCATCTTCAGTTTGTGGCTCTCATCTTCTGGTTGCAGATGGAACTCCAGCTCCAGTCTTCACACTCACATTCCACACAGAGGAATTAGGAAAACGGGGAAGAAGGGAATGGTCTTCCCCTTTATAGACATGTCTGCAAACTGCACAAAACTTTTCTTTATCTTCTTTCACTGGAGCTTAATCACATGACCACATGTGGCTGCAAGAGACATGACGTCTTTATTTTGGATGTCCACATACCCAGATGCAATTGGGAAAGACTACTATGGAGAGGAAACAATGATATAAGGAGATGCACATCAGTCTCTGCTACCCAACATATCCAGCTATTGTGAGGACTGAATAAGATAATGTTGGTAAAGTACTTTGCACAGAACCCAGGCCAAAGGAAATGTTCCATGAATGGCTGGGATTGCTGCCATCCCTCTTCTACCCAGAGCATCCAGGCTTGGTTCTGTATTGCCAGGAGGGCACTGCAGCTGCTGGACAGGAGGCAGATGTAGGACATGAAGAGATGCTGTTTGGGGAGCATGGAGGGTGCAGAGGGCTGCTGGTAAGCAGGGCTGAGGCTAGGGTGAGGTGAATGAGGTACACATCTCAGGTGCAAAGTGCAAGGGATGCCAAAAAACTCAGTATTCAAGAAAAAATATTAATGCAATATTTTGAAAATCAAAATGAGGCTGGGCGCAGTGGCTCATGTCTGTAATCCCAGCACTTTGGGGGGCTGAGGCAGGTGGATCATGAGGTCAGGAGATCGAGACCATCCTTGCTAACATGGTGAAATCCCGTCTCTACTAAAAATACAAAAAATTAGCTGGGCGTGGCGTGGTGGCGGGCGCCTGTAGTCCCAGCTACTCGGGAGGCTGAGGCAGGAGAATGGCGTGAACCCGGGAAGCGGAGTTTGCAGTGAGTAAAGATTGCGCCACTGCACTACGGCCTGCGGGACAGAGCAAGACTCCATCTCTAAATAAATAAATAAATAAATAAATAAATAAATAAATAAATAAATAAAGGAAAAATAACGATGATGAGCAAATTATCATAATTGTAAGTAAAGGCAGTATCTGACTCTGTCTTGCACAATTCACCTCATTCCCTTCACCTGGCCCTTCCTATCCCTTCTTTCTGGCAGCCTTTTCTCTAGCCTGAGAGAATTAACACAGTTTTGAAGGAACTGCGTCTGCAATAATTATATCAGACCCAATAAAATATAAAATCTCTAAGGCACGTAGATATCTTTAATCTGTACATTAACTTTAAAGAAACAACACTATTTTAAAATTACAAAACCTGTACCATATAAAATACAAAAAAGAAAATTAAAAGCATCCAAAATTGCACATTAAGACAGAATCTTCATTAACATTTTATTGTCTATCTTTCTAGTTTTAAGCAGTATATTTTCTATTTAAAATGGAATCAATCCAGTATATACTATAATCTATATTTTCATTTAACAATATATCTGTATCATTACTCTTCCATGATACAATTTTTATGTGTTACTCATTGTGTGTGTATATCAAATTTAGACTGTTTCCAACATTTTGGTCTTATAAACAATAAATATTCTTGTAGTTAAATTGTTGCTGCAATTATCTTTTTATTTACTTGGTATAAATTCTTAGAAGGGGAATTGCTAGTCAACCTTCTTAAGATTGCCAAACAGCCTTCCAGAAAGTTCTTCCAATTTATATTTCTCCCAGAAATATATGAAAACATGTTTCCCATATCCTTGATGATGTGGAGTATAATCAACTTTTTAAAATCTCTACTGATTAAAATAGTGAAAAACTAAAACTTTTTCATTCACATTCCTTTGATTGCTAATGAAGGTCTTTTTCTTGTTTTTCATTTTTATTTAAATTTGTTTAAATAAGTTGCCTGATGAGGTAAGCCCCATGATGGAAGGATGTATGTCTGTTTGTTCATTTAGGTCTCTGGGGCACCTCGAACTGTGCCTGGCAAAAATAAGTGCTCAATAGTTACTAGATGGATGATGTCCAACACTTGTAAGACTTCTTTATCCAAGGAAATAACATTTAGATGAGTTTTACTTTTTTTAGTTTATCATGTGCCCTTCAGTTTTACTTATTGTGTTCTCTGCTACATAGAATATTTTAAAAATCAAACTAATGTTTTCCTTCATGTTTTCTCTCTGCTTGCATCAGGATTAGTGACATTATATATACCAAGACTCTGTGTGTGTGTGTGTGAGTGTACACATTTTTTTCTATTTTGCTTTTTGTTTTTAAATCATGTAGGCCTTATTTTGCTCTCTTCAGAGTGCAAAATAGAGTGTTTCATTTTTCCATAGAGTAAGCAATTTGTCTCAAAAGTATTTGTTGAATTACGTGCCCTTTCTCAGTCAAATCGAACTACCATTGTCACTGAAGTGACATGCCTTGTCCTTATCTAAACTTGAATGTCTTTCTAAACTTTCCATTTTTTCATCAGGTTTGTCTCTCTACACCAGTACCATGCTGTTTTAAAAATTGTTTTGATATCAGGATAGGCAATTCTCTCCTCATTTTGCTCTCATTTTGCTAAAAATTATCATTTATTCTCCTATGTTTATTATTTCAGGAACATGTGTGAATCATATGTTCACATTTTCTTATAAATCTCCATTGAGGGCCAGGTATTGGTTGCTCATGCCTGTAATCTCGGCACTTTGGAAGGCCAGGGCAGGAGGTTCACTTGAGCCCAAGAGCTCGAGACCAGCCTGGGCAACATAGTGAGACTGCCAATCTCGAAAAAAAAAAAAAAAAAAAAAAAATCCCATTGAGGTTTTATTGAGATTGCATAACATTTATAGATTAACTTGGTGACAAAATAGGTCATTATAAACATTCCCTATACAGGGATATCATGTGTCTAGAATTTAATAAAGCATGTTATAGATTCCTTACATATGTCCTGAACATTTCCTATTGAATTTATTCCTAGATATTTTATAGTTTAATTACCATTTTAATGGGATTTTTTCCTTTATTTGTATTCCTTTTCTCACTGGTTATTGCTCTAGTATTAAAAAGCTATTTTTCTGTACATGTTTTTAATAAGCCACTTTACTCAATATTCTTTATATATGAATTTATTAGTCTTTCCAGATAGACTGTCTTCTGTAAAGTCTTTTTTATTTTTTCCTCTGTATCAACACTAATACCTCTGATTTTGTTTTCTTACCTTATTGCCATTCTTTAAACTTTGAAAGCAATACTTAATAATAATTGTTATAGTAAGTATCTTCCTTTGCCTTGTTTTTAACTTGAAGAGAAATATTTTTACTTTTATACTATTAATTTCAGGACTTTTTTTTTTTTTTTTTTTTTTTTTTTTGAGGAGTCTCGTTCTGTCACCCAGGCTGGAGTGCAATGGCATGGTCTCGGCTCACTGCAACCCCCAATTCTGGGTTCAAGTGATTCTCCTGCCTCAGCCTCCTGAGTACCTGGGACTACAGGCACGCACCACCATGCCCAGATAATTTTTGTATTTTTAGTAGAGACAGGGTTTCACCATGTTGCCCAGGCTGGTCTCAAATTCCTGACCTCAGGTGATCTGCCCACCTCGGCCTCCCAAAGTGCTGGGATCACAGTGTATGAGCCACCACACCCGGCCAGTATTCTTAATTAGGTTAAAAAAAAAACTTTATTTCTCTCTAAGAATTTTTTTTTAATCAAGAATGGATGTTGAATTTCATCAAATGTTTTTAATACTAGTACTAGTAATTTTCTTTGTTCTAGTAATATGATTGATTACATTAATACATTTCCTGAAATTGTATCATTCTTATATTTCTAGAATAAACTTACTTCATCATAGTATTTTTTAAAATATAGCTCTAGTTTTGATTTACTAGTAATTCATGTGTGATTATGTATTAGGGTTCCCTAGAGGGACAGAATAGGAGATACATATATATCTATCCCAAATCATCAAAGAACACATAATTCCTGTGTTAGTAAAAGCAAAAAGGAAGGGAAATGGAAATCTTTACCATTTCTTTTCGAAAATTCAATAACCCTGATACCAAAACTTGACATATTAGAACCCAAAAGAGAGCCAACTATAGATGAAATATAAAAAGAAAAGTAACAGTCTGTGATGGTTAATACTGAATGTCAACTTGATTGGATCGAAGGATGCAAACTATTGATCATATATATATATATGATATTCATATATATGAAATACATATATGTGATTATAACAAGACTTTCATATGTATATGATGTAGCTATATATATATATATATATATATATATATATATGAAAGTCTTGTTATAATCAAAATCTTAGTTTTCCCTTCTACCTCTAATAGTGTCTCCTCAGACGATTTGATGTTTGCTCAATATTTAGAATTTCATATATATATGGGAGTTTATTAAGTATTAACTTACATGATCACAAGTTCAAACAACAGGCTGTCTGCAAGTTTGAGAAGCAAGGAGAGCCAATTCAAATCTCAAAACTGAAGAACTTGGAGTCCAGTGTTCGAGGGCAGGAGGCATACAGCATGGGAGAAGGATGTAGGCTGAGAGGCTAAGCCAGTCTCATCTTTTCATGTTTTTCTGCCTGCTTTACATTTGCTAGCAGCTGATTATATTGTGCCCACCAGATTAAGGGTGGATCTGCCTGTCCCAACCCACTCACTCAAATGTTGGTCTCCTTTGGCAACACCCTCACAGACAAACCCAGAATCAATACTTTGCATCCTTCAATCCAATCAAGTTGACCCTCAGTATCAGCCATCACAGACTATTATAATTTTATATTTCATCTATACCTGGCTCTCTTTTGGGTTCTAATATGTCAAGTTTTGGTATCAGGGTTATCGAGTTTTCTAAAAGAAATGGAAAAGATTTCCATTTCCCTTCCTTTTTGCTTTTAATAACACAGGAATTACGTGTTTTTGATTATTTGAAATAACTTGTCTCTAAGTTTCTCTGGATCCAGTACCTTTAACAATATATCTTTAACAAAATTTTCTACCTTTTCTATGCTTTTTGTTTTATTTTCTCTATTCAGATTCTCAACTTCTTTTATAAGACTTGATCATTTTCATTTTTATTCTTTAAATCTTTGATTTAATCATGATTTTTGAGTTTATCAACAGAAAAATATGGTATTTTCACAAAATTTTTCATAATATCTTTTGTATTTTTGCCTAAATCTACTTCTCATTGATATTTTACTTTGGAATTTTTGTGTATTTTTTTCTTTCTTTTTTTGTTTTGATTAGACTTGTGAGGAGCTCGCCAACATACTGACTCTTTTCAAAGAATGGATTTTGGATTTACTATCATTTCTTCACTCTTGTAATTAATTTTAATTTCAATTTCATGTTAATTCCTCCTGATTCCCTTATATTTCTCCTTCTGAATGGAGTTAAAAGCTTAGATTATTTTGTTGTTTCCTTTCTTTAATAATAAACTCACTTGAGACTACAGTTTTCTTTACTGCATATAGCTGTATTAGTTCATTTTTGCTAGGTAATGCTGAAGGAACAAACAATATCAAAACCTCACTGGCTTACAACAGCCCAGGTTGATTTATCTTTTACATTTCATGTCCTTTGCATGTTGACTGCAGTTTTGATTAACGTCTTCATTCTGAGATCCAGGCTGAACAAACAGCCTCCTCTCTGGGACATGCTGTTCCTGTGGTTGAAACATGCTGAGGCTCTTGGAGCTTCTGCTTGGACAAGGCAAACATTGCCCCCACCCCATTCACATTCTAGTGGTCAAACCAATGTCACACATTCAAAGAGAAGGGCATACTGCTGTCACAGGGAGGATGGCAAATAATTGGAAAGATGAACACAATCTACCTAAAAACTTTGGTAATATATTTTGTTTGAGAAGTAATATTCTTACTGTCATTTTTTAACTGTGATTTTTTTTATTCACCCATTTTTAAAAACTCATTTAAAAATTTTTAAGTTCTCAGACATTTTTTGTTCTAAATTTTTAACATTGTTTTTATTTCTAGTTTTATTGCATCATAGATGGAAAACATAGCCCATATAATTTCTACTTTTTGGAAAGCCTTGAGCTTTCCTTAGTGTGTCAATAAATGATTAAATTCTGTTAAATCCCATTGACATCGAACAGAATATTTTCTCCATTTGTAATCTGTAATTTTCCACATGGATCTATTAAGCAAATATCATTAATCACATTATCCCGGTCCCCTATATCCTTATTTATTTTGTCTATTTGCTCTGTCTGTGATTGAGCTGAGTGGTGTGTGAAAATCTTGTTACAATCAAAATCTTAGTTTTCCCTTCTACCTCTAATAGTTTCTTCTCAGATGATTTGATGTTTGCTCAATATTTAGAATTACATAAAAATGACTTTAAAAATATGTTGACTGACTACAGCACAATTGGCAATTACACTGTGATGATAGCATTTGCCCCTATCAGATGTGTAAGAGGCACTCTTTTGTTGCAAATAATTTTCTTAAAAGTGTTATATGAAACACATTTGCTCCCCTGAAGTTTTCTCCTTGAATTTTCCTTTGTCTGATATTAATACTGCCAACATTGTTCTTTCTTTACCTGTATCAGCATGTATATTCATGTCTATCTCCTTTTAAAAATTATTTTTAAACTTTCTGTATCACTTTAAGTTTGTCTCTTGTAAACAAAATATAAATTATTTTTTAATGATCTCTAAAAAAAATTTTTTTTTTGAGAAGGAGTCTTGCTCTGTCACCCAGGCTGGAGTGCAGTGGTGCGATCTCAGCTCACTGCAACCTCTGCCTCTCGGGTTCAAGCGATCTCTAAATATTTTTATGTTTTATGAGAGTTTTAAAATCATGACTAGGTATTGTGAATTTAATGTCCTTGTCATTGTGTTAGTTCTTCTGTTATGTATGTGTAGTATGCATGCACAGGCTTTTCATTTCTTTTAACTAATAATATAGTCTGTTATAAATTTTATAATTTGCAGATAGGCATGGCTATCCACAAATGTAGAAATCATCCATCCTTACTAAACTTTGAAGAAATATTTTGGCCAACTAATTCCAACTGAAGTGTCAATACTTCACAAGAGGGCTGGAGCCATTGCTAAAGTTCACCTAAATCTTATATGAAAAATAGAAAAAGGCAATTATAAACTTATTTTTTAAAACACATAAAAGATAATCTCTCTGAGACTCAGTTTTGATTGCAAAAAAAGAGAAAGGTGCTGTAGAGCTAGTTACTATGTAAGAATTAGAATGTGCTTATTTAAATACTTGTAATTGTTTTGAACTAGTTTAACGAGCCCTCTCTGTTTGTCTAGGACAAGTACCCTTGGCTATTCAACCACATTTCCACTATTAATACCTTTCTTTTTCTTTTTGAGACGGCCTCACTCTGTCGCCCAGGCTGGAGTGCAGTGGCTCAATCATGGCTCACTGCAGCCTTGACCTCCTGGGCTCAATCGATCCTCCCGCCTCAGCCTCCAGAGTACCCAGGACTACAAACCTGCATCACCACACCTGTCTAATTTTTTAACTTTTCTGTGGAGAAAGGTTTTTGCCATGTTGTTCAGACTGGTCTTAAACTCCTGGGCTCAGGCAATCCTCCCACCTCAGCCTCCTGAAGTGCTGGGATTACAGGTGTGAGCCAATGCACCCAATCTTTCACTATTAATCTTGATATAAAAAGTTATCACCATTGGTTTCTGGGCTCCTTGGACCAGCTGTGGGCAATGAAACTTTGATTGGGTGGTTTGACTGAAGAAGAAAATGATCTGCCCAAAAAAGCAGTAGGTGGGCTCCCAATCCAAGACTGCCCACCTGTTCCTTGAACCTTGGCTATTCAACTACATTTCTACTATTAATCTTTTATTTTTCTTTTTGAGATGGTCTCACTCTGTTGCCCGGGCTGGAGTGGAGTGGCATGATCATGGCTCACTGCAGCCTTGACCTCCTAGATCTAAGAAGAGCACCGAAGGAAGGTCCAGTCCAAATCCCTACTCTGCTACTTGTGTAATATTGGACACTTCTCCAACCCCTGGCACTTAACCATGGTCTAAACTGGTTGCAGAGCCTGCCCTGCCCACTGCTTCCTCAGTAACTGTTCTGACTTCATTGGAGTTTTACCATTTTTCAGGTGGGTGTGCCTATGCTAAGTGTTGCGAGAAAAGCAAGTGAAGACAGTACATAGAACAAAGACATCTAGCTCAGTCTAAAGGTTAGAGAAAGATTCTTGGTAAAGAAAGTAGCACCTGTCAGACTGATAGAGAAGCAACAGGAGACTTTCAAGATTGTAGGAAGGTGGGGACTCCTTTAATTGTCTGAGAAGATGCTAGACTACCACATTTAGTTTAGAAATTGTGGTCTCCATAGCAATGAACCTGAATTGTTACATGCACACTCTTAAAATGTAATATTCAAAAAGTAAAAAATATGACTCCTGTGCCAATATAAAAGATTTTATTTGACTCACTAATTAATGGGAGAACCCATAAGTTGTTCACACTGGTTCAAAGGAGAACTTGAAGAACAGAGGTATCTAAAGGCAGTCAGGAATGCTGAATTAAAGTTAATAATAGATCCAAAACTGGTTAACATCTGAAAGGGCAATAAGATGTAATGTTTAGGACTATCTTTTCTAAATCTGCTGCTTTTCTAAATCACTTGCTTTGCTGTGGACAAGAATCATTGGCATTATTATCAAATTTTCTATAAGCTAATTTCTACCCCTATGGCTGTAAAATAAGCCTAATCAGTGGAGAGCAATCAAAAGTGCACTCCTTATAGGTTATGCCAGACAATGCCCAGCAAGTCACTGAACTGCTTGCCCAGCAAGTGGTTCCACTGGCCTGTTTTCAAGTTGTAGACAAATTTTCCTTATAACACCTTAAGTTATGAACAACTGATTTTAATATTGGTTTCCAACAAAGTTGGAAAAATTTGAGTTGGTCAAATATGTGTGAGCCTACTCCAATGTCTTCAAATACTTATTTCCACCTCCCTGCCTGGATTCAGGTCTGGCCTATATTCTAATGAGCTCTACTGTGTGTCCCAGGAAGGTCATTCGGGTTTACTCTTGCTATCAAGGGTAACACATTCAGCAAATTCTTAAGCTCTTGTCCTCTTTCCAGCAGGCTTTTGTGGTCCATTTACAGTCTGCTGGGCTGAGCAGGAAGAGACAGGTTGCTCTGGGCAGTGTTCAACAGCACAGCTCTTTGTCTCTTGCTGTCAGCCAGCCCTGTCACTACATTGTTCTTCAGGCGGCATGCCTTTGATGGACTATCTACCCCTTCTGTCTCAACACTCCAGGCAGCATTTGGAGAAATAGCAGCCCTATGCTATTCCTTCTGGTACAGAATAATCCCATTATATTATGATGTGCTATCAACTTGGTTCCACATATTTGTTGAGGACACTTGAGAAAGTCCTGAAGATGTAAAGGCATGCTCCTTGTTCTTAAAGAGCTTTCCTTCTGTTGGGAGACAAGCCACACACAAGCAGCAAATGGCAGAGGCTGGCAAGAAGAGCAATGAAGATCCAAGAAGAGCACTGAAGGAAGGTTCTGTTCAAATCACTACTCTGCTACTTTTGAGATCTTGGACAACTTATTTTCAAAATGTCATTACAAGTTATTTCTTTTTTAACAAAATAGCATAATTTATAGACCATAAAATCTACCAATTGGGAGTATACAGTTTAGTAAAGTTATCATAGTAAAGTTATAGAGTTGTGCAAACATCACCTCGATCTGGTTTTAGAACATTTCCATTACCCCACGAAAGTCCCCTCATGATCACTTGTAGGCAATCCTCTTTCTCACTCTAGCTCTGGACACCCACTGAATGCTTTTTGTTTCCATAGATTTATCTTTTCTAGAAAGTCATATAAATGGAGGCATACAACATGTAGTCATTTGTGTCTGGCTTCTTTCACTTAGCATAACATTTTTGAGTGTCATCCCGGTTGTAGCATGTATTAGCATACATTCATTTCTTTTGATTGCTGAATTGTATGCCATTTTATGAATATGCCACATTTTGTTTATCCATTCACCAGCTGATGTGTATTTAGATTGTTTCAGTTTGGGCCTACTATGAATAATGCTTCTATGAACATTCACATGTAAATTATTGTGTGGATATATGTTATTTATCTTGGGTAAATCCCTAGGAGTAGATTTGTTGAGTTGTAAGCTAAATATCTAACTTTTTAAGAAACTGCCAAACTCTTTTCCGAAATGATTCTACCATTTTACATTCACACCAGCAATGCATGAAGGTTCTAGTTTCTACATCTTTATAATCGGTTATTATCTCTCTTTTCTTTTTCATTTTTTTTTTTTTTTTTAGACAGAGTTTCACTCTTGTTGCCCAGGCTGGAGTGCAATGGTGCAATCTCAGCTCACAGCAACCTCCACCTCCCAGGTTCAAGCGATTCTCCTGCCTCAGCCTCCTAAGTAGCTGGGATTACAGGTGCCCACCACCAGGCCCAGCTAATTTTTGTATTTTTAGTAGAGACTCCCAGGGCTTCACCATGTTGGCCAGGCTGTTCTCAAACTCCTGACCTCAGGTGATCCACCTGCCTGGCCTCCAAAGTGCTGGGATTACAGGCATGAGCCACTGTGCCTAGCCTCTCTTTTCAATTATAGCTATTCTAGTGGGTGTAATAGTATCTTATTGTGGTTTTGATTTGCATTTTCCTAATGGCTAATGATATTGAACGTATTTTCATGCTCTGACTAGCCATGCACACATCTTCTTGAGAAAAATGCCTATTCAAATCTGGCCCATTTGAAGTTGAACTATCTGTCTTCTTACTGCTGAGATATAAGGGTTGTTTATAGTTTCAGGATACACATTAGAAATAAGATTTGCAAATATTTTCTCCCAGTTAGTGGCTTATCTTTTCTTTTTCTTTTTAGAGATGGGGGTCTCTGTCACCCAGATTAGAATGTGGTGGCAAGATCACAGCTAACTGCAGCCAACTCCTGGGCTCAAGTGATCCTTTCACCTCAGCCTCCCAAGTAGCTGAAACTACATTCACACACCACCATGCTTAACTAATTGTCTTCTATTTTTATTTTTGTAGAGATGGGGACTCGCTATGTTGTCCAGGCTGGTCTTAAACACCTGGTCTTAAGCGATCGTCCTGCCTTGGCCTCCCAAAGCACTGGGATTATAAGCGTGAGCCACCACACCTGGACGTCATTTTCTTAATGGATAAGTTATTTAAGCTATTGAATCTAACCTCAATTGTCACATATACATTGTAGGTAAATTAATAATATCTACTGTCAGGGTTATTGTAAGGATTAAAAGAGGCAATATATGTGAAAAATACTTAGCACAAGGCTTGGAAAATATTAGGAGGTTTGCTAAATAATCTGAACATAAGCAAGCGCATGAAAAGTGTCAGGTTATGGGTTGCAATGAGTACTCTACTTATACAGGGAGGAAAGAAATCAAGCATGGGTGGAAGGTGCCACAGCTCCACAGCTAGAATAAAACTTTGAGATGCACATTGAAGAAAGAAAGCAGCTGATACAGGAAGGCAGCCCAGGCTAGGAAAGCAGCCAACAAAGGCACAGAGGCAAGAGTGAGCACAGCTTGTGGGGACACAGAAGCGAGAGCAATATTCTACAGAGGAACATGGGTCATCCCATGTTCCCACATTGTATTTTTCACACAGTGCCAAATAACATTAGAGCCTGAGACAGAGTATGTGAAATAGGCATTTCATCCAGTTCTGTCAAGTTATAAAATGATCTTTCTATTTCAAAAGAGGAAATCAAAGAAATGGCAAGAAGATTCCAGCCAATGTAAAAATATGTCACCAATCCTGTGGAAAACTGCAAATATATTATTTGAGGTGGAGATAACTGTGGTGCCTGACAAAGTTGGGCAGGAGATGAGCCCTCGGGCAAGCAGGGTCTGGATGCAGGAGTACCCAGGTCAGCTGCCCCAAGTTGTGGACTAGCTGAGGAATGTGAGATCCTGCAAAGTCCTGTACTGTAACCTGGGCAAGTTTAACACCAAGACCATGTTGTTAGAGGATCATCAATCAAACACAGATTCAAGAGGCAGGGCCAGTAAACCAGGAACCCCTGGCTGTCATGAAAAGAGGGTAAGCCCAGAAAGTCAGAAAACACTAACAGTTGATACCTGTTTGAGCTTACTCTACACTTGAGACTGGGTCAAGTTTTCAAATGAATTATCTCATTTAATCTTTGCTGTTCCCAGTTAAGTAGGTCATATTATTTTCCCCATTCTACAGATGACAGAACCACCAAGACTCAAAGAGGTTGATACTGGGCAGAGCTAGGATTGAACCTGGACAATCTGACCCGGCCCTTGCTCATAAGCACAGCACTACGCTGGGACCCGGCCCCAGCCTGGGCTCACATCGATAGCAGAAACCTGCCTGTTGCTCTCACTACTGTTCTCAGCCAACACAGGGCCTGACACATATGTCAACACCAAACAGAGATGTATGTAAGAAAGGATGGCAGAAACAAAAGCAATGTCTA
This sequence comes from Rhinopithecus roxellana, assembly GCF_007565055.1. Lineage (NCBI taxonomy): Eukaryota > Metazoa > Chordata > Mammalia > Primates > Cercopithecidae > Rhinopithecus > Rhinopithecus roxellana. The sequence goes on from NC_044554.1 coordinate 88,768,459, forward strand.
ACAAGACAGATGGAAGCTAAGCACCCTATGCATGAGACACGATGAAGAGATCCACAGGTATACCAGGATCAGTGGTGAGATGAAATGCAGGTAGTGTCTGGCTCACAGGAATTAAAGTTTGAAAATCATCTGCTTTTTAAATATAAATTAGAGCAGATCCAGGCTTTTCCCTCTGGAATAACTTCATTCCTAAACCACTTTATTGCAACAGACTTTGATGAGTGAGTTTCATAACTGGTCCTTCAGGGCTTGTGCAGGGTCCAGTGTCCAGCCATCACACTCACAGCTGCTCTCCCTGGGACAGGTTGGAAATGGCTCCTTCAATGTGCATAATTCGGAGTTCAGCACTAGCCTACCTAAGCCTCTTGCTAGTTGCATGGTCGGCAGGGGGTTCACCTCTCTGGCCTCAATTTCATCCCTTGTAAAATGTAAATAATAGTAATTTCTACTCCATGTGGGACTGCAGGAAGTTTAAATAAAATGTTGCATTTAAAGTCATGAGACCAGGGCCTTTTAGTTTAAATAAAATACTGCATTTAGTCATGGACTCAGGGCCTTTTAGAACAAGGTCTAAAAAAAAATCTTGGTATTATAATTTCACTTGCCCAGGTGCTAGTGCACCACTCATATCAGGTGGGAATGTCTCATCCTTACATGTGTCACATCCTTCTTGCACTGTGCCATCCCAGGCTGGACTTGCAGGATGCCAGTGAGGCTAAATCTTGCCATTCTTATCCTATGCAAAGGAAGGCTAGCCTTACTCCCTGAAGATAAGACATCCCTAATTCCCTTCCTTCCTCTACAATTCTCCACACCCTTTTTTCCCCCTTTCGGGCCTAGCAGACAACAAATGAGTATCCTGGTGTCTCGCCAGTTGTAGCAGGAAGTTATGAATAAGGATTGCATGGGATGATTGACTCTCTAAAAAGATAGGCACCAAATTAATCCTGAAGGCTGGGCAGTAACCACAGGAAACTTGGAGCCATGAGGCTGCCACTTAACACTTACATATCGCTGTCTACCCTGGAGTGTTAGGCAAACAATAGCTTAATCCACTAAAGGCCTGTGAGCGGTATTATTAGTCATGGAATATCTGAGATCAACCTTTGGGTACATACACTTAAGGCCAGAATCTGGCATCCAGGTCCTCACGTGGGACTAGGATCCCCACATGAGTCTTTAAGGAATGTCACAGCAAATTTTCAACAACTGGTTAATGTCTACCAGTGCTTAGCAAATTAGGCCTGTGTTGAAGTGTCAATGCCCAAGGGACTGATTTATTGAAATGCCCTAATTAGGATCTTGTAACACATCAAAGGGCCGTTAAAGAAAAAAGTGCTGGCTTCAGAGACTAAGGGTTATACATAGGCATGGTTTGTCTCTCTGCCAGGCTCAACAAATGCGATTCTGACAGTGCTATGGGCTCCACTGGGACAGCAACCATCAATAAATTAGAACATGACCCATCTGCTGGAGGAAACCTGGTGTAATCTCTTCCCACATGCCCACTTTCTCCTTTTCTAGCCTTTCCCCCACTTTAGAGGCCTGCAACAAGCTCAGAGTCAAGGCCAGGAAGGTTCCTGGACCAAAGAACTACCTAGGCCAACCTTCCATGGAGGATTTAGAAAGATGCTGTAACAATTTATCAGCTTCTGGAATTATGGTATTTCTCTCTCCACTGCTACCATGTCTTAAATACACATCTTCCATTTGAAATCTCCTCAACCACAAAGAAAAACAGCTTTTCCTATAGGCACATCTTCCAGGCCAAGCCTGTTTTGCTGCTGAGAGTAGATTGCCATACTTATTTCTACTCATCTTAAACCCCAGCACTACCAATTCTCTCCCTCTGTAATCTTGAGTATGCTGTTTAATCTCTTAGTTTCTTCATCTGTAAAGAGGGAGGACTAATGATAATACTTACCTCATGGGGTTGTTGGTTAAAAACAACCTACAAAATGCATGTAAAGTACCTGGTACACAGTTACAATTTGATGAATATTATTGTTATTATACTTGTAATATTATGATAAAAGGAGACTGAGCTGTTAGTTCATAAGAAATAATAAGCAATAGTCTTTTTTTTTTTTCTTTTTTTTTTGAGACAGAGTGTCGCTCTGTCGCCCAGGCTGGAGTGCAGTGGTGCAATCTTGGCTCACTGCAAGCTCTGCCTCCCAGGTTCACGCCATTCTCCTGCCTCAGCCTCCCGAGTAGGTGGGACTGCAGGTGCCCATCACCACGCCTGTCTAATTGTTTTGTATTTTTAGTAGACATGGGATTTCACCGTGTTAGCCAGGATGGTCTCAATCTCCTGACCTTGTGATCCGCCCACCTCAGCCTCCCAAAGCGCTGGGATTACAGGTGTGAGCCACTGCACCCAGCCAATAAGCAACAGTCTTTACAGAAGCCCCTGAACATGGCCAAGACAGGGAATGCCCCTTGGAGTTTCAAGATGCCCTAGGCTGCCTCAGGTGTAAAACATCTACAACATGAATACAATTCTATGCTTAACTAATAGTCCAAGCTTGTATTTTTATCAACATTAAAGAACATGATGCAAAGAGCAGCAGTCACCCACTACAAGCAACCTTGGGAAAAAGACTGCTTCAAGATCTAGGACAGGAAACATACAGGATAAACCTAGAGCTTCTTGACATACCAGATAGTAAGGAAGTTAGCAGAGTCTACTAGGGTCATGTCAAAAGGACTCAGGAGCTGTCTTGAAGAGGTTCCCACTGGCCAAAGATGGGGCAATCTGAACATCGATTGGAATGATAACTGCTGCAATGGACTCAAACATGCCAAATATGTTCTAGGAGACTAATTCATTATTTTTAACACTGGTAAGTAAAAAAGAAAGAATAAAACACTTATCTCACCTTGTCAGTATGACCCTATACTTCAGGGTAATCAAATAGTTGATGAGGGGAGGTTTGTCTTTATACAATTTCCAGCTAAAGAATGAAGAAGTGATGATATAATATCACTATTTCATAATCCGAATAAATTAATATATCTAAGCATCAATGATCAATTGCTACTAATAGCATAAAAACAGAGACAATCATTTAGTGCCGCCTGATGAGAGTGCACACCACCATCTATGAAACGGTCTTGCCCAAAATATCACATTTTAATCTGATCAAGCTCTAGATCTAAATGCTGATTTTCAGGCAATCCAAAGACATTAAAACATGCTAAATGACACCATGGGGATACAATAAGCAAACCCTAGTCTCTGGGAAACGCTAAAGGACAAATCATTGCTTTCTTCAACAAAGAAACTGAAAGGTAAAAAGTGAGATGGAAAAGAAACCTACAAATGACAAAGCAATTCATACTGAAAACACCAAATGCTGATAAGGACACAGAACAGCAGGGACTCTTGTTCACTGCAGGTGAAAATGTAAAATGCACAGGCACTTTGGAAGACAGTTTGGTGGGTTCTTATAAAACTAAACATACTTTTACCATACAATCCAGCAATCACATTTCTTGGCGTTTACCCAAATCAGTTGAAAATATATGTCCACACAAAAACGTGCACATGGATGTTTATAGAAGCTTTCTTTATAATTACCAAAACTTGGAAACAACCAAGATGTCCTTTAATAGGTGAAGGATTAAACTCTAGTACACTCATACAATGGAATATTACTCACTGCTAAAAAGTAATGAGCTATCAAGCCATGTAAAGACATGGAGGAGCCTTAAGTGCACATTACTAAGTGAAAGACACCAAGCTGAAAAGGCTACACACTATATAATTCCAACTCTATGACATTTGGGAAAGGTAAAACTATGGAGAGACTGAAATGATCAGTGGCTGTCAGAGATTATGTGTGGGGAGAGAAGGATGACTAGGCACAGCACAGCATAGTTTTAGGACAGTGAAACTACTCTGTGTAATACTAGAATGGTATATCCATGTTAAGCAAATACTTGCCCAAACCCATAGAATGAACAGCACCAAGAGTGAACTCTAATGTAAACTATGGACTTTGGATAATGATGATGTCCCAATATAGGATCATGGACTGCAACAAATGTTCCACTCTAGTGTGAGATGTTGATAGATGGGGAGGCTGTGCATATGCAGGGGCAGGGGAGTATATGGAAACTCTCTGTACTTCCTGCTCAACTTTGCTGTGACCCTAAAACTCTTCTAAAAAATAGTCTTTTTTTAATATAAGAAAAAAAGCAGTCCATGTGAAAAACCAAGCAATTATAATACTATGTATGAACGTTACTTGGCTTCCAACTTGAACAAACTATATATGCAAAGGAGAAAGTGAGAGAGAGGGAAAAGGAGAAGAATTCACTAGACATTAAGGAATTACTATAATAATTTTAGAGGTGAAAATGTACTGTGGTTATGTTTGAAAAACAGTCCTATTTTACAACTACATATGGAAATATTTATGTAATAATATGAAGTCTGAGATTTGCTTTAAAATATTTGGGTGTTGGTGGCAAGTGGGTAAGAATACAGATGAAACCAGATTGTCCCCGTGATGGCTACATGGAGTTCATCACACTGTTACTCGACTATTGTCAATGCTTAAAATTTCTCCTATTAAGAAGTTGTTTTGTTTTAAAGGCAGTGCCAATCAGGGTACTAAGTGCAGCCTCATGATAATACATCTGTTGTGGTATTACATGGTCCCATGGACAAAACTCTGGGGCTTTTATCATAAGGGAGGAGGCCCAACACTTGACACCTTAAGCCAGTTAAGTCACTGAAATCTGAAAACCTCTACAAAGTTAAAATAAACCTAATCAATTATTTCAAACTTCTGGCTCCTGTATTCATCAGGCCTCCTATGCTCATATGCTTAATGGCAATGAAGAAAGTTATTACTGTTTCCTCAACGATGGATCCTCAAAAACTAAGTATGGAGACCATCTCTTGATGTTGGTCTAACAAAGGGAAGAAAAGGATCATTCACGAAATTTCTTCTATAGGGCAGGCACTAGGCTTGCTTCCTCTCACAAACACTCAGGAGAACTCAGTAAAGTAGGAATTAGTATTTCCCATTTTGAGATGAAAAACTGAAGCTCAGAGAGGAGAAACAGCCTGCTCATGGCCACAGAGTGAGTAAGTAGTTGAGCCAGGAAATAAGCCCTGGCCATCTGAGTGTATGGCACAGATTTTTAATCTCCACTCTATATTCTCTTTGTGTAGAGTCAACCAAGACTGAGTTTTAGCCATCACTTAAGAATATGACAAAATCCTACTGCTTTTAGGTATCAAACCCAATCTCTTTTTTAATTTTGAAGTTCTGTCCACAGTCCTATGGCAGAGACTTCCCAAGCCCTCTATAGAAGGCTGGGGGTGAAACCAGATTGAGGGTGAGGAGGTGTGTGGAATTGCACTGGGAAGCATATTGAGAAGTATACAGAAAGCTGAGGGTCAATGACCAAGAACCACATGGAGGCCACACAGCCAGCATCTTATCCAACTAAGAGGCCTCCCCGAAGGGCTGGGCAGGACCAGGTGTGGGGCCACAGAATAAAACCGGAGTCATCAGCTGGAAGAAGAGACCAACAAGAAAGAGAGTTGAGGGAGGAGTCTGAGCTGATTCCCTGAGTCAGTTGGCAATGGAACCACAAGTGTCTCTGGGGTCTTGGCCTGGCAGCTTTGGAGGCATGCTCGGTGGCCCACTACAACACAATTCTCCTGGAATACACAGCTCTTCCACGGTCATTTAGTTCCATTCTCATAGAACCGGATGCATATTAGTATTGAGGCAGGCCTCAGACACTATCCAGGCCATAGGGTCTTCAAACAATGTTTCAAAGTGCCTGGGCAACCACCTCAAATCACCCCATGGGCCACAGGCCCAAAGAGTGGTCCTTTCTTCATTTGACCCATTAATATAAGCATTACCTAGAAGGCCTTTGTCTTGCTTGTCCGTGAGTTTTAGATTCCACTCAAGTCAACAGTTATCAAATGTCTACCAAAGTTTCTCTAAGGCCAGGTGTGATTAGGATTTCAGACTGACAGCCAGAGGGCATGACTAGAAATGTGTTTTCCTTCTCTCCTCAAGGGACAGATACTTTAGAGTTTGAATATAGAGTATCTCCAGAAGAACGCTTTTTCAGTTTTCAGGTTGGGTGAATCAGACCTTTCTATCCTAGTAAGGTGAATTTGGGCAAAATACTAAAACTTCGGAGTTGCTATATGAGATGTATTGTGATTTACTGTATACATTTGCTATTTTCTAGGGTTTGTTACTCAGTAGGAACCCAATTAGAGCAAGTACTTTAAGGTTGTATTGTTTTATAAAGGATGAAAATCACATGCAGATTTGGATTTTTATCTTCCTAAAGAAATGTATGTAGCAAAGTATCTTCTCCCAGGGTCATGATTATTTTTATGCCTAAGAATCTGAGACACCAGCATGCTGGGAGGCCCACCTAAGCCAGCCACTAAGAGGGAAATTGTGTGATATCCACCCTCTAGTAACTTGGGTCTATGCTTGCAGCTGACAAGGAACCACAGGAAGGATCAGGGGTCCCCAGGACCAGGTCAGAGGCAGAACCTCTGAGGCATGTGAGGTCTTTATCAGACTCAAGACTCAAATTCACTTCTCCTTTGTGCTAAAAGCCAAATCTTCATGCATGCAAAGCATGGATTGTTTGATGTAAAAGATTCAGATGATTAACTGTGCTGGGAGAAAACAGACTCAGAAAGGTGAGGTGACTCTTCTGAGGTCAGTTCATAATGACAAGACTAGAAACAAGGTCAAGATGCCAGTAAAAGTTTAGGCTCCAGTCTCTTCTCCCCCTGATTTTTGTTTGTTTGTTTATTTTTTAATGTTCACCTTTATCCTGTTTTTCCAGCCTTTTCCCCCTTCCATGTGCCTTATATGTTTAAGATGTCCTGAAGTTCCTGAGGCTGAATTCCCTGGTGTGGCCTCTCAGACAAGGTCAGTTCCTCCATCCCTACACTGATGCCCTGGAAGTGGTCGCAACCCGGCAGCCGTCAGGGTGCAGTGTATCTTGGGCTTGCATGTCACTTTGGGTTCCCTGATCCATACCTGGGCCCCAGGTCAGAAAGAATCTGTCACTCTAGTTGACCAATGTTGACAAGATGAATATCAGTTCAAATGAACATCTTGGAAAGAAACACAGAGAGGCCACGGAGTGCGCAGAGAGAGAGAATCCTATTTTATCCATAGTCTCTATACCAAATACTACTCTCACAAATCCAGGTAAGAGGTGTGGTGGCTCACACCTGTAATCCCAGCTACTCAGGAGGCTGAGGTGGGAAAATTGCTTGAGCCCAGGAGTTTGAGGCCAACCTGGGCAAAATAACAAGACTCCATTTCTAAAAAAAGATAAATAAAAGGAATACTTTGCGAATATTTTTGATAGATCAGTAGGGTGACTATAGTTAACATTAATTGTCCATTTCAAAATAACTAGTAGAGAATAATTCAATGTTCCTAGTGTAAAGATAAATATTTAAGATGATGGATACCTCAATTATCCTGATTTGATTACATATGAATATATCAAATCATCACACATTCCCTGAAAATATGTACACCGAATATGAATCAATTAAAAAATTAATTTAAAAAAATCCAGGTAAGAACACTGGGCCTCACCAAGTGGGAACTCAGCTCTTAGGCCACTAAAGGTGATGAGACTTGCTAGAAATCCAGACTCTTCCCCCATCAATCAGATAGATATTCCTTCCTTCTTTCTTCTCTTGTCTCTATTTGTATATCTACTAGGGTTAGAAGGAAGAAAAAACATAACTGCCATTAAAAGTTCAAAGACAGAGGCATAAAATGACAGTAACTTGTGTGATATGTCAAGTCCTGTATTTGTCGCTGAATCCTCACCATAGCCCTTTAAGACAGGCATCACACACACCAGCATGTAGGAAACTGCTGCCCAGGGGTGAGATGAAATTCACCCAGGGTCACTGTCTTAGTCCGTTTAGTATTGCTACAAAGGAATACCTGTTGCTGGGTGATTTACAAGGAAAGAAATTTATTTGGCTCATGGTTCTGCAGGCTGTATGAGAAGCATGACACCAGCATCTGCTTCTGGTGAGGGCTTCTGGCTGCTTCCACTCATGACAGAAGGTGAAGGGGAGCCAGGGTGTGCAGAGATCACATGGTGAAAGAGGAAGCAAGAAACAGTGTGGGAAGGTACCAGGCTCCTTTTAACAACCAGCTCTCAAGGGAACTAATGGACTGAGAATTCACTCACCATTCCCCACCCCCAAAAGAGAGCACTAATCTATTTATAAGAGGTCTACCTCCGTAACCCAAACATCTCCCATCAGGCCCCACCTCCAACACTGGGGATCAAATCTCAAAGTGAGATTTGAATGGTCGAATATCCAAGCTATAGTAGTCACAGAGCCAGGTAGTGGCAGGGCAGGGCAGGATTAAAACCTAATTTTGTGTCCAGAACCCAAGCTCTTAACCTCTAAGATGGAGAACGTACCAGAACTCACTTGCTTCCTTCCTATTGCCTTTTGCTTCCCTGCCCCACTCCATGCAGACCACAGGTTCATGAGGAACTTTCCTTCAGTGGCTGCTCTCTAGCAAGTGGGACACCCAGAACGTTTAGAAGATTTAGCAGAAGCAGCTATTGGCTATCAATGCCTTACCTAAAGAGTCTTCACAGCCACGGCAAATATCGCACTGTAAATCAGCCTTTCTGGAGTCATCAGGGCCTTTGTGGAAGACAGGGAGCCCTTCTCAGGTACTTCAAGTCACAGCCCTCAGCCTACATTCAGGGCTTGCTTAGGCAACAGGAGCAAACTAAGTCGGGACATATTTTAGCAACAATATTCAAATCCTATTTCACAGCTTCAGAGTGTCACCATTATGAACACAGAGCAGGTGAAGAATGTGTTAACGTCTCATGACTCTAAACTAATATTTCAGGGATTTCCTACCTTTGCCCAAACCTTATAGCCCAGAATCACCTCCTCCCTGCCGTCAGAGGCTGAAGCTGGGCTGCATGGACATCAGAAACACAGAGGACACACTTGTCCAGCAACTAACACACACTCTCCTCTATCCCTCCTAATGACCCTGGGGAGCAGGCAGAAAGATACCACTCTTCCCTTTTTACAGATAAGGAAACTGAGGCACAGGAAGGTAAGATTGTTTGTCCAAGGTCCTACAGCTAGTAAGTAAGAGATCTGAGACCATCTCCTTGATCTTCTGACACCCAGACCGTCCTTCTTTCCATTACCCATTAAAGCAACACAGATGCAGTCCTTCTTATTGTAACACGTTATTATTCTTTAGTCTTCTTAAAGTCATCCCTATAACACATTGCCAAGTAGTGGAGGCAACAGCTTCATTCTCCGTACTAAGGTCATCTGCTAATAATTTTCCCTCTTTCTCCCCAAGTTTCTCCCCTTTCTGGCCCCTGCCCCCTCTTCCTATACATCATCAATATCTGCGCAAGCTACCTTTCCCTGGGAGACGTCCGCCTCCACCACCCCTGCCAGGGTCCCCAGGAGGGAAGCATCCTTGGAGATTCTCGCCTCCCATACATCTGTCAAAGTAAGAAAAAAAAAATGGAAAATAACAAGAAAGGGAAAATGTGGGAACAACAGCTATCTTACCTCTCCCATCCCTGGGATGAGAGAGGGAGATTCCTGCTTCTACAAACAACCAAGCTCTGAAAGGAGGCTTTTTTTACATACACTTTGCAGGGATGACTTAAGTAAGTCTTGAAGACTCTCTTTCCCTGGAGACTAGACTAAAAGTATTGTTTAGAAATCTAATACATGGTTTATTTACTCAATTTGTGCTGAGCTCCACAGTTCCTTCAGGCCAGCCTCACTCACCCATTACTCTATTAATGCTCCATTACTGAAATTAGTGCTGTAATTGGAGGGGGAAGGGCCGCGGAAGGGGGCACTCCTTAAAGGCACAGGTCTCGGCTAATCACATCACGGACGGAGGCACCGAGGAACTGGTGTGGGGGCCCCACGAACGCCCAAGCTACTCCTCCGCCACGCGGGGGCGGACCACTGACGCGCGCGACGCGGCGCCGGCCAATCAGCGCATGGGCCCAGCTTCCAGGTGGAGCTGCTGCTGCGCGCGGGATAGCCAGGGTCCCGGGCCTGGCCGCGGCCCCGCGGGCTCTTACGGTTTCGCCCCCATCTCGCACCGCACGCCAGCGGTTCAAACACCTCCGAGAGGATCAGACCGCGAGTGCACCTCTGACCCCAACTCTGGGCAGGGGAGGTCAAGGCCGTTTGTGTGAAGCTTCTTCGCGCACTCTCGCTTCTCCTGGCGGAATCCTAGCGGCCTCCCTGCTCCTCCCGCGAACGCCCGGCACCTCTTCGCAAGCCCACTTTCCCCGATACCCTTGCGCCCCACTGTGCTTCTGCGTCCCTCTTCAGGGACCCTGCGGCTTCTCTTCAGGGACTAACTTGTCCTCCGTAAGGCAAAATCTAGTCTCTACCCCTTGAGCATCTGGTCCATCACGTCCTCTCATAAACAGATTTGTTGGGAGGGCGGCCCACACTCCTGGCCCGGTTCTCACCTCAGTTTGGGATCTGAATTGCACCTCTCCCACGGACGGAGGTGGCTTTCTTTTTTTTTTTTTTTTTTTTTTTTTATTTTATTTTATTTATTTAGCCCCTCCCGCCCCGCCCCGCCCCGCCCCTCCCGCCCCTCGGAGGTGGCTTTCTTAAAGGTCTCCAGTTGGCCAATCCAATGACCATTTCTGGATTCTTATCTGGAGTGATTGTTCCTTTTGGCACCTGTGAATAATAGTTTCCCCCAAGTTCTCTTCTCCCTGAAGGAACATTCTTTTCCTACAGCTGTGATTCTTCTAAGTCCCAGGTCCTTTTGAGAATCTGATGAAAACACACTCACACACAGACACACACAAACACAAGCACACAATGGGCATTCATGGACCCTACAGGAGCCTGTAAATCCCAGGTTAACCATTTCTGCTCCTTACTTCTTTTCCTGGTGATCTTACTAATTCCTGTTTTTAAAATTCATATGGGCCGGGTGCAGTGGCTCACGCCTGTAATCCCAGCACTTTGGGAGACCGAGGCGGGCAGATCGCTTGAGGTCAGGAGTTCGAGACCAGCCTGGCCAACATGGTGAAACCCCGTCTCTACTAAAAATACAAAAACTAGCCAGGCGTGGTGGTGGGCACCTGTAATCCCAGCTACTCGGGAGGCTGAGACAGGAGAATTGCTTAAACCCGGGAGTCGGAGGTTGCAGTGAGCCGAGATCGTGCCACGGCACTCCAGCCTGGGCGACAGCAAAACTCCATCTCAAAAAAAAAAAAAAAATCATATGTATTTGGACAATTGCCAAGTCTAAATCTCCCAGCCTGGACCTCTTCACCTGTTCCCTACTCACATTTTCAGCTGCCTGATCAACATGCCATAGGCCTCATCTATCTCTGCTAGAGGCTTGGTGATGTCTTGCAGGTACGCAGGCTGGAAAACTTGGGATCATCATTAACTCTTCTGGTTTCCTAAACCTGCCCCTGACAACCTATCAGACACTAAGAACTATGGCTCTTCCTCTCCATTATTGCTCACAACCATTCCTTCCTTTTTGTCTTCACTGGCACCTCCTCACAGTTTGGCTCAGCCTCTTAACTGATCTTGTCTCCAGGCTCAGGCTGCCCAGTCGACCCATATCACACCACTGTTGAGAGGGAGAGATGTAGCAAATGCCAAATCCAAGGGCCTTAGACATGGCAGGGGTCCTCTAGTCCAGTCCACTGCTTCATCACCAGTCCGCTTTACAAGGCATCTGCATGGCTGCTGTCCAGGTTCTGCTTGCATATCTCTGATGAAGAGAAGCTGACTTCATCATTAAACATGTTGGCTTTTGGCCAATTCTAAGTATGGAAGCCTTTATCCATACATTGAGCTAAAAGCTGCCCTCAGTTCTTCAGAGCTTCTCCCTGCCTGAAGAGAGCTTGCTAGGTGCCCACACAGCTAGTGGTTTCCTAGACTTCCCTGCACTAGCTGTGGCTAATGACTAAATTCTTGCTCATTGAAAATCAGCAAACACGAAGTATGTTGGTGCCACGTTCATGGGGGCCTTCATACATCAGATACGTATTTCTCTAGTTTCTTATCCTCTTCCCTGACGAGGATGGGAACTGGAGATTCCCTGGATCGGGCAGTTTAGGGCCATACCCTAGGAGATGAGGAAGTAATACAGGCAAGAAACCTGAGTCCCCGGACCACCACACAGTCAATTTTCATGCTGCTGATAAAGACATACCCAAGACTGGCCAGTTTGCAAAAGAAAGAAGTTAACTGGACCACCACACAGGGCAGTCCTACCCTGACAGCCTGGATCACCCACATTAGAACTGTTCCATGAGAGAGAGGTAAGCTTTTACATCCTTTAAGCCACTATCTTTTGTTAAAGCACTGTAGCTTTTACTCTGAATAAATCCTCTCTCATCACTCCCACCTTGGTCTGTATTCCAACCATACTGAACTTCCATCATGTCCAAATATAACATGCCCCCTGTATTAGTCCATTTTCATGCTGCTGATAAAGACATACCTGAGACTGGGCAATTTACAAAAGAAAGAGGTTTAATTGGACTTAAATTCCATGTGTCTGGGGAAGCCTCACAATCATGGCAGAAGGCAAGGAGGAGCAAGTCACATCTTACATGGATGGCAGCAGGCAAAGAGTGAGTGCCAAGTGAAAGGGGTTTCACCTTAAAAAACCATCACATCTGGTGATTTTTGCAGCTTGACAATTTGATAGAAAAGAAAATCCCATTTTCTGAGGCGTGCAGCCTAAGTACTTGGTGCCCTATGTCCCAGCTGCTCCAGCGTGACTGAAAGGTGCCAATGTAGAGCTTGGGCTGGGGTTTCAGAGGGTGCAAGCCCCAAGCTTTGGCAGCTTCCACATGGTGTTGAGTCTGTGGGCACACAGAAATCAAGAATTGACCATCAGATCAAAAACCATCAGATCATGGTGATTCACTACCATGAGAACAGTATGGGGGAAACCATGGGGGAAACCACCACCATGATTCAATTATCTCCCACAAGGTTCCTCCCACAACAATGGGAATTATGGGAGCTACAATTCAAGATGAGATTTGGGTGGGCACACAGCCAAACTATATCATTCCACCCCTTACCTCTCCCAAATCTCATGTCCTCACATTTCAAAACCGATTGTGCCTTCCTAACAGTCCCCCAAATTCTTAACTCATTTCAGCATTAACTCAAAAGTCCATAGTCCAAAGCCTCATCTGAAACAATGCAAGTCCCTTTCACCTGTGAGCCTGTAAAATCAAAAGCAAGTTAGTTACTTCCTAGGTACAAGCGTTGGGTAAATATAGCTGTTCCAAATGGGATAAATTGGCCAAAACAAAGGGGCTACAGGCCCCACACAAGTCTGAAATGCAGTAGGGCAGTCAAATCTTAAAGCTCCAAAATGATCCCCTTTGACTCTATGTCTCACATCCAGGTCATGCTGATGCAAAAGGTGGGTTCCCATGGCTTGGGCATCTCTGCTTCTGTGGCTTTGCAGAATACAGCCTCCCTCCCAGGTGCTTTCATTGGCTGGCATTGAGTGTTTGTGGCTTTTCCAGGCACATGATGCAAGCTGTCAATGGATCTATCATTTCTGGTGTCTGGAGGGTGACCGTCTTCTCACAGCTCCACTAGGCAGTGCCCCAGTAGGAACTCTGTGTGGGGGCTGTGACCCCACATTTCCCTTCCACACTGCCCTAGCAGGGGTTCTTCATGAGAGCCCTGCCCCTATAGCATACTTCTGCCTAGACATCCAGGCATTTCCATACATCCTCTGAAATCTGGACGGAGGTTCCCAAACCCCAATTCTTGACTTCTGTGCACCCACAGGCACATCTCAGAAAATGGGATTTTCTTTTCTATCGAATTGTCAAGCTGTAAATGTTCCAAACTTTTACGCTTTGCTTCCCTTATAAAACTGAATGTGTTTAACAGCACCCAAGTCACCTCTTGAATGCTTTGCTGCTTAGAAATTTCTTCCACGAGATGCCTTAAATCATCTCTCTCAAGTTCAAAGTCCCACAAATCTCTATGGCAGGGAAAAGATGCCACCAGTCTCTTTGCTAAAACATAGCAAGAGTCACCTTTGCTCCAGTTCCCAACAAGCTCCTCATCTCCATCTGAAACCACCTCAGACCAGATTTCATTGTCTATATCATTATCAGCATTTTGGTCAAAGTCATTCAACAAGTCTCTAGGAAGTTCCAAACCTTCCCACATTTTTCTGTCTTCCTCTGAGCCCTCCAAACTGTTCCAACCACTGCCTGTTGCCCAATTGCAAATCCACTTCCACATTTTTGGGTGTCTACAGCAGCACCTCACTCTACTGGTACCAATTTACTATATTAGTCAATTTTCATGCTGCTGATAAAGACATACCCAAGACTGGTCAATTTACAAAAGAAAGAGGTTTAACTGGACTTACAGTTCCGCGTAGCTGGGGAAGCCTCACATTATGGCAGAAGGCAAGGAGGAGCAAGTCACATCTTACATAGATGGCAGCAGGCGAAGAGAGTGATTGCCAAGTGAAAGAGGTTTCTCCTTATAAAACCATCAGACCTGGTAAGACTTACTCACTACCATGAGAACAATATGAGGGAAACCACTGCCATAATTCAATTGTCTCCCACTAGACCCCTCAATGGGAATTATGGGAGCTACAATTCAAGATAAGATTTGAGTGGGGACATTCAAACAATAGTACCTCCCGCCCCCCATATTTCTTTTTTTTTTTTTTTTTTTTTTTTGAGACGGAGTCTCGCTCTGTCACCCAGGCTGGAGTGCAGTGGCCGGATCTCAGCTCACTGCAAGCTCCGCCTCCCGGGTTCACGCTATTCTCCTGCCTCAGCCTCCTGAGTAGCTGGGACTACAGGCGCCCACCACCTCGCCTGGCTAGTTTTTTTGTATTTTTCAGTAGATACGGGGTTTCACCGTGTTAGCCAGGATGGTCTCGATCTCCTGACCTCGTGATCCGCCCGTCTCGGCCTCCCAAAGTGCTGGGATTACAGGCTTGAGCCACCGCGCCCAGCCCGCCCCCCATATTTCTATTCCATTGTTCAAGCTCCTGCCTGTGCCTGGAATGCTTTCCCCTGTTTCTCCACCTGGTGACCTCCACTCATCCTTCAAGACCTTGCAGCCTTCTATGACTCTCCCAGGAATTTAGTAGCATATACATTGTTTAAGCTGTCTCCTAATTTTTAACATATAGGGATGTTTTTGGCTGCAATTTTAAAAATTCTGACTAACCATGGCTCAAACTGAAGGATGCTTATTTTCTTAACAGGAAGTTAGATGATAGGTGGGTCTCAGGTTTGCCTTTGTGTCTCAATGATGGCATCAGGGGCCCCGGCACCCATTTATCTACTTTCTCATCCACAATTGCTGTCTATGGCCCTCCTCTGAGACACAAAATGGCTTTCCAATTTTAAGCATTAAATTCTTACACAACAGCATCTTAAGCAGGAAGAATGGATGAAGAAACAAAAGGTTGCCTCTTTAAAGTACCTTTTAACGGGGATTTCTCCCTTTCAGTTGTCTAAAAGACTTGCCCTGAAGTCTCACTGGCCAGAACTGGGTGTTATACCCACCCCTAGGCTGGTCACTGGAAAAGGGCATCAGATTTGTGTCTGATTTAGACCAATCACAATTGATCCACCAAGGCAGAGAAGGCTAAACAAGAAGAAAATTGAAGTTCCATTCACAAGAAAGGAGGGAGAATGGCTCATCACATAAGCATGTAGGCAACTCTGTTTCTGCCGTGCCACTGTATTATAATTTATCACTTTACTGGTCCAGACTAGGAATCCCTTAAAGGAACAGCGACTGCATCTATTTCGCTTCACCTCAGAGCCATTTGTGTATAGCACAACAAAGTTTTTAAAAAGATGTTTTCAAAGGATAAATAGAGAAGCCCATCATCTGATTCTTTTCCTGATTTCCAAAGTGCTTAGCACTCTTGTCGGAGCCAAAAGTTGACTCCAGGGCCTTTGTGCAGAAAAGGAGAAAGCTCAGGAGACCCATTGCCACTTCACCTCCATGTGAAACTTAAACAAAACTAACATTGACCATTCCCAGGAAGCCTAGATTATTTTAAGGGTGCATGGGTGAAATACTATTAGTGTCTCACATCTCTTTACCCTTTGGTGCTGCTGCTGAAGCCAGAGCAGAAGTGCTAAAATCTAGCTGAAAAGGCTGGTCTCAGGACGTTTCTGGCCAAGTCAAAGTTGGAAGGATAAGAAATCCCACAAGGTTGTTCTTATGAGGCTTAAGGCTATGTCTTGGGTAGACTCCAGATTTCTGGAGAAGTGGCTGTCCTTCACGGTGCCCTCTAGGTCAGGGGGGAGCTGCAGAGTCACACCTTCTTTGGTCAGAGTGGCATCTTCCTCTGTGAGGAAGAAGGCCCTGCTGATGATTTTCCAAACACAACACTTCTAAGTGGTCTGTGCTATGCCTGGGTGGCACTCCTAGGAAGGAGGAGGACTGAGGTGAAGACTGGATGAGATCAAGTGCACACAAAGTGCTATATAAAGCGAATGTGTAAATTGAGTTCTCAGCACAGTGTTGGCCCCACAGTAGATGTTGATCACTGTCAATTGACTATTGATTGTTATATGATAAAACAGTCTTTCATATTCTAACTCTGGCAATCAAGATAGTGAACAGACAATCCACTATAAATGAAGTACAAATGTTTGATCTTAATTCATATATTCACCAAGATGTAAGGTACAAGTTTCAGAACTTCTTATATCCCTCTATGACAAGAATGACTGAATATCGACATAACTGGAACATATAAGAAGATGAGCTTGGATTTTGTTGTTCTCTGCAATCAAGAGATCAATTAACCAGGAAAGTATTAAAATAGAAAGTAGTCTATTCCATCTCTTGATCATTGGTTGGCTTAAAGAATTGAATAGAATATGCCTGATTAAAATAATGTAGAATTTTAGATCTAAGATGTTATTTAATCCAGTATTTTCATTTAATACATGAGGAAACCAGGGCCCCAAGAAATTAAGAGACTGATTCAAAAATACTAGTCTTTCAGAGTGAAGCCCCTGGTTTCCTGATCCCCAGATCTGTGATCTTTCTTGTCCCCAGACTATCCCATAATTTTCTCTGTTGTGGATCTAGGACCTCAACTGTGCAGGGGAAAGCTGTGGTCATTTGCTATTAATTAGCTCAGAATCCATGGCTCTTTTAATGGGAGCCATTGGTGTTCTGCCATCAGATGTAGGTAGTCCTTTACAGCTGCTTCTTGCATCAGGATTTTCCAATGTGTTCTGAAGGAAGGAACAAATGTGAAGACCTCACCAGGAGTGCCAATGGCCTGAGCTTCCACAAGCTCATGATATATGTGCTTCCAGAGGGCTCAAACATGCTCATCAGAGTCCCACCCTTAATTTGGCCTATTCAGAGAGAAACCAAGCCCTGGTTAGCCACTAAGAACCAAGGATGTCCGAAACAGTATTCCCTTGCTAGGTTTGAACACCTGTCTTCTCCTCAAGCTGAGCCTCCCCAGCATGGAGTTTTGGAGACCTGCATTCTGTGTTTCTTTATTATTCATCACAGTGATATTTACTAAGACCTAATATGTAACAAGCACAATGTAAGGCCAGGGATACAGAAATGGGTAAGCCATGACCTCTGCCCTGGAGAAACATGTTCTGTAGTTCGGAGACAGGCCTGGGAATAGCTTGTTCTATTACAAGGGGTATGCACAGAGGAAGGTGCCTTTCCCTCTGCCTGTGAGATATTGGGCTGGTGTTTTTCTGGTGGACCAAGGTAGGGTGGGGATTCTGGGCAGCCGGAACAGCATGTACAAAGGCACAGAAGCATGCAAGAATGATACATTGGTTGGATTGAGCCAATTTCATTTCTCAGCTATTCAATCCATGTCTCATAAATCTAAGGATTCACTGGAAAATGTGACGGGCTGACATCAGACTCTGCAGAGCAGTACAGAAGTTCTATGTTTATGTGGCCAGGACTACAGCCTTTTGCTGCACTCTGATCAGAATATGAGTAATGATTAATATTGCTTCTTTGATCTGCCTCTCCTGCTCCCTTCCCCAGCCCCAAGTGCTCGAGAACTACCCTTCTTCTCCTACCATGCCCTCCTTCAATGCCAACTGTTGACAATTCAATGTGGATTTAAGCCCATATGTTCCCCCACTCAGAGCTATTGCTCTGTGAAATGAAAATCTGCATCTCCTTCCACAGGAGCTTTGGGGATCAAGGCATAAATGTGAGGTATGTTCAGATAAGTGCCACCTTATATCCCCAACCTGCCACCCTGGTAAATCATGAATCTGGAGGGCAATGTCTATGGAAACTTTGGAGTGCAGAAGGTCTAGGAGGGACCCAGGAGAGGGGCAGTGGAGCACTTGAGAAATGCAGGGGACACGGTTAGTCGGGACTCAGGGACAAGTAGTTTTCACATTTACTCAGGTGGTTGACCTAAAATTTTATTACTATTTATGACACACCAGCCATGATGAAAATATTAAATTTCACCATAGGAACTAGCATAAAAAAATTTAGCAGAAAATATGGGTATATGCAACAGAAAAATCTGGCTGGACTTGAGGTCTAAGGGTATTGAATTTAATCAAACATTTTCAGGCATATATTTAAATGATCATATTGTTTTTATTTTTGATCTATTAATTAATTACTAAATTACTATACTGCCCCACTGACTGTGAATTTTATAATTTTTACATATCTGAAATTAAATTTGTTTTTGTTATGATAGATAAGTAACTTTTAGTATTCTGTCAAATCCAACTTGCTGGTATCTTTAAAGGGACATTTGTACCTCTCCTCTTGAAGTGGAAATGCCAATAAGGTGAGCACTACTACACATTTGGCTTGGTTCCTCTGGGATAGGTATAACTCTCAGGTCTGTTGTACATTCTCAAGCCTTGATACCTGTCTATTGTTATTTTTAAGGAGGGATTTCTCAAGTTTCTTCTCCATATGACTACTGTAATGTTTTGCAAGCTCTACCAGTTTTCTTGCCATCTTCAGTTGGATTTAATTCTGCTACTGCATTTGGAATTTTCTTGCATGTTTTTCTTGTTTCAGCCAACTACTTTTGCACACCACCTTCATCTCAGCCCATTCTAATTTTACAGCTTCCTGTTCCTGTTTCATAAAAGCCACACCATGCCCTTATTATTGCAGACAGCAGAAAGGTTTTTTTAGTCGACAATTCTCTTTTTTATCTATGAGGATAAGACATTAGAGCCATGAATCATCAGGTAAAGTCTTAGTTTCCCATAATTTGTGGTACCTTTCTGTAGGCTCTTTATTGATCTTTTCTATTTCTTCATCCGTGAAAGAAAAGATTGTTATCTAAGCCTGGAATTTCCAGCAACCCCCATCATTGAGCATTTAGCTTCTGGAAACTTCCCTTCTAAGGCACAGAGTTAAAAATCAACCACTAACTCAATGTACAATATATGCAGGCTTTTGTTGTGAGTAATGCTGCCGGGTTGAAGTTAGATTTTCCTTGGTCCAACTATCAGGTTCTTTGGATAAGATACAGGTTTTATTCCTCTTATGTACAGTTTAGAACATGCAAGATTACACCCCTTATCCAGAACTGTGCCCAGGGCTCTTCCTGACTCCACCCTGCTTCTGATGCTTCTCTTTAGGTATCTAAGTGCACCAAGATGCAATGTGCTTCCTCCATTCCCCTCTGCTGTGTGGGAACTGTGGCTTCTGGATGGATGAAGATAAAAGTGGTCTGAAGGCAGTGGTGTGAGGGGGAGGGGATGGCAGGGGACATCTGGGGAAAGACAGGACTCTGGCAGCTTTACCTAGCTTGGAAGATATTGGAAGAGAGACAGCCTGTTTTCCTAGTACTTGTCCCCGTGTCTTGAAGACAGGGGCATCAGCAGGAAGGTATTTAGGTTACTTCATATCTTCTCTTTTTGGATTTGGCAGTTTTAACTAAAGAAGGTATGCTCCAAAAGTATTTCTCAATCCTTTCCTATTGGTGTGGTAATTAATAACAGTTCTCCCTAGAATTTAACATATGGTCTTTGCTTATATTTTTTAAAATATCAGTACTTGCTTTTTGTTTGTTAGTTTATTTGTATTTACATGAGTTTTACACCAGCATTTTTGGAGAAAAGAGGGACATATCAGGCATTGTAACACCAATTTAAAGCAGAAGTCCTTCCTCTAAATTTTAAATTCCATTGAATTTTAATTTTAACTTTTCTAGCTCAATGACCATTATAAATATACAAAATTGTACAGGGTTCTAACAAACTGATTGTTTTTAGTCCATTAAAGTGTAAAAGACAGTGTCCCTACACTAAATTCTCCCAACCTATTGCCCTTTACAAAACTGTTTTGTTTTTTTCTCTCTCCTCTCTAATATGTGTGTGGGCCTATCATGTCTTGTGGGTTTCCTCTAGAACCACTATGGCCCTCTTAATGTGAAGACCCTACAGGACTCTTGCTATTTCTGAAAGAGGGATCATAAAATCTCAAGTGGAAAGAAATTTTTGGAAAAGGTCTAATACAGACACCAGCACTGTCCTTTCTCACCCAGTGGTCAGTTGTCCTCTGCTGTAACACCTCCAGGGTAGGGAATTCTCTACCTCCTGGGGCAGTCAATTCCATCTCTTCGGGGCTCCAATTGTTATAAAGTCCTTCCCTATATTGAGCTGAAATGTGTCTTTCCTTTGTTTTCTTCTTATTACTCCTGGTTCCTCCACATATGGACTCAGTGTGTTACCTCTTCCACGTGAGCACCTGCCAGACACCAGGAGGTTTTCTGCTCCTCCCCAAGTTCTCCCTTCTCTGGGACAAACAAGTTCAGGTCCTTTGATTACTCCTGCAATTCTCTGTAATGATTTAGTTGTGTCATGAGACTCGTGGGAGTTCTTTGTTCATTTAATGGGAAGCAAGAAGAAGTTATCCTAAGCACCAAAAGGTGGAAGCACCAGAAAAGATGCCCATCAACTTGCTCTGAGTGTCGTCAAAGGGCAAGACAGGACTTCCTAAATGAGATGGACAGGAAACATTCTTGAGTGGCGCTGCTGTCCTCAATGAGATGAGATGGCCACTCACATTGGGTAAAGAGAGGAAAGTCCAATAAAAAGCCAATTCCAAAGGTGTGGCCAGGGTCAAAGAAAACCCCAAGGGAAGGTGCCATCCTGAGGGCTGGTACTAATGGGGTACCACCCATAGGTTTGAAGGGGCAAGGGCAGCAGTGGTTACCATAGAACACAGTACGAAGTTTATTGTCAGTCAAACGTTTCTATTACCTTCGTTAAAATATATGAGCATGGATAAAAATTCTGTAGCTTACATTTTGCACCCTTGCTTTTGGATATTAATTGGCATTTGTTAAAACTGTTAAGAACACATTGGTTTTACTTAAACATCAGGTGAGACATAAACAAAGTAATCAAGATGGCTGAAGTGGCAGCAGGAGTGGGGCGGCTTTCTGGGACATATTTTAAAGGGGCCTGTGAGCAAGGGCCAAGCGCCCTCCCCCTGCTCGTGGAGGTGGCGATTTTATGTCCCTGTTTGGCTCAGGTCTGAAGCACAGCCTGGCTGAGAGGCAGCTGGCACTAGCCCAGGCACGACTGCATGCCTGCCCCTGTGGGCCCCACTTCCAGCAGGTCACCCGGTCTGTGTTGTCACCTTGAAACATTCTAGAGAGCTGTGAGCTTCAGAAGGTGAGGCGCTGGGGGCTGGGCTGGGGGCAGGGAAGGCAGCCACGCAGGGTGGCTGGAGAGCTTTTGACAGCCCCTAGCAGAGCCCGGATCCCATTCCCGACGATGTGAGCCCCCCAGGCAGGCGCCGAGTGGATAAGAGTGTAGACAGCGAGGCCGGCCTGTGACGCTTGCCAGCACCTGCAGATAGCAGGCAAATAATTGGCACATGTTTAAAAAAAATTAAAAACCTCTTGGATGTGAGTATTTTCTAACAGCATCTGGCGGGAGTGCCCGGGAGGAATTTAATCAGCAAGAGTTGTTTAAACGGGGCTCTGCACAGACCCCGGCCGGGCCCGCCATGAACTCGGCATCATGTGCCACCCCTGTCTGCTGAGAACATTCAATTTGTTAATTCTGCAGCTGGTGAGAGAGGTCAGATAGGAAAGTGACGATTGTTTTCTGACGTTCCAACCTCTGCTCACATCTTTCTAATTAATCCTTTTAGGAGCCACAGGAAGATTAAGAAGGAGAAAAGGTGAGGGAAGCAAGCGCCAGAGAAATTGATGGAAAGACAGCGCGGCTGCCCTTCTCTTCTCAAATGGGATGGATGTGAGGAGCTGGGGGTGGGGAGAGAGGAAAACAAAAAGTGAGGCCTGCTGCCTGCCGCTCTTCTCTCTCAAAGGAAAATCATGCTCGGAAGACATGGGACCCAAAAGGGCCGCTGGATCTTCTCCTATGGTGCCTGTCTCTTTTAAACAGGGGGCAGCAGCCCCTCCCCTGGTCTCCATCACTCAGTCTTGGACCATCAGGAGCCACCAAGGCCTCCCAAGCAGAGTGACAACTATGCTGGGTGGGAGCGTGACCTGCAGTTAAAGGCCCACAGTCATTAGAATTCTGTAAAAACATACCCTGGTAGCCAGAGGGCCTGGTTTGGTATCCCGACCCCAATGTGTCACGTTGCTCTGCCTAGCTGTGTGAGATGGGGCTGGTGTGCAACTGTCTTCTGCTGGTCCTTCTAGATTCACTTTTCCTCCTACTCCACCTTTTTTCTGCCATAGAGGCAGACCTCTGAGGGCCTCATCCATGGGCTCCCTGCCCTCCAAGTCGGCCTGGTGGGGAGCCCAGTAGATAGGAGGGAGAAACAGCAAGAGGTTGCTGGAGGCTGGCTGGAGCTGGGGCAGGGACGCTTGTGTGCTTCCCCAAAGTCTCTCTTTTTAGGTCCTTTGCTGCTGCTAGCCCCAGGTCCTTGTAATACCCCTTCTGCTTCCCCCTTACCCATCCACGCCTTGTATTTAGTACCTTTGTGCATAAACACTTCTCAAATTATCCTGATTGAGGGTACTTCTTTCCATTGAGACATCAACACTGGTGCCTGATGGATAAGGCAAGTCCGAGTTTGCACCTGGCCCCTATTCACAGTAAGGATGTGAGAAACTTACTTAACCTCTCTGAGCGTGGCTTGACTCATTCCTAAAATGGGGATGATGACACTAAATCATAGCATTGTGAAACAACCTGAACCAGCCTTCTAGTTAATACCCATTTCTTTGTTTATGAAAGTCTCAAGTTTAGGGGAAACAAAAAAAAATGATCAGTGAAAGCTATAAAATAAAAGAATGCAATGAACACCAGAATCATCATCAAACCAAGACATTAAAATACTTTCCTGCCAGTGGGACCCCAGCCAGGTAGCGCTATCTGAGACAGCGTCCCTCTGTCCTGGTCAGAGAAGAGCCCTGCTCAGAGCTGCCCATCCGTGACAGGCACTGAGTGTGGAGCACCCACTCCACAGCCCCCAGTCCTTTTGCTCGTGCTCCAACATAGTCATCCTATAAACATTTGCTGAATCACCTTCTGTGTGCCTTGCCCGGTGCTTGGTCCTGGGGAACCGTAGATGACTCAGACACAACACCAGATTTCAAGGTGCTCACAGCCACTTGGGGAGATGAGCCCTAAATTCCTAACTTTGATCAAACAATAAAGTGCCACCAGGCATAAAGGTGGAAATGATTACTTCTGCTATCGGCATATGTGTGTACGTGCGTGTGTGCTGGGAAGGGAGATCTGGGAAGGCTCCTCCAAAGCCTTGAAAGATGAGACTTCTAAAAACAGAAGAGCTCAGTGGGCAGAGGGAACCGCATGTGCAAAGGCGTGGAGGCAGAAAAGCACACAGGGAAATCTGCCAACAAGTCCCAAGTGGCTGGAATATGGAGTCCCAAGTACTGATGGCAACAGGGATTCCACTAGAAGTAAAGACCAGCTTGCAAGAGGGAAAGGACCTGAAAAACACTCTGAGAAATTCGACTTTGATTCAGGAAGCAAAAGAGAAGTAGCAAGAATTCTTCATGCTGAGCGTTTTAGGGAGAAACACTGGCACAATAAAGTGCGCAATTTTTGTAATCATCTGCCTTCTGACAGTAAGGCCCTATTCTCCTGGGTTGGCAGGAAATTTGCCCATAGCTATGACTGAGCCATCCTTCTTCTCAGCTCCCATCCGGGACCTTGTATGTTTTTTGAGTCTTGCACAGAGGCAATCCTCCAGGGGCCCCACAGAGCCATGTCCTCACAGTCTGGCCACCTCCCCAGGGGCTGCCATAGGGTGGGACTGGATCCCACACTATTTGTGCCATTCACTAACCAAAGACCTCTCCCCAGGATGGGGGTAAGCTTTCTCTTGTCTTTCTTTGACCCTTAGAATTCCTCTTTTCTCCACCTCCTCTACCCAATCTGCCATAAGCATTTACTGAACACAGGAGGAATCATAGACTTACAGCAGTTTTGGTTTACATGCTGCCTGCAAAAATTCCCCAAGGCAAGGAAATACAAGGGCCTAAGGACTCATTTGGAATGTGGGAGAGGGCAAGCCCAGGGAGAGCTTCACAAATGAATATGTCCATGAAGCACACTGCCAGGCACACTTTCAAGGCTTTGATGTTGTTACTACTAGGACAGTCCACATTCTGAGGCTGTCTGTCAAGTTATCATCTGGATAATGTGATCCCTCAAGGGCTTTTGGCAAAAGCTTCCAAATAACTGAAGTGACGGTAAGAATTTTTAATGGGAAATTTCGAATGAATTAATAGTCATCACACCCAAAATACATCTCTACCAGATCAGGAACTTCTTTAGGGCAGAATGTTCATTGTAATGGTCTTAGGCTTTAGAGTTTAAATTTTCATCTCTAAGTTACATGACCTTAGGCACATTTTTTGAATTCCCCAAGCCTCAGTTTTCTCATCAATGAAATGGGGCTATCCTTCTGGCATTGTGAGGATAACAGTACATAAAAGGGTCTGGCAGAGAGTAAGCATTAAATAAATGCTGCCTGGAAGGGTGAATGGATGGAAGGACAGGTGGACAGACAGACAGATGGACATCTCAGCCCTTTCTTTTACTGTGGTCAGGCAGTACCAGCGTCACATGCTTCAGTGTGTTATTTAAACATATGCTTTCGGTCATGACACTTTGTGGGAAATTTGCACCTTGGAATAACATTTAAGCATTTTGTGAGCTCTCAGTCAAGTGTAAGAAAAAGAAACATAAAAAGAAACACTGAGGGTGGAGAGAGGAGGTGGGGGGTCAATTACCTCATTATCAGGTGTAAGGACAGCACATTCTTCCATTCATTAGCACCCACTTGTGCCTGCCAGGAGAAGGCCAATCAGCTGCCATTTGCTGGGGCTCCAACAGAAGAGGTGACCCCAGAGATAGAAGATTGGGTGCAGGTTGCAGAGGACCGAGGAAGAAATTGTGGACTTGGACTTCCCTAAAGATGCAAAGATGTGGTCCCAGGGGCCTTTGCAGGGTAGCCTGAAGAAGCTGGCAGATCATTTGGGCCATTGTTAATCATAATAAAGGTGTTCTTGAGGGCAATGAGAGGTCACAGAAATGACAGGAAAGTAAATCTACCCAGTGTGGTGGTGGACAAGTGGAGTAACTGTTCTGAGCAAGGAGTAGCAATCTCCAGGGCCCACAACTGAGTGAGCCGAGCAGAAAAGGATTAAGACAGAGAGGGCTATACTGTGACAAGGTGTGCAGCCTAAACACTGCACGGTAGAGGTTATCAGGCTTTCCTTTTTTTTTTTTTTTTTTTTGAAAACATAAAATCTGGATATATATGTGAAATTTCCCAGGTGTAAGTGTTGGCTATGATTTCAAACATTTTCAAAACACTGTGTAGGTCAAACAAAGCACAAAGGCCATCAGTGACTCTCAGACTGCCAGTGTCTCAATCAAACACAAAATCCAGGACATGAGGCAAGGGTGATGTCAAGGTCAAAGCCAGGGTCATTGTCAAAAATCACAGTGGAAGATGCCTCACACCCACTGGAAAGAACTCCAGGATCAGGAGCCAAGTTCAGAATTTAAAATGCACATAACATAATAGGTGATGGGGTCATAAGAGGAGATTTAGTGAACAACAGCTTATTTCTGGGAGATCCTATCTTGGCATGAAGGTGTGTTCCAAGTGCACCTTTCTAGTCACCTTGCAGCCTGGGTCAAATTTATTGCCCTAACAGGGCAATGGATTACCATTTTGTAGATGGTAATAATAAAGTTGTTGGCCAGGCGTGGTGGCTTACACCTGTAATCCCTGCACTTTGGGAGGCCGAGGCGGGTGGATCATGAGGTCAGGAGATCGAGATCGTCCTGACTAACACACTGAAACCCCGTCTCTACTAAAAATAAAAAAAAAAAAAATTAGCCGGGCGTGGTGGTGGGCGCCTGTAGTCCCAGCTACTCGGGAGGCTGAGGCAGGAGAATGGCGTGAACCCGGGAGGTGGAGCTTGCAGTGAGCGGAGATGGCACCACCGCACTCCAGCCTGGGCGACGGAGCAAGACTCCGTCTCAAAAAAAATAATAATAAATAAATAAATTTAAAAAAATAAAATAAAGTTGTGGAGTGATGACCATTTTTATACATGTAGATTTTACCTTTTTTATTTCCCAAGGATACATAAAATTACTAGTGTATTTGATTTATGCTGTAAATGGATTTCCAAAACAGCTGTACCTTGTGTCAGAAATACTGTTCACTAAATACCTAATATACTCCCTTACATTTCTAACCTCCTTGTAATTAGTTTAGGGTCCTGTGATTAGTTCTGGCCAATGGGCTATGAGTGGAAATGACACACATCTAACATACACTTAAGAGAGGTGTTTACATGCCTCCCTTCTACCTACCAAAGCAGAACTAATAGCTATACATTAAGATAGTAGCATGGACCCCTGACTCACCACATGGAAGAGAGCCACAACAAGCACCCATTGGGCTTTGCATGAGTGAGAAATAAGCTTCTTTGTTATGCCACTTATATTTTTATGTTACTTGTTATAGCAGCATAGCCTAACTCATCGTGATTAGCATGTATTGCTTTATAATACCATCAGTAATAAGTACAAATATCATTTACACTCTACCTTTGCATTTGGCGCCACCATTAAAAACATTTATTTAAAAAAAAAAAGAAAAAAT
Organism: Rhinopithecus roxellana; assembly: GCF_007565055.1. NCBI lineage: Eukaryota > Metazoa > Chordata > Mammalia > Primates > Cercopithecidae > Rhinopithecus > Rhinopithecus roxellana. Next base: position 88,795,661 of record NC_044554.1, read on the forward strand.
AAAACAAAACATAAAATATATGCATTTACATACACACACACACACACACACACGTATACACAAGTATATACAGCTATGGGAAAAGCTATTCATATTACTAGGATAATTTTTCTACCACTGTGTAATGTCATTATCCACTCAAAAGACCCATTCTCTCCCTTATAGAGAAGGAAAATCAGGTGTGCTATTATTAAACTTAAAGGGATTCAGACTTAAGGAAAAAAATGCACTGAGTTCTAGTATTGTGACTACTTTTATATACCTAATTCTGGATTGTTTATAAAATTCTGATGGAGGAAAATTTTTTAATGTAATTTAATTTTATTTTAAGTGCAGGATGTGCAGGTTTGTTAAATAGGTAAATGTGTGCCATGGTGGTTTGCTGCACCTATCAACCCATTACCTAGGTATTAAGCCCAGCATACAGTAGCTATTTATCCTAATGCTCTCCCTTCCCCTGCCCTGCCCCCGACAAGCCCCAGTGTTTATTTTCCCCTCCCTGTGCCCATATGTTCTCATTGTTCATCTCCCACTTACCAGTGAGAACATGTGGTGTTTTGTTTCCTATTCCTATGTTAGTTTGCTGAGGATAATGGCTTCCAGCTCCATCCATGTCCCTGCAAAGGACATGATCTCATTCCTTTTTATGATTGCATAGTATGATGGAGGAAATTTTTAACATGGGTTAAATAAGACATTAATGATTCCTAAAACAAACAAAACCAATTATTTTAGCTTATTTAAAGGATGAAGTAGTGTTCCTATGTTTTATTTAATCTTTCATTTCTGAGATCATTTGTAAGGTTGAATATTTTTTATGTTTATTAATTAGCTGCAATTCCTACTTTATAAATTATAAATTACTGTTTGGTAATTGATTGAGTTTTTGATATTTTCCATCATTAAATGAACACTTTGTATAATAAAGATACTGAATTTTAGTCAATAAAATTTACTGACAATCTTTTCCAGTGTTTTTTGTCTTTATTTTGCATATCATTTTAATGGCAGTTGAGATTGTTTGCATAAAATCAATTGCACTTTTTACCTGTGAACTTCTTTCATTACTTTGAAATTTATAAATTCTTCCTCCACAAAAGCTCTGATACATACTTAATTCAAATTTCCAATCTTTCTTAATATTTGATTTGAATTTATATTGGTTTATAATAAAAATAATCATCTAAATAGCACTTTATTACAAAATGTTAATCTGTTATTTTACATGTTGATATGTAATGTTGGTTCTTTTTCTAAATTATAGTGTCTATTTTATAAACTACTCAATTTAAATATAAAAGATTATTTCTATATAATCTATTCTATTCGATTGACATTGCTATCATCGAATCAGTGCCACAAGTTTAAATTATTGTAACTTTACAGTGTGACTAAATACCAGGAAGGCATTGCCCCTTGCTCCATACTCTCTTTTTTCAGAGTCAGCTTTCATTTTCCTGATTTAGCTCTTTTGTCATGTGAGATTTTGAATTGTTTTGTCATGCTCCCTGCAAAACATCCTGTATATGTTTTATTGGAACTGCATCTTGCCAATCTATGAATGGGAAAGGATAAAATATTCATGATACACGATCTTTTATTTAAAAATATGGTATGTCTTGCCGTTTATTCAAATCGTCTTTTATATCTGTTTATAATCTTTTGTAATCCTATTTATATAGACTGAAGACTAAACAAATATACATGTAAATAATGATGTGAATTAACTACATGTATTTAAGGGACAGAGAATTTAAGCAGTGTGGGAGACTCTGCCTATGGTCCGCTTACAGAGCACATCCTGGAGTGAAATGAGAGATTTGCCTCGGCTCCTTGCATCTCTCATGGTGTAGGCATCTCAGGGTGCTGGATGTGATACTGTGTTCATGTTGACTGTACAAGATTTCAGGTGAGAGCTCAGTTTGTGATTTAGCTCCTATGCAACATATAGTTTTATGTGGGTTCATAAGCATCTATTGTAAGGTCTATTCCCATGCAGTTTATATTTCTTTGGTTGCTATTCTAAGTGACATCCCTTCTCAAAATAGTCTCTTTCTCAGCAATTTTAACCTTTTCTCATTATAAGAGAAATTGCTGTTCTTTATATATAATTTTAAATCCAGATATCAACAAGAAGACAAATTAAAAGTATTAGTTTAAAAAAATGACAAGACTAAGAATCTTCAGGTCTCATTTCCCCACAGAAACATTAATAAAACAAAAAGCACCCAAATAAAATTTTGTGGGAGCTTTGGAAAATAGCCAAAAGTCAATGGCAACTAAACAAATGCCTGATCAAGTAAAAAAAAAAAAAAAAAAACAAAAAAAAAACAAAACAAAAAAAAACCACACACACACACACATTAAAAACATTTGGAAATTGTGTGATGTTTTTTCTCACCCTAGTTCCCTCCTCTCCCCCACATGGTGCAGTCTTGGTAGCAACCTAGTTCACAATCCCTCTCTGGAACTAGGGAGAACAGAATAGAAGTTACTTGCATGTTTTAGCCTGTCTGGGGGCTGCTGCCAGCAGGGCTGCACCCTATGTTGCCTAACTTGGAGCTCAGGTGGAAAAGTGGCATAGCTTGAATCTGAGATTAGGAAAAGTGGCCAAGAGTAGCAGGAACAGCTCATAAAACCTGCAGGGGGACTACACACCTGCAGGTACCTGGGGTAAGAAAGTACAAATGGAGGCATGCACTAGATAACATAAGGCCTCTAAGAGAAGCTAGGTGATATTCTTTGGAAAATTAAGACAGCGAAAATCAACTATGTTGATATGGTTTGGCTGTGTCTCCACCCAAATGTCATCTTGAATTGCAGCTCCCATAATTCCCACATGTTGTGGGAGGGACCCGGTGGAAGATAATTGAATCCTGGGGGCAGTTCCCCCATACTGTTCTCATGGTAGCAAATAAGTATCACAAGATCTGATAGTTTTATAAGGGGAAACCCATTTCACTTGGTTCTCACTTCTGTCTCTTGTCTGCTGCCATGTAAGACATGCCTTTCACATTCTGCCATGATTGTGAGGCCTTCCCAACCATGTGGAACTGTGAGTCCATTAAACCTCTTTTTCTTTATAAATTACGCAATCTCGGGTATGTCATTATCAGCAGCATGAGAACGGCCTAATGCACATATACACAGGGAGACTGAAAAAGCCACACGTAAGTCCAGGCAAAATACATGCTCAGAAAAACCTGAGAGGACCTAAGCCTTCACCATGGGCTGATTCCAAGGGTCAAATCATGCCCAGGTAATGAGTAGAGGAATGCCCTGGCACAGAGCCAGCCTGCAAAGGCTGTTAAAGGTGGCTATTTTTCAACTGCCCAATTTTCAACAACAACAACAACAACATAACTCACAAAATATACAAGGAAATAGAAAAATATGACCCATTCAAAGGAACAAAATACATCTCTAGAAGTCATCCCTGAGGAAACACAGACATCAGACTTTCTAGACAAAGTCTTAAAAAATGTGTTCATAAATATGTTCAAAGAGCTCAAAGAAAACACCAGGACCTAAAAGAAATCAGAAAAATAATACATGAACAAAATGAGAATTTTAACAAAGAGAGAGAAATTATAAAAAGAATCAAAAAGAAATCCTGCAGCTGAAATATATAGTAACTGAATTAGAGAAGTCACTAGAGTAACTCAACAGCAAATTTGAGCTGGCAGGAAAAAAAAAAAAATTCAGCAGACTTGAAGATAGGACATTTGAAATTATCAAGTGTAAGGAGTTAAAAGCATTTAAAAAAAGACAAGTGATCAAAGCCTAAGAGGACACCATTAATGGGCCAACATTTACATTCTGGGATTCCAAAAAAAAGAAGAAGATAGAAAAAGACAAAGATTATCTGAGGAAATAATGGCTGAAAACTACCCAAATTTGAGGAAAGACACCAATTTACAAATCCAAGAAGCCCAATAAACACCAAGTATCATAAACCCAAAGATACACAGACACATATTATAATAAAACTCTTGAAAAACAAAGACAAAAATGAGAATCTTGAAAGCAGCAAGAGAAAAGTGACATGTCACGCACAAGGAATCATCAATAAGATTATTAGCCATTTTCTCAGCAGAAACTTTGGAGGCCTGAAGGCAGTGGGATGATATAGATAATTCTGTATCTGGAAAAACTGTCTAAAAAGGAGGGATAAATTAAGACATATTCAAATAAACAAAAGTAGATGGAGTTTATTACTACTAGGCCTGTTCTATAATAAATGCTAAAGGGAGCCTTTCAAGCTGAAACAGAAGGATGTTAGTAACTCATCATCATATAAAGATATAAAGTTTTCCAGTAAAGGTAAATACATCAGCAAATATAATAATATTAGTATAATTTTGATTTGTAACTCTACTTTTTGTTCTTATAGGTTTAAAAAATCAAAAGCACAAAAGTTATTATAATTATATGTTAACAAGTACACAATGAATGAAGATGTAATTTGTGACATAAACTGCAGACAGGGGAGAGAACTATATAAGAATAGAGATTTTTGTATGCAATTGAAGCTAAGTAAGTATAAAATCAAAATAGGTCATCATAACTTTAGGATATTTTATGCAATATCCATGGTAACAATGAAGAAAATATCTGTAGAATATACATAAAAAAATGAGAAGGGTATCAAAATGTGTCACTATAAAAAAAAAACAACTAAACATAAAGGAAGATAGTAAGGGAGAAAATAAGGAACAAAAAAGCTATAAAATATACAGAAAACAAATAGCAAAATGACAAATACAAGTCCTTCCCCAACAGTAATTATTTTAAATGCTAATGGATTCAATTCCCAATCAAAATTGCATAGATTGGCAGAATAGAAAAAAAAAAAAAAAAATCCAAATGAATGCTGCTTACAAGAGACTAACTTTAGATCCCACGATACACTTAGGGTGGCTAAGCTAATATCAGATATATTTTAAGCTGAAAACTGCTGCCAGAGTCAATTCACCAAGAAGACATAACTGTTATAAAAATATATACACCAAACTTTAGAGCTCCAAAATATATGGAGCAACCAATGATAGCACTGAAAGGAGAAATAGACAGCTCAACATTAAGAGTTGCAAGTTTCAATACTCCACTTTCAGTAATGGATAAAACAATGAGACAGAAGATTATAAGGAAAGAGAGGACCTGAATGACACTATAGAGCAATTGAACCTAACAGACATATATGCAGTACTCTCCACTAAACAGCAGCAGAATACACATTTTTCTCAAATGCACATGAAACATTTTCCAGGATAGACCATATGTCAGACCACAAAACTCATCTTAATACTTTTTAAAAGATTGAAATTATGCAAACCAATTACACAGAATTGCTTTTCTGATCACAATAGAATAAAATTAGAAATCAACAACCCAAAGAAAAGCTGGAAAATTCACAAATATGTGGAGTTTAAAAACACAAGTTTTGACAACCAGTGGCTCCAAGAAGAAATCACAAGGGAAATTAGAAAATATTTGAAACCAGAGAAAATGAAAATGCAGCACACAAAACTTACAGACGGTAGCAAAAGCAATGCTATAGGGAAATTTATACCTACAAACACTTATGTTGAAGAAGAAGAAAGATCTCAAATCAACAGCCTAACATTACAACATAAGGAACTAGAGAAAAAAAGACCAAAAAGAAAAGGCCCTAGAAAACAAGAAAGAAGCTAACCCAAAAGATGGCAGAAGGAAAAAATAATAAAGATTAAGGCAGCAATAAATAAAATAGAGAAAACAGTGAGTTCTGGTCTCAAAATGATAGCATAAAATTAAGTTGGCTTTACTCCCCTCTGCCTGCCACCCAGAAAACAAAAAAACAAGCAAACAAAATATATATACAACCCGGAGATTATCACCAGCAATAACACAAAACTAATATGTGAGAATGAAGCACATTCTCCATGACCACAGGGAAGTGAAAATACGCCAAGTAAATAGTAAGAGAATAATGCTTCCACATCTGTGACAACCCTTCCCCCATTCTGTGGAACCAAGCACATGAAAAATTTCCCCCCAACTCATGGTTTCTATACTGGAAAAGGTGAGATCAAGTTGGACAACCAATTTTTCCCAACATCTTAGGTTTCCTAGCAGGGCAACTGTCCCTGCCTTAACCCATCACAAGTGCCAGAGGAAGCATTGTAAGTGCCAGAAGAGAGAAATATTCTTGAAGACAGGCAGAGATAAAGGGGGTAGGTGGAACTACCAACCTCAACTCTGACAACTGTGCTCTATAACTTGGCCAAAGGAGACACCAAAGCAGAGTAGCTATTCAACAATAACAAAGATATGCAAGGTATGTTCCAAAAGCCCCAGAGGCATGAACCCAGCCTTCCCACACTGCTGGGTTATTCCATTTCAGATCTCCCTCTTTTGGGTTGGGTTGCACTCTTGTAGTTCACTAGAGCCGAGATGAACCTGGGGTTAATGTGCCACCTAGAGCCAAAAGAAGCCAGTGACCTAGTGGTAAAGAATCTCTAAGAAAATATATCTAATAAAAACCAAAACAAGCCAGAGAGAGAGGCCTGGAATAAATAAAAAATCCGTCAATGCAAAGACAAAGACATACAAAGAAGCAACAGCAAACAGGGACCTATGATCTCCCCAAATGAACAAAGCAAGGAACCAGTGACTGACCCTAATGAGAGAGTGATAATGTGAGCTCTTTGACAAAGAAATCAAAGTAACAGTTCTAAGGAAACTGAGTGATCTCCAAGATGACACAGAAAAGCAATTCAGAAATTTATCAGAGAAACTTGACAAGGAGGTTGAAATAATTTTTAAAATCAAACAGAAATCTTGGAACTGATGAATAGATTTGTTGAACTCAAAAATTCATTAGAGGCTCTCAACAGAAGAATGGATCAAGCAAAGGAAAGAATCAGTGGAGCCTGAAGACAGGCTATTAGAAAATACACAACACAGAAGAAAACGTGATGAAAAAAATAAAGACCACTTATAAGATATAGAAAACTACCTCAAAAGACCTCTAAGAATGATTAGTGTTCAAGAGAGAGTTAAGCAAGAGCAAGGGGCAGAAAATTTATTTAAAGAAATAATCACAGAAAACTTTCCTAAACTTCAGGAAGATATAAATATCCAAGGCTAGGAAAGTCAGAGAGTACCAAACAGATTTGACCCAAATAAGACTACTCCAAGGCATTTAACAGTCAAACTCTCAAAGGTCAAGGACAAAGAGAAGATCCAAAAGCAGCAAAAAAAGAAAAAGCCAATAACATGTAAGGGAGCTCCAATTCATCTGGCAACAAACTCATTAATGGAAATCACACAGGCCAGGAAGGAGTAAAGGACATTTTCAAACTGCTGGAAAACAAAACAAAACAAAACACAACACACAACTGTCATCTAAGAATGCTGATTGCAGCAAAGCTTTCCTTCAAACATGAAGGAGATATAAAGCCTTTCCCAGATAAACAAAAGCTGAGAGAATTCACTACCACCAGGCCCATCTTATAAGAAATGCTAAAGAGAATTCTTCAATTTGGAAGAAAAAAACACTAATGTGCAAGAAGAAAACATTTGAAGGCATAAAACTTACTGGTAAAATTAAGTACACATGCAAACCCAGAATATCGTAATACTATAAATGTAGTGCACAATTCATTCATAACTCTAATATAAAGCCCAAAAGACAAATATATAAAAAACAGTAACAGCTACAGCAACCTGGTAAGAGACAGGTAATATAAAAATATATAAGCTGAGACAACTAAGAGTCAAAATGCAAGAGAGAGATGGAGTTAAAGTGCACTTTTTTTTTTGGTTTTGGTTTTTTCTTTGTTTCTATTCTTTTCTTTGTGATGTAAGATAAGTTTTCATTGCTTTAAAATAACTTGTTATATGTATAAGATGTTTTTTGTAAGCATCATGGTAACCACAGTGCAAAAACCTATAATAGATTCACTAAAAGTAAGAAGCAATGAATCAAAACATACTACCAGAGAAAATCGTTTAACCACAAAGATAGGAATAAATAAAGAAAGGATGAGAGGAATTGCAAAACAACCAGAAAACAAGCAACAAAATGACAATAATAACACTGTATATAAATGAACTCAATTCTCCAATTAAAAGCCATAAGGTGGCTGAATGGAAAAAGAAGCAAGAGCAACTATATGCTGCCTTCAAGAAACCCACTTCACCTATAAGACACACACTGCTGGAGAGTGAAGGAGTGGAAAAACATATTCCATGCAACTGGAAACCAAAATGAGCAGGAGTGGCTATACTTGTGTCAGATAAAATAGACTACAAATGAAAGACTGTGGATAAGAGACAAAGAAGGTCACTATATAACGATCAAGGCGTCAATTCAGCAAGAGGATGTTACAATTATAAATATCTATGCACCCAACAGCAGAGGTCCACTATATAAAGCAAACATTAATAGATCTAAAGGCAGAGACAGACTACATTACAATAATAGTTGGGAACTTTAACACTCCACTCTCAGTAATGGACAGATCATCCACAGAGAAAATCAACAAAGAAACAGCAGAGTTAAATTACACACTAGACCTAAAGCGCCTAACTGACATTTACAGAAAATTCACCCACCTGCTACAGAATACACATTCCTTTCATCAGCATGTGGAACGTTCTCCAGAATAGATCGTATCTTAGGCCACAAAATTCTGATGAAAAAATTCAAGAAAGTAGGAATCATATCAAGCATCTTTTCCGATGACAATATAATAAAACAGGCATCAATAACAAGAGGAACCTCAGAAACTACACAAACACATTGAAATTAAACAGCATGGTCCTGAATGACCAATAGGCCAATGAAGAAATTAAGTAGGACTTTTTTTTAAGTCTTCAAACAAATAAAAATGGAAATAAAACATATCAAAATCTATGAGACACAGCAAAAGTAATACTAACAGGGAAGTTTGTAGCAATACATGCCTACCTCAAAAAGTAGAAGGTCGGGCACAGTGGCTCACACCCTGTAAGTCCTATACTTTGGGAAGCCGAGGCAGGAGGATTGCTTGAGGCCAGGAGTTTGTGACCTGCCTGGACAACATAGCAAGACCCCATCCTTATACATTTTTTTTTAAATTAGCTGAGTATGGTGGCATGTACCTGTGGTCCTAGATAATCAGGAGGCAGAGGCAGGAAGATTACTTGAGCCCTGGAGTTTGAGGCTGCGGTGACTATGATCATGCCACTGTACTCCAGCCTGGATGACAGAGTAAGACCTGGTCTCTTAAAGAAAAAAAAAAAAAGATAGAAAGACAGTATCTCAATGGCATGCACCAAGGCCACCGAACCCTGCCGCTTGCCTGGGAAGCTGTAAGGGACAGCATGTGGTTCACATTTCGGAGTCCAAAGTAGGACACACAGCTCAGTCTCTTTGCCAGGATGATAAAGGACGATGGGAAGAAACCAAAATTGCAGGGCCGAAACAATTTCAGAGGCTTTAATAAAAACACAGGCTTTGAAGCTAGGAAAGAGGCAAGCTCCGTAAGAGCCAAATCAAGACCCACAAATTGAATACATGGAAAGTGTGATAAATGGAGCCCCAATTAAAGAGCAGCTTGGCTGTCTGCTGGAAGCTTCGTGGGTGGCAGTCTTCCTTCCCTCTCCCCCTCTAGACTCTATTCATTCACCCTTTCCCTCCCCCAGCATTCATGGACATGCTCTCACCATGATGGATGGCTCACGCAGGCCCAGAAAAAGAGCTCTGCCCTCAACAGAGCTCAGGAAATTCACAGAGCAAAAGCTTCTTCGCCTTGTAAAAGAGGAGCAGCAACAAATTAATAATAACACAATAATTCATTTTATCATGCAAAAAGCAATCACCAGCACCTACCTGTGCCAAACACCTGCTGAGTCCTTTCTGGCTTCCTCCTTTGCAACCTCCCCTTTGCCTCCTCTCTCCATGCTTCCATGCTTCTCCTACCCAACCTGAGCTCAGGCCACCCCAAATTCATCCAAGCACATGCTTTTCCTTGTGCCTGCAATGCCCTCCCCTATCTTGTCTGTCTGAAAAACTCCCACCCACACTTCAAAACCTCACCTTGCAATGACCAGCCCCTGCCCCAGCCCCTTTCTATTTCAGCATCTTTCTATTTCTATACTTATGTTGTGTTGTACAGCATCTACCTGTCCCCACCAGACCAGGAGCTCCTTGACTCTGAATACCATGTCTTATTCATCTCCGAATTCTCAGTGCCGAGCACAGGGCCTGGCACATGGTGGATATTCATTAAATGTGCACTAATAAATGAATGGGGAACACAAGGGTAAGATGTAGTTCCAGTCTGTTAGAAGAGGTATGATCCATATGCAAGTAACCACACCATAAGGAAAATGTAATGAAACCACAAGTGAACTACCTAGACAACTATGAGATTTCAGAGGATAAGAGAAATTATCTGAGCCTGGCGAGTAAGTGAAGGACACACATGAATAAAGCCATAAGAGTTGGTGTAGAATTTCCACAAGCAATTCTCTAGAACTCTCTGGGATGTTAGGGCCCCTGTTTGCCCTCTTGTATTCCTAGAGCAGGGAATTAACTTGACAGCTGGGGTGTACACATGCTTTCAGGCAGTCTGGTCATTCTGGAGTTTAGGGAGAAGAAAGCCCGGTGTTGTGGGGAGAAGGAAGGGACTATCTAGATATTGCAAAACTTCTTTCCCCTCTGCCTGATAAAAGGACTACCTAGCGTTGCAGAGCTTCTTTCTCCTTCTGCCCTGATGTTTTTTGCCTCCCTCATTCTTTCCTTTCAGGTGAAGCAGAGCAATGGGGCAGTTACAAGCTGACCCTTTGGAAACTGAATTCTGTCACAGATGGCCTGTGTCTGTATTTTATTTGAGGCTCAGATTCCTCCTCTGGAAGCAGGACATAAATGGCTACCTCAGAAATATTGTAGGAATGAAATGGAACAGGCATGCCCTCTCTGTCAGGGTTCAGAGCAGGAGGCAAAAACCACACTAGCCAGAAAGCACATGAAGACAGGGAATTACACGCTCATGGAAGCATGTGGAGGAGTGGGCTGGAGACTGGGCCCTGAGGAATTACTCCCAGAATGCACAACACTGTTTTCCCATGCCACAGTCAAGAGTGTGGGGAATCAGAGGTCCGACCACGAGAATGGTTGACTAGCCAGCTATAAGGCTGCAGGCCAACTAATGGTCTGCCCTGACATGAATTCATGAGGGTGGGGGAGGCCCAGGTGGAGGTGAGGCAGTTTCCCATAGAAAAGCCTGCCTGGATGGGGTGAGAGTGAGGACACACAGACCTGCATCTGAGCCCCATGGATACCAGCCCTTTAGGCAAGGACCAGGTGAGACGAGGCAGACCTCTTGTGCAAATCAAGCTAAAAGCAATACTGAACAATTCAAACGTATCAGCAAGTCCAGCAAGGTTCATTTCCCATGGATGACCTATCAAATACTTTGATTACAATACCAAATTCTTTCACGACCATTGGTTGCCCTAAGAACATGCTTGATCATCTACTGAGCACTGCCCAGAGACTCCAAGAACAAACTGCACGAGACTTTGAGTGTTTCTGGAGGGCCTGTGTGTGGCAAGTGAATGAAGTAACCAGAGAGATTTGGGCCCATTATAATTATTGAATATGATAAAAATCCACAGGGAAATGATCTGGGGAGACCTTGGACTTTATGGCATTTTAGACATAATTGGTGATGATCTAGAGTTTCCTGAGGCAATATTGTTCTACCTCATGAACCAAAGGAGTAGACATTGAAGACCCTGAACTGGAATTACCCCTCCACTGTGAAGCTCCCCCATGGCCCCTGCAAGCCACTCATCAGTAGTGAGACCAGCCCTTGCTAGGGGAGGCATTTGGCACAGAAGCAGCTGAAAACTGCCCCTGCCTTGCTCCCAACACTCACGACACCACGACACCACTGTGCACATTCTGTCCAGGCCTGGATTCCGGGGAAACCGTTCAGGAGGGAGCCACATGGATAAAGAGCCTGTTCCTTTCATTGACGTGCTACAGGGCAGCTCCTGAAAAATGTGCCGAAAATCAGTCTTCCCTTTCTTCCTTTCTCCTTCCTTCTTTCCCGCCTTCATTTTGTCTTCTTTCCTCCCTTCCTTCCTTTCTCCATTTATTTATTCAACAAATATTTATTATGCACTTGCTATAACCCAGAAATGTTCCAGGGCCTGGGCATAACATAAGGCAAAAATTGATGTCCTTATTGAGCTTGCATTCTACTCTGGGTGACATGTCATAAATAAATGTGGGACATCACACTGGGTAGTGATGAGCAATACAAAGAAACGTGGAGCACAGTAACATGGATGGAGTGGGGCACAGAGGGAGTCTTTTAGATGAGGGCATCAGAAAAGGCTTCTCTAAGGAGAAGGCATGCCAGGGGGCAACAGGCGCAAAGGCCCCAAGTCAGGGAAGTTCTGGCTTGGTTTGAGGAGTAGAAAGGTGGCCATCGTGGCTGCAACCAAATGAGTGAGGGGAAGGGAATGCGGAGTTGGGCTGGAGGGCAGCAAGGCTGGATCCTGCAGGACCTTATATTCCATGACAAGGACTGGGCTTTTATTCAAGGGTAAGGAGCACCCTGGAAGTTATGAGCAGCGGAAGGAGATAATCTGATGCTCATTTTTAAAAAATCCATTCTGTATACATGCTAAAATATTTAAGGGGAAGAGTACTCATGTCTGCGATTTACTTTGAAATGCATCAAAAATGGATCAAAATGCAACAATGCATCAAAAAATGAATCGAGGGACAGAGAGAGAAACAAAGAGACAGAGAGATCTGTGATAAAACAAGTGCAGTAAAATGTTCATAGTTGAATCAAGGAGTGGTATATAAATATTCCTTGTAAAATTTGCTCTTTTCTGTGGGAAAATTTTCATAATAAAGTGTTAAAAAGACACTCACTCTGGCTGCTGCACAGGGACACACTGGAGGAAAACAGAGTGGGTACCGGGAGGTGAATGAGGAACTATTGCCAGGGCTGTGGACCAAGGCAGTGGCCAGGGATGAGGGGATTCATGAAATTAAAGAGCCTCCTATTTAATGGGAAATTACAATAGGGAAAGACAACAGAAATTTTGTTTGAAAGGGCATTCGGGCATCAGGGAGTGAGTGGAATCAGCTGTGAGCTGGGACACAGCTAATGTAGGTTGGAATCCTGCCTCTTCCACCTGCTGTGTGGCCTCAAGCAAATGACCTGATCTCTCTGAGCCTCCATTTCCTAGATAGTAAAATGAAGGTCCAGAATATACCATACAGTGTTCTTTTCAATAGTATCCCTCACATAATTGTCCTAGGAGAAGGCTGGAAACATAGTAGATACTTAATAAATGTGGGTTCTCCTAAAAGGGGGCAGGGAGAGCACTTGAAAATAGTTGGTGATATTAATAGCTACTTGAAACACAAACTCTGCTAGATTAAAACAACAAAGATGAGATTAATTCCACTAATATTAATTATATATAATATCAATATTATACTAAAACAAGGAAGGCGATCTGAAACTGCCATGATACATTTTTTTTATAATTTAAAAAATCCTTAAATAACACAGGAGCCCTTAATCAAGGAAGAAATAAAAGAAAATACATGAGGTTCCCCTTTAACCTCTGAGAGGACTCCTGGACATTTTCAAGCAGAATGCATCAATCTGTATCCTCTAAGCCTGGCTTCCAGTCTATATAAACACACTTCGCTTCTAGTAGTCTTTCTGACTAGTAATGACATTAATGAAAAGAAGGAACCAATTTCAATCCAAAGCTTACAGTCATAGCCTCAACACTTTGTGATCTCACTATTGACTTTCCTATGTCTTCAAACTTTTAAATTTTGGCTAAACCCAAGAGTAAAAACTGCCAAAATGGTATGGACGAGACATCCTTTTATAAAGGTACTGGAAAGTCCCTACGATATGTCCAGTAAATTGGAATTTCTGTGCCAAACCGGCTTGAATCAATTGATTACTCCCAGCAAAAACATTCCCTCCAATTCATTCTTTCTCTCTTCTCATTCCTTCAACTCTCCCTTCCCCCAAGTCCCCCTGGAATTGCCTCACTCTCCTGAAACCTCTGACTCAGCTGTATAAATAACAGGAAAAATAATTAGAAGTCAGGAGGTCAAATGCTCCAAATGCCCGTTTGACAATTTGCTCTTTTCCCACCAGTGCTTGGCGTCTTGGTTTCCTTGTGGGAGCAGTTTTTGTGAGTCCGAGTCACTCAGGTAGTGGAAAAATGGTCCAAGAGTGGCATTTTGAGCCTGGTAGGAATCCTGGTTCAAATTCCACACTGGGAGGAATGCTGTGAGTCAGGGCAGCTCGTCTGCTCTGCTACACAGGTCAGGGAACAGCAGAAGAATCCAGGAGGCCTCTGTTGGATACTAACTGAGATGCTTGCCCCACCCAACCTTGGTGATTTAATGTTCAGGGAGTTTTGATGTGTTTGATGACTTTAAAACTCAATAATAATTGCAAGATTAATTATTGTCTAAGATACCAGGCCCAGCGTTTTACAAGATTAACTCATTTGATCATCACAATAACCCCATAAAGTAGACACTAGTATTGTCTGTCTTTTGTAGATGAAGAAACCAAGGCATAAAAGGCAAAATGACTGGCCCAAGGTCACACAACCAGTGAGTGGGAGGGGTGGGAGTTGAACATGGGCAGGCCAGATGCTTCACCACTACATTATGTCTTTTCAAACCCAATCCAGTCTCCTCTTCCAGTACTGGTCAACCCCCACATTAGTTCCATTAACATCCCCAAGTCCAAGCCTCAGGGCTGGTGATAAAACTGCCTACCTGTCCAGACACGGTAGCTCACACCTATAATCCTAGCACTTGGGGAGGCCTAGGAGGGTAGATCGCCTGAGGCTAGGAGTTCAAGACCAGCCTGGCCAACATGGTGAAATCCTGGGGATCTCTACTAAAAATACAAAAATTAGCCAGGCATGGTGGCGCATGCCTGTAATCCCAGCTATTTGGGAGGTTGAAGCATGAGAATTGCTTGAACCTGGGAGGCAGAGGTTGCAGTGAGCCGAGATCACACCACTGTACTCCAGCCTGGGTGACAGAGCGAGGCTCTGTAAACAAACAAACAAAAACAAAAACCGTCTACCCTATGATCAGTTACATCCTCTGACTTAAATCAGTGCTGAGCATTTCCTAGCAATACATAAAAATAAAATAATCTAAACAACAAATTTGAATCCTGACAGAATTCAGACTTAAATGTCTATAGACACTGACAGACTGAGTTGGCCCCAGTGAAGTCAGGAGGTCAAATGCTCCAAATGCCCCTTTGACAATTTGCTCTTTTTCCACCAGTGCTTGGCGTCCTGGTTTCCTTGTGGGAGCAGTTTTTGTGAGTTTTGTGAGTCCAAGTCGCTCAGAGAATGGAAAAAATGAATGATCCAAGAGTAGCATTTTGGGTCTGATAGGAATCCTGGTCTAAATTGAAGTCAGACCATGAGAAAGACAGCAGAATCCCCTGAGCAAAACTTCATCATGAGGGGCAAGGAATCTGATGCTGCAGCTCAGCCCAGCTGTGGGACCCCACACGAGGAGTAAGTGAGATTCTGGGCACAAAATGACCCCAATTCCCTGACATATACATGCTGCTACTTAAGTGCCAGGTATATATCCTGGGATAAAAGAGTTGTGTTTACTCAAGGAGGCTTGAAGAAACATGCTCTGCCCTCAGCTGATTTTAACATCAAGGGAGGTGGGGGTAGGTGTGGGAGTGGGTGGTGCTCGCACACCCAGGAGAGCAACTTGGATTGCATGTGCAGAGGCTGAGAAGGGTTGCAGCTTTCTAGCACTGAAACTTGGGATGGCCTACCAGCTGTAACTGCCCTGAGGGTGGTCAGGTTTCCTTGACCCTGAGCCTCAGAAAGCCCAGTGGCCTAGCTCTTCTACCCTTGGGCAATGGTATGGGCAGCAGGGCAGGGTTTGGTTCAGAGGGGCATCTCTGAGATACCTACAGGGCCATCTGTTTACCAGCCATGGTAGCCAGCAATGACCAGAACTGATTCTCAGACTCATGCATGCATCCCTTGAGACTTTCCAGATGATACAGGTCAGGGAGGGAAACTCTTCCCAAAACGGAAATGCTTACAGATCAGTTGTGGAACTCATAGACTTCAGGGGTCCGCTTAACGTAGCCACCTCCATACTCACTGGCTTGTGAAGCCTGAGTAGTCAGGACATGGACATTTAGAAGCTGGGGAATTCTGACTTTGATATTAAGTGGGTGCTGAAAACATAAGACAAAGTGTCCATGTCTCTGGATTATATCTCCGGTCAGTTTCAACCCCCATGATTGTCTACATGATACAACATAAGACTGGCATTAAAAAGCGCTATGGGAAAGAATAAAAGTGCTACAAACACCTGCTGTTCTCCTAGGGACTCCTCCAGGCATCTGTTCATGCCAGTATGCCTCAACTCCGTGACATTCTGGTCACCATTTAATTCTGTCCTTGGCTCTTGCTCCTTTTCCCCCTCCCTGGATGAATTACCTCATTTTGGCTGTCTATTTCAGCTCAATACTCTGCACCACCTATTCCAGTGTTGCAACTATGGGGAAGACCTTCCTGGTTCTGCAGCCCAGTGGGCCCTCCCCATGCCTAGGCTCCCTCCTTGGAGAGAAGGACAATAGAATACAAAGAACCTGGGTCTTCAGCATTTTAGAACCATCCTCATGCATTGTTCTGCAAATGCCAAAGCCTGCCCAGGTACCCCCTGCAACTGGCAGTGAAGCCACTAACTCTGAATGAAGCCTGGAATGGGTCTAGCTTAATCACAGGGACCATCTCAAGGCAGCTGACTGGTCTTCATGTGCTGCTTTCCACCTGCCCAAACACCAGCTCACACAAGGCTCCTTCAAGGACTTGGTTAAATACCTCTGCTTTACAACAGAGCAAAATGAGATTCACAGAGTCCATACAGCAAGTCAAGAGCAGAGCCACTGGAATTAGAATTCAGCTCTTAGCTTTGTAGCAATAAACTACCATGCTTACTCCTCTGCTTGTTTCCTCTGGGATTCAGTGAATGAGCTTGAACCAGGTCTAGGAAGATCAGCAGCCAAAAGGCTGTTTTCTACAATATAGCACACCTGGGAAGGGAAACCTAGAGAGCTGCATAGAATCTGCAAACCTGGCAGCCTGCAGATCTTCTCTCAAGTAGGAACGCTGAGGCAGAGGTGAAATCATTTTTATTTGGTCTTTTAATGCTTTAGTTTAGCATTGGCATCAATCGTTCACCAATTTCCTTAAGCATTTGTATCTCATATTTAATGAAATCATTTTCAATAACAATATCCCAGGCTGTAGGATCTTGTGATGAGTCACAAATAAAACCCTGTGTTTTAAATCTTTATTAGCAGCATCACAAATTACTGGTTCATTTACCAGGTGAAGTAAATTAATATTAGCTTTTATCATATTATGATAAATTATAAATAACTTACAGCTAAATAAAGTCTATCCCTTGCCAAGCTCCAATAACTCTGTAGAAAAATGAGTGTCAGACCTCAGTAGCTACCAACATTGAACTATCCGGTGTTGCCAACACTCTTTCATGAGGTGAAACCCAAAACTATGCACGTTGCTCTGCAGACTGACCTGTGCATTTATCTCCTCTTTGGAGACAAGAAAATATCCACAAAGTGAATGTAAGGCTTTGGAAATTGTATCAGTAGTCGTTTGTGCTGTATAAATCTTTTTTCTGTCATTCCTCTATAGTCCTGGTAGGCATTTTCTTACCTTGACCTCAAACTTCTCCCCAAAGGGTAGCCAGCAGCTTTTAGGGTCCAACTTTTGGATGAAACATGAGCACCTGCACAGGTCCCTCCGGACTCCCTTCCTGACACATGGCATCACCACCTCATTTTAGGGAGCTGAGACTCCTAGCACCTGCAGGGCTAGTGTGAACACCATACTTCCATGCCCCTCCGTATCTTGGTACGAATTCCAGATTACTTGCATGGCAAAGCCTTTGGGGGGTAAGTTTGGTGCTGTTCCTGATGGTGGGGGATGCAGGATTTCAAAGTAGGCCTACCACCAGGGAAGGGAAGCCCCAGAGTTCATAAAGTCCCCTTAGCTGAGTCTTCCTGTGGGTGTGGCTGTCCCTACACTTTCATTTATAGGCCAGTTTATAGGGCCTAACTTGGAATCTTCTAGTGTTCGAATTACCATGTTCAGACTATCGCTTGGTGCTGAGAGCACTATACCTTTGGGCTTTGGCCATGTGGCTGAGAGAAAAAATACTGAGTTTCTACTATAAATTACTTACATGTTCCTCAAGTCTCTGGCTCTAAATTCTAACCAACATGATCATCTTTAAAAAGTGTTTTTTATGTGTGTGAATTGGAAAGGCCAGGCATTTCCACAACAGTTTTGACTTTGAACTATAATATATATTTCAAATTAAACTAATTTAATTTTCTTTAAAGGATGAAAAGTCTCTGTTAAATCTAGATTTTGAAAAATTCTTATTTTACCATCTGTGATAGCTGTGTTACTTAGACCATAGTTAATTTCCTACTTTTTTCTGTGTTTCTAGACAGTTGGTGAAAACGTCTTCTTACTTTCTTACAAAATTATCTAACCATTGAAAAATCAATTTGTATTTTTTTGGCAAATATCTTTTTGGTATGAGACATTTCATTTGTAATTTTGCTATAGGTCAAAAAGTTTGGTATTCCTTCCTAATGCCTCATCATTTTCTTAAAGTGAAACATGTTTCTTTCACTCTAAGAGAGGGATCATACTGACTTCAAATGGAACTTGAAAGAACTCAGTGAGATGTCTATACATTCCACCTACCAAAGACTTGGGCACATAATAGGTATTCCTGCCTTCAATATTCTCTGTAGCAAGAACATATTACCTAGTTGCTCTCAATTTCTGCTGAATCACTTGGGGATCTAGAAGATGAAAACTGAGAGTTCTACCAAAAACTAGAACTGACAGTGGCCATTCCCCCATGAATAAAGATACTGGGATTAGGACTGATAAGTGTGCAAACCAAATACCCACTGGGTGTAGATGTGATACCACCCAAAGGGACAGAAATCCAACTCAAGGAAAACACATTCCACATGTTTGATGAAAAACACTGAATCTCACTTGATTTCCCCATGACGAAGGGTGAGTGCATTTTAAAACAGACCATTATGGAAAAACATGAAACAAATACTTGAGACCAAGAAAAAAGAAACATTGCGTTGTTGAACACTATGAGGAAGAGTGAACCTCTGAAAGGAATCTTCTGTCTGAACAAGAGGGCATTTTTCAGGGAGTGCTTGGCCTCCTTAACTGGATGTAAGAAAAGAGTATCCATGTTTATGAAACAGAAAGATAAATAAGGAAAAGACAGTCTGAGATAAAAAGACAATATGATAATAACTAAAAAGGGAGATGAAAAAGACAATAGAGGAAAGAACAAAACCCAAAAAGACAATGAAAGAATTAAAATCCTCATTGTGGGCAGCAGGGAATAGATTAGAGGCTGCAAGAAACAGAACCAATATATGAAAGACAAACTAGAGAAACTACCCCAGAATGCAGAGGCCCAGGACAAAGAGATGAAAATGAAAAAAGATATGAGAAGTAAGGAGGATAGGAAATTGACAATCACCTATAAACACTACAGGTGTCTCTGAGGTAGAAAAAATTAAAACATTTTAGTTAACGATATAATTTTTAAAGATGTTCCCTGGGGGAAAGAGGATGTTCCACTGGTCAGGATGAAGGAGGCTTCACTAGTCCAAAATCAATGAAAATAAATCCATGTCTGCATATTTTTGGAAAAATATTTTAATTTCAATAACAAATTTTTTAAAGTCCCACATACAGCTAAATTGCATGCAAAGGAGTAACACTTAAGCTGGCCTCAAGCAACTGTGCAATTCTGAAGACCAGAATACAAAATTCCACTACAAATTTCCAAGGAGGAAAAAGGTGATGGAAAATGCAGACAAGGTGTCTTTCATGTGGGAAAGACATTCCGGTTATACAGCACCCATGTGTCTTTACGGAGCAAAATGATTGAAGGCATACACTAACAAAGAGAGCAATCAAATTAGCAACCTTAAAGCATTTTCCTTCATTCAGTTGGGTGCCATACTCAGGCAGTTACTTGGATTATGTTTTGCAGGTAGATTCTGCAAATATTTGGTTGATGTAAAAGTAATTGTGGTTTTCATCATTACTTTCAATGGCAAAAACTGCAATTACTTTTGCACCAATCTAATAGCATTAACTTGGCCCTGTTAAAGTTCCTGCTTCTTTCCAACAAAAAGAAATGTATTTCTAACTCCACTTCTTCCTTTCGTGTAGAGGAAAACTTGCATTTCATGACCATGGGTTCCGTGCCATCACTTTCTAACAGTGACAAAATGTTTTACACAGTTGGAATAATTTGTCAGGAGAACTGTTCAAACAAATGCTTAAATGCAGCTTTGTGTAGCAGCATAGATGATCAATGCTTATTGTTCAAGAGCTGGAGTCATTTTGCATCTTTCAGAGTTATTTGTTTAATGAACTGAATCACTGGGCTTTCTAATTAATAATATCAGGAACGGATATCCTCATCATACAATCTTCCTTCCAGAAATTGTGAATTTCCTTCATTGAGTGTGCTTGAAAATCAAATACACAATATAATCTTGACTATGTTTAAAAATTGATAGAAAAAAAGCTGTCAAGACATACGCCAATAAATTAATAGTGATTATCCATCAGAGATAAAAGATGGGAAATCTTTTGCTTCTTTTTTTACTTTCGGTACATTTTCTAAATGACATACACAATGTACCTTTAGCTTTATAATCAAAAAGAAATAAGCGGGGGTGGAGCAAGATGGCCGAATAGGAACAGCTCCAGTCTCCAACTCCCAGCGCAAGTGACACAGAACACCGGTGATTTCTGCATTTTCAACTGAGGTACTGGGGTCATCTCACTGGGGAGTGCTGGACAATTGGTGCTGGTCAGCTGCTGCAGCCCGACCAGCGAGAGCTGAAGCAGGGCGAGGCATTGCCTCACCTGGGAAGCGCAAGGGGGAAGGGAATCCCTTTTCCTAGCCAGGGGAACTGAGACACACAACACCTGGAAAATCGGGTAACTCCCACCCCAATACTGCGCTTTAAGCAAACAGGCACACCAGGAGATTATACCCACACCTGGCCAGGAGGGTTCCACAGCCACGGAGCCTCCCTCATTGCTAGCTCAGCAGTCTGCAATCTAACCGAAACAGCAGCAGCGAGGCTGGGGTAGGGGCGCCTGCCATTGCTGAGGCTTAAGTAGGTAAACAAAGCCGCTGGGAAGCTCGAACTGGGTGGAGCTCACAGCAGCTCAAGGAAACCTGCCTGTCTCTGTAGACTCCACCTCTGGGGACAGGGCACAGCTAAACAACAAAAGGGGAAGCAGCAGAGGCCTCTGCAGACGCGAACGACTCTGTCTGACAGCTTTGAAGAGAGCAATGGATCTCCCAACACGGAGGTTGAGATCTGAGAACGGACAGACTGCCTGCTCAAGTGGGTCCCTGACCCCTGAGTAGCCTAACTGGGAGACATCCCCCACTAGGGGCAGTCTGACACCCCACACCTCACAGGGTGGAGTACACCCCTGAGAGGAAGCTTCCAAAGTAAGAATCAGACAGGTACACTCACTGTTCAGCAATATTCTATCTTCTGCAACCTCTGCTGCTGATACCCAGGCAAACAGGGTCTGGAGTGGACCTCAAGCAATCTCCAACAGACCTACAGCTGAGGGTCCTGACTATTACAAGGAAAACTATCAAACAGGAAGGACACCTATACCAAAACCCCATCAGTACGTCACCATCATCAAAGACCAGAGGCAGATAAAACCACGAAGATGGGGAAGAAGCAGGGCAGAAAAGCTGGAAATTCAAGAAATAAGAGCGCATCTCCCCCTGCAAAGGAGCACAGCTCATCGCCAGCAACGGATCGAAGCTGGTCAGAGAATGACTTTGACGAAATGAGAGAAGAAGGCTTCAGTCCATCAAACTTCTCAGAGCTAAAGGAGGAATTACATACCCAGCGCAAAGAAACTAAAAATCTTGAAAAAAGAGTGGAAGAATTGATAGCTAGAATAATTAACGCAGAGAAGGTCATAAATGAAATGACAGAGATGAAAACCATGACACGAGAAATACGTGACAAATGCACAAGCTTCAGTAACCGACTCAATCAACTGGAAGAAAGAGTATCAGCGATTGAGGATCAAATGAATGAAATGAAGCGAGAAGAGAAACCAAAAGGAAAAAGAAGAAAAAGAAATGAACAAAGCCTGCAAGAAGTATGGGATTATGTAAAAAGACCAAATCTACGTCTGATTGGGGTGCCTGAAAGTGAGGGGGAAAATGGAACCAAGTTGGAAAACACTCTTCAGGATATCATCCAGGAGAACTTCCCCAACCTAGTAGGGCAGGCCAACATTCAAATTCAGGAAATACAGAGAACACCACAAAGATACTCCTCGAGAAGAGCAACTCCAAGACACATAATTGCCAGATTCACCAAAGTTGAAATGAAGGAAAAAATCTTAAGGGCAGCCAGAAAGAAAGGTCGGGTTACCCACAAAGGGAAGCCCATCAGACTAACAGCAGATCTCTTGGCAGAAACTCTACAAGCCAGAAGAGAGTGGGGGCCAATATTCAACGTTCTTAAAGAAAAGAATTTTAAACCCAGAATTTCATATCCAGCCAAACTAAGTTTCATCAGTGAAGGAGAAATAAAATCCTTTACAGATAAGCAAATGCTTAGAGATTTTGTCACCACCAGGCCTGCCTTACAAGAGACCCTGAAGGAAGCCCTAAACATGGAAAGGAACAACCGGTACAAGCCATTGCAAAAACATGCCAAAATGTAAAGACCATCGAGGCTAGGAAGAAACTGCATCAACTAACGAGCAAAATAACCAGTTAATATCATAATGGCAGGATCAAGTTCACACATAACCATATTAACCTTAAATGTAAATGGACTAAATGCTCCAATGAAAAGACACAGACTGGCAAACTGGATAAAGAGTCAAGACCCATCAGTCTGCTGTATTCAGGAGACCCATCTCACATACAGAGACATACATAGGCTCAAAATAAAGGGATGGAGGAAGATCTACCAAGCAAATGGAGAACAAAAAAAAGCAGGGGTTGCAATCCTAGTCTCTGATAAAATAGACTTTAAACCATCAAAGATCAAAAGAGACAAAGAAGGCCATTACATAATGGTAAAGGGATCAATTCAACAGGAAGAGCTAACTATCCTAAATATATGTGCACCCAATACAGGAGCACCCAGATTCATAAAGCAAGTCCTTAGAGACTTACAAAGAGACTTAGACTCCCATACAATAATAATGGGAGACTTCAACACTCCACTGTCAACATTAGACAGATCAACGAGACAGAAAGTTAACAAGGATATCCAGGAATTGAACTCATCTCTGCACCAAGCGGACCTAATAGACATCTATAGAACTCTCCACCCCAAATCAACAGAATATACATTCTTCTCAGCACCACATCGCACTTATTCCAAAATTGACCACATTGTTGGAAGTAAAGCACTCCTTAGCAAATGTAAAAGAACAGAAATTATAACAAACTGTCTCTCAGACCACAGTGCAATCAAACTAGAACTCAGGACTAAGAAACTCAATCAAAACCACTCAACTACATGGAAACTGAACAACCTGCTCCTGAATGACTACTGGGTACATAACGAAATGAAGGCAGAAATAAAGATGTTCTTTGAAACCAATGAGAACAAAGATACAACATACCAGAATCTCTGGGACACATTTAAAGCAGTGTGTAGAGGGAAATTTATAGCACTAAATGCCCACAAGAGAAAGCTGGAAAGATCTAAAATTGACACCCTAACATCACAATTAAAAGAACTAGAGAAGCAAGAGCAAACACATTCAAAAGCTAGCAGAAGGCATGAAATAACTAAGATCAGAGCAGAACTGAAGGAGATAGAGACACAAAAAACCCTCCAAAAAATCAATGAATCCAGGAGTTGGTTTTTTGAAAAAATCAACAAAATTGACAGACCGCTAGCAAGACTAACAAAGAAGAAAAGAGAGAAGAATCAAATATATGCAATAAAAAATGATAAAGGGGATATCACCACGGACCCCACAGAAATACAAACTACCATCAGAGAATACTATAAACACCTCTACGCAAATCAACTAGAAAATCTAGAAGAAATGGATAATTTCCTGGACACTTACACTCTTCCAAGACTAAACCAGGAAGAAGTTGAATCCCTGAATAGACCAATAGCAGGCTCTGAAATTGAGGCAATAATTAATAGCCTACCCACCAAAAAAAGTCCAGGATCAGATGGATTCACAGCTGAATTCTACCAGAGGTACAAGGAGGAGCTGGTACCATTCCTTCTGAAACTATTCCAATCAATTGAAAAAGAGGGAATCCTCCCTAACTCATTTTATGAGGCCAACATCATCCTGATACCAAAGCCTGGCAGAGACACAACAAAAAGAGAAAATTTTAGACCAATATCCCTGATGAACATCGATGCAAAAATCCTCAATAAAATACTGGCTAACCGGATTCAGCAGCACATCAAAAAGCTTATCCACCATGATCAAGTGGGCTTCATCCCTGGGATGCAAGGCTGGTTCAACTTTCGCAAATCAATAAACGTAATCCAGCATATAAACAAAACCAAAGACAAGAACCACATGATTATCTCAATAGATGCAGAAAAGGCTTTTGACAAAATTCAACAGCCCTTCATGCTAAAAACGCTCAATAAATTCGGTATTGATGGAACATACCTCAAAATAATAAGAGCTATTTATGACAAACCCACAGCCAATATCATACTGAATGGGCAAAAACTGGAAAAATGCCCTTTGAAAACTGGCACAAGACAGGGATGCCCTCTCTCACCACTCCTATTCAACATAGTGTTGGAAGTTCTGGCTAGGGCAATCAGGCAAGAGAAAGAAATCAAGGGTATCCAGTTAGGAAAAGAAGAAGTCAAATTGTCCCTGTTTGCAGATGACATGATTGTATATTTAGAAAACCCCATTGTCTCAGCCCAAAATCTCCTTAAGCTGATAAGCAACTTCAGCAAAGTCTCAGGATACAAAATTAATGTGCAAAAATCACAAGCATTCTTATACACCAGTAACAGACAAACAGAGAGCCAAATCATGAATGAACTTCCATTCACAATTGCTTCAAAGAGAATAAAATACCTAGGAATCCAACTTACAAGGGATGTAAAGGACCTCTTCAAGGAGAACTGCAAACCACTGCTCAGTGAAATAAAAGAGGACACTAACAAATGGAAGAACATACCATGCTCATGGATAGGAAGAATCAATATCGTGAAAATGGCCATACTGCCCAAGGTTATTCATAGATTCAATGCCATCCCCATCAAGCTACCAATGACTTTCTTCACAGAATTGGAAAAAACTGCTTTAAAGTTCATATGGAACCAAAAAAGAGCCCACATTGACAAGACAATCCTAAGTCATAAGAACAAAGCTGGAGGCATCACGCTACCTGACTTCAAACTATACTACAAGGCTACAGTAACCAAAACAGCATGGTACTGGTACCAAAACAGAGATATAGACCAATGGAACAGAACAGAGTCCTCAGAAATAATACCACACATCTACAGCCATCTGATCTTTGACAAACCTGAGAGAAACAAGAAATGGGGAAAGGATTCCCTATTTAATAAATGGTGCTGGGAAAATTGGCTAGCCATAAGTAGAAAGCTGAAACTGGATCCTTTCCTTACTCCTTATACGAAAATTAATTCAAGATGGATTAGAGACTTAAATGTTAGACCTAATACCATAAAAACCCTAGAAGAAAACCTAGGTAGTACCATTCAGGACATAGGCATGGGCAAGGACTTCATGTCTAAAACACCAAAAGCAACGGCAGCAAAAGCCAAAATTGACAAATGGGATCTAATTAAACTAAAGAGCTTCTGCACAGCAAAAGAAACTACCATCAGAGTGAACAGGCAACCTACAGAATGGGAGAAAATTTTTGCAATCTACTCATCTGACAAAGGGCTAATATCCAGAATCTACAAAGAACTCAAACACATTTACAAGAAAAAAACAAACAACCCCATCAAAAAGTAGGCAAAGGATACAAACAGACATTTCTCAAAAGAAGACATACATACAGCCAACAGACACATGAAAAAATGCTCATCATCACTGGCCATCAGAGAGATGCAAATCAAAACCACAATGAGATACCATCTCACACCAGTTAGAATGGCAATCATTAAAAAGTCAGGAAACAACAGCTGCTGGAGAGGATGTGGAGAAATAGGAACACTTTTACACTGTTGGTGGGATTGTAAACTAGTTCAACCATTATGGAAAACAGTATGGCGACTCCTCAAGGATCTAGAACTAGATGTACCATATGACCCAGCCATCCCACTACTGGGTATATACCCAAAGGATTATAAATCATGCTGCTATAAAGACACATGCACATGTATGTTTATTGCGGCACTATTCACAATAGCAAAGACTTGGAATCAACCCAAATGTCCATCTGTGACAGACTGGATTAAGAAAATGTGGCACATATGCACCATGGAATATTATGCAGCCATAAAAAAGGATGAGTTTGTGTCCTTTGTAGGGACATGGATGCAGCTGGAAACCATCATTCTTAGCAAACTATCACAAGAACAGAAAACCAAACACCGCATGTTCTCACTCATAGGTGGGAACTGAACAATGAGATCACTTGGACTCGGGGAGGGGAACATCACACATCGGGGCCTATCACGGGGAGGGGGGAGGGGGGAGGGATTGCATTGGGAGTTATACCTGATATAAATGACGAATTGATGGGTGCTGACGAGTTGATGGGTGCAGCACACCAACATGGCACAAGTATACATATGTAACAAACCTGCACGTTATGCACATGTACCCTAGAACTTAAAGTGTAATAAAAAATAAATAAATAAATAAATTTTTAAAAATAAGCTTTTAATAACTACTATTTGTAATTATGTATTCATCATCTGATTATAACTATGTGAAAAAAATATGTAACTCAAAAGGATTAGCAATAAGTACACAGATGTGCTAACAGCAATGGTACCAAGGTGGCAGCATACGGGTTGAATTCTTTTTCTTCCTGCTACATTTCCATATTTCAAAATTCTCAATACTAGCAATAAGTAACAGAAATTCAACATACGGATTTTTTTTTTCTTTCTCTATCCTGGTCAAGAGTATCAAGAATGAAGACGACATAGGTGAGCTGCACTTTTCGGGGTCTTCAAATGGGTCCTGCACTAGCGGCAGGAAAGCCACAGGCCGGCCTTCCTCCACCAAGTCTGGATGGCCACTGATGCAATCCAGT
Source organism: Rhinopithecus roxellana (assembly GCF_007565055.1). Lineage (NCBI taxonomy): Eukaryota > Metazoa > Chordata > Mammalia > Primates > Cercopithecidae > Rhinopithecus > Rhinopithecus roxellana. Next base: position 88,823,106 of record NC_044554.1, read on the forward strand.
GGCTCCCTTGCCCCGAATTCTCCTTTGTGGTCAGGACAGTGTCCTGGGGTGTCCTGGCAAACAATTTCACTGCGTGCACTTGAAGAATCCCCAAGCCATGAGTATCTTCCTCATAAGCCATAGACTCCCCCAGAAGGCCGTCTCCGCGCCGCCCCGTTGTGTGCCTCTCTCCGCCACCCAGGTCAGTGGGAGCTTGAGAAGGTGAGGGGGCTGGCTGTTGAAACCATGGCTGCAGTGTGTTTTCCTAAGCTAGGAAAAGCAGCCCCACTGACAGAAAGGTGAAATGTGAACTAAAAATAGAGTGGCGCTAGCCCAGGCCGTGGGGGTTGAGGCAGCAAAAGGCAGACACAACAGAAGGGCTGGCTGAACTCAGGTCAGACGGCTCCTCACGCCCCCACATCTGTCTCCACCAGACCCTGTCCTCTGTGGCTTCCACCACTGCTTGGGGCAGACCTCAGAGCCTAGCATCGCTCTCTGTTTGTTCCAGAGCACTGCTGGCATCCCAAGACGATTCCAAAGGGTTGGTTCAAGAAAGAGAAGCCACTCCTTTCTGTGACTCTTGCTGGCCCTAGGGAAAATTCATTCTTACCTGGAGAATTGAAGAAGCTCTTGCTAAAGCAGAACATTACCATGGCCTGAAATGTACAGTGGAGTTCCAGAAAAATGCATTCCACAACTGAAATCCCAAATCTGCTCTTGCTGGCCCAGCGAGGCTTTCCAGGAAAGAAGTCCCATTGGGCTTTCCTTGTACTCAAAATATAAGCAGCAGACAGAATGGGAGCCAGTCTGGGATGAGACAGGCCACGCTTGAAAGCTTCATTTTCCACACCTGTACAAATGGGGGGGGTTGCTACCACCGCATTGCAGTGCTGTGTCCGCTGCAGATGCCCTTGACTTGCTTCCTGTGAACAGCAAACACAAGTCACTGAAATTTCAAGATATATCAGAAGGACCCAATATATCCTTTGGGTGTTTGCTTTCTCTTTTAAAAAGTGTGCTACAGACTGATATCGATAAGCTACTGATGCATGTTGAAGCTCCTAAAAGAACCGCTTTTGGGGGTCTCAGCCAGAACCCCTGCAGCAAAGACAATTCCATGTCGGGGGTTTCAATTGAACAGGTGTAGGCAGAGCAAAGGGACCCCAAGCAGATTATGAGGCAGCTCAGGACCCGCAATGGCAGGAGCCAGGGTCAGCCCCGGCTCTGAAGGAACAGGAGGAAAATGCTGTTACCCAAAATTTGTTACTGGTGAGGAGTAAGAAGTGAGTAGGGTTTCAAACTACTCAAATACCTGCAGAACACAGGCCCATCACCACCACACCATAGCACAGGAAGGCTAACGTGAGCAGGCGACACAGGCTGCCCTGGAAGGCCACTCAGCCCAAATCCCTGTCTGCTCATCAGTGGTCCAGACTCCAGCCCTCTAGCTCTGTATAAAAGTATCTAAAAGAAGCAAATCTATACACCTTGTTAAATCTTATATTGTCCCCATATAAATTCAACTTTCGCTAACTCAGGCCACACTGATATTCAACTCTGACTGAACAGTTTGGACCCACTCTATGGCTTAGTGATCGCAGAACCATTGTGAATTCTTTAACACTTCTGGCCTCAGGCATTTTGGATAATGGCTGCTGGGCTTAGATTTTCATCATAAAACCTAGGAATGACTGGCTCCTGCTCCCCTCACTCCTCTTCCCCTCCAAGTTTCCAAGCAGGTGGAAACAAAGGACCCGCTCTATGATTATGGGGCAAGGTTTTGATATTCCTAATCCAGGGCTCTTCGGTAAAAGCTGAATTAGAGCTTGACCCTGAGGCTTAGGCCCTTTATTCAGTTCCTGTTCTCTTGTCTTCTGATCAAAGATGAGTGGGCTGCATGCAGGGTGACTCCAGGTTGCCTTGGCCACCAAGTCATATGGTCAGGAGAGGAGGAAACACAGAAAGACAATGTGAGTGGGCCACCCAGGGAATGTGGCGGGCTTACTATTACTATATGGGACAGGATCTAGAAAGTGTGGGAGCATGGTGCAGGGTGCTGACCTTTACAGCCACCAATCCCACCTCAAAGTCAATAAGAGCCCACTAGGAACTCAAGTCTGAGACAAATCAGATTAACATTTTTCCAGGAGATGGAGTAAGTATGGGGGTTAACACTGGGGTGAAATCTTGGTGAGATGGAATTAAAGTTCCCTTTAGAACAGTTCCCTCCAGAGGCACTTTGCTTGAGCTGTTTAAAGACACACATTTAACTTCTCCGGCAGAAAATAAATTCGTCAGGAGAAAAGAAAAGCCACGTTCAATGCTGAACTAACCCTTTTTCCAAGTCACCAAAGGAGATGGCCCACTTCTTCATATAAAAATATACAATGTCTTACCTCCAAATGGCCCTTTACAATTTTTTTTAAATTTTATCTTACTGTAGTAAGGACATTCAACATGAGATGTACCCCCTTAGCAAATCTGTGTTTTATACGGTGTCATTGACCGTAGGCACAATGTCATGCAGCAGGTCTCGAGAAGGATTTATCTTGCTTAACTAGAACTTTATGCCCATCAATTAGCAAATGCCCCATTTCCCCCTGCCCCCAGCCCCTGGCCACCACCATCCTGCTTTCTGCATCTATGAGTTTGTACACTTTAGATACCTCATAGAAGTGGAATGAGGCGGCACTTGCCCCTCTGTGTCTGACTTCTTTCACTTAGCATAATGTCCTCCAGGTTCATTCAAGTTGTTGCATATTACAGAATTTCCTTCTTTTTTATTAAAAGCACTTTCAGGGAGGTAATTTCCCACTGCACCTCTGACCACCTGCTGTGAAGTAGGCATGGCCACCAGTGGGGAGTCAGGGAGAGGGGAATGAAGTTCTGCTTTCCAGGCCTTCTAACCAGATGGCTGACCTCTGATCACCAGTTATGGTCTCTGAGCATCCGTTTCTTCTGTAAAATTAAGCGATTGTATTAAATGCCACTAAGGTCTCTTCTGCCTTTGAGTGGTTACTCTCCTGTGTGGATTAGATAATGCAGTGAACATGTGTCTAGGGGTGTGTATCTATAGACATCCACATATGGATGTTTAAATGAATACATTTCCTCCCCAAGGTCTTTGACATTTGGGAAAAGAAGTTTGTTTAATGGTAGTTCCAACACTGAATTCCATGAGTAAAAAGCATTATTTTCAGCATCTCCCTCTAGCATGCTTTTTTGTTTTCCTTAGAAAATGCCATAATATAAATGTTAAGATCATTATAGAAAAGGAATCCTTCCTGATGAGCTTGGGATCCTATAGTAATTATATTAACCTGGGCCTTTTATTGCTGGTTAATGAAATTCTTTTAAAATTGAACCAGCTTCAAGTAAACTGATTTGCATTGATTTGGTGATGTATAGAGCTCAGGCTACTCTATGTATAAGCAAATTAAAAGCCTGAAGCCTGTATAGCCAGGCTGCATAGTCTCGGCTGGAAAATTGATCCCATGACTCCCTCCAGGGACACTTTGCTTTGGGGTTGGTGCTGTTTAAAGGAACACGGTCAATTTCTTTGGCAGGAAATAAATTAATTAGGAGAAAAGAAAAATCTTGTTCGATGCTGGACTAAACCTTTTCCCAAGTCACCAAAGACAATTCTTCTAATGGAAAACTCATCTTGGATTCCTTCTAAGTCCATCTCACAACCCCCGGAAATGACACAACAGAGGTGAGGCTTCTGTTGTAACTGAGCATCTTCCCAAGTTGTTCTCACTGCACATCCCACATGGCTCCTGGGTGGTCGGAGGCCTTGGGTAGGCTGGCCCTCCCCATCCATTCACCTGTCGCACTGCAGCCTGGCGCTTTCTGTTCTCTGCATCTACTCCAGCAGTGTCTCTTCTGCTCATGAGAATGGAGGGAGGAACAAGCAGAGAGCCTCACAGAAGCCAAAACCAGGAAGTGAGGAAGTAAGAGTATCACAGGAAATGCTCATATCCTCACTCCCTCCCCAGGAGCATGCGACATGTGGGCACAGGAAGGAGAATTAGATTCAGTCCCTGCCCATGAAAATCTTGTGGTCTGCTATGGACTGAATGTTTGCGTCACCCCAAAATGTATATGTTGAAATCCTAGCCCCCAAAATGATGGTATAAGGAGGTGAGCCTTTTGGAAGGTGGTCAGGTCATGAGGGTAGACCCCTCATGATGGAATGAATGCTCTTAGGGAAGAGGCTCATGGGAGCCTGTTTGCCCCTTCCGCCCTGTGAGGTTGTAGTGAAAAGCCGTCCGTCTATGAAGAAAGCAGGCCCTCGCCAGACACGGAATCACCAGCACCTTAATCTTGGATGTCCCAATCTCCAGAACTGTGAGAATAAATTTCTGTTGTTTATAAGCCACCCAGTCTAAGGTATTTTGTTACAGCAGACCAAGCAGACCAAGACATGGTCCAACTTGGGAGAGAGGTGTATAATCAAAAATTACAATGTAGTGTCATAAGGGCCGTAAGAGATACATGTTTTATTAGTCTGTTTTCATGCTGCTAATAAAAACATACCTGACACTGGGTAATTAAGAAAGGAGAGAGGTTTAATTGACTCACAGTTTCACGTGGCTGAGGAGGTCTCACAAACATGGCTGAAGGTGAACGAGGAACAAAGTCGTGTTTTACATGGTGGCAGGCAAGAGAGTTTGTGTAAGGGAACTCCCCTTTATAAAACAATCAGATCTCATAAGACTTATTCACTATCATAAGAACAGCATGGGAAAGACCCACCCTTGTGATTCAATTACCTCCCACTGGGTCCCTCCCACAACACGTGGAAACTATGGGGGCTACAATTCAAGATGAGATTTGGGTGAGGACACAGCCAAACCATATTAAACGTCCAGTGTTCTATAAGAGCAGAGGAGAGAGCCAGAAAAGTCAGGGAATTAACATATTTAAGATTGGGAAGTGGAGGAGAAGAGCAATGAAAGGAAGAAAGAGAAGAGTTTTTTGTTTGTTTTTTTTTTTTAGACAGAGTCTTGCTCTGTTGCCCAGGCTGGAGTGCAGTGGTGCAATCTTGGCTCACTGCAACCTCCGCCTCTTGGGTTTAAGCAATTCTTGTGCCTCAGCCCCCTGAGTAACTGGGGTTACAGGCGCCCACTACCATGCCCAGCTAATTTTTATGTTTTTAGTAGAGACGGGGTTTCATTATGTTGGCCAGGCTGGTCTCAAACTCCTGATCTCAGGTGATCCGCCCACCTCGGCCTCCCAAAGTGCTGGAATTACAGGTGTGAGCCACCACGCCTAGCCTGAGAAGAGTCTTTATATAGATGTGGGGAAGGTCAGGCAGAAATTCAGCCTTTCTCTTGGTTCTAGCTGTTTGCAGCTAGTGAGTCAACAGTTTGATCTGTGGCCGGAAAGAGTAACAATAAGCATGAGTCCATCATCAGCTAGCATAGGTTCGGTTATGCTGTGGTAATAACTACCCCAAAATCTCAGCGATGTAACACACTAGATTATTTCTAAGTGAAAGTTGCTATTTTCTCAAAGATCACACTTTTATGGACGCTTTGTCCTTATTGACATGCCTAGATGAAAAAGACCAAGATGTGAAGGAGGAAAAGACATATTGGAAGTCAGCTGACACATAGGCAATACCTCCAGGTGATGAAAGACAGCATGATATACAACTAAAGCATCCTCAACATTTTCCTGTTAAAACCAAAGTGGGAAAGAATTGGCCTTATTTAATTAATTAGAACAAAGGTACATAATTTATTGAAAAAGAATCACAGATTGAGCTTTCACGGTCACTTGTCATGATTCCTGAATTTAATACCTACTTTGTTCTCCATAGGATTAAAGAATGTTTTAAATTTTTATTCAATTTTCTTAGGGAATTGTAATTGTTATCTTGTTTATATAGGGGATTTCCATGGGATTACTCCCAGAAATTATTTGCATATGATTATGTAGGGAAATTTAACCAACTAACCATATTTTAATGATTATTGTTTTGTAATACAAAATCACATGTTAAAATGTGGTGTAAAACACACAGTAAGCCTTGAAATAAAAACTTGAATCAGTTACTCTGATCTAAACTCAATTAATTAATATTTTTTCTTTTACTGCCATTATATATCAACAATTTGGACTGCTAATGCAACTTTGGGAGGCCGAGGCAGGCGGATCACAAGGTTAGGAGTTCGAGACCAGCCTGACCAACATGGTGAAACCCCATCTCTACTAAAAATACAAAAAATAGCTGGGCATGGTAGCATGCACCTGTAATCCCAGCTACTTAGGAGGCTGAGGCAGGAGAATCACTTGAATCCGGGAGGCAGAGGTTGCAGTGAGCCAAGAGCGTGCCACTGCACTCCAGCTTGGGCAACAGAGTGAGAATCCGTCTCAAAAAAAAAATTGAATACATTCACAAAGAAAACTTTAAAAATGTGCATGCATATATTAAAAGTTAATTTGACTTGGAATTAAAAGTTTATATATTTATCATTTAAAATGTAAAAAACAAAGTTAGTCTGGCACATGCATCTGGCAGTTCCCCGTAAGCAGTGTCTCAAAGATGTTTGTGGTTTACACCTTGCATCTCCACCATCTCAAAACATACTTCTACCATCGCTAAGGCAGGGGAAGAAGACAGCCAGGGGATCTCTCAGGAGTTTCTTCTGACCTCAGCTTGAAAGTGACACCTGTCACTTCCACTCACAGTTGAATGGTTGCAGCTAGACACATGGCCTTGCCCAACCTCAGAGGAGGCTGGGAAGAGTGGAAGATATTTGGCAAGCATAAATGTCTCTGTCACAGCCCTCTTCTCTCCTTCCAACCCTACCAGGCAAAGCTTTACACTGACCTTCCATGTTTAAGAAAACTCTCATCTTCTCCCTATAAATTCCCAGAGAAGTGCCCTGCTTAGGTTTATGCCCAACCAACTTTCTTTTGGCTTTAAACACATTGTCAAATTAATACATATAATTTGTATTAAAATCAGTGTTTGATTAGATATTGTATTATTATATAATATAGTATTAATGATACAGCATTATGGCATATATGTATTAGGATGGTGCAAAAGTGATTGTGGCCAATATTATTACATATGATACAGTATTAAAAATTAATACTGAATGAATATAATTCAATTATTAATATAAAATTTATATAAAATTATATAATTCATATGTACTTAATATAAAAATTTAGACATACTATACTTCTGGAAAATGTCTGTCTTAACCATAAATTATTACATTATACATGAGGAAAGCTCAGAGCAGAATCACAAAATTAGACCTAGAATTAAACTAGTTAAACCCTATAACTAATTCATTCAGTCCCCTCTTTAACACTCGCTAACAAGGAATTCACTAACACGTAGTAAGATGCGATGTTAGAACTGGTGCGAACTCAGAGAAAATTTTGACGACAAATATATTAATTTTTTGGATGAGGAATAAAAAATGAGAGAGTTTAAATGGCTTCCTGAGACCTTACAGAGTCACTGAAGGAGGCTGGAGCCACTGTTTCTAGCTCCTAGGCCACAGGGCTCCTCTCCAGCACCTGGAAAACCCTGCATCAGAGCACACTTGGCAGAAAAGGACAGCGTCATTCTTCATGCAGAGTGTTTTGAGTCTTGTATTTATATTCTACTCCATGATAGGTCTATTTTCTTTTAATAGAAAATGTATTAAATCAATTAACTTGGTCAGGCATGGTGGCTCACACCTGTAACCCCAGTGCTTTGGGAGGCCAAGGTGAGAGAATCACTTGAGGCCAGGAGTTCAAGACCAGCCTGGGTGACATTACAAGACTCCCAAATCTACAAAAAAATAAAAAAGAAAAAACAAACAAAAAACCACCTAAACATTAACTAGGCAGAGTGGTGCATGCCTGTAGTCCCAGCTGCTCTGTGGCAGAAGCAGGAGGATCACTGGAACTCAGACGCTGGAGATTATGGTGAGCTATGATCATGCTGCTGCACTCTAGCCTGGGTGACACAGTGAGACCCCATCTGGAAAAAAAAAAAAAAAATTAATGATCTAAGAAGAGTTGCATGCTATTAACTTCATGGCTGCTGGTGGCCCTAGCCCACCTATGTACTATGCACCAATAGTATTCCTGATCTTGGAGAAGAAAATGTTAATCTCTGAATTAAAACATTCCTCAGATTAATCCAACAAATACTACTTTATGTACTCAATAAATACTTCTTGAGTACCTACTGTGTGCCAGCTGCTGCCCTGAGCACTTACTATCTATTATATTATCTTATTCACTCTGTACAGCAACCCTGTGAGGTACTATTTTCACCATTGACAGATAAGGAAACATGTTCAAAGAAGTCAAGCAAGTTGCCCAGGTTCACACAGCCAGTAAATGGGTAAGGGACTGGAATTTGAATACAGGTCTGGATTTATAACCCCTATCTGAGTCAAAATTCACTTATTTGCAAGTGACATAGACCCAAAAAAACTCAACTCCTGTAACTAGGGGAGTTACAGCTAGCCCCAGTGACTTATCACCAGGTTTTGACTCAGCTTCCTTCTGACCTCTCCGGCTGCAGATGGCTCCCTTTGTACGGTGGGGACAATGGAGAAGGGGGTATGGGGGTCAAGGGAAACCCCCCCTTTACAGTCTGAACTTTCCCTGAAAATCACTAACAAGAGGCAGATTGATAGGAGAAAGGGCATACAGAGTTACTTGGTCATAGTTTTACATAACATGGGGGCCTTCAGAATGAAGACTCAAAGATACAGGGGAGATGGTCCATTTTTATGCTTAGGTTCAACAAAGTATGGACAGATGTGGAAATATGATTGGACAGAAAGGGTAGATCCAATTCGAATAGAGGGAGCAGGGAAACCCACAAGGCCTGCCTGTCTAGATTCTTCCTGGCCTCTGTGAGCACACATTCCCTCCTTCTGGATGTGGGGCAGGACCCTCTCTGGAAAGGGGCCTTATGACCTACACTCAAACAAGGTAGGTCAGATAATTTCTTTATGGCCAGTTTTACACAGAAAAGCAGGGGAAAGTTCGAGTAATACTTTTAGGTTTTGCACCTGGCTTTGGGGCAAAGGAGTTCTGGTTTCTGTGACCTGCCCTGGAGAAGAGGGATTCTAGTTTCCATGACTGTCCTTGAGAAACAATGAAACTAAGAGACAAGAGGGCAGGAGATAGAGAAAAACTCTTGCTTCTGAGGCTGCTGCTGAAGTCTTTATTCTGAGGTATTGTTTTCTGAGTCCCAACAGGGGCATAGCTCAATCTTACATCAAACCACCTCAATAGCCCAGTGGAAACCGAGAGGCCCAGAAGCCCACTGAATGATTCTGATTGGCCTGGGTCAGGCCAGCACCTGTCTCAGAACCAATCATGGGGTCCAGGGGGTGGGATAACTGCACTTGGCCTGCCCTGGTCAGGTGCCCACCCCAATGGCTGGAGTAAGGGTGAGTGGAAGTAGTTCTGGTCACCAGCGTTGCAGGACCAGGCAATCCAGTTGAAGGGATTGTTGGCAGATGATAAAGCAACAATAGATGTCCTATCCAACAGTCCTCAGACAACTGAAAAATAACACTCATGATAAAAAAAATTGTATTGATCTTCAGTGGTTTTTCCCTGCCCTTTGGTAGAAGCAGGAAAGATTATCCAGCATATGCCCATGCCTCTGATTTTACAATCACAGTTTTGTAGGATTCCCCACTTAGCACAAGCAAAAGGGCAGGGTTAAGGTAAGGTGGGCCTCTCTCAGCACCGTCAACTGAGACCAGCCACTTACGGAGCTGAGCCCAGCTGCTGAAACTCCTGAGCTAATTTCCTTTGCAGGAAAATTGAAAGAAAAGATTGCTTGATCCCCATAATCTCTCCAGAGAGTGTTGTCACTCAGGTGCCTACCCCTCCTCTCAATGCCCCCTTGCTCTGGGTGTCCCTTTATGGGGTGTTCAACCCAAATCCTGAATGTGCAGACAGAAGGCAGGTAGCAGTTTGGCACCACTGAAGTCTGGGTTTCCAGGCCAAACTCCACACTTGCCAATAACTATTTACATTACAGAAGCAAAAGCACAAAGCCCGGGGCCTCTCGGGGTTGCGTGGCTGAAAAAGGGCCTTAATGAGCCCTGAGAATCCTGCTTTCCGAGCTGAACAAGTGGCTCAAGGTCAGTATCATCAGAATTCGGGGAGAAGACCTTGTTTTGACTGAAAGATCAAAGCAAGGGGCATTTTTGATCGGAATTGGCCAAATATTTTAGCCTCCAATTTACTCTGATTATGCAGAACAGGCCTGAGAGGGTCACAGCCATTAGAGAGACAGTCACTCAGCCTGGCCAGGCTAGAGGAACAACAAGCCTTGTAGGAGAGTCCTGAGAGTGGAGAACGTTCCACCGGGCGGCCTGTGGGAAGTAACAGAGGCAGGCGAACTCCCAGCCCACTCACTGAGCTTGTGATATGGATGAGGAGGGAGTGCTGGGACTGGAAGGGGCCTCGGGACCTCTGTCATCCCTTAGCTGTGCTGCAGCTACCTGCCACACAGCCAGTTAACAGCCAGGTTGGAAGGACAAACAGGCCACCCACTCCTACTGGGCCACTTGCGCTTCTGCTGCTCCCAGCTGAAAATGCTCACAGTGGAACATAAAACCCACTGCACACTGCAGGCTCTAGGGAGACATTGACAAGAGCCTCAGGGCTGCCCCCGAGAAGCTGGTCGGAAGAGCCAGGAAAGGCCTGGAGAGGCCGATAAGGAAGGATGGTCCTCCAAGAGGCAAATGCACCAGGAGCGAGGCTCCCCTGGACGAGGTGGATGGAGCGTGTCCCTGGAAGATCCCCATGGGCACTGAATCCTGAAGCCATCCTAGGAGGGCTTTGCTGACATGGCAGACATTGGGTGGACATTTACTCTGCAGCAGGTACCAGGCTTTTACATGAAGTTATTTACAGAATTCTCATAAACACCCTGCAATGCCGTCTCAATTTTATGATAAGGCACCTGAGCATCAAAGCTGTACAATAACGTGCTCAAGGTAAGCCAGCAAGTACATAGCAGAAGCAGGATCAGAACCCAGACCTGTCTGTCTTCAGCATCTTTGCAGAATCAAGCAGCTACTCTAGCTTTCCTGTATGAACTATACCCGAAGGGTTGGTGCATTTTAGAAGATTCCAGCTAATACATGAAAAAGAAATGACAGATTTAGAATATCAGGATTTCACCACTCTGCAAACCCTAATGAAGAAATAGTTCTAGGCAATAATCATCAATGACTGAAGAAACTATTAGGCATAAAAACTGACGGGAAACCATACATTGGATGGATTAACCCTAATATCACAAAGGAAGAAACAACCAGGTGCTTCCCAATGTAATACAATGGGGAGGTGTGCACAATTACCAATCATCAGAAAATCAGACCTGGATCTAAACGAGCTGCTAAATCTACTGCCGGCTTATAAGGAAACGCAGAGGACAAAAGAACCTCTTAAACTACACCACAGGTTGATAAATGGAAAAATCCAAAATATGAGCAATTCTTCAGTTCAAAATGACCTGGCTCCTTCCACAAATAAATTGCTAGGAGGGAGAAAAGACAGAAGGAGCCACTTATAGATCAAAAGAAGCTTCAGAAACGTCGACCAAATTAGATGTGTGGACCTTGTTTAGATGCCAATTCAAACAAATCAACTAGATAAAAGCATGTTTTAGACAATAGGACGGATTTGCATACTGGCTGGATATTCCATGACACCAAATGTATTAGTTTTCCATTGAAATCATAACAAATGGCCATAATTTTAGCAGCTTAAAACAGCACCCACTTGTGTTTGTTTTTTTAGGCAGAGTCTCACTCTGTCGCCCAGGCTGGAATGCAGTGGCACAGTTCACTGCAACCTCCACCTCGGGGTTCAAACAATTCTCCTGCCTCAGTCTCTTGAGTAGCTGGGATTACAAACACGCGCCACCATGCCTGGCTAATTTTTGTATTTTGAGTAGAGACAGGGTTTCACCATATTGGTCAGGCTGGTCTCGAACTCCTGACCTCAAATGATCCGCCCACCTCGGTCTCCCAAAGTGCTGGGATTATAGGCATGAGCCACCACACCCAGCCACTCGCTTGTTATCTCACAGTGCTATAGGTCAGAAGTGCAGGCACAGCATGGCTCAGCAGGGCCTCTGCTTACAGCCTCACAAGGCCACAGTTAAGCCATCAGCAGGGTTGTGTTCCCTTCTGAAAGCTCCAGGGGAGAATCCAGTTTAGAGCCATTCAAGTTGTTGGCTGAATCCAGTCTCTGGTCGGTCTGAGTTGCCCGCTTCCTGGCACCCTTAGCCCTTTGAGGCCTCCTCTGGCTCTGAGATTGGCCCCTCCAACTCAGAGCCAGCAGCAACTCAGCAAACCTTCCCCACACTCAGCATCCCTCCAACTTCCCCTCGTGCTGCACTTCTCTCCTGCCTTCCTCCTCTTCTTCCAATTGGAGACAGCTGTCTGCCTTTAGGGGCTCGTAGATTGGGCCCACCGAAATAACCCAGAATAATCTCCCTGTCTTTAGGTTCCCAATCTTCATTACATCTGCAGAATCCCTCTTAGAAGGTGTTTACGGTTTTCAGGGTGTATGCTGTGGACGTATTTGGTGGGGGGTGGTTTTAGGAACATTTAGAGATGAAATGATAAATTAACTGAGGTTTGCTTAAAATAACCCAAGATGGGGGTCAGAGAGAGTGGGTGAACCATGTTAGCCCTATTTTGATCATTGTTAGGCTGAGTGGCAACTTCATGAAGATACATTATTTATCTCCTCTGCTCTTGAATATGCATAAAATGATTTATAATTTATCAATAAGATGGGAGTGCCTTCCATCACACTAGTGATCCTCAAACTTCAGGAGACACAGAATTACTAGAAAGCATATTAAACATGCAGATTCCTGAGTCCTGTCCTGAGGATCTGTCTGGGTTCAGCAGGTTTGGAATGGGATCCTAGGGATTCTGAGTGGCACTGACCAGGCCTTAAGAATCACTATACGATTATGGGAAGATTAATAAGAAAGCAATAAATATTAAGCACAAAAAAAATTAGAGAAGTTCAAAGAATAGACAGATTGGATCAATTGGAGAAAACAAGGAAGGCTTCCTGAGAGGGATGATGTCTGAGATAAGGACATCTAAGAATGGACAGAATTTAATAGCATGAGATGTGAAATTTTCTTTTAAACCCTAGAGGCAAGGAAAGGCAAGGCAGAGCTGAGAAATACCAACTTGTCCAGCTTGGTTGAAGAATAAGATCAGGGAAAGGGAGGTATAAAGTAGTGAAATTGAAGATGGGGTCTTGCTTTGCAGAGTCTTGAATGCTGGGGTTTGTATGTAAGTCAGCAAGCAAAGGAACTATTGATGGAGTCTGCCAAGTGAAATGACATATTTGGTGTTATACATTTTAACTCAAATCCTCATTTCAGAATAAACCCCATTTATTAATACCATCTTCTCTAACATTGCTCAGAAAGTACTAGAAAGCTTGGGCATGGCATGGCTAATAACATGTTTGCCAAAACCAAGACCAGCACTCAGAAAACTATGCACTTCCCTGTGGGGGCCTGCTGTGGAATGGGGGTGGCTGGGTTTCAGTTCATTCCTCTCTTCTTCCTGCTTTTACAAACATACAGTGCAGAGTGATGTGCTCACCTCCAAAGGGCAACAACCAAAGTGGCAAATGTATAACAGATCGTCACGGCTGCTTTAAATCCTAACCAAATAAACTTCTTATTTTTCTAAGTATTGACTAAGCATGGTGTGGTTCAGGCCACTGTTTGGAAAGGTGGACTCGGCTTCACATTTTTCCTTGTATATTTTGACATTTCTGAGAGTGGACAATGGCATTGAGAAGGTTGGATCTGTGTTATTCCTCTGGGAAATGGAGAATGTAAATTATCACTTTCTTCTCTTTTAAAAGTGCCTCCTAAGTGTCCAAGGAGAATCTTAAAGGCCCAGCATGTGCGGGAACATGTTTGCCCTTGTGAACTCAGAGTTCAGTGTTAAACAGTTATGTTTGTTACAAGTAAATAAATGCGAGAGGGCAGTGGACACACACATGCATGCAGAGAAATACAAGCACACACACAGTTTTATCCAAATAGAAAGAACCATATGTTTTTAACTGAATTGCATTGCATGTAAGACACTCCTGATTATAAGACGTAGCATTAAACTATGATACGGTATTGATTATAAAATGCACCATAATTTCAAGGATATTAAAATGTCAGTTGATGAAATATAGTTTTATTGTTGTTGTTGTTGTTGTTGTTGTTTTTGAGATGGAGTCTCGCTCTGTCGCCTGGGCTGGAGTGCAGTGGCGCTATCTCAGCTCACTGCAAGCTCTGTCTCCCTGGTTCACGCCATTCTCCTGCCTCAGCCTCCCGAGTAGCTGGGACTACAGGCACCCACCACGCCCAGCTAATTTTTTGTAGAGACGGGGTTTCACCATGTTAACCAGGATGGTCTCAATCTCCTGACCACGTGATCCACCTGCCTCGGCCTCCCATAGGGCTGGGATTACAGGCGTGAGCCACCGCACTGGCCGAAATATAGTATTTTGTTAAAATTATCCTCCAGAACAGAGCTCAAATGAAACCTTCCGTAGGTGCTATTATTAGACATGAGCATTCAAAGGAACGTGGAAGTTATCACCCTTACCACAGCAAGGCACCTACCTCAAGTCACCCAGCAAGAACTGAAATAAAGAGCACTGCATGTGGAATTAGGAAGCCTTGGTTCAGATACCAGCCCTGCCACTTCCTACTGTGCAAACTTAAGCCAGGCTTGCAAACTCCCTGGGTTTCAATTTCCTCATCTGTTACATGGGGATAATGATATTTACCAAACAAGACTGCTGTAAGAATAAAATCACAAACTCACACAAATTTTCCTGGCCCCAAATCTGTCATATACCAAGTGATTACCAAATGCAGAATCCAAATCCAAGTGCTCATGCCACACATAATTAATGTCATGCACAGTGGAGGATGCATAATGCAATGAACAATCAGCAAGGTAAGTCTTTACTGAGATCTGACCATGAGAACTTGCCCTTAGTTTCCCATTATGTAACATGATGGTTCTCAAACTTGAGCGTGGATCACAATCACCCAGAGGGTGGCTGTTAAATCAAAGATTACCAGGCCCACTTCCAGAACTTCTGGCTCAATATATCTGAAGTGGGACCCGAGAATTTGCATTTCTAACCTTCCAGGGGATTCTGATGCTGCTGTTTCAGGTACCACACTTACGAGAACCACTGATGTCAAGTGTAGTCTCTGCCCCAAGGAGCTCTTAGTCTAATTGAGGAAATAAGGAAAAACTCACAAGACATTCTAGCAAACAGCAAAGCCCCCTCTCTCATTATGGTTGATGGGTGGGACCCAGATGATGGCTGCAGGAGGGGTCCAGGGGAGAGAGTGAGAATAGTGAAGACTGGAGTGCCCATACCTCTGATAAGATTGGACAGGATCTTGAAGACTGGGCAGATTTTGTCCAGGAGGCAGCAGGGTGAATCCCGACATTGTTAGGATTCTGACTGGCTGGTGTCCATTGTGATTGGTCAGAGCCACGCCCATTAGGTAGTTTAGTTTGCTCCTTGATGGACAGATGTGGCAAGGGAGTCCAGGTAAAGGAGAAACACAGAGGAGGGAATGAGGGTTCTGATTGGCAGGAAAACCAGCCTGATAGGGCAGAAGGCAGCACCAGGGAGAGGTAAAAGAAGCTGGGAGGGATGTTAGGAGGTGATGTGGTTAGGACTAAGGTCCACAAAAACAGTCTGGAGAGAGCGGTGCAGGTAGGTGGCATGCACATTCCAGGCACAAGGGATGAACTCCTAGAGTAGGTCCCAGCAGTAAGACCAGAGAAGTAGAGACAGACAAAAGCAAGATCTAAAGAGCAGAAATCAACAGAGCTTTCTGCATGGTTGGGAATGGGTTAAAATGAGGGGATTCTGGGCCAAGCTCGGTAGCTCACGCCTGTAATCCCAACACTTTGGGAGGCCGAGGCAGGCAGATCACGAGGTCAGGAGATCGAAACCATCCTGGCTAACACGGTGAAACCCCGTCTCCACTAAAAATACAAAAAAATTAGCCGGGCATGATGGCGGGCGCCTGTAGTCCCAGCTACTGGGGAGGCTGAGGCAGGAGAATGGCGTGAACCCGGGAGGCGGAGCTTGCAGTGAGCCGAGATCATGTCACTGCACTCCAGCCTGGGTGACAGAGTGAGACTCTGTCTCAAAATAAATAACTAAATAAATAAAATGAGGGGATTTTTAAAGATGAGACTGAATGACTTCAAAATGGTAGTGCCTTTGGAGAAAAAAAATAATGACACTGTGAGAAAGAAGAGGTTTGTGAGGCATGAGGATGGACGCATGTGGTTTGAGACCATGTGTTTGGGTGCTGATTACCAAGTGTGATCATCTATTGGATCTCCTGAGATGTGCTGTCAAGCTCAGAGAAAGGACGGGATTCAAGGATATAGAAGTTGTCAGTCTAGAGGTGTGAGCTGAAGCCAAGGAGGTATAAGGGAACCAAAGGAGGGACAATCAGGAGAAAACTTGACTGAATGCTGACAAATACCCAAAGTTAGGCAAGAGAAATACCAGGCAAAACCTATTCTGATGAGCTCAACTACATGTATGAACTGCCTGGTGCATGTCAGACCAGGAGTGCAATGCAACAGGGAAGCTGATGTGGTCCCATCCTTGAAGGTACAGTTGCAAGGCAGGTGGATAGACAGCATTTGTAATGTGAAAGATCTTAGATCACAAAAGTGGGCCTCCTAATTAGTGTGTGTGTGGTGATGGCGATGGGGGGAGGTATTCATGGATGGCTTCCTGGAGGCAGTGATATCTACACTGAGAATTGAAAGATGAGCAGAAGTGAGTTGATGAAGAACAATGAGAGGGCTTCTATTTTATTCAGAGATAAAAGATTTTCAAAGGAAATAGAAACAATTTGGTTGACTTTTAAATGATAGCATTTATTTTTGTTATTGTTTTTCACGTTTTTTTTTTCCTAAAATAGAAAAGCTTTAAAAAAAAAAAACCAGGAGAATGTGGTAGCAGCGGCCTAGAGAGAGTACAGCTTTATAAATCGACAGGTCCCTGTGCTGCTGAGCCTAAATGCACCCCTACACATCTTCTCCATTCATCTGAGAAAGTAAGTGCACTGGGCAATGAAGGAGTCAATGGTAACTTATGGCAAAAATCATCATTAAGGATAAAAGTGGCCATTACATAATGATGAAGGGAACGGTCCTGTCAGCAAGATACAATAATCCTGAACTGTATGATCATAATAATGTAGTCTTGGCTCATACAAAGCAAAAATTGAGAGAATTGTAGAAAGAAAATATCAAAATCCACTATCAGAGCAAAAGATTTTAACACAGTTATTGAAGAAATATATAGAACACATAAACAAAAAATCAGCAAGTACACAGAAGTTTTGGACGTCCCAGTGAACAAGCTAGATATATATAAACCGTGTCAACAATCAGAGAATATATTTTCAGATATGCATAAAACATACATATCATGTCTCACATCATGTACCAGGCTGCAAGGCAAGTCTCTCAAGGAATTTACAGTCTAGTAGACAGATAAGTGACCCGTGGTCCACTTGACTTCGTGATCTGTTTCCTGATGAAATTTCAGGAACAAGAAACTAAAATCAATGAAATTGATTCACTCACTAGTGCGGTGTCCTAGAATGGCCTCCCTGGGCAAACACTGGCCAGCCCTGCCTCCTCTTCTGGGCCACCTCCAGCCAGGGCTGGATAGCTGTCCCAGGGCTGGGTTCTGAACAGAGGCTGCCTCTAGGGAGGCGCTTGTGGGACTACAAATGCTGGGCCCATGGAATAAAATAGACTGAAGGAACAAAATAGCCACTGACCCGATGGAAAAGAATAAAAGCTTCCTCTCCTCATCTCGGGCAGAAGGACGGTGAAAGAACATGCAAGCACAGTTGTGAATGTTGTGATTGCTGATTTAATTTTTTTTATTTTTTTAATGGGGCCTGAATTGTTTCTCTTCCCTGACCTGACCTGTACAATAAGTTTGCTGACCACAGGTCTAAAGAGAAAATGTTCTCAAACTTTAAAATCACTTTCATGTGGTCCTTCTAGTAACGTCCTGCAGGTGGAACACAGAAGGGAGGCATCTGGGCTGGGGACTTCCTCAGCAGCGGAGCTGTTTATTTTCCTTCCCCTAACGAAGTTGACCTTGTCTTCATCACTTCCCGTTCTGCACAGTTGTTTAACTATTGCTCTTGTTACCATCAACATTTTCTCCTTTTAGACAAGATCCTCAAAATAAATGAGTTTTTGGTACAATGACAATAATCTAATATCTGTGGACATTTCTTCTCCTTGGGAACTTGCTGGTGACGTGTGTCTGGATGTGTCACTCACCAGCATCATCGTGATCTGTCAGCATGGCCCTTGCTGCCGTTGCAGCAGAACAGAATAAGGCCCTGTCAGCCTGGGGTCCCCCAAATCCCATCCAGTAGCCTGTTGCATAATCATGATGAAAATACATTTCACCAGATTCTGCATCAACACGGGTGATGTTGGCTGGTGTTTGGCTTTTCTTTGCAAACCAGACCTAAGAATGGGCCATGGAGTTCTCCTTGATGCATCCACACCAACCAATAAGATGTGCTAATTCTCCAAGACAGAGATACTGACTGGTGGGGATTGAGGAGCCAGCGGTTGGGTGCATGGCAACGAGTGACACACACAGTAACCCAGCCCCCATCATGTGCAATCCAAGAGTGCCTTCTGTCTAAGAGGTTGTACCTCTGGGGCCTTTAGGAAAGTCTTAGGATGTCAGCACTCTTATAAATGACTCATGGTGTGCTGTGGCCAGCTGAAACGTTAAAGATGATTTAGAGCTAGTGGGATGCATTTGTGGTCAGAGGGACCTCTTTAAGAGTCTAATTGCCAGCTTTTCTGGGGCTTCAAAACCTAGGAAGCTTGGGCCAAGGCCAGGCCCTTGAAAAACTATGGATTTGATTTTTTCCTCCCCTCTCCCCACCCCTTCCACTATTCCCCTTCTTCTTCCAGGTCCCCCTCCCCTTGGGCCTCCACAGTTCATCCCCATATGTTGTCCTCATAGCTCCCCCAAGGGTAACTTAACAATATGGTAGACACCATTCATGGAGTACCATTAACAGAACATGGTGCCAGGAGTCTCACATACACACAAAATTTCTACAATTTTATATAGAAATTCTGCATTTTTAAAGATGAGGAAATTAGGTGACTTATCCCTCAACCACAGCAGTGGTGAGAGTAATGACGTTGACATCCAGGTTGGGCTGATCACACCCTCACCCTCCATGTTGCACTGTGCATACACCATCCTCCTTCTTGGCTTTTTCCTCCTCACCTATAAATGGAACTTCCTTGTCAGCTATAAATGAATCCACCCAAAGCAGTGGTTCTCAAAGTGTGGGCCTAGATCAACATCAGCATTACCTAATAATAATACACATTATTAGACCCCATCCAAGGGTTCTACTGAATCAGAAATCAGGGGTACAGCCCAGCAATTTGCATTTTAACAAAACCTTGCAGAAGAGCTTGACATGTACTAAAGTTTGAGAACCACTGGGCTAAAGTGTTCATACCACCATGTAGCTGAGATTACCAAACTATGAAGCAGTTCTCTCTGGTTTGTATGAGAAAATACCTAAGGCCCTAAAAGATTATAATTGTCTGGCTCTTCTGGCCATGTTTACAATGATTTTCCTTGGAATCTTGTCTTGCAGATCATACCCATCCTCCCTCATCAAGTTCAGCAGCGCGAACTCAGGCAATGACATGAGCCTCTTCTGGTCGACGGACATGATCTGCCATTCTCAGCCACTGCCTAGAGTATTTTGTCACACCCATCTAGTGATTGAGGTGATTTCATTTGTATTGACTTTCTCAGTGGTAAATTATTAAAAACACAGGAAAAAAAAGCATCTCCAAGAAAAAGCTTGGATGGAGGCAAAGTGAAATGGGGAAAGGGTGGGGGGGGGGAGGAACGAAGAAACTGGCTTTTTTAGGCAAATGGCAGGATGAGTTTTTATTTTACTGTGGTAAAATATATGTAACATATATAACATTTTAACTATTTTAAGGTACAGTTCAGTGGCATTAAATACATTCACGATATTGTGTAACTATCACCACCATCCATCTCTAGAACTTTTTTAGCTTGCAGAATTGAAACTGTACCCATTAAACAATAATTTCCCATTCCCCTTTTTCCAGCCCCTGGTAACTGCATTCTACCTTCTGTTTCTCTGAGTTTGACTACCTTAGATACCTAATATGGGTGGAATCAGGCAGTATTTGTCTTTCGTGACTGGCTCCTTTCACTTAGCATAATGTCCTCAAGGTGCATCCATGTTGTAGTATGCATCAGAATTTCCTTCCTTTTTATGACTATGTAATATTCTATTATACATGACATATTTCATTTATCCACTCATCCCTCAACGGACATTTGGGTTGTTCCCACCTTTTGGCTACTGTGAGTAGCGCTGCTATAATGTGGATGTACAAATATTTGTTCAAGTCCCTGCTTTTAGTTTTTTGTGGATTTAAATATACCCAGAAGTGGAATTGCTAGATCATATGGTAATTCTCTAACTTTTTGAGGAACCATAGCTGCTGCTACACCATTTTACATTCCCACCAGCAATGCACCTGTATTAGGGCTCTGATTAATATAAAGAAAGTGTGTGTGTGTGTGTGTGTGTGTATGTGTGTGTGTGTGTGTGTCTGCATGTGTATAGAGACAATATGCATATAAAGAGAATATATATATATACACACACACACATTATCTTTCTGTATGTATATATCTGTACATACATACATACATACATACATACAGAGAAAGAGATTTATTATAGGGAATTGGCTTACATGGTTATGGATGCTGAAAAGTCCCAAGATTTATAGTCAGCAAGTTGGAAACCCAGGAAAGGCAATGTGCCATATTTTGTAAGTTCCAGTCCAAAAGCCAGCAGGACATATAACAAAGACATTATATAATAAATATAATAATAGAAGTCATTATTCAGACACACCCAGAATAATGTTTGCCCAAACATCTGGGGACCTCATGGCCAAGGCATGTTGACACAGAAAATTAACCACCACACTTGTAATTTTCTATTGCTTTTTTTTTTAATAGCCATCTAATGGGTGTGATGTTGAATAGTTTTTAAAGTTGCTCCTCTCCACTTTTCAGGACCTAGAAGAAAAACATATTTGCTAGTGCCCCATTTCGTTTGTAAGTTCCAGTCCAAAAGCCAGCAGGATTAAGACCAAAGAAGAGTTGATGTTTCAATTCAAGTCCAAGGGCAAGAAAAGATCAATGCCCCAGCTCCAGGCCATCCAGCAGGAGGAGTTCTCTCTTATCAGCCTTTTGGTTCTCTTCAGATCTTCAGTTCATGGGATGAGATCCAGCCACATGATGAAGGGCAATCTGCTTTATTCACTCTACTGATCCAAATGTTAATCACATCCAGAAACACCTCAGACACACCCAGAATCATGTTTGCGTCTGGAGACCTCATGGCCCTGGTAAGTTGACACAGAAAATTAACCATCGCACTTGTAATTTTCTGTTGCTTTATTTTTTTAAATAATAGCCATCTAATGGGTGTAATGTTGAATGGGGTTTTAAAGATGTTTCTCTCCACTTTTCATGACCTAAAAGAAAAAAATGCTAGTGCCGCATTTTGTTTCTTAGCATTTTAGACCTGAGAGTGCTTAAGACATTGTCTAGCCTAGTAGTATTCAAAGCGTTTTAGCAGCAGAACTCCTTTTTCCCCCCAAATTCAGTCTTAGTTGGAACTCTAAAATACAAAAGAAAAGTAGAGGTGTTCTGGTTAATCCAAAGGTGGGGACACAGCCCCATCCCTTAGCCTCCTTCTCCATCCCAAACCCTGCAGAACTCAAGACCCTTCCTCACTGCCTGGGGCTCTGCAGAACTCAGCTTCAAAACCACTGATCCAGGTGCAAGTGACAAAACTGAGGTCCATGTCTATCCCTCACCGGACTACATGCTCTGTGAGAACGGGACAGCGTCTGTCTCGTTTACTTCTACAACGTCAGCAGCAAGCACAGTGCTTGTTACACGTAAGTGCTTCATATATCTGTGTATTAAATGCCTGACTGAATGGATAAGAGCACGGATTGTCTAAAATCTAACGCCAAAGTTAATGCAAAATCCCATGTTCGCTGCCTCTCATTTAGGGATCTCTCTATACAAGAGGTTCTCAAACTTGGGTGTGAATCAGAACCATATGGAGGGCTTGTTAAAACACAAATTGCTAGGCCCCATCCCTAGAGTTTCTGTTTCAGTTAAGTCTGGGGTAGGGTCCCCAATTGTGCATTTCTAACAAGCTCCCAGGTGATGCTAATGATGCTGGTCCAGGAAGGATATTTTGAGAACCAATGGCCTAGAAGAAACATCTAGTGACCAGAACTACAATGACAACTATAGCCAGCTTTATTTTTATCTCAAAATTCAATGTGGCCTCCTCAAACTATAAGTAGATGCTGCAAATAATTATCATCTTTGCAATAAAGTCAATGGCACTTTGAGAACCACTACTCTATATCAAACTAACTCAAATTCTATATTTTAATTTACCCACATAAATCCAGACAGACTTGCAGAGTTGGTCTTAAATTTGACAATCTTCCCCCACTCTCATTTGCAATTAGCAAACCAGTTGAATTAATCCATCTTTCAATGAACACCAGTATGCATCCCTGTGCAGATGTAAGGATATGAAGACCACAGGAACTAGTTCCTTCCCTTAAGAAATCTGATTTCTACCTTATCCAGATGCTTCTGGAATAAAGCCCCATCAGGAAAGGTGCACCCTGGTTGATATGAGTGAAGACTACAGAAGGGGAAGGGCCCAATTACCCTCTTGCATCCAGCTGGGTAGATGAGTACATGAGATGAGTTCTTTCCCAAGGTGAGTGGCCATGAAGGGGTGGTGGTCAGTACAAGATGGAGTCCAAAGGCTAAAATCTCAGCAGCAGTGTGATAGTCACTCGGAACCTGTAGATTCCATTCACTGGGGAATCACTAACCACTGAATGTGGAAACAAGGGATAAATGTCAAGGATCTATTTCAATGTAGGTTTTCATTTCTGGATCATGGAGAAGGACATATCTGGGCTCATTCATGTGGATGCATTTGGAGTCAGGGGTGGCAATCTGCACAGCAGAACACAGATGAGAGAAGCCAGGAGGTGTGAGTGCAGGAATGTGGGGATAGGCGTGGTGAGACAGAAGAAACCAAGGAATACTGAGAAGAGGCAGCAGCTACCTCTGTGTGGCCGGCCCTGCATGGTTCCATCCTCCTGTGTCTTCAAGAGAAAGCAGGAACCTAAATTTTTTTGTGAAATCTCCAAATTTCCTACTGAAAGCTCAACTTTTTTTAACCTCTGTGGGCCAAATGGAATATTCAAAGGGCTGAACAGCACCCCAAGGTCACCAATATATAAGCTTCATTCTCAGTGAAAGGCACAGTCAAAGCAAATATTCAATAATTCCTGCAAAAAAACACCCATGCAAATGAAGACAATGAATATGAGAAGAATCCCAGAGGTGAGGTTCATGATGGTTTGGGGAAGAAAAATATTCAGGAGAAAGAGGGGCTATTTGGCTGAGAACTGAACAAATTATCTGCATAGCCTGTCCACATTAATCAAATTTGCCAGATAATCTCTAGCCCTACTCCACAGAGCCTGTTGAGTATTCACTTTCACAGCTGTATCCTAAATTTAGCTCTGACTTCTGATAACTGAGACACTACTTTGGGTTTATTCTCTGACCTGCTTCTGGCGAGCATCCAAGGCTCTGACATCCTCAGGGGTTGTGAAAAGAGACCACCTGAGTTCTGTCACCCCAGGACTGGCTTCCATACCTAATGCTTCAGAGCCCCGCAGAGAATGTGAGTGGCCGCACTTGCCTGTGGCTACTGGAGATGCCAAGAACTGGCTCATCCAACTACACAGATGGTTTGGAGCACTGATGGTGTATTTAGTCCATACTGTTAGTTCTAATTAATCCTCCATAAGAAATTCTTATTTTATGAAAGAGGTGATCAGAACTCAGAAATGTTCAACAACTTGGCCAAAGCTACACAGCCAGGAAGCGGTGCTGCTGGGGTTTTCCCTGGGTCTCCCACTTTTCTTCCCTATATCTCTACAGGCTGCTGAAGAGTGAAATAAACCTGAATTACCTCCTTACTAAAATGCTCTCAATAATTCTCTAGTAGGATATATTGAAAACACAGCAAGATACAAAGTAAGAGCCTTACAGGCTGACAGGTTTAAATCTTGCAAACTTAAGCAACTTACCCTATCACTTTGTTCCTCAGTCTTCTCACTTGTGAAGTGGAGATTGTATCTATGCAGAAGATGACATAAACAATATATTAGTAACATATAAAAGAATCTAGCCCTGTGCCTGGCACAGATAAGGCACCCAATAAATTGGATTTTCTTTTTCCCAAATTTTGGGTGGATTGGGCAATTTCCACAAAAATTGTGTTGGGCAAGCCGCACACATGCACCCCTTGTGAACCCTGGCCACTAGGCAGAGTTGCCAAAGGTGGGCAGCCTCTGCCGCACCCTTCTTTCACCCCAGGAAAGGACAGAAACCCCAGCTTCTTGTCCTCACCCTCAGAAATCTTGTAGACATCACCTCCAGGAGTTTTATTCCACAGAATACCATTTGATTTGGTATGAGCAGGTCCTGAGTTCATAAAATTCCGAGTTAAGCAAAGTTAACCAGATTTCTTCCTACAGAATTTCTCAGAGCTTTTAAATGGTTTGTGATGCTCCAAAGAGAGCATAGAATCTACAGCTTTACCCAGAGTTACTTCAGGTCGGCGCATCTCCGTTGAGGCTAGACCATGCCACCCATCAGGACATCCCACCAAGTGGACCTTTCAGGCCTCCCCTTATTTAAATGTCCCATGGCTTACCCTTCTGCATAAGCAGCATCCACTAACATTTAGGCCAGCGAGGTTTAGAGCTACATTCCACAGGCCCTGGCTCAAACTCCATTAGAGCTACCACTGGAGCTGAAAGACTTGGCAGTCGCTTCCGGAGAGAAGGCGCTAATAGGGAGGTAGAGCCATCTACAGGAGATATGTGGCACTGCACAACAAGCGCTGCGAGGAGCGGGTGAGCAAAGGAACTGAAAGATGCATCAGAGCACCTAGTAGAAATCGCTCTGCGCTGCCTTTATTTAACGTAGAGCTTTAGCAACGAGAGCAGGGTTTTCATGAGCAGACCTTCTATTTTTGTTTGGTTGGGGCGGGTGGAGAGACACGATCTTGACCATAATTTATAACAACATGTGTGAGGGAGACAGGAGATTTAAAGTAAGTGTTTCCTCTGTAGGACTGAATGGGCAATCAGCAATACACGAAAGTGTGCCCATTTTCAGTGTCTGCATATCAGCAACAGTTTTTAACTGTGGGGGTTTTTCTACGAGGAAAACTAGAGGTGCTCAATGGTTTCCAGGACATTCTACACAAAAAGTTTGGAAGCTCTTTGTTAGAGCAACTAAAACCTCACAACGGTTTCCTAGATATGTATTTTGTGTAGTATTTGGAACAATAGGTCTTTCTCTAAGAAAGTTAGGGCAATAGCATTTATGTCATAAGAACCCTGTCTGTTGGACCACATTTTGTGATAAAAAGCAAAATGAGAAGCATGTTAATGTGCTTAGTAACAGATGTGCACAGATGTGTTCATGTTGATGAGAAGTCTCTCACAGAGCTCTCAGGGCTGAGGGAGAAGAGCAATGTGCTGGGGCAGATCCCTCCTGGCTCCTCCTGTTGCAAGGAATGAGGAACCTGCCTTCTACCCAACATCCAGCAGTATTCACCAGAGGCCTGGTACACACCAGACATTATGATACATGCCAGGGATAACATGGTGAGGATGACAGACCTGTCCCCTGTTCCCAGCAACCCACAAGAGTGGGAGCAGCATTTCTAAGTATGAAAAATCTCAAAGATCATCTTATGAGGAATTCTGATTAACAGGTTGTCTTAGTCCATTTTCTGCTGCTTATAACTGAACGCCTGAAACTGGGGAATGTATAAGGAAAAGAAATGTATTTCTTTCAGTTATGGAAGCTGAGAATTCTCAGATTGAGGGGCCTCATCTGGCGAGTCTTCTTGCTGATGGGGACTCTCTGAAGAATCCCCAGATGGTGCCAGCTACTATATGGTGGGGGGTTGAGCATGCTAATGTATGCTAACTCAGGTCTCTCTTCCTCTCATTATAAAGCCACTAGTTCTCCTCCCATGATAACTCATTAATCCATTAACCCATTAATTCATTAACCCATGAATGGATTAATCCACTCATGACTCAATTGCCTCTTAAATGCCCCACCTCTCAATACTGCCCCACTGGAGACTGAGCTTCAACAAACATGAGTTTTGGAGGGGAGAGACATTCCACCTGTAACAGAGCGAATTTTCCAACACGAAGCAAAGGGGCCTGTTGCCTTCTATTATGAGGGATAGTTATGCCCAAAGTAGTTATCATTTGTCTTTTCCAACAACTCAGCAGAAGGTGGGATCAATGCCTTCTGAACACTTCCCATCTGAGAATATTTGTAGAGAAACAGTCTATTTCTATAAGAAAATTTTCTCTAAGCCATTTGTCCATTTAAGATAAACTTCAATTATCTTGATGATTGATAGTTTATAATTAAATAAGTTAATAAAGGTTATAGTATTATCTGGAAATCCAAATATGAAGAACCTCAAAATGGTGCTTATCATTTGGAAGGCTCTTAACCCGTTCTATGCCTTGTTTTCTTTCCTTTCTTCTTTTACATCTATTTTGTGTTCCCACTATGACATATTATATTTTTCTGTTTAAGTTATCTTAAATCCTTTACAGAATAAGTAAATAGAACATATGTTTTAATATTAAAACCTATTGTCAAAAGAGGGACTTACTTGTATTGTTTTAACTTGGATCATCTAGCTGAAGAATCTACAGAAAAATCTCAAATTCCAGCATTCTCCTGTGGCCAGATCAACAGTAACACAGATAGAGCCAAATAAAAGCTGGAAAGAACATTCAAATCCCAAAACCTCAAAGCAGCACTTATTCCTGTAGTTGTGGAAAAGCAACATGGCTCTTAATGTCAAAAGCCGTAAAACTCACAAGATGACTTTGGCTCTAAAACAAGACAATTACAGAGGACAAGACACTTTCTGGAGAAAAATGTTCAAGTCTAAATATCTTTTACCATTCATAAATGGTAGTCAGAAGAGTGGTTACCTTGGGGCTGGGGTGATAGATTGGAAAGGCACATGAGAAAAACTTCCAGAATGTTCAGCTGTCCTATATCTCGATCTGAATGGTGGTTGCACAAATGATGACTTAGTTTAAAATCCATTGCTTAAGACTGACACAACTGACATATTTTTACTATGTTATATCTTGATTACATTTATAATAATTAAATTTACTGTGTTACACTTTCATTCAGTTACACATGCTTTACTATGTTATACCTTAATATGTATTAAGTTAATACATATTTATGTAGGATTTTAATTTCAGGAATCTTATTGAATCATAAGATAACCCAAAGAGAATTTTTAAAGGGATTAAATTTCATTCAGTATATTCTACCTATACTCTATTTGCCAAAATAGGAAAATGAATACATGTTTTTTGAAAGTGTCCATTGAGACTAAGGATTAAAACCAAAGCGGTCCTGCTTGGAAAGAATCAGCACATCTTGCCCCAAGTGAGGATCCCTCACAGACAGCCTAAGACTCTGCTCCCAGATGAGCCCCCTGGGCTGGACACTGAGCCGCGGAGAGTTGGGCTATTGGGGGATCTTCTCAGGAAGGAGTGGGAGCAGCTGGAGCCACAGGAGCAGCAGGTGCCCTGACAGCCCTACATCAGAGCTTTGTGTTTAGAAACTCCAAGAAGTCCTTGCTGCACTTGGAAATCTTCCCCTCCCCCAGCTCCCATAAAGGGCCAGACAGCTTAGAAGGAGAGAAGAACCCCTCCAAAGGCTCTTTGCGCAGCTGGCTGGCTGTTCTTTACTGCCGTCCTGCGAGCCCTTAAGGCATTTCAACAATGAACATCTTGATTTTCTGTGCATTTATGGAAGAAAATATGTCTGTTGAAACTGTATATAGTAGTATGCCCTTATCTGCAGGGAATAGTTCCAAGACCCCCGATGAATGCCGGAAACTGCAGGCATTGCAGTTTTACTATGTATTTTTACTATACATACCTACCTGAGATAAACTTTAATTTATACTATGCATTTTTACTATACATACCTAGCTGAGATAAACTTTAATTTATAAATTGGGCACAATATGAGATTAACAACCACAACTACTAATAAAACAGAATAATTATGATAATATGCTGTAATAAAAGTCATGTGAATATGGTCTCCCTTTCTCTCTCTCTTTCTGTACAGTCTTTCTGTACTGCATTCACCCTTCTTATGGTGATGTGAGATGATACAGTGCCTATGGGATGACATGAAGTGAGGCAAATGACATAGGCATTGTGACGTATTGTTAGGCTACTACTGCCCTTCTGACGATACATCAGAAGGAGGATCACCTGCTTTGGGTGATCCCAAGGCATTGAGCCATGATGATGTAGCTTGCTGGGCATCAGGAGCAGACAATGCTGATGTTTGGGGATCCTTGAGAATTGAAGGGTTTGGTTGTTTTTTGTTTTTCTGCCATAAACTGCTAGAAGAACATTACAATCAGTTGTTCTCTTTATTTTCAATTCATCGAAGTGTTGCCGCAGAGGTTGTAATCCTTGGTTGAGAATATGAGCAATTTTAACACTGCATTCCATCCTAGGATCATATTCCATAATTTTGTCCTTTAATGTCTGTGTAATTTAAAACGCTTCAGCAAATTTCAATTATGACCACATTGCTTGTTCTGCTTCAGTCTTTTCTTCATCTTTCTCTGCAGATGACTCAAAATTCAGCCAATTCCTCATCAGTTAACACTTCTTGATGGTCTTCAATATCTTCTTCCACTTCAGCAAGTATGTTAGCAACCCTTCTCCACTAACTTGTCCTGCTGCACAAATGATATTCCTAACTTCTCCACTGATCCCAAAGAAGCCTTTAAAATCATTTGTGACTTCGCTCTCTAAGTTCTTCCAGCAGGCATTTGCAATTTCTGGCTTTAATTCATCCATTGCAGCTTTGATGAATGTTGTCCCATTAGCAATAGTGAATGGTTGCACTTCAGTATGTCTAGATTAAGTTCTGCATCCATTGCTGATCAAATACAGTCATGCACCGATTAATGCTGTAGATACGTTCTGAGAAATGTGTCATAAGATGATTTCACCATTGAATGAACACCATAGAGTGCATTTACAGAAATCTGGATGGTAGAGCCTACTACACACCTAGGCTGTATGGTATAACCTATTGCTCCTAGGCCCCAAAGCTGTACCACATTACTGTACTGAATAGTACAGTCAATTGTAACACAATGGTAAGTATGTGTGCACCTAAACATAGAAAAGGTGCAATAAAAATAGGGCATAAAAGATAAAAAATTGCACACCTGAAGAGGGCACTTATGATGAATGGAGTTTGCAGAACTGGAATTTGCTCCAGGTGAGTCAGTGAATGAGAGGTGGGTGAATGTGAAGCCTAGGACATCACTGTGCACTACTGCAGACTTCATAAACACTGTGCACCTATGCCACACTAAATTTATTTTAAAATTACTTTCATTTCTCCAATAATATATTAACCTGAGCTTACTATAACTTCACTTTATAAACTTTTAATTTTTCTAAAATTTTTTACTTTTGTATTAACACTTAACTTAAAACACACATTGCACAGCCGTACAAAAATATTTTCTTATTTTATAAGATTTTTTTCTTTCTTTTTTTTTTTTAGTTTTTAATCTTTTTTGTTAAAAACTAACACACGGCCGGGCGCGGTGGCTCAAGCCTGTAATCCCAGCACTTTGGGAGGCCGAGACGGGCGGATCACGAGGTCAGGAGATCGAGACCATCCTGGCTAACACGGTGAAACCCCGTCTCTACTAAAAATACAAAAACTAGCCGGGCGAGGTGGCGGGCGCCTGTAGTCCCAGCTACTCGGGAGGCTGAGGCAGGAGAATGGCATAAACCCGGGAGGCGGAGCTTGCAGTGAGCTGAGATCTGGCCACTGCACTCCAGTCCGGGCGACAGAGCGAGACTCCATCTCAAAAAAAAAAAAAAAAAAAAAAAAAAAAAAAAAACTAACACACAAACACCTGCATGAGTCTAGGATTGCCAACATTGCTGTCTTGCATCTCCATATATTGTCCAACTGCATGGTCTTCAGGGGCAATAACATGCCTGGAGTTGTCATCTGCTAGATGACAATGGCTTCTTCTGCAGTGGACCTGTCTGAGGCTGTTTGCACTTAACTTTTTCGAATAAGTAGAAGAGGCAAACTCTAAAATAATAATAAAAGGTATAATAAAGACATAAACCAGTAACATGGTCACTTATTATCATTATCAAGTATTACATACTGTGCATAGTTGCCTGTGCTAGACTTTTATGACTGGCAGCACAGTAGGTTTGTTTGCGCCAACAGCACTACAGCTTTGGTGAATGTGAGTAATGCATTGCACCATGATGTGACCAAGGCTACAACATCACCAAGCAATAGGAACTTTTCAGCTTCAATATAATTTTATGGGACCACCATCATGTATTTCCTTTATTGTTCATCTAAATGTCCATCACATAGTACATGACTGTACCAGGCAAGTGTACATGACCTTGACAAAATGAATGATGCCTTGGTCAGGAGGGTGAAGCAATGAGGTTGTATTTTGGAGGTAAAATGCAACATCAACATTTTCTTTTTCATAGCAATCAGACCCAGGATGGCCAGTTGCACTGTCTATTGCTGCTTTTTGTTGTTGTTGTTGGTGGTGGTGGTGGTGGTGGTGGTGTTTTTGAGACAGAGTCTCACTCAGTAGCCCAGGCTGGAGTGCAGTGGTACTATCTCGGCTCACTGCAAGCTCCGCCTCCCAGGTTCACACCATTCTCCTGCCTCAGCCTCCCGAGTAGCTGGGACTACAGGCGCCCGCCACCATACCTGGCTAAATTTTTGTATTTTTAGTAGAGACGGGGTTTCACCGTGTTAGCCAGGATGGTCTCGATCTCCTGACCTTGTGATCTGCCCACTTCACCCTCCCAAAGTGCTGGGATTACAGACGTGAGTCACCGTGCCTGGCCTGGCTTTGTTTTTTGACAGCATGTGTATCCTTCGTTCTGTACACTACACCTGGCTTTATCATATGCCCTACAGCATTGTCACCTAATACCAGAGTCAATCTGTCCTTCCATGTTTTGTGGCCTTGGTGCCTCCCTTGCACTTTCATGAATGTAGGTTCTACGGGACGTCTTCTCCCAGAAGAGCCCAGTTTCGTTGCGGTTGAAAACTTGCTTTAGATGATATCCTTTCTCCTTAATTAACTTCCAACTCTGCCAGAAATGTAGCAGCACCTTCTTCATTTGCAAATGCAGCAACTCTAGCAATTTTTGTATTTTTCAGTCCAAACCTACCCCTGAATCTACGTAATCATCTCTTACTTGCAGTAAATGGTTTGGCGTCATCTGTTTCAGCAAATCCCTTGCTCAAGCCTTGGTATCAGCTCAATGCTTTCTGGTGCAACCTGTTGCCATCAATTGCGATTTCTCCTCAAACCTTCCACCCACAAGTGTAATGCCTTTTTCATCTTAACTAAGCACTTATCATGGACTGTGGCCATAACTTTGGCAGTTTGAGGTGCAACAGAAAAATTCGCACAAATTTCTTTTTCCCTCCTCACAATTTCATGGATAGATTTGTTCTTACCATAGATCTTAGTAATCTCAGCACAGGATTTCTTCCTTTCCTTATTAAGTTGAGAACGTTCACCTTTTTACTCAAAGAAAGCACTTTGCAACTTCTTTTTGGCATATCCAAATTGCCATGATCAGGAAAGTCCTCCTTGCACTTGGAACTCCCCCGCCACACACAAAGGACCAGAGGGCTTAGAGGGAGAGAAGAGCGCTATTCTGGTGCTTTGAAGCATTATTAAATGAAATAAGGATTACCAGAACCCAGCACTGCAACACCTTGACAGTCGACAAGACAGAAGCTACTACTGAGTGACTGCCAGGTGGGTGGCATCTACATTGTGGATGGGCACCCTGGACAAAGGAGGATTTGTGTCCCAGGTAGGATAAAGCAAGACAGTATGGGACTTCACCACACTATCCAGAATGACATGAAATTTGAAACTTATGAATTGTTTATTTGGGGAATTTTCCATTTAGTATTGTCAGACTGAGATTCATGGGTAACTGAAACCATGGAAAGCAAAACCTGACAGCAGTGAGAGAGCCTTCAGTTCAAGTCAAATTAACAAGCATGCACTTGATGCCTTGGGCTGTGCAAAGTCCTGGACAAACTGAAACCCACACAAACACGGTTCCTGGGTACTGCCCAGTGTGGACTGCAGGCAGGGCAAATGAAGGATTACCTGTTGCGCTGGCCAGGTTACAGTAGGTACAAAGCACTAACAGAGGTGTAAGGTAGGGGACACATTTTGTCCAGGACAGTTAGAGAGGCTCCAGAGAGGAAATCGTTCTCAACTCCTGCTTGATAAGACCTGCATGTTGTAGGACACCTTACAATATTCTAACATAAAATATGATGAAGGCACTTAAAAAAAAACTCCTCAAAGTCCTGCCACCAGGGACAGCCACTCTTAGCTTCTTTCTTGCGTACCCCTTCCAGACCTCCCTGCTCAGCCTGCATTCATTCGTCATTGACCCTGTGCCTGGCACTCTACTAAGGCTTTTTAATCTCACTGTATCCTCACCACATACCTGGGTGGCAAGTAGTATTAGAAAGAGTGGCATTAATATGGGCATTGACAGGAGTGTCAACCGGGTTTTCCAGGAAAGGAGACAGGGAGCTTTAAGAAAGGTCATTAACTTGCCCAGTTGCCCAGCTGGAAAGTGGCAGGACACACTACAGGGACTTTCTGACTTCAAAGCCCAGATCTTAGCCTCCTCAAAGGGTGAATCCTATTCCCAGGTCCAGCTGGGTCTCCAGGTGACCTGGAGGAGCTTGGGTAGAGAGAAGCAGGATGGTTAGGGCAGGAACTGAGGCTGACTGAGGCTGGGTGGAGAAAACATTGACGCTTTGTTGAGAAGTTTATGCTTCGGCTGGAAGTCAATGAAGTATCTTCTAAGATTCTTAAGCATCAAAGTAATAAGGCCTGTTTCGTGTTCCAGAAAGATCCTGCTGGCAGCCACGGGGGTGGTATGGGGCAGTGCCCTGCGACAGGGTGGGTGCTTCTGAGATAGTCCAGGTAGAGAGGCTTAGGGAGGGAGACCCAAGAAACCTGTCCTAAGTGGCATCACTGGGCTCCACAGCAGAATGGATGGATGTGAGAGACAAGGGAGAAAAAGAAATCAATAAGAGCCCTAGACCAGGGTCCTACGTTCAGTGACCCAGGGGATTCTGTTAACGATGACCTTTACCTGTACTAAGTGCTGTGCTAGGCCCGAGGGTGCGAAGACGAATTAAGCCTAAATTCTTAACTGATTCACCTGACGTACTCTTGGATGGGCTCATGACTAGACCACCTCACACTAGGTTCCACTTGATGGAGAAGTGCAGGATGGTGAGGTTCCATGTGTACCTTCCAGCCTGAAACAAACATGCCGTTTGAGGTGAAGGTCTGAAGTAGAAGGGTTAGACAACAGTTGGTTTCTAATCATTCACAAAAATATCTAGATGCTGTAATAAATTATGGGGGAGGAAGAAAGAAACCATTTATTTCCATTTCTTTAATGCCATCAACATCAACTTTGAGTTTCCCCGTCCCAGATCTTGGTGTCATGCAGGGCCACATTCAATCATATGTTTTAAAGGGTTATTACTTTAAACTCATCCAGACTTGAGCTCTTTGTGTTATTAGAAAAAACAATCTCAGACATACCTTTGGCAGAATTGAATAGTAGTATTAATGCAATTAAATCTAACTGAATGAGATTTCATAGACCCTGATATTTTATACATAGTGACTTAGCCCCTCTGGAGTGGAGATTTCTGTAACGGGAGCAGCTTTCAGCTTTTGGAAATCTTCCGGTAGCATCAATCTACGTAGAGGGAATCTTGAGTCACACACTCAGGTGAACGAGAATACTGCTTTCTCTGTTTCCCATCACTCCCCTTGACTTCTGACTCACAGTCCCATTCCTCCAGTTGGTGGGACGTTGAAGCTCAGTCTTTCTGGGGATTTGGTCTGCACCTGCCAAGTGTGAGCCACAGGAGTCTCACTGGTACAGGTCACCCTTGTGGTCCTTGACCACCATCCGCAGGGCCTTGTACATGTGGCATTTGGGTGTGGAATTTCCTCTGAGACTGCCTTGGCCCTGTCTGCCTGGACTCAGGGTCACGATCTAAAAACCCACACCTCTGATGCGGGCTGCAGAGGCATTTGTTCTTTTTTGACCCACATAATGATTTTTTTTAATCAAGAGATTTCACATTTTTAAAAAATCCAGATGTCCAGCTTCTTGTAAGACCTGTAGGATGTGCCAACCCTGGACCCACATTCTTAGGGCACCCATAAATGAGGGGTCGCGCATCAGGTATCCCCATCAGAAAAGGCTGTGTTCCCCAGGCCGTCCTGTTCCTAGGATGCCGCCGGACGTCAACAGCCATGGTCACCCCTGCATCATTGCCCTGCAGTTTTGTTTTTCTCATAGGAGAGAAATAGTTTCTGTACCTGTCATAGATTGGGTTCCCTAAAATCAACCTTGAGCGAGATTACACGCAGGAAGTTAAGTAGGAAGTGCTCATTAGGTCAACCCTTGGGAAAGGAGAAAGGAAGGTGCAGAACTGAGCAGAGAGAGAAGCTGTGCTACTCTGTAGTCTCAACCACAGCCTCAGCCCACCTACGGAGAGCTGGGGAACTTCATGGCCCTTTAGTTGTGGTGAAAGGATCCTGGGATTCCTACTCTTGTACCTACTTGTCATTGGATGCAGCTGTCCCTGGAAAAGAGCGTGACCTTGAACCAGAAAGATTTCTTCAGCCAATGTCAGTATCCGGCAGCACCCCCAGCAGCCAAGGAATCCATCCTTCAGTGGGAAGGGGGATCCGGATGGTGTATAACAGCATCACCTACAGCACCCACGCGGGAAGAATCAGGAGGCGAACAGAGGTGCTGCGGGCCCCTCTGCTCACTGATGCGAGAGTTCTGTAGGCATTTGGGTCAAGGAGTGTGGAAGGGAGACATTCTTCTTGGGCTTCCACAAGAACCCAGGGGAGCCACCCGGGAGGTCTGCCCCCAGACCACCACCACCAATGCTGCAAGAAGCTTCCCACAAGACTCCTCCCATCATCTTTCAGCCCCTCTGCTATTCCCTAAGGACAGGGACTTTTAGAATACAAAAGTCTAAACAAATTGCTGATCAGTTCCCCCCCTGCCACAAATCTCCCTGAAACAATGGACACAGAGACAGTTACTTGTTGGACTAGGAGGAAGGGAAATGAGAACATGCAGGGAGATGAGGAAAACATAACTGAATGTTGTTGGCTCTCTGCTTCCCCAAACCCTGGCAAGGATTCAGAGACCAAGCAACCTGCAGGGCCTCACCCAACCCTACCAGCAGGACATTCCCGGCCCCACTCCCCACTCCCTAGCTGAGTCCTGCAGCAGGGACTCTTTTCACTCTATTCTGAAAGCCCTGACTCTACAGGGGCCTGAAAAGCTCAGCAGCACTCTGGCCAAGACTCAAAGATATGAGGGGACACCCTGCTCACATCAATGAAGAGGTCTGGCTCCCTCTTTCCTCCACCTGCTTCCTCCTCCCCACCCTCTGCCCTCTCCACATCATGCCCTACCCCGCTCTGCTATTTTCTTTACTAGGTCCTACTAGCATTGCATTATAATTAGGGGATAAACCAGAGGCTTCATCTGACAGGAGATGGGGGATCTAGAAGGCCAAGTCAAGGCCATTATGTGAAGTGAAATAAGCCAGGCACAGAAAGACAAATATTCTTCACATATTCTTTCTTACTTGTGGAAGCAAAAAATTAACACAATTGAACTCATGGAGATAGACAGTAGAAGGATGGTGACTAGAGGCTGGGAA
This sequence comes from Rhinopithecus roxellana, assembly GCF_007565055.1. NCBI lineage: Eukaryota > Metazoa > Chordata > Mammalia > Primates > Cercopithecidae > Rhinopithecus > Rhinopithecus roxellana. Next base: position 88,859,337 of record NC_044554.1, read on the forward strand.
GGGTAGTGGGGGTGGGGAGAAGGAAGTGGGGATGGTTAATGGGTACAAAAACGTAGTTAGAAAGAATAAGACCTGGTATTTGCTAACACAATGGAATGACGATAGTCAAAAATAATTTAATCATACATTTAAAATAACTAAAAGAGCATCATTGGATTGTTTGTAACAGAAAGGATAAATGCTTGAGGTAATGGACACCCGGTGTACCCTTATGTGATTGTTATGCATTACCTACCTGTATCAAAATATCTCCTGTACCCTATAAATATAAACACCTACTACGTACCCACAAAACTTTTAAATTTAAAAGAAGGAAAATCAATTCAACCTTCTTAGGGTTTCTGGCCAGTGTCCCCCTTCACCGTGTTGTACCATAGCTCCCTCTACCTCTGTATCCTTGTAGCCACAGTAGCCCGCGGGCTGATCTCGGCTACCCACTCTTAGTGTGCTTCCTGCCTGCACAGATCTAGCTGGCAGATTTGTAATTGTCTTTATCTACCCTTAGTGTATTTATATGGGGGATGGAGGGAAATAGATATTATATACATAGAAACTATGTATATAATAAAACAAAACAGAGCAGCCTGACATCTATGTTAGGAAATATATCCCCAGTTATCCAGCCACACCTAGACTATTATGTAGAGAAGAGGGTGAATGGTCGACCTGGGTGCTTTGCATGGTGAAAGGGGGGTGCCCTTCTGTAAACTGGATCTCAGAGGCTTTTGTCTCTGTCAGAATCTCTTTCCAATGGCCACAAATATTTTGACATTTTTGTAAACGAGTTTGTGTAAAATGAGCAAAAGCTCCATCCAGGAAATGCCAAGCGTGGATGGTGGGTTTGAGGAAGAATGAGATGAGCACTTAGATGCCACCGGGGGCTGGGGGAGGCAATCCAGCAAGTTCCAAGGTGCCTGAAATTCAGGTAGGTGAGGAGGGAGCACACTGGACACTTACGGAAGGTGGGACGGTGGTAGGACCACATTTGCCCTTTTCCAAACCTGGAGAGAATAAAAGATGTCCCCCCTGTCTTCAGCAGCTCTGACTCTGGAATGAGGAGCACAGATGATGAGTGCTGATTGCATGCACACTGGGAAGATGTGAGAGGAAAGTGGAGGGCATTGTGGCAGCCCCAGGGAGAGGGGGACCAATCGTATTTGGCAGGAGGGAGTGGGGATTTGCAGTATGGTTTCTGGAGAAGATGACACATGCTATGGGCTCTAGAGGACGAAGAAGACTTTAGGCAGAAGACATGCCTTCATGGCTGAGGGTAGAGGGACAGCCATTGTGCCAAGGACAATTCTGAGAATAACCACAGCCCATTCATCTCCCCCGTGCTGGATGGAAGGATGAATGGAAAGGAGGTGGATTGTAGAGAAGAGTCCTTCACAGGGTTCTTCATCCTCCATCCTTTCCTAATATGACCCCAGTAAAATATAACATGAGACCAGTTCTGGTAAAGGGAGCCGTTTTCTTCATCAGCAAACCCAGAGTTGAAACACAATGCCTCCACTTGTCTTTGATGTTCTGAAAAAGATTGAATCTGCCAGGAAGGGCAATACCTGCCAGCTTCCCTTAGAAAATGAAGGCACAAACAGCTCATTAGGAAGACGAAATTATCTTGACTTAGTCAATTTCCATTTCTCTCCAGTTCACCAAATTCATATTAACTGTTATTGGGGAAACTAATTAACTTCTCTGCTCCCAGAATCAATTACTCATGCCACGTTGTTCATGCTGGGGGATAGAGAGTCAATTCAAGGAATATATTTTGATTACCTACTATGTGCTGGCATTGTTAGAGACCTGGAGATTCAAAGATGGAAAGAACACTTATCAGACTACTGGAGCTCCCTGCAATGGAAGGGAGTTGCATAGATCATAAAAACATGCATTTAGCAGGAGTTGCCCTAATACACACATGGTCACCCAGAGCACAGATTTCCTGAACCAGGATCTGCAATAGGCACTGCGGAGAACCACTGCCTGCAGCTGCCTCCAAGGAGCCTCCTCCAGAACTCTGCCCACTACAAAGGCTGGGTTGGGGCTAAAGGAATTGCTTGGGAATATTCACTGTAAAATCCTTTCAGCTCCACTGTACATTTGAAATTTGTCACTAAAAACAACGTGAAAGAGAGAGAAGAAAGATCTGTTTTTTAAACTAGAGCTTCTCAGATTTTAATATGCCTATGAATCATCTGGCAATCTGAATGGGGGAAAGGGCTCGGAATAGCCAGCTCCCAGGTTACTCCCTGTCCAGCAGCAGCGCACTGCGAGGAGCAAGGCCAAACACAGCATGGTGACTACAGTTAACAACAATGCACTGTATACTTAAAAATTGCTGAGAGAGTAGATTTTAAGTATTCTCGCCACTAAAAATGGAGTATGTGAGGCAATGCCTATGTTAATTAGCTTTATTAAGCCATTTTACAATGTATACATATTTTATTTTTTAGGTTACATTCTAGCTTCAGGAGGTACACGTGCAGATTTGTTACAAAGGTATATTGTGTGATGCTGAGGTTTGGAGTACGACTGATCCCACCCAGGTAGTGAGCATAGTATCCAACGGGTTGTTTTTCAACCCTTGCCTGCCCCACAACTCCCCTGTTTTGTACTCCAGTGTCTGTTGTTCTCATCTTTATGTCCTTGTGATACGGTTCGGCTCTGTGTCCCCACCCAAATCTCATCTCAAATTGTAATTCCCACGTGTCAGGGGAGGGGCCTGGTGGGAGGTGATTGAATCATGGTGGCCGACTTCCCCCTTGCTGATCTCATGATAGTGAATGAGATTTCACAAGATCTGGTTGTTCGAAAGTGTGTGGCATTTCCCCCTTTGCTTTCTCTTTCTCCTGCCGCCACGTGAAGATGCGCTTGCTTTACCTTCATCCTCTGCCATGACTGTAAGTTTCCTGAGGCCTCCCAGTCATGCTCCCTGTTAATGCTGTGGAACTGTGAGTCAGTTAAACCTCTTTTCTGTCTGGGTACGGTGGCTCATGCCTGTAATCCCAGCACTTTGGGAGGATGAAGCAGGTGGATCACCTGAGGTCAGGAATTCAAGAACAACCTGGCCAACATGGTGAAATCCCATCTCTACTAAAAATACAAAAACATTAGCAAAGCATGGTGATGGGTGCCTGTAATCTCAGCTACTTGGGAAGCTGAGGCAGGAGAATTGCTTGAACCCAGGAGGCGGAGGTTGCAGTGAGCTGAGATCTTGCCATTGCACTCCAGCCTAAGCAAGAAGAGTGACACTCCATCTCAAAAAAAAAAAAAAAAAAAAAAAAAAAAACACTTTTCTTCATAAATTACCCAGTCTCAGGTAATTCTTTACAGCAGTGTGAGAACAGACTAATACACCATGTGTGCCCAATGTTTAGCTTATGAGTGAGAACATGCAGTATTTGGTGTTCTGTTTCTGCATTAGTTCACTTAGGATAGTAGCCTCTAGCTGCATCCATGTTGCTGTAAAGGACATGATTTTGTTCCTGTTTATAGCTGTAGAATATCCTATAGTGGCCAATGTATACATATGTTAAAACATCAAGTGGTATACTATAAATATACACAATTTTTATTTTTAATGAAAAATAACTATTTTCTAAAAGGCCTAAAGTGCTACACGACAAAAAGGTGCGAGTGTGCTCCAACAAATCAGATCCATTGAGTATAATAGATACCCTAGGTGAGGTCACTCTGATTGGTAAGAAAGGGTGAAGAACCCTTCCCAGGGGATGTGGAAAGCAAGGGGACCTGTGGCATTAAATACATGGTATTTGCAAGCAGAGATGAGGCTCCAAGGTGGGTCTCACCATTGGCTATTCATTAAAACCCTCCAAGGCAGTTTAAAAACTATGGCCCCACTCCATTGATTATGATTTAACAGGTCTCAGGTGCCCAGGCATGGACATTTTTGTTTTGCTTGTTTTTTGTTTGTTTATTTTGAGACAGAGTTTCACTGTTGTCACCCATGCTGGAGTGCAGTGGCACAATCTCGGCTCACTGCAAGCTCCGCCTCGCCTCCCAGGTTCAAGTGATTCTTCTGCCTCAGCCTCCTGAGTAGCTGGGATTACCGGTGCCTGACACCACACCCGGCTAATTTTTTGTGTGTTTAGTAGAGATGGGTTTTTGCCATGTTGGGCAGGTTGGTCTCGAACTCCTGACCTCAGGTGATCTGCCCACCTCAGCCTCTCAAAGTGCTGGGATTACAGGCGTGAGCCACAGCGCCCAGCCGGAAATTTTGAGAAAACCTTTCTATATAATTCTAATGCACAGTCAGGGTTGACAACAGGTGTCCTGCACTGATTCTCACTTGTGTGTTCCGAGCTGGCAAGCTGAGACACAGGTGGCCTTCGTGATCGGCTCTCTCCTTACTCTGCCTGTAAGGACTGAAGCTTAGCAGGGGTGAAAGTGATTTTCTTTACACCACAGGGAGACTGGGCTGTGCGGTGCCACCCCCAATCATGCCATTATGCAGCGCGGGGCAGCCTTCCCTTTCATCATGCATTCTTAGAGCTGGCAAGGAATTTGGGACCCACAAGGCAGCAGGCAGCCCAAACCAAGGCTCACAGGGGCCCTGTGACCTCCCTGCAGTCACTTTGCCAATAAACAAACACACCAGGAGTGAGGTGAAGGCCCAGTACCGCCCAGACCAGGGCTCCCTTTAGGAAACCTGCAAGAACAGACTTTTGACCATCAGGTGCAGATGTCCCCAGGCTCTCTCTAGAGGAAGAAAGGATTCTCTGGCCTCCATCCATCTTACTAGAGCTACAGGGAGAAGGGGAAGGGAGCCAGGAGCTGCTTGATTAGCTCCTATACACCACGCGCCTGGTCGGGAGCCGTCCCAAGTAGCATCTCTTCTAATCCTCACAGTATATGAGGACACCATGGTCTTGATGGTAGGTCTGGTTGTACCCATCTCCCCTGCTGGGCCCCCAAGGGGGCTCTCCTATGTAAGGGTAAAGAGCCCAGGCAAGAAGCTGGGTTTCCATTTCTGTTTGGAGACACCACTGGGTGGGCCAAGCTCTGAGGTCCACCAAGGACCAACAGCACTGGACAGGGGCTCCCCTCCAACCTCCACCCCAAGACACACAGGAGCTTGATTCTATTTCACCAACCAAGGGCTCCTCCTACCCAAATCCACATTCTAGTTACAGATAGCAGGGTCCACTAGAGGGTCATGAATCACTCCTGTTATTTGCAGTTCTGAAACCAATCAGGCTGAAAGGTCAGCCATCCCCCGCATTGAACACACTCTCATAGGCCGCAGCAACCTGGAGACTCTGGCCCGGGCCCTTTGACCTGCCGCCGTGACTGCCTGTGTGCCAGTGGGAGATGGGACACAGAACAACCTTCCAGACAACAGGGCGCTGCTCCCAGTGGCTGCACGGCCCAAACCCATAACTGAAATGGGAAGAGAAGCCAAGTCCAGGACAAGAAAGCCTCCCTATTGCCAAGCCAATCACCACGTCGTGGCAGCTAAGGCCTCGGCAGCACCTTCCCAAATTGCGGAGAAGGAAGCAGAGCCGCTCTCTGCCGTGAGGTGTCAGAAACTCCCAGGCCACCAAAGGAAAGTCTAGTGGGTGGCACCTTCCCTGCTCGCCCGGGAGTAAGGGTGGGAACCGCTCATATCCTGGCATGAGTGAATGAGTGAGTGAATGAATGATACTCACCAGTCTCTGTTCCAGGCACTGGGAAGGGCCCTTTTACAGGCTGCCTCAATAAATCCTCACCGCAGAGTAGGTGTAGTCTGGTCCCAAACAAGGCCCAACGAGGCTAGCTAGCCTGCCCAGGTCACGCCGATAAGGGGCACCTGACGGCCAGGGACCTGCAGGATATGTTAAGGGCCCTGGGTCAAGTGAACCCCCAGAAGGCCAAGGTCATTTCCCTCCAGCCACCGCCTTCTGAACTGGAGGGCTGAGACACACCTGGAAAACAAAGCCCACAGACACAACCCAAACCCCGAAGGAGAAAGAAGTGCGGATTGGGGAGCAGCTTTCAGGACCGCGCAGACTGACTCTGGGTCCGCGGCAGGGCTGGGGGAGCCGGCGTGGGGGATAGAACCCGAGCACCCCCTGGGCAGAGCACTGTCAGGTGAGCCGCATCCCTGGAAAGCATGAGAGGTGCCGGGTGTAGGGGAAGTGGGAGCACGCGGGGGGTCTGGGGAGGGGGCAGACCGAAGGCTGAGACCACCGCGACACTAAGGGCTGTTCCTTTTACTGGTCGGACTCAGCCCATAGCGCTAGACGGTCCCACGCGCCGCCAGTGCGGATCATCTGGACACTGGCGCCACCTAGTGCTGGCAGCGCGGCAATGGCCCTTTTATCGACTCGTGCGTCTGTAGTGCGGAATCCATGAGCCCTGGAGAGCAGAAGTGGTTTGTCTAAGAATAAGACAGAAATGGGCCAGGAGGTCAGCCTCCTAATCACCAGTCCTGGGGCCCCTCCGGAGCACCTTGGTTCTCAACTGTGTGTGGGCTGCAACACAAAGGGCAGGACCTTCCCAGAAAAGAGCCACAGTTGCAGGCAGATGGTCCGCTCTCTCCCTCGGCCACCAGCTGTGCCCTCCTTTCACCTTGTAAAAAATGTATCCCTAGGTTACAATTGAAAAGAAAATAAAACTTCCTGCAGTTTCAGAAATCACAAGGCCTAATTGCAGTTGACACAACTAAATAAGGTTTCAGCAGTAAGATTGCTCCCTGAGGCCTCCGCAAGTCTAACAATCTGCAAATCATGCACATCCCTGAAGTTCTCATTTCACCCTCTCTACCCCTTACTCTGGAAGGATGAAGGGGAAACACATGTGCATGGGTGCAATTATCCTACAGGAATCTTTGCATATGTGCTAATTTATAAGACAAGTGGATTGTCCACAAACGTTGGTCCTTTCACAATCACTCATGACCAATTGCCAAGGGTCAACACTTTGCTGAGCTGGTGTTTTGGAAGGTGGAAGCTCCCTACTCCATGCCATGCGGCCCTCTCCTACAATGAGGATGGACAGGGAACCATCCAGCCAAGCCTAGGCTCTCAGGACTTGCCTTAGCAGTCGTGACCTGACAGTCATTCTTTCCATAGGAAGGTGAACTGCAATTCCAACGGGTCAGCACATACTCCCTCCATGGGAATAGACAGCTTGAATCCAGGCACAGGAATAAGCTTTTGCTGCACTTTGGTTCTCTGTTGAGGCTAGAGAGACTGAAACGCTCTTTCCCTAGTTTTGCCCTCAATCTTCAAGGCCAGCTCCTCCAAGACATCTTCCCTGGCTTGCCCCTGCCCAGCACGGTGGCCACCCCTATCCCCCCTTCCTCCCACAGCGCCTTGCAGTAAAATTTAAACAAACAAAGCCTTCTGCTCACACCTTCGCGTGGCTTTCATTACTCTGAGAATGGAAACCAAAACCACCCCCGCAGCCCTGCCTGGTCTGGTGCTCTTGTCTCCCAGCCCCTCTCTCACTCCACAGTCTCTTCGCTTCTGCTCTCCAACCCACCCACCTTCACTCAGACCCTCAGTTTCACCTCCAAAGAGTCTAGCACACTCTGAGCCCTATGTCCTGAAAAGCTCTTCCCCCCTCTGTCCGCCTGGTCACGTCTCCTGGGGGAAGCCTTTCCCAGCCTCCTTAAAGGGCCAGATCACCCTGTTGGAGATTCTTTGGGCACATTCATGGCACATGTTCATGTTCTTATTTGGCCAACATCAGCCCTGCCAGGGCTGAACATTCCAGGTTGGGTTTTGTTCATCTTCTATCCCACAGTTGCTGTGGCGTTCCACAAGAAAAATGGCGACAATAGCCATGTTTATTGGGTACCTCCTCTGAGCTGAACCTTGTGGAAGTGCTTTAACCGTGTCCTCTCCCTCATCCCAGAGCAACTGTAGAAGGGAGATCACCCACACTTCACAAAGGAAGATAAGGGGGATAAGTCGGTTGCTCACAGCTGTGAAGGAGGGGGGCTGGAATTTGAACCCAGGGATTCCTGATGGCAAAGCCTGTACTCCTAGCTACTACTCTATATACCCTGCCTGTCCATTATAGCGCCTCCCCCACCAGTACACTGTACTTACAACACCTCCCTCCAGCGAGCTCCCACCAGACAGAGGCCCTCACACCCTCTGTCCCATCCCCCATACTCCACATATAACTCAGTGGCTGACACAGCAGATATTCCGCAAATGTCTGTTTGTTGAAACCAGGCCTGATAATATGAAAGCCAGGTTCTCTCTACACAGATGAATAGACTAAATGACCAAAAACCATTTGCCAAAGGTATTCTGGGAACAGCACTGTCTTGGGATGTTAATAAATGTGTATCAAACATGGGCTTCCATTAGCAGACAAAGGTGAGGAGGTACCACAGTCAACAGACATCCACAGGGTCCCTGATGGTGGAGATTCTTGTCTTTCAAAACTAACGTGTATTCAGAGCTGCGTGAGGGGGCTGGGGTAGGCGCCTTTTCCTCAAACAACCCTAATGCCAGAACCTTCTTTTCAGGGGGCCCAGTACCAGACTAGAGTCCCACAGAAACTCTAACCCATGGCACCACTCTCCCCCTCACTTTGTGAAGTGTGGGCAGCTCTGACATCTTCAGGATGGCACTGGTCCTGTGCCTGGCAATGGTAAATCTAATAAATAATTGAATATTCAATAGCACTCAACTACAAGGGCTCTATCAGTTTCCAGCTTTTAAGTCTGGTTTATTCAGCCAGAAACAGCATGGCAGCTGCTTCTGCTGCCACCTTCGTGGCATGGCTCTCCACTTTCTTGGTCTATGGATCCAAATTAGTGATGCAGAAATCCCCATGGGCCTCTTTTCCCAATGACGATAGCCATTACACCTCACTGGAAAGTAAGAACAGGGAGGTTGCTCAAATGAACCACAAGGGAGGAGATACCAAGATGATATCTAGCTTTTTGGTTTTTTGTTTTGTTTTGTTTTTTATCCAAGACGGAGTCTTGCTGTGTCGCCCAGGCTTCCCTCTGAGGGAAGAATCCAAGACAGGACAACATCTGTTCTTTCACTCAACATACATTTAGTGAACAAATGACAATTTTTATATTGTTCGTGTTTGCATCCTAGCTTTCTCTCTTTCAGCAGACATTTTTCAGTACTCTGTGTGCAAGATCTGGTGTGTTTATTGTTTTTCATGTCCTTGATTTTAAGAGTTTAAGAGAATTCAGTACAATTTGGGGAATATAAAGAACATCAACTGGCACAGTGACTCATGCCTGTCATCCCAGCACTTTGGGAGGCCACGGCAGGAGAATCACTTGAGCCCAGGAGTTCAAGAGCAGCCTGGGCAACATAGTGAAACCCCATGTCTACAAAAAAAAAAATACAAAAATTAGCCAGGTGTGGTGGCACATACCTGTAGTCCCCTCTACTACTTGGGAGGCTGAGGTGGGAGAATCGCTTGAGCCCAGAAGGTGGAGGCTACAGTGAGCCAAGATTTCACCACTGCACTCCAGCCTGGACTACAGAGCAAGACCCTGTCAGAAAAAAAAAGAAAGAATGAATGAAAAGTCAACAAATCAATTGTATTCTCAAAGAGGGTTTGTGAATAAATTGTTTGGAACTTAGGACGTACTTCCTGGAGGAAATCTCAGACTGATCACGATTATAGTAAAATATAATAATAGTAACAGAGAGTAGAAATAGTAATTGGGTGTTTACTGTTTGCCTTGAAATTCATTTTCTCATTCAATCCCTGAAATACCGTTATGAGTTAGCTACGACGGTCATCTCCATTTTCCAGAGGAAGAAACTGAGGCTTGGAGAGATCAGGTAACTAATTTCAGGTCACACAACTGATAAGTGATAGGACATGACTCTAAGCCTGGCCTGTCTGTCCAGAACCACATCAGCAAAATCCTATGCAATGCCACAGCTGTGCTGACATATGGCAGGAAGCCACACAGTTATATTATAATGACAGCATCTATTACAGGGATATAATAGCATTTAATAAGCAAGCCTTTCTTGTACCTCAAACATTAAGATTTTAGGGGGAGGAGTTTTATTTTGAAAATTTGATTTTCTACTACAGAAATATTTCTTAACACAGAGTTTACACTTTCTGATTTCTGATTCCTACCATCCTATGCAGTGTTCATTTCAGTAGATCATGGGGTATCTCAGGAACCTTGGAAACAAGCCAAATACAAGTGAATTGGCCAAAGGAGCACAGGTTAGCTTTGCTCGCCACCCTCACAGCCAGGGTCCTGCAAGCAAAATGGGAGGAAAGGACATAACGTCTGCCTGCAGGGCCTGAATTAACCAGGAAGCAAAATTAATCACTTAATAAATTCAAATTAATTGATAATCTGATTGATCAATTCAAATTAATCAGAGAAAGAAGAACATCCCAACAGAAAAATAGGAAAGTAAGATGAAAATGCAATCCACAAAAGAATAAACATAAATGGGCCGGGCGTGGTGGCTCATGCCTGTAATCCCAGCACTTTGGGAGGTCGAGGTGGGCGGATCATGAGGTCAGGAGATCGAGACCATCCTGGCTAACATGGTGAAATCCCATCTCTACTAAAAATACAAAAAAATTAGCCGGGCATGGAGGCGAGTGCCTGTAGTCCCAGCTACCCGGGAGGTTGAGGCAGGAGAATGGCGTGAACCCGGGAGGCGGAGCTTGCCGGGAGCCAAGATGGCGCCACCGCACTCCAGCCTGGGCGACAGAGTGAGACTCCATCTCAAAAAAAAAACAAAAAACAAAACAAAACAAAAAAAGAATAAACACAAATGGCCCTAAACATACGCAGACTACTAAAGTTGCCTGAGAATCACAAAGACACCAATTAAAATGAGATTCACTGGACCATTACACTGACAATGTTAAAGTTTGTTTATGTTCTTGTAAGGTGGCAGTATTTGTGCAGATTCCTGGGTAAAGCACCTCCCATTTTCAGAGCTTGCAGTGAGCCGAGATGCGCCACTGCACTCCAGCCTGGGCGACAGAGCGAGACTCCATCTCAAAAAAAAAAACAAAAAAGAACCTCCCATTTTCTGCTGGTGGTACAACTTCCCCATAGAACAACTTGAAAATATGCATTAAACACCTTTGCAAAGTGCATACCTACTCATTAAGGAAGTTTACTTCAAAGAACTTACTCTAAGGAAGTAAACAAGGATATTTCCTAAAATCGGCTGTAAGCAATATGTCACATATGATTTCATTTTTATTTTTAAAAATATACATGCATTCTTAAGACAAAGTCTAGAAGAATATAAACCAAAAAATAATGCTGGTTATCACTAGATTATAGGATTAGAACTGATTTCATATTTTATATTTTATATTTTTTCTTTTTTTTTTTTTTTTTTTTTTTTTTTTTGAGATGGAGTCTTGCTCTATCGCCCAGGCTGGAGTGCAGTGGCCGGATCTCAGCTCACTGCAAGCTCCGCCTCCCGGGTTTACGCCATTCTCCTGCCTCAGCCTCCCGAGTAGCTGGGACTACAGGCGCCCACCACCTCGCCCGGCTAGTTTTTTTGTATTTTTAGTAGAGACGGGGTTTCACCGTGTTAGCCAGGATGGTCTCGATCTCCTGACCTCGTGATCCGCCCGTCTCGGCCTCCCAAAGTGCTGGGATTACAGGCTTGAGCCACCGTGCCTGGCTATTTTATATTTTTTCAATGAATATGTACTAATATTGTAATTTTTAAAAGATATATAATATAAAGATATATATGATTCAAGTCAAAAAGCCCACGTTTTTGTGGGAAAAAATGCATTCTGAGCTCTGAAGAGATGATGTTGTTGAGTGAAAAAGCAAAGTACAGAACAGAAGTAGTCATCAACAACCACTTCTAAAAAGGGAGGCAAACACTCTCTGTATTGGCTTGGAGATGCATTTCAAAAACAACCTTGGAAGGGTACACCAGAAACAAACAACAGTGGCAACTTGTCTAAGAGATCAAGAACTAAGCAGACTTTCAGAGAAAGAAAGATTTCAGTGTTGTACTTAGAATTTTTGAACTTTGAACCAGAATGTGAATACATTACCTTCTCAAAAAAAAGTAAAACATATATATATACATATATATATATATACATATACATATATACATATATATATATATACACATATACATATATACATATATATATATATATATATATACAAGTAACTTTTTTTCCTCGGGCGTTTTGCAGAACATATATGAGCTATATTCTATAAAAAGCATTCTACTTTTAGAGTCTGCACCATTGACTTAGGAGACCCAGTTTAAAAGCAAGACAGCCAGTAAGATTTTCTCATTTCTAACATTTACCACACCCCACCCCAGAGCTATTTTTCAGAACATCTCTGAATGTGGCAATTGAAAGAAAGGGAGGAAGAAATAGAGAAAAGGAGGGGGAAGAGTTAGAATGGATGCCTCCTGCCTCCAACCCGGGAGACATCAATCTGCTCCCCACAAACTCTATCCCCGCCCCACCTCTCTCTCACCCCTATCCGAGACCACCTTGCCTCCAAGTTTTAGCAAAGGTTTTACCACCTCTCCTTCTAAGCAGCACACAGGTCACCAGACTTTAGAAATGCCAGCCTTGCTCAACATATCCCATTTCAGCCCTCCTGGAAATATCTGCTTGATCAAATACACAAATCTCACCCATCCATCTTGACAGAATTTTTAATACAGTGTCCTAGGAAGTGATTTACATGACAGAAAATACCCTGAATCTAAACATCTTACAAAATCCCCACGTGACTTCCAACACGTTAGGAGTTTAAAAGTCATCATTCCTTTCCACACAACAAGAAAAAAGCTGAACAAACTGAAAATCAACAACTCTTCTTAGATCCCACCAGAGAACTGAGGTCACAGGGCAAACTGCTGCCCCCAGATTTGCAGAAACAGACAGGGGGATACAGATGATCACAGGGAGAAACCTCTACAAGAACCAGTGCCCGGGTAGGGAAACCTGAGCTGTAGTTGATGAATTGCCGGGGACTCAGGGTGGACAAGCCTGAGAGATTAAAAACCCCAAGGGGCCCAGCCTCAGGGAGGCTCCCACACTTAGTTTTACCTCTGGGAGCCCTACCACGTTCTGATAGTGAAGCTAGGGGAAAAAATCCCCTCATGCTCCCAACAGGGAGAGGGAAAGAGGAGATATTTTGAAATATACCAGATCATTCTGTTCTTCTTAACAAGGTCTGGTAAGAGAAACTATCTTACCACAGAATAATTGACTAGGATTTTACCAAAGCCCAATCGACCTGGGGGAAGAGAGATACCCAACTCCAGGCCCCTCTAGCCTCTCTGCATCATCTATGGGGGCGGTGGGGGTGTGCAGGGAGAAGCACTTGTGAGGGTCACAGCCCAGGGCACAGGCTTACTGAAAGACTGAGACCTAATTGTTCACAGCACACTCCCCTCCCCGCACCTCACCACCACATCCCCTGAGCTCCTGCACCATAGCCAGAAACTACAACAGAAGGAGCTGTGTGTCTCAGATCTTATCCAAGGAGAATTCTCTAGGGAACCCAAAGACAACAAAGAATACACAAGCAAGGACACCAGGGGAAATTGTAGAGCTACACCACAGCTCTTACCAATAGATGGGGCACCAACACGTGAGCCAAGCACAGCCGGTTCAGTGCACCTACCCTGGACTTTGACTCTTAAGCAAGTGAAAACCAGATTCAGGGAGGGTTTAAACTTCATCTTGTCTGCCGTAGTGGTGACATCAAATGTCCCAGGCCCAGTGTGGTGATGCTTCCTAGCTAGGTAGTGGCGTTGCTGTAGTTCCTACCACTCTGGCCCTCTCGGTTCCTGTCTATTTTCTGAACAGGCTCTGATCTGTAGTCTGCCCGCTGATTCTGCAAGGTACCTAACAAACTTAAAATAAAAAAGTTTTCTCCTCTCTTTCTCTCTCTTAGAACTTCTCTTAACATCTCAGGGGACTCTAGTGTTTCTGGAAATACAGTGTGGAAACTGCTACATTCAAAGGGTAAACCATCAAGCCAGAGAGGCCTCTCTGCTGAGCAAACCACCAGCTGCGGGGAAATTACACAGGAGCTAGAAAGAAATTATTTAGGCAGTTAGTGAGGGTAAGAGAGTCCTCAGCAAGGTTTCCCTTTTAATAAAAAGCAGTCCCCAAATCATTTCTTTTCTAACAAAGAGCTGCCTGAAAAATCAAGCTGCAGACAGAGAAAAGCAAGCTCCTGGGCCCCCAGGTAGGCTTTTTCTATTGGCACAGCTGCCAACATTCACCCAAAGCTCACACAGGTGAATGTGGGCAGCTGTGCCAATAGAAAAAGCCTACCTGGGGGCCAAGTATGTTCAACGCGGAGGTTCCATCTTCCCTTTTCCTTGCCAACCGTGTGAACAGTAAAGGAACAGGCAACATGGCACTGGCCAGATAGAGAACCCGTCGGCATAACGAAAGATTAGGGTGGAGCAGCCAGCTTCTTCGGGTACTATGTAAATGGCACACCTGCTCCAATTCATCTTTGGGCCCTACTTAAATCAGATGCTGCCTCCTCAAGCTCGTCTATAAAACCCTGTGCATTTCACCATGAAACCAGAAGACCCACTCAGGAGCCCATCTCTCTGCAGGAGAGAGGGCAATTTCTCTTTCTCTTGCCTATTAAACCTCCACTGTTAAACTCACTCCTTGTGTGTCTGCATCCTTAATTTCCTTGGCATGAGGCTATGAACCTCAGGTATTACCCCAAACGAATGATGCCGCTTCAGAAAGAAACATCAGGAGAAAGAACATTCAGAAAACCCTGCAGCATTAGAGGCCAAGGGAGCTGCAGGAGGACTCCAGGGAGTGTCCCGACTAGGGCCTCCCACAGGGGTCCTCAGCCCTAGATGCACATCAGAATCCCCTGCAGAGCTTAGAAAAACCAACCTCCACCCTCACAGACCCCGAGTAGAGGGAGGGCCCAGGCATCCCACGGAGTCCATCTCCCCAGGTGAGGAGAGTTTGCAGCTGGTGAGAACCATAGAAGCGGGGCTAATTACACCACACCGTGTCCCTCAGACACAGCGACTTGTATGGGCAGAGAGAGCCCCCAAAAAGACCGCATCTGCAGAAGACACAGCTTCTACGGGCTTCAGGTTTCTGGCAGGGAAACTCGCCTTCAACAGCTCTGACCACAAGAAGCGGTGGTTCTTTCGAGGGCAGGATGAGGAAAAGGCAGAAAATGGTGTCTTTTCTGTCTTCATCAGAGCTGGGCCATCAAGCCGAAGTAGCTTCCTGTCTCCAGGAGTCCTCACTCACCCCATCGAAAGCGGGAAACAGGATGAAGCATTGCAGTCTCTCACAATCAATTCATTTCACAGCATCTCCCTTTCATTTATTTCCTAAATAAATGGATTGGTTTGGGGATGGTTTTACTTCCAATCAGTGCTGTCAGCTCTCCACATCGTAAATTTGTATTTTCTTTTATAAAACATTTGCCATGTTCTTGTCTCTTGGATGTGGCTTTAGAGATGGGCATCCTGAAGACTTAAGTGTTCCGTTTTATTTTGTTGTTCTCTTTTAGGCTTTCTAGGTGCCCACTTTCCTGGCACCTCAGCCTTTATATTATTAACGGTTCTCAAAGTTTGGTCCCAGGACCAGCAGCGGCAACATTGGGGAACTTGTTTAAAATGCAGGTTCTTGGGCCCACCTCAGCTCTGCTGAATCAGAAACTCTGGGAGGTGGGGGCAGCAATCTATGTTTTAACGACTATAATATGACTGCTTTAAATTATTTTGCTTAATAGCCTAAAAGCCCACATTCTGGAGAAAATATCCTGTGTCTTTAAGCCCTACCCTAGGCTATGATTTAATTATCTGTTCAGTGGAGGGCAACCCACATCTATGGAGTGGCTCACTTTGAAGCCTTACAACACCCCTAGACTTGTCTTCATTTTAAAATGAGAAGTCAAGGTGTGAGGAGGCAAGTCACTTTGTCAAGGTCTCAGCTAGCCGGCAAAGGAGCTGGGTGTTGAACCACATCTACCCACTATTAAAGTTCCTGCCGCTCTGCACTCTCCCTGCCCTGAGCTCCGGGACATCACAGCTGCTAAGGGGGACCCTGAGAGCTAGAAAGTGGGGAAGATCCTGGCTGATCCCTTGATTCTCTAAAACAACTGGCCTGGGCTGAATGGAGAATGGTAGGGTGGACTGCAGCAGAATGCAATCTGTTCAAGGTGAGGAAAGGCTTTACAACAAGCATCCTCTGTTTCCCTACCAGACTGCAAGGCACCCTCCCCCTAAAAGACACTTTCATTCATTCAACACACATTTGCTGAGCACCAGATGCTCTGCGGATTCTACGAATGAGAGTGGAGAGTGAGACTGAGGGCCCTGCCCTGTTCAATGGCAATAATAAGTCTATGTTTGGTGAGCACTTTCTATGCCCCAGGCCCTGTGCAAAACAGTCTCATTTAATATTCACACTAGGCCTGTGAATTAGATAACGTCTTTATCCCCTGTGAAAGGATGAGCAAACTGAGACTCAGAAAAGCTAAGCAATGTCTCAGGGTTAAGCAGCTGGAAGTGGCAGCACGAGGATTAAGTTTGAATTCCTCTGACCCAGTCTGAGCTCTTAACAAGATGCTGTGCCACCTAACAACATCTGTGTCCTCTACTGCTTGTGCGTGAATGTGTGTTTTTAGAATAGTAATATATGGTTGTAAAACTGTGATCTTAGCCATTGCACAGGTCAGGCCCTGACTTTCCTGGTCAGGGACTGTCCACGGAAAGGATGCCAGAGCACGAATCAGGATGCCTAACTCTCTTGGCCATAGGGGTCAAATTAAACGGCAGCAAAATCCAGAATCAGTGATCAGAGCACAGTTTGGGGTAAAGAGAGGACAAGAGGGACAAGAGGCACCTTGGGCACCTGTGGAGAGGGAAGCCGGCGGGCTGCTCACTCCTCTGGCATAGGGTCTTCTGGGTGATACTCCTGCTTCAGGCACTGTCCCAGCTGAAGGGACTCTGAAATATTTCTAATATCTCCTCGGGCAGGTCTTTCCTCTCATTCTCCTCCCTTCCTTTCCCAAACTCACAATGCTCACAATGCCTGTGAACAGCAGCCACGCGCATGCTCCTGCACAAAAGCTTCAAGAGCAGGCATGATTAGCCACGTGTCCTTATCCTGCTGCCGCAGTCACGGAGCATAACTGGAGATGGAACCTCAGCCATGACAAACACAGCACCCTGGCAAACTGCACTGGACAGGTAGCACAAGGCAGAACTAAACTCCTTTTGCATGAAGCCACTGAGATTTGGGGTGTTTGTCACCTAGCCTGTCCTGACTGATGGATTGTGTGGCAGTTTGTCCTTTTTCTGCCTCCAAGAAGGTAGCACATTTGACATTCTCCAATGGCCAGAGGGTTGTGACCCTGGTTCTTCGTAACTTTCTGGTGTCCTCAGAACAACCCTTTCTCTGAGAGACCTTGAATGGTCTCTGTTCTTTGCAGCCAAACAACAACAACAACCAACCCTACATTCCCTCTGTCACCCGTCATTGAGTTCAGGTGGTTCAGGCCCCTGTGGTCTCTCACCTGGGCCATTGCAGGCCACCCAATGACTACCTTGTGCCTCGAATCCCCCTCCTAGTGGTCTGCCTAAACTGCAGGTGTGACTGTGACCTCCCTCATCACCCCCTGGATTAGAGGTCCAAGCTCATGGCCCAACATCCAAGGCAAACAATCTTGTGTCTGGTCCTGTTTAGAAATAAATACATCTAGAATTAGGACTGGCAGAGGAACTATCTCACAGGGTGCATGTTTTCTGAAGCCCAGGCCATTCTCTCACCAAGACTCTGTTTTGGCTGCATGTTTATAAGGGAATAAAACCCAGCCGTGCACACACTCTGATCCAGAGCTTATATCCAACACACCCACTGTGTCTTAGAAGTAAGTAATCCAGCAATGGCGCTTAGCTCTAAAAATACGCAGGCTCCCGCTGCCATGAGGAACAGGCTGTGAGTGAGCCATGCTTCCTCTGAAAACATGTCTCACCTTCTCCACCTGCCCCCTTGTCAGCCACACTCTGCTTCTCTCTGGGGTTACTGTCAAATGCTATTGCAGTGAGTGCAAATCCGACAATGAGCTCAGTTGCCTGTGCGCTGAGCCCGGCATAGTCACAGCTTCTTTGACTGAGAACTTGAAGCTTCTTGAGCAAGGGAGGAGGGCCCAAGGGCACTCACCCTGCTTGGACAGCTCCATAACAGGGCCACCAACTGGACAGCTTTGAGAGACAACCCAGAATTTTCTGATTTTTTACGCAGAGCCCAAAATTCCTCCTTTTAAAGGAGGAATTAGACTACTGTCCCTATTAAGGCAGTGTGGTTCTAGAAGACATCTTGCTTAGAGTAGGCAAGCCAGAGAGGGAGCTGACATTAATTGAGTGCCTACTGTATGTATGCCAGGTCCATGCTAAGCACTTCATGCATGTTGTCTCATTTATTCCACACAACAAACCTGTGGGTCAAGCACTGTCACCATCCTCACCCTATTGTATGGATGAGGAAACTGATTCCCAGAGAGTTTGTGAAAGTTGCTTTAGGCAGTAAAGCTAGTAAAAGGCAGGGGATGGATTCAGACCTAGTGATGAGCACCTCACCTGGACCAATTACTATATATCTGGACCAATTCCTATATTCATCCTACCCACCCATGTTTTCCCATGAAAGTTTGAAAAAGAATATTCCCTGGAAATAAAGACAAAATGTCTGTAAATCAGTGAGGTAGGAGAGGGACAAAAAAGGTCTGATTTTTAGTCAGGTCAGGTCTCTGTGGTGCATGAGAGATGGAGACTCTGAGAGATGGAATCTGGCATGAAGGCCCCTTCATGTCCTGCAAAGCAAGAAGGCGGTCGAAAGCAGCAGGTGAGAAAGCCTCAGCCTCACTCTACCCCTAGTGGTAGAAGTGCAAACACAGAGCTTGAGGCCTTAGGAGTAAGAAGATGCTCAGGCAGGTCCTGCTTTCGGAGAGAATGACTTTTTCTATTCAGCTCCCCTCCTGGCACCAGAAACTTGGGAAATAAACACTGCTAATGGAGAGGTCCCTCGTCAGGTAACATAAGGCACCTGCTCCTCCCTCTGGGCAGATTGTCCTCTCCCTGGAGGCAGGTCCAGGGCCTGGGCCAAGCCCCTCCTCCCCCTGCCTCCCTCAGTCAACTCTGACCTGGCAGGGGCAATCCCCAAAGGGCCCAATACAAGATGGCATCAACATTTCCCAAGTCAGGGGCACAGGCTTTTCTGGAAGGCCCACACATGACTCACCTCTGGCAGATTTTATACCACTTCTGGGGTGGCAATTATGGAACACACCTTGACTAATTTTTCACTGATGCAAACTCAGGCTTCCCTGCATTGATTCAGGAGATACATAATACAATTTTAGGGATGTAGAAACATTTGCATTATGATCAGATTTGCCCACCAACCCAGAGCTTGAATGCAGGCCACAACATCAGCGCCCCAGGAGGGCAGTGGGCGCCATGAATGTGAACAATTTGGGGAAGCTCTCAGTCTGCAGTCTCGGGCTTTTGCTACTGGGTAGATTTTGGATGCTTCCACTTGTGCCACTGGTGTTGCCTGTCCCCTCCCTCATCCACCCCGCAGTGCACTCTAATCAGGACTGGAAAGTGAAGGCTAGGAGTCTGCTCAAAGATGTTTCTGAAAGGGAAAGTTGGATGGATCTCGTGCTGAGTCCTGGGTGGTCTACAGATTCAAGTCTCCTGTGAGATTCATAAGATTTGGGAGTTGAGGCTGCCAGGCAGCTACTTCTGCAGCAGAAGGGATCCATGGGGCTTTGGGGAAGGACCCCCGGGTACTGGCACATTTTCCATCTCAACCTGGGTGAGGTTACCCAGGCGCTCTTTTACATAACCGAAATTCCTTAAGCTATACATTTATGTTTTTTGCCTAATGTAGGACATTTCTTGTATTTCACAATTTTCTTTAAAACATGGCTTTAAGAAAAAGACAAGGTCCCCTGAAAGAGATGGAGTATGTATGTCAGGAAATGTCTGTGGAAGGGAAATGGCAAGCTCGCTGAAGGGAAGAGGAATTTGATTTTGCTCTGTGAGAGGAAATGTCCAGGGGAGATCTACCCCTTCCAGGGCACGTGGGCCATGTCTCCACATCCAGATGGCTGCAGAGCCAGGCTACAGATGGCTTGGGGAGGGACCCAGGGACCTGAGTGGCCAATGTTGGCACTGGCGGGGGAGGCAGAGGGGCCGTGTGGCAGCTGCTGAAAGAAGAGCTGCCGGGGGCCCGCCCAAGAACCTGCCTCCCTGATCTTTGCGACCATCACCACAGATTATGTGAGGTAAAATGTGTTCTTTATAAAGCCGCCCCTAACTTTTCATTAGCTTGCCTTGCTTTTTTTTTTTTTTTTTTTAAAAAAAAAAAACAAGAAAACTAATAATGAGAAACCACAGAGATCCTCAGGCTGGATTTGAGCCCTCTCAGGCGTGGCCGAATGTGGCTGAACTGGGACCAGATAAAGATGTTTACTGACAGCCTAATAAACAAATGGGCGCCGTTGGATGTAACCTTGATGAATGGAGCATCCAGGTGTTTTCACTAATGGCAATAAGCACTACAACCCAAAGTATTTCTGATTCAAGTCTAATGCATTATTAGGCCATTAGAGGCTGAGCACGGAGAACCATTTGGACACAACCCTATCAATAATGCTGCTTCCCAGCCTGCATTTAGGTCCGGGGAATTAGTCATCCTGATATTCTATTTAATAAAAAACCTCAAGAAGAAGCATCAAAAATCACATTACATTTTAACAGGGTTACAGCAGCCCAGGAGAACCACAAGTTTAATTTTCATAAGAGCATTCATTCCTCAATTATGTCAGACATGAAAATGTAAATGGCAAATTTAATGCTAACAATATCCCTCAAAGCACATTGGCAGGTAAGGCACATTATGTTGAGTGGATGCTGGCTGCATATCAAGCAGCTCCTGAAGGGAGATTTGGGGGTTCAGAGAGGAGGGTGTTTCAGGCTACTTGGCTGGGTTGCCGCTGGGAGAGCTCCGTCTCCCATGCAAGGGGGGACACGTGAGTCTTAAGGACCCGGGCTGCCTGGTGCCCCCTCATGGCATTTCCTGTGGGTGCCAAAAGTTACTTTGTTCCATGTGGCAGCAGTGGAAAGATGCTAATGGAGGCATTTCAGGGCCTAAAAGTGAACAGAACTTCCAAGAGATTGTCAGGAATTTCATGGGGTGTGAGATGAGAATCTGTATTTGAAACAAAATTCCAGGTTAGGGTCTCTCCCTCCCTCAAGAACTAGACCTATTTTCTGGCCAAAGGCGTGGCAGAAAGAAGGGAGTATTATTTCTATTTTTAACTGAAGCCACTGACAACAGCAACCAAAGCGTTTCACTGTCTTTTTCCATAAAAAACAAAAATTGTCTTTGAAAGATGTCCATGATATATTGATGTTCTTTTAAAATAATGTATGGCAAACAAAAAAAAATCAAGTATTAATTGTGAATTGGTGAGTGCAGAGGAAAATATCTGAATGATTATACATCGAACTACGAAGGGTACCTCAGGGCATGTATTACTTTTGTAAGCAAAAGATAATAATAATAAAGTTTAAAAAAAAAACAGCAGAGAATGTCCATTTATGAATAGAGCCATCTCTCTGATGATAAGCATCTGTACTATTCCTTCTGAGTTGATCTGTGACTGGAATTAAGGCAGGATCATAAAATACGGGAGCAGAAAGAAGGCTCAGATGCAATCTGGTCTTATCCCTCTTTTTATTCTGGGGGAAGCTAAGACCGAGAGTAGTTCATTCATTCAACAAGAATTTACTAAGAGTCTGAAATGTGCCAGACAGGACTTGAGGCTCTGAGCTTCTCTTCAGGGCTTGATCCAAGCCTCAGACTAAAGATGCCCCTGTGTAACATTCATCACTGATAACTGGATCCCGTGAAACCCAACATATGACAACAAATCTTACCATATAACTGTATTACTCTGTATGTAGAAGTCCCTATAGGGAAAACATAGAAAGGCATGCACATTAAGTTGATGACAATAAACTTTTATTAGACAAATCACCCTGACAAGACATCATTATGGTTTCCAGAGATATCAAGATGAAAAACATAAGTATTTCACAGTCTTGGGAGAAAGGCAGATGTGTAAACCAGTAAGACAGTACAATGCCATATGTGTGCCTGTATAAAAGTGCATGTCTGATATAGCATGCTGCTGAGTGGGCAATAGTTGACTTTTCAGGGAGAGTGCAGGGAAGGCTTTGCTGGGATGACATCCAAGCTGGGTTTTGAACAATAAATAGCAATAGATAGCAAATATACCAAGTTATCTAGGCTCTGCACACTTTCTCATTTGAGTAAACAGAGGCCAGAAATCAAAGGTGATTTAACTCAATTCTAAGCTTTGCTGATGTTTTGTGAAGGAAGCCTGAGCAAATACAATTTTACAACCCACTGCCACACCCAAAATTCCCTTTTCCCATTGCTCTATATTTGTTCTCGCTCACATCCAATGTCTGCACTGAAGCTTTTCTCTTCATGCCTCACTCCCACTTGCCTACTGAAAACTCCCCACCAGAATCCGGCCCTCATGGTCTTCATCTTGCTGTCCACACTCCCTTTCCTTCTAAGTCTATCTCTTCTTCTCTCTGGCAGGTCAATCTTGTCCGTGTTTGATACAGATCACCAGGGTCCCTTCTCAGTTCTGCCTCTTATGGCTCTAACAAAGCCAATGAATAGGGAAGCCAAAAACAGTGTTTGCCTTAGAGAGTGGGGTGCAGGAAAGTTGGTGAATGCTCACTTGGGGTGAATGTTTGACCCTGTCAACACTGACAGTGAGTCTGGGCAGTGTGCTGGGCTGCTCTGTGAACGTGCACAAATCCCAGTGTCTAGGCTTCAGCTTGGGATAGACCAATCTGTCTTGTAGGGAAGTAGCAGCTGCCAGTGGACAATTCTGGGCATGTCAAGCACCACTTGTTGAGAAATCAAGCCCCCTGGAGTGACATTTTCCACTAAAA
This sequence comes from Rhinopithecus roxellana, assembly GCF_007565055.1. Lineage (NCBI taxonomy): Eukaryota > Metazoa > Chordata > Mammalia > Primates > Cercopithecidae > Rhinopithecus > Rhinopithecus roxellana. Next base: position 88,882,337 of record NC_044554.1, read on the forward strand.
TCATTTTACAGTTTCTCTTTCTACTTGTACTTATATTGGGAATGAGGTCGGTGGAGTGAACTACAGATATCTTTTGAGCTGGAGATATTTTATAGGCTCATGAATTAGGAAAGGGCTTTATCCTACAGCCAAATTGTTAAAAATAAGACTGTCTCGGGCCGGGCGCGGTGGCTCAAGCCTGTAATCCCAGCACTTTGGGAGGCCGAGACGGGCGGATCACGAGGTCAGGAGATCGAGACCATCCTGGCTAACACTGTGAAACCCCGTCTCTACTAAAAAATATAAAAAACTAGCCGGGCGAGGTGGCAGGCGCCTGTAGTCCCAGCTACTTGGGAGGCTGAGGCAGGAGAATGGCGTGAACCCAGGAGGCGGAGCTTGCAGTGAGCTGAGATCCGGCCACTGCACTCCAGCCTGGGCGACAGAGCGAGACTCCGTCTCAAAAAAAAAAAAAAAAAAAAGACTGTCTCAGGCAGAAAGAGTGTGAATCTACCAAGACTGAACTTCTCAAAGCTTTGCAAGGCAGTGTTTTGTTGACAATTTGCTACAATCCTAATTTAGGAGCATGCAGATAACTGTGAGTATACTCCAACAGACTGTGTGGAGTCGTTATCTACCCCAAGGAGATTCAGTTCTAAGAGCAGGCAATTAAATAGCTTATTTCAGGCAAGAAGGCTGCTGTAAATGAGCTAATTCCATTACCTTCAATGCAGAGCTTATCTGGTCCTAAAGGATAGGCTCAGATAGCAAAGGAAGCTCTTTACTGCTGGGACCAGAGCAGGCTCATGTGCATCAAGGCAGCCTCAGAAGTGTCTGTACATAGAGGACACCACCATTAGTTGGCCTAAATGCCATCACTTTTGTTTTAAACAAGGATTTTCTCGTGTCATGTTCAGGAAGATACTGAGCTCTGCAAGGACAAGGATGGTATCCTTCATCTCTGAGCATATTCCAAGGTGCTCTGTTTTTAATCTAAGCCCTCACTTCCTAATCTCTAAAACTAGGGTAACGATACAAACTAGGAGCTGCAGAGAACACTATCAATCATGTACATAGAGCTCCTTAAACAAATCCTGGCATACAGCAGCCTCTCACTACACACATACCTAAATTGATAATGAAGAGGAGACTATTGCAAGAGGAATCATGGACATAAATTAACCAGAAACATGTATCTTTATCATTGTGTGTGCTGTCTATAAGACACCATTTTCCATAGACAGAGAATCTCAAAATACATAGCAGAGAAAACCAGTATTTTTGCAATATGTTCTACTGGTGTGAAATCTAATGTAATGAAAATAACTGATACATATAGAGAGAGAGAGAGTTAACTGTTTTATATAATTATATAATCAATTAAGAGTTAACTATATATATACAACAGTTATATAATTATATAGTTATAAACAATTAGGAGTCAACCATAATATAAAAAGTTACGTAATTGATTATATAATCATACAATTGATTACATAATTATGTAATTGATTACATAATCAACAGTTGACATATATAACTATATAACTGATCAGTTATATAATTGATTACATAACTATAATCAACAGTTAACTACATATAACTATATAACTGACATATAACTGTATCAGTTATATAATTACTGATTATAATCAATTAACAGTTAACTATATATAAATAACTATGATTATAATTATGGCCATTTTATAGACGGGAAAACTTAATAACATTTCAGAGGTTCAGCAATTTGTGGCAACTGTTCACAAGTATATAATAAGCCTTTTTATAATAATAATAATATCTTTCAAGTACACACTATTTGCCAGGAACTTAATATATCTCATCTAATACTTTCAACAACCTCAATTATTAAGCTGGGGACTATTAACTCCGTTTAGCAGTGGAGGAAACAGAGGCTCATAGGAGGTAAGTGACAATGATCGGTAAGTGGCAGAGCCAGGTGGTCTGGTTCATCCCAAGGTGGTCCTGGCTGCAGAGCCTGTGTGCTTTGTCTTGCCATTGGACTGTTGAAGTTGTGTGCACATGTCATCTTACGATTAGAGGAAGTCCCCTTTGTGGGTGTCAGTCTCAGGGAGCAGGACCCACATTCAGCTTTATGTTCCTCTCAGGGCTGAACAGTGCCCGGCACCAGGAAAGCATTCAACACATTCAGCACTTCTGTGCTCACACCTGGGAAATGCTCCATAAGCCTCAAGACTCTGCATTGTGCACACAGTAGATGACATTTGTTGGAAAGTGTATTAGTCAGGGTTCTCCAGAGAAACAGAACCAATAGGAAATAGATACATATACATAGTACATATGCCTAGGTAAATATACATTTATGTGTACAGATATATATGGACAGTCATATGCCAGATAACATTTCAGTAAATGACGGATTACATATATGACAGTGGTTCCATAAGATTATAAAACTATTTTCACTGCACCTTTTCTAAGTTTAGATATGTTATGAATTGCCTGCAGTATTTAGTACTATAACACACTGACAGGTTTGCAGCTTAGAAGCAATAGGATGTAACTTATAGCCTAGGTGAATAGTAGGCTATATCATCTAGGTTTGTGCAAATACACTATAGGATGTTTCAACAATGATGAAATCACCCAATGACTCATTTTTCAGAACCTCGCCTAGTATTCCCTACATGACTCTGTGTGTGTGTGTGCTGTACACACATATATGTGTGTGTCCTGATTTCTGACCCACAGAAACTCTAAGATACTAAGTATATTATTTCAAGATGGCTGTTTTTGAGTAATTTGTCACACAGCAATAGAGAGCTCATGTCCAAATGATCTAGGTTCTGCCTACTATTTGGTTTGAGCAAACATAGTCCAAAAACCAAAAATAATTAAAATCCATTCCCTCCTTCACTGGTAGTTTGTGAAGAAAGTCAAATCATGAGAAAAGACTGCCAGGGTGTTGAGAAAAGATCCCTGACAGTGCAAAGTGATGTCGTGAAGAAGAGGTGGATAAAAGTTGCCTTGTCAAGGTAGGCTAACCTAGTAACAACCCCAAAATATCAGAAGATGAGCACAATACAAGTCTAGTGTTTCTCCTGCTAAGTCCAATGTGGATTTTTAAAAGTATGTGTGAACAAATAAGCTCCACCTCAACAGCCTCAGGGAACCTACGCCTCCTGAAACAAATTACCACAGTCCTGAGCCACGACTGCTCCTCTCAGAGGCTGAAACCCACAGTGGGAGCCCAGCGCAGTAGGGTCCAGCCACCCACTTCTCCCTGCTTCATGCCTTACTTTTCCCTTGAATGTGGTGTTCCAGGAAGTGCCCCAGCTTGTTTGCTGGTTACATTTTGACAGCTTCAGAGTTTGCTTCAGCCACTTACATCCACCTCCTCTCAGCCCAGCCATGGCCTTCTTTGCCAGAACTCACCTGAAAGCCACTGGAGGGTCTCCCACTATGCTCAAGCCCCTTTTCAGCTCAATGGATTTCACGTGCTGAATGTCACCATGCAGGAGCCATTACAAATGAGATGGGAAAAAATCCAACATCCCAAAACCAGGAGAATTTCTTTTAATTTAAAACACTTGGTTGCATTTTGGAAGACCTCCTAAACTGGGTTTCTTCACAAACAACACAGAGTCAGAAGTTAATCATTTGCAGCAAAGCCCCTTGGACAAGAGTCCACATCCAGGAAATCAGACAGTTACTCTTCGTGATCCTGGCCTTTGGCAGCAAATGACAAGAGTCAGCCTCCCGTCACCCTCCTGCAGGCAGCACTGGGGTAATCATGGAGAAGCATCAATTATGCAAACAGCAAGTTGAGCTGTAGGAAACGTGGATTGTACAAACAGGAAGTGGGGCTGTAGGTTTGGAAGAAATAGAACAGAGCCAAACCACCCCACAATCTTCACAAACTAGACCTGTGTTCTCTATGGTCCCCTGTATTCCATACTGTGACCAATGGGGCTACCAGCTGCTCAGGATCCCCACTAGATGCCTCAGAGTCACCCTCTCCTCCTTCCCCTGCCCATCTTCTCTCACACCTCTCAACAAACAAAGGCCTCTACATTCTCATTTATCTTCCCTCTCATGGAAGGGCTTGGGAACCAGAGTGCCCCATACCTCCTCAGAAACCCATCCTGGAGGCAGCAGCTGAATTCCTGCACTCACTCTACCACCCTAAGCTAAGTCTACATGAGCAAACTCACCCCATTCTTTGCACCTGCAGACCTGATTACACTAACCTGATACTGACCAGTAAGCTTGGAAGGGCATCTGATGACTAACCAGTATCAGGTTAGTGTAACCAGATACTAACCTCAGACCCTGGACCATGGCACCTCCCTTGCATTAGTGGATGTTCACGTGAAGTTCCTAAGGGGCATTGGAACCCCACCCTACAGACACACGTGACTTGTGACTTTTTTTATTTGAATTTTTTTCACAGGAGACATCTGACTGCTTCTCCTTGGGCTTCCCTCCAGCACCTGATACTGACCAGTTTGTTCATGTAGCTGGAATTGTGTGGTTCATGCAGTGCGGACTAGGCAATGGCATAGGATGTGTGTGTACATGTGTGTAGATGTTGTGTAAATAATTTTGTGAGGGAGAGTTGAGAGGCCTTTGTGAAGTTGAGAGGTGTGAGAGAAGGTAGGGAGGGGAAGGAAGTGCAGGTGACTTTGAGGCCTCTCACCTCTTCCTCACACCTGCATCAATATGGTTAGGCTTTGTGTCCCCACACAAACCTCATCTTGAATTGTAATCCTGGTAATCCCCATGTGTCAAGGAAGAGACCAGGTGGAGGTGATTGGATGGCGGGGATGATTTCCCCCATGCTGTTCTCATGATAATGAGTGAGTTCTCACGAGATCTGATGGTTTCATGAGTGTTTGACAGTTCCTCCTGTGTTCATTCTCCTTCCTGCCGCCTTGTGAAGAAGGTACCTTGCTTCCCCTTCACCTTCCACCATGTTTCCAAGTTTCCTGAGGCCTCCCCAGCAATGCTGAACTGTGAGTCAATTAAACCTTTTTCCTTTATAAATTACCCAGTCTCAGACAGTTCTTATTAGCAGCACGAGAACTGACCAATGCATGCATCTAGAGCGAGGCCCCTCCTCCTCACCACCAGAGGCCTGGCTAAATTCAGGCCTTCCAAGTCTCTCACCTGGACTTCGGCAGCTTTCTGCTATCTGACTCTGCCACATCCGTCTGTCACATAACTGTCACAGTTATTGTCCAAAACAAGTCTGATCTGATCATGCACCCTGCGTAAAGCAGCCCCAGCCTCCTCACCAGGACCTAAAGGGCCCTCCACGTTTGCACCCCACCTCCACCCCACTTTCTTTTCCTCTCCAGCCTCCCCTTCCACCACACCATGGCACACAGGCCACCCTGGCCCAGAAGGACGTCTTCCCTTCCTCAAGCATTGCCTTGACGGTGCCTTGAGCACCCTGGCCTTGTCCCGTTTCTACCCCCCTGTCGAACTCCTATACAACTCTCAAAGCCCAGTTGTAAACAGGACTTCCTCTGTGCAGCTCCTCTGGCATCCCCAGCAAGGCTCATTGCTCCACCCTTTGCTTTCTCAAGGCCTTTACCCCACTGACTCAGACAAGGGCTTAGGCCTCCCCAGACAACCTAACACAGTACATTGCCCAGAGCAAGAACTTGGCATCTGTTGAGTGAGTGAGGGGAAAATGAAGGGAAGGAGGAATAAATGAAAATCATTTTTATTCCCTTCGAATTAAAAAAAAAAAGTTATCTCCATTCCTTATTTGTCAAAGAAATGCCAAACAAAGCCAACAGGCTAGTATGAAAGTCAAGTTCTTTTATAGGTTTTTTGTCTACTACCTTCATATTTGCGATGTTGACTGTATTGGTGTAAACTTCTGAGAGAAAAACTATACACATTCATCAATGAAAAGTCTCCTAAACATTTTAAAAATCTTAGTCAAGTTAGATGGCCCCAAGGTTCTCAATGCCAAATCTAAAAGATACACAGCTTAACATAGCACAAGAATACATAACCCAAAGAATCTTTACTTATTAAATAAAATATAATTTTCTAGCAATCCCCAAAGCAAATTATTTAAACTTCTCCCCAAAACTTCTATGAAAACATACAGCAAATAAAAGAAGAAAGAAAGAAAGAAAGAAAGAAAGAAAGAAAGAAAGAAAGAAAGAAAGAAAGAAAGAAAGAGAAAGAGAGAAAGAAAGAAAGAAAGAGAGAGAGAGAGAGAGAAAGAAAGAAAGAAAGAAAGAAAGAAAGAAAGAAAGAAAGAAAGAAAGAAAGAAAGAAAGAAAGAAAGAAAGAAAGGAGGGAGGGAGGGAGGAGGGAGGGAGGGAGAAGGAAAGAATCTACCCGAAACCACTTCCCATGAAGACCCCTGGAATATCTCCCCAGAGAGAAAGAGAAACTACAGGCAAAGAGACAATCTATAATTTAATCCTGGAATCTCGAAAGAATTTCCACTAACTATAAGAAATGGTAGAGCTGGGCTGAGAGACATGTACGCTTTACCGAATGGCATACTCAGACTTTAATGAGAGAGAAATCACCTGAAAACAGGAAGTTTCTTAATAAACTTTGTACACCCCCCACTGTCTGTCCCTGGACTTCTTTTTTTTTTTTTTTTTTTTTTTTTTTTTTTGTACGTAGTTTTGCTTTTGTCACCCAGGCTGGAGTGCAATGGCACTATCTCATCTCACTGCCACCTCTACCTCCTGGGTTCAAGCAATTCTCCCACCTCAGCTTCCTGAGTAGCTGGGATTACAGGCACCCGCCACCATGTCCAGCTAATTTTTGTATTTTTAGTAGAGATAGTGTTTCACCACGCTGGTCAGGCTGGTCTCGAACTCCTGACCTCAGATGATCTGCCTGCCTCGGCCTCCCAAAGTGCTGGGATTACCAGCGTGAGCCACTGTGCCCAGCCCCTGGACTTCTAAATCCAGGCTATGCAGCTGTCAGTGTCCTGTTCAGCTACTGGGGTGTGGGGCACCAGAATCCAGTTCCAGCCCCATATGCACTGCCACCAGATACACTTTGTAAATTGCTGCATTAACTGTAATATAGGAAATTTTTGTAGCTTCTAATTAATTTTTCTGTGAACCTAAAACTCTAAAAATTAAAGTCTGTTGAAAAAAAACTGTAATTTTTATTGAAGATCATGTCGCAGGTAGTTATTACTGCTACGGTTTGTTTGTTTTTGCCTGCATTCATAGTTACAGGAAATGCTAAATTTCAGTTAGCTGTTGGTAAAATAAGGATGGAATATTTTTATTCTCTCCTACTCTACCTTCCTCCTACCCAACAATCTTTAACCATCTTTATGGAGAGGATATAAATCCAAGAGTAGAAGACAGAGAAGAAAAGATGTATGTGATCTGCAGTCTGGGAACTGTGGTACCAACAAATAAAGTATTGAAATTGAGTTACATAGACATGAAAAAGAGTTTTACTTTGAGAAATCACTGAAAAATGAGGAAAAAGACCAGATTCCAGAAGTTTCCAAGAGTGAGCACAAGTCTGAACGTAACTCCTGTGATATCCAAGAGACAATGTCATAGATTCATTGGTATTCTTCATAACAGTGTAATTTTTCTGGGACAGGAGCAGTAAGGATAGTACCACTTTAGGTGAAAGGTAGTAAGATTAGGTCAGGAATTCTTAACCTGAAGTCCACGGAGAGAATTCAGGGCATTCATGAATTCAATGGGGAAAATATTACATCTTCATTTTACCAACAGCCAACTAAAATTTAGCCATTCCTTTCAGTATGAATGTAGGCAAAAAAAAAAAAAAAAAGTAGTAATAATTATACCTGTGACATTGTCTATAGTAGGAATCACAAATGTTTACTATAGTAAATGGTCATTTGTATTTCTTCTTTTGAGAAGTGTTTAATCAGATTCTGAAGCTGTGAAATTCCTAGAAAAAAAATACACAGGGAAAAAGATTTTTGACATTGGTCTTAGCAAAGATTTTTGGATATAACCCCAATGCACAAGCAACAAAAGGAAAAAAGCAAAAATGATATTGTATCAAACTAACAAGCTAACAAGCTTCTGTACAGCAAAGAAAACTATGAAGTGAAGAATAAAGAGACAACCTATGGATTGGGAGAAAATATTTGCAAATGGAGGATATTGCTAAGAATCATTTATATAGCTCATTACTTGCAGATATAGTAGTTACTAGAATTGCAGCAAGATATTTTTATTTAATCAATGGAGAAAAAAGAACTTATATTTCCATATCACAATAGTTTTAAAATGTTTTGCTAAATAGATTTCCATTTTATTTGTTTCCTTGGAAAGTCTATTATTTTATGTTATGCATTTAGAAGCATTATTCTAATAAGTGGTACACAGGTTTCCCTGGACTGCATATGAAACATGGATGAGATGAAAAGAGAACCAGATAAGATAAGAAAAAATGGAAAGGGGAAAAAATGTAATACCCAAGTTTAAATCCACATGAGAGGCAGTAAATAGAAGAATGAATTTGTAGCAAATTGAATCAGTGATGGAGGAAACAAATTAGATGGATATCAAAAGGAAAAAGATACAAATGCATGAGAAAAATTGAGAGAATGTAAGTGATATGAAGCACAGAAAACAAAAAGCTAATATATAAATAAATATTTCTTAAAAAGAGAAGTACAAATAAAACTAAAATGATGACACGTATTCTAATAAAAACATGTCTAAACTGAAGACATTACTATGCATCTTGTAAGAATTTTTATTTTAATTTTGCAGCAAAATTAATGAAAAATAGACACTCCTTATACATACCCTGAAGAACTTTTAAATACAAAGAATAAATATATCTAGTACTAGATGTTCAAAAATAATTAAACAGTGTATACAACATTTGAGGCAAACTTTTTGAGATCCAAACAGTTTATATCTGGCCAATTTCTTTTCATGTGCAAAAGCAACAGAAAGGCCTGCTCTAATAGGCAATGGCTCAAAAGTAATCTTAGGCAAATCCTTTCGAGACAGGAAAAATAGGGAAAATATCCCCAATACATTTTAATAATGTTAGCATATCCCTAATGAAAAAGAAAACAATAGCACATAAAGAAAACCAACATCCATTTTCACGTATTCAGAAATGCTAAATAAAATGTGCATTGTGGTAGGTGCTCTTTTTTTCCTCCCCAACATCCATTCCTGTTCCTTTTCCGACTCACAGAGTTCACTTCTCACACTAGGAGCTGAAAATGCCAGATTTCCTCTTTCCATGCCTCACTTGCAGCTCACCGCAGCAGTAGGACCAGGTCTGACAAGTGAGACATGAGAAGAAAGTGTGCTTGGAATCTGAAAGATAGTGCTTTCTAACAGAGATGTAGGGAAAGCCCTTTTTATGTCTATCTCATTTATTGCTGTTGTGAACATAGTTTCGCAGGAAATGATTCTTACAGCTAGTGCTGTAGCCATCTTCCGCCTGTGAAGGAAGGGCCAAGACTGTTGCAGAGACTGAGTCAATTCTCTGATACACCAAAGTAAACTTAAAAATCAAACCTTCGTACCTTTGGTATGGAAGATGATGGAACGGTCACCATCCTTTACACCTCAGTTAGTATTTCTTTCAGTATTCATACCCTAAGCACCATATCAAACAAATCATATGCAATAAACAAGTAGGATTTATTCTAGAAATGTGAGAATAGTCCAGCGACAGGAAATTATTGATATAACTTATGACAGCAATACATCAAAGGAAAATGAAACATAATCATTTTGATACTAATAGCACACATTTAGATCACACAGTGTACCAGGAATTATTTGCTTTGCATATACTAAGTCATCTAATTCTAGAAGAGTCCTGTGAAACAACTTATTATTGCATTTTATAGATGAGAATACAGAGACATAGAGGTCAAAAATGACATTCTCAAGATCATGGAGTTACTAAATAGGAAAGCCGGTATTCAATTTAGTGTGCATGTTGTAACCTCTAAGACTCAGTATATGCCTGCATAACAGTTCATAAGATTCAATATCCTTTCCTGATGTTAATAAGAGATTAGTAAGCCAGGATGAGAAGAATACTGGCAGTTAACATTATCTTTATATTTATAGTGATTCACTAAAAAGCTAAACTTTCCAGTGGGAAGGTTTATGGGCATTTGTTGCGTATTCTTTTATATTTGTTTTTATTCTAACAAAGAAAAACCATATACTCATTAAAGCCAATTTTAAAAGTCAAGGAGACAAGTTAACATCTCTTATATTTCATGTTGCAATAAGAAAAAGAAATATATAAATTTTGACCAGAAAAATAAAATAAAATAGTTGTACATTTCATTTCACAGGAGCCTTGGTTGACTACTTGTCAAACCAAAGATCAGTCATTGAAATTCTACTAGTATTAATATGCACATTTTAAAGTGTCTTATGACAAATTAAACATATTTAAATTTAAAAACCTCTCGTGTACCAGCGTTAGCAAGGTAGAAAATATAATATTTATTTATTTATTTATTTTTTTTTTTTTTTTTTTTTTTTTTGTCTCAGCCTCCCCAGTAGCTGGGACTACAGGCGCCCGCCTCGTCGCCCGGCTAGTTTTTTGTATTTTTTAGTAGAGACGGGGTTTCACCATATTAGCCAGGATGGTCTCGATCTCCTGACCTCGTGATCCGCCCGTCTCGGCCTCCCAAAGTGCTGGGATTACAGGCTTGAGCCACCGCGCCCGGCCGAAAATATAATATTTAAAAAGCAACTAAATGATACATAATAATTAGAAAGCATATAAAGAAAAGTAGAAGACACAAATAAGTGGAGACATATCCCATATTCATGGATTGAAATAATTAATATTGTTAAAATATTTACACTACTACCAAAAGTGGTTTATAAATTCAATTTCTATCAAAATTCAATGACATTTTTCACAAAAATAAAAAAAATCCTACAATTCATGTAGAACCACAAAAGACCCTGAATTGTCAAAGCAATTCTGAGCAAAAAGAGTAAAGCTGAAGGCATCACACTTTCTAATTTCTAAACCTGCTTCAAAGTTATAACAATCAAAACAGTATGGTACTGGCACAAAAACAGGCATATCGACCAAAAGAGCAGACTAAAGAGCTCAGAAACAAATCCCTACAATTACAGTCAACTGATCTTTGACAAAGTTGCCCAGAACACACAATGAAGAAAAGGCAGTCTCTTCAGTAAATGGTGTTGGGGAAATGGGACATTCACATTCAGAAGAATGAAATAGGATTCTTATCTCACCTCATCTACAAAAATCAGCTCAACATGGATAAAAACTTAAACATAAGACTTGAAACTATAAAACTCCTAGAAAAAAAAATATAGAAAAAGATTCTTGACATTGGTCTTGGCAAATATTTTTGTATATGACCCCAAAAGCACAGGCGACTAAAGCGGAAATAAAAAATTGGATTGTATTAAACTAACAAACTTGTGTGCAGCAAAGGAAACAATCAATAGAGTAAAGAGACAACCTATGTATTGAAAGAAAATATTTGCAAACCATACATCTGATAAGGAATTAATATCCAAACTATATAAGGAATTCAAACTCAATACCAAGAAAATAAGTAATCCAATTTTTAAAATAGGCAAAGAATCTGAATCAATACTTCTCAAAAGAAGACATACAAATGGCCCACAGGTATATGAAGAAAATGTTCAACACCGTCAATCATCAGGATAACGCCAATTAAAACCACAATAAGATGTCACCTCACATATGTTAGAATGGTTTTTATCAAAAAGACAAATGATAAAAAGTGTTGGCAAAGATGCAAAGAAATGGGAACCCTTGTACACTGTTGGTGGGAATGTTATTTAGCACAGTCATTTGGAAAACTATATGGAGATTTCTCAAAAAATTAAAAATAGAACTACAATATAATCTAGCAATTCCACTTGGGGTATATTTCCAAAGGAAATGAAATCAGTACCTCAAAGAGGTATCTGCACTCCCATGTTCAATGCAGCATTATTCACAAGAGCTGAGGTATGGAACCAACCTAAGTGTTCAACAATGGATGGATTGGTAAAGAAAATGTGGTATACACACACAATGAAATACCACTCAGCCTTAAAAAAACAAGGAAATCCTGATGTTTGCAACATGTATGACCTGGAAGACATTATGCTAAGTGAAATAAGCTAAACAGAAAGAAAAGTACTGCATGATGTCACTTACATGTGAAATCTTAAAAAGTCGAACTCAGAAACAGAAAGTAAAATAATGGTTACCATAGGCTGAGATGGTGGGAGAGAAGAGGGAGATCTTGGCCAAAGGGTGCAAAGCTTCAGAAGATAAGAGAAATAAGTTGTGGAGATCTACTGTACAACATGGTGACCATAATTATAATAATGTACTATATATTTGAAAATGGCCAACTGAGTAGATATTAAATGTTTTTGCCACAAAAAAAATAAGTATATGAAGCAATGGACATGTTAATTAGCTTGATTTGATCACTCCACAATGTATGCATGTATCAAAACTTCACATCATATCCCATAAATATACATGATATTATTTTAAGAAAGAAAATTATAAAACATTACTGAGGAACAAGCAGAAAAGGCTACAAATAGACACACATTCCAGTATTAGAACACTTGATAATTTTTAAAATGCTAATTTATGACCACTGCCTCCGTGTTAAGACAGCAAAAATCATAAGGTTTTCCTCCAGGGTCCATTTGCTTCTGCCTGGTTCACGGAAACTGCTGCACTTTCAACCCCTTGGCCAGCCTGCAGAGGTCTGCAGCCATCACTGAGGGAGCCCATCAACCAGCAGGCAGGCACAGATCCATCAGCGTCGCTGGAGCAAGGTCTTTGCACCCAAACAACAATGGAAGGTAGCTCACATTGATATTTTCAAAGCCAGCTTCCATGAAAGATGAGAGGTCGTGTGGAAGGGCAGAAAGCAACGGGGTAGCAGGGCTGGTAGGTCTGCTCCAGGGACAGGATCTGGTGCTCGTATGTTCTGTGACTTGCTGCAGGTGACCTTGCATGAGCCCCATTTCCTCATCTGTAAAATGGCAACTGTATCCATGGCTATCTCACAGGGTTGTTGCGAGAGTCAGATGAGAAACCTGATATAAAAGTGGTTGGCAAAGTCTTATGGGCTCTACAAATGGAAATGCAAGTGGATTCCAGTATACTATACCATGATCATCATGTACAGCTACAGAAATAAAATTGTTCTGATTTTTATCTCTTCAAAATGTAAAAACAAATTGTATAGTGAATTAAATAGTAGCCCCCAAAAGATATGTCCGTAAAGAACCTGCTATTGTGACATTCTTTGGATAAAGGATCTTCATAGATATAATTAGGAGTCTTAAGATGAGGTCATTCTGGCTTATCCAGAAGAACTCTAAATCCAGTGACAAGCAAGACACAAACACAAATAGAGAAGGAGATGTGAAAACGGAGGCAGAGATTGGAGTTACATGCTACAAGTCCAAGAACGCCTGGAGTCACTAGAAGCCAGGAGAGAGACAAGAAACAGATTCTCCCTCCGAAACTCCAGAAGACATCAACCCTGCTGAAACCTTGATTTCAGACCTCTTGTCTCCAGGACTGTGAGAGAACAAAGATCTGTTGTTTTAAGCCACAGGTTGTGGTAATTTGTTATGGTAACCACAGGAAACCAATACAAATGGCTAGCTGGATGGTGGCCAGATCTGAAGCAGATGTTTGGAATGGATATAAGGTATTCACAAAATTCAATTTGAGGTCCCTGGTGGCACACCAAAGAAAGAGTCAACCTGAACTGATATCTAACAAGAGGTCTGTGTGACAGGCAAACAGAAAAAAAGCATGCCCTAAAAAGAAGGATGCCCTGGGCAAAGAGAACAAACAGGGTCCGACTGTGAACCTTACATCAGAAGCCTCAAGGGCAGGTGTTCTGGGAATGCAGAATTTGCGGTCAAACTTGCATTCACTTAGGCCACCCTGACCCTACAGAATGAGCAGCAGTGTGGGGTCATTCTGTTATCAGAGACAGCAGACTCTCCACCAGCACAAGAAGCCAGCTACAGGAGGAGAAACTCTCCCAGGTAGTAGATACAACAAAGAGGAGAGGATCAATAGAAAAGGGATCAGTAGACAAAATCTCTTTTCAAGTCAGAAAAAAGATTTTAAATTATTTACAGCTCTTGCCTACCCCTCAAAAACCAAATATGTGTGTGTGTCAGTGTGTGCAACGATTCCTAGGAACAGATTGATATGTGTTAGAGGAAAGAGGAAGAAGAGAATTTGTTATGGTAACCAGAGGAAACCAGCACAAATGGCTAGCTGGTCACCATCCAAATGGTGGCCACAAGCATTTGAATTCCCACAACCTGCAGCTTAAAACAACAGACATTTATTCTCTCACAGTCCTGGAGACCAGAGGCCTGAAATCAAGGTGTCAGCAGGGTTGATGTCTTCTGGAGTTTTTGAGGGATAATCTGTTCCCTGCCTCTCTTTCTCTTGATTGAGAAACCTCTAGGATTGTCTTTCTCAGATGACAGAGACATGTGATTAAAAAACACTGTGTGCACAGGCATAATTAAGGCACATTTTTAATATAGTGAAATGTCAGGGTTGGATTTTACATAGTTTACCATAAGAACCTCTTCTCTGGGCTGGAGGAGAATGTTCCTCCAAGCTGGTAGACATTGCTGCATACAATTCAGCCTAGTCCCTCCTGATGGCAGTGTTTTGTCCCCATCAAGGACAATAGGGGCATTGCCAGAAGCCAGAATAGAGGCCAGTCAAGAACCTGCAATCCAGAGGAAAACACCCATCAGTAAGGTGCTTAGGGCGACTATTATAGCTTCCAAATGGCATAAATTTTGTCTATGTGACCGAAATCCTGCCAGTTCTGTCAGCTCAGGACAAAGGTCTGGAGGGCATATCAGCATATCCTAAGGCAGTTCTGTTAGAGGGAGATGTCAAATGGCAGAATGAGGGGAGAAGACTAGACTAGTGACTATTGAGCTCCTCTCATATGCTCAGTCCTACCTGCAGGTTTCCAGCTTAGGCTCAGCTAGCCCATGTGCTGACATCAATCTCTGTGTTTCTCTAAATTGTTACGTCTTTGGCCTCCCCAAGAATCACACAATGGAAATTAAATACCCACGGGGAAATGAGTTCCCGCCATCATGGAATAAACACCCCAAAAGGCACTGGTTTGATTTCTGGAAAATGTTCAGTTCAAGCCTGAATGTGGGAAGAAGCAGGAATGGGGGATGGAAGGATCAGACTCTTCCTCCAGCGAAGCTACTGTGGGTGGCTGGCCGGCAGTTAGCTCCAATTCAGGGCAGCGGGGCGATAAGGAAGGGACGGCCAATGCAAACCAATAAATCTCTTCTTCCAAGCGACCTTTTATCTGAAAATGTCAAAAAAAAAAATCTAGACAGGAAATTTGTAATCCTAAAGCAGTAGCCCGATACACTTATTAGCTGTAACTGAGTTTCCCAAAGATGCAAGATGAGTTAATTGAGTGCTCAAGCTTAAAATGGAGACCTTAACTGTAGGCCTCTTCTACCCATTTAAAACTTAGAAAATCACAGTGTTCCTGATGAGAATCAAGATAGGCAGACCACTTAAAGAAATATGCCCAGGAACCACTGGACACAAACACACCCAAACAGCTGATCCCTCTTCTGTACCATTTTATAAGTAAGTAAATATGACTTTTCCATGAGAAGGCACTAAATATGTAAGGTCTTGTTGTATTTAATGCCCAAACAGGGCCCAGGATGCTAAGGCCTGACTCGTAATTTGTCTACGTGTTCAGTCATCACCTCTAAAGTGGTTCTTTCAACTTGAATGAGAAACCGCAAATAATACACTCTGCAATGGTATATATATACACACACCTATATATAGGTTTTATAAATAATATATAATATATATTTAATACATATATTTGATATATAAAGATATGTAAATATAAATTATATTATATATTATATATTATATATATTTAATATATAGTAAATATATATTAAATATATTACTTATTTTTATGTATTATATATTTATTTATTATATAATATATGAATATAATAAATAAATATAAATATAAATATATATTACATAATATATTATATATTATGTATATTTATTAAATATTAAATATACATTTATATATTATATATACCTATGTGTATATATATACCTATATATAACATATTTAAGGTTAACTTAAACATAAATACATACATTCACAAATTACAAATACAAGTCAACAACATTGTGCTTCTAGAATCTTCTCACTAGAGAACTTTGCCCGGTGTGATTAGACCAAGTAGGTTATCAACCAGTGCCCCATGGGAGACATGTGGCAATGTTTCAAGACATTCTTTATTGTCACAACTTGGAGATGGGGTGCTACTGGCATCTAGTGGGTAGACGCCAAGGATGCTACTCAACACCCTAAAATGCACAGGGTAGCCCATCCCAGCAAAGAATTATTCCATCCAAAATGTCAGTACTGCCCAAATTGAGCATCGTGACATTGATCCTTTTTCCTTCATCATCTGGCTCCACATTTCACCAGTCTGGTCTCTCTCTGCCTTACAGCTCTGCCACCAGTGAAAACAAGCAAGCAATTCTGCAATGACAGCAGCTTCCCTGACTCTCCACTTGTCAATTCTTAGTTGCAAAGCACTGAATTCACTCCACCTAATTTAAACAGAAAATAAATCCGTGAAAGGATGTCAAGTAGCTCATAGAATTTCCAGGGAGGCAGAGAATTTACATTGAGGTGAAGCAGCTGGAGCGATGGCCAAACACAATCCAGTCGATGCCACGCAGGCACTGATGGTGCCCTTGCCACCTCCACTACTAAAAGATTAAGTCCACCCAGCCCCTGCTCCCCTCATTGCCTACTTCTGAATTGGAGTCTCACACAGTTGGGTCTGATGGGTAGATATGACTGGGCGATATGTCTGTGGCCCAGATGCAAGAGGACGGATCAGTGAGCTATAGCTTCTGTCTTGAAGAGGCAAGACGGATAGTGTAGAAAATTCTCCAAACACAGGAAAGATGTTCCAAAGATACTAGTGTCCACAACCCCCACCTCCAGGGCCAGTGCTCTGCCATCAAGCCCTGCTTTTACTCAGTTTCATGGCCTAGTTCTAAGTTCTTGGTTCTGTATTATGCATCTGGGCCTCCAATGAACTAAAAACTCTATGTCCTGTTTTCTCTTCTTACTCTACTGTGCCCCCTGCTTCTTCTTCTCCAAGGGAAAGAACGGGTGCTCGGGTAAGGACAGCGTTGTTGGCAATTGGGCAGGCAGGTGCAGCTACTGCACCAAGTTCAATGTATGGATTTGTCCCTTTTGAGTTCTCTTCCTCTTGAGGCCCTTCCCGCCACTTGTCTGCAGAAGTAAGGTGGCCCGGGGCCTCCTTCTTCAGAGTACCTTCAGTCATCTCTTGCTCTCTCCTTCTTTCTCTCTTTTTTTAGAAGTCAGAATTATGAATGTTTCTGGGCTACCTGAGCAGCCCATCATTTTTTCCCTTTTGGATATTCTCATCTCTCGCAAGTTGAAGTCAGACTACTGCTCTGGCCTGAGAAGGTCTGTGGCAGAAGCAGAAGCAGAAGCAGAAGCCAGTTCTCCTTCTGGCACTGGGAGCACTCCTGTCTCTGTGCTACTTTCTGCGACACGCTGGCATGTGTGTGCATATGCATGTGTGTTTTGTGCACCTTCATGTCCATGGACTTTCCTTAGATCAGAGCGGTAAAATCCAAGACTCCAGCTTGCGACTAGAGGAAATAGGGACTGCCTGCCTTTTAGTCTGCTTTGATTAAGGGCCACTGGATGTAGCAGTCCCAAATTCAAGTCCTGATCTTCCCTCTTAATAACCATGCAAACTTGGGTGATTTACCTAAACTTGCTGAGTTACAGAGTTCTCAGCTGTAAATGAGATCACAAAGCCTTCCTCAGACCCATCAGGACTGAATGAGAAGTCACACGCGAAGTGCCTAGCACATCAGGCGCCGTGTCTCAGCATTCTGCTGGTCTCCTGGGAGGTCAGAAGACATGAATATTATTTTATCTCATTTGGAAGCGTTCATGCCACCTGAGGGCAACATACGTTTTTCCATCTCAAAATCATTACAGAATAGGGCTACGAAGAAAGTGGTGAGGGGGGAGTTTTCAAAACCCTGAGCAAAGAAGGCTGCTAGAGCAGTGCCCAGTAAGATGTTGAGGTCTCGTGTCAAGTGGAGTGGTATGCAAGAGTCCCTGCAAGTGTCCCTCATGAGCCCCAGGACAGGGGCCAGAGGTCATGGTTTGAGTGAACCTCCCTAGAAGTAACATCCTGGTCCAGAAAGAAATCTCCTGATCCCCAAAACTTTTCCCACCCATTCATTGGAAATTCCTGCTACAGGGAACACACATTTTCCTGTACAGTGAGAGAGCTTAAAATGCAAGTACTGTATATCCTTATTGTGAGATTGACTACTCACTGAAATTTATTTGTAAGTCCTAAAACTTGGACGCTTTCAAAGCCATTCACAGACATGCGTAGAGTGGCAACAAAATTTGAGTTGCAGACACTTGTGTGCCCGGCTGAGGTGGAACAAAACAAACCTCTGCCTTCCTGTTTCAGCTCTTATGCTATAAACAAGCATCCTTTTCATGATCTATTTAGTGTCACTTTTTCACGTTTGTGCTTTCTGTTGGTGGCCTTGCTGTTTGAGATGGCCCTCCTGCATGGTGCTGAAGTACTGTCTAGTGTTCCTAAATGAAGGAAGGCAAAAATACTTGTGTTGGATGAGGTTCATTAGGGCATGAGTTACAGTGCTGTTAGCCATTAATTCAATATTAATGAGTCAACAATGCAGTACATCCAGAAAAGGAAGAGGAAACACATCAAACTGTGTGTGAGTCCTCTCTGGAAAGTGCTAAAGTAACATCTACAGTGCATGCTGAAGCTACGGAAAACACAGAAAAGCTCAACATCTGTGGATTCACAAGATGACAACCAACTACAAAAAAGTGTAGTAGACAGACAGCATTGTTGTGAGGCTGGAAGCCAAAGAAATTTATGATCACATTATCATAATTAAAATATTATTTTATTATTTAAAACACTGTATTTAATTACCTGTTTGTAAGAAATACATATTTTTAAAAGTGTCTTCAGACTCAAATATACATAAAACAAGGTTATGTACTGATCAGCTGGTAAAAATGGTGTGACCAGAAATTCAAGAGAACCTCATGCTGTATTTCCCCTGGAAGCAAATATTCCCTAATTCAGTGTTTGTGGCAACTTTGTAGGATGTAACTACTCTAAATAATAAGAATCAACAGTAGCACCTCAGGAAGAGACTCTCAGAATCAATGTCACACTGAAGTGTGAATTCCTGATGGTGTCTGCTTTCCTGAGAGCACATTTGAAAGTCTCACTGAATGCCTGGTAGAAGATTCAGTGTAAAGAAATAGAGGAAGTCCCGAGGGAAGGACAAGTGGGAGTAAAAGACCAACTTCTGCTTCCCCACAAGATTGTAGCTGCAGCAAAATGGAAATGATCTGCTCAAGACCAAAGAGCTTAGTGACCATGGAACTTGGGCTTACAGTTCAGGTCTGTCCTCTCTTCCCCTGCCCCCAGAGTTTTAGAAAATTTTCGTCATGCCAATGTTCAATGCATGCCAGCAGGCACCCCAGCTGTGCCAGGACTGCCCATCCCCAGCTAGCCACCAGCTGTGAGTCTTGGAACAGAGGAATACCACACAACACGATTCAGCCTAAGGGTAGTTCAGAAAATAGCCAGGCTGGAGAATGAGCAAATTATTACCATTGAACCTGCTATTCCAAGGCTTAGGATCATTCCTGATCCACTCAAGAAAGAATGACATTTGGCCAGGTGCAGTGGCTCACGCCTGTAATCCCAGCACTTTGGGAGGCCGGGGTGGGTGGATCATGAGGCCAAGAGATCAAGACCATCCTGGCCAATATGGTGAAACCCCGTCTCTACTAAAAATACAAAAATTAGTTGGGCATGGTGGCACATGCCTGTAGTCCCAGCTACTCAGGAGGCTGAGGCAGGAGAATCATTTGAACCCGGGAGGCAGAGGTTGCAGTGAGCTGAGTTGCGCCACTGCACTCCAGCCTGGCAACAGAGCAAGACTCTGTCTCAAAAAAAAAAAAAAAATGACATTTCTCAGTCCAAAAGACCACGCACAAAATACATGCCTGGTAACAGTAACAACAACAAAAATGATAACAGCAATATTTATTGAGTGCTTACCCCATGCCACCCATTGAATTCAGTGTTTAATATGTTAGATAACTTGTAGAGCTTAGGGTACATCAGAGTTAAGCCAATTAGTGCAGCATTTTAAGGATGCTGGTTTGTACAGACAGGGAGGTTCCTCATAGGCAGTGTTATTTCTGTAAATCTCACATTGAAATGTGTGTCCTGGCAATAGAGATCACTGAGAACTTAACAATGAGTGTATTACATTATATTAATTATGGAATAAATACTTATTCAACACACATCATGAGAAAGAAGGTAGGCTGGGTCCTAAAGACACCAAGCAGAACAGAGTCTCTGTCTGCAAGAAATTTACAGCTGGCCATGGAGAGAAGTCGTAAACTAACTGAGAGGTAAGCAATGCCCCTGTAAGAAAGGAACCATGGACACACTGCCTTAGTGGTTTGGAGCATTTCTTCTGCACAAGAGACACTGGGAGACTCTCAGAGGAGGGGACATTTAAACCTGACATAAAGAAAGGACTTGGGGACCAGGGGTTAAGGGGTGGAGTTCCAAAGGCAGGCAGAGTGAAAAGCAAGGGACAGTCCATCACTAGGCAGGAAACCACACAGCAAGCGTGGAGAAGAGAGTGTCCAGCGTTTGTAATATTCCAAGCCCTGGGTTACAATGAGGAAGCAAAGATGATGAAGACAAGGCTCCTGGCCTTAAGAGGCTCAAGCTTTAGAGCAGTGCTTCTCAATGTGCCCATCCACAACAAGGAGCACACACCAAAATGAAAAGCAACCTGCTGATCCTTTTCTTAGAATAGTCTGGCTAAGAAACAAGTGAACTGGCCTAGCAACAGAACTGATTTACATTTCAGCCCATGCTCACCCCATCACAGACCAGCAGCTGGTGTGCAAGCCATGCTTGGAGCCATACTTCTGCAGAGCAACGGCCTCCAGAATGAGTGCATGCAAGAAGACTTATTCAGGCACAGAAAGAAAATATTAAAATTTCTTCCTACACAGGGCCTGAAATCTTTGAAGCCAGATGTTCTTTGGCTTACCAACTTTTTTCCCTGATGCTAGAAAGGCAAAATAGTGCATATGCCATGTACTTATTACATACCATACTGGCTGGGCACAGTGGCTCACACCTGTAATCCCAGCACTTTGGGAGGCCAAGGCAGGTGGATCACGAGGTCAAGAGATCGAGACCATCCTGGCCAACATGGTGAAACCCCGTCTCTACTAAAAACACAAAAATTAGCTGAGCATGGTGGTGCACACCTGTAGTCTCAGCTTTTTGGGAGGCTGAGGCAGGAGAATCACTTGAACCTGGGAGGCAGAGGTTGCAGTGAGCCAAGATCGCGCCATTGCACTCTAACCTGGATGATAGAGCGAGACTCTGTCAAAAAAAAAAAAAAGGAAGGAAGGAAGGAAGGAAGGAAGGAAGGAAGGAAGGAAGGAAGGAAGGAAGGAAGGAAGGAAGGAAGGAAGGAAGGAAGGAAGGAAGGGAAAGGAAAGAAAGGAAAGAAAGGAAAGAAAGGAAAGAAGGAAGGAAGGAAGGGAAGAAAGGAAGAGAAAGAAAGAGAGAAAGAAAAAGAAAAAAGAAAGAAAGAAAGAAAGAAAGAAAGAGAAAGAAAGAAAGAAAGAAAGAAAGAAAGAAAGAAAGAAAGAAAGAAAGAAAGAAAGAAAGAGAAAGAAAGAAAGAGAAAGAAAGAGAGAGAAAGTTACTGCCTAAAAAGGGTGGAATGTTGCTTTATTTCTGGTAAAGCTGATACTGGAGGCTGAGCAAGGTGGCTCACACCTATAATCCCAGCCCTTTAGGAGGCTGAGGTGGGTGGATCTCTTGAGGTCAGGAGTTTGAGACCAGCCTGACCAACTTGGTGAAATCCCATCTCAACTAAAAATACAAAAATTAGCTGGGCGTGGTGGCACACGCCCATACATAATCCCAGCTACTTGGGAGGCTAAGGCAGGAGGATCACTTGAACCTGAGAGGTGGAGATTGCAGTGAACTGAAATTGTGCCATTGCACTTGAGACTGGCAGACAGAGTGAGACTCCATCTCAAAACAACAACAACACACAGACAAAAAAAAGAAAAAAGCCGATACTGGAGGACACAGCCTCCCCCATGGGTAGGTGGGTTATGAATACTGAGTCTTGCAATTAAACACATGCATTCAGGAGCAGGACTGGCCTGGACAGTGGTTCCCCTGCAGAGTCAGCGCTTTCTAGTTGGAGGAATTGAAAGAAATGTGTCCTTCCTGTTCACTCTCCAGAGAAAGGGGAGGGGGGTCTTGGCTGGGCTGTGTCTCACCAGTCACATTGTCATTCCTCCTTTCCAGGGTACAGGGAGAGAAAGGCAGAGTCTGGAAGGAAACACAGAGTCAGGAGAAACACTCTATCCCTGCCCAAAGCCTCCAGCCAGGCCAAAACTGGTGGGATCTCAGATGCCACCTGCCTGCCCTCAGCCTCCAGGCCACACTCCCCTGCGACACACTCCCTGCCATTTGTTTTTCAATTGATCCATTGGTCCTGGAGGTCTGAGGCCAAGTCCTGTCCTCCCATCCTCCCTCCACCTGCAGATCTAACAGGAACCATAACAAGGCACAGGTGGGCCCTGTGACCCACTCTCCAGGCCTCTTGCCCTCTCGCATCTCTGCCCTGCTATAGCCAAGCTGTCAGCAGCGCTGCGGTTCTTGGAGGTCTGCCTCTTCCTGGCTTCTGCACATCTGTGGGAAGCTCACGGTGGGTGTTGGGGGAGGAGTGGGAATTGTGTAAACGTGGCCATCCTGCAGGCCTGCACACGCCTGCTCTCAAACTGCCAAGGAGAGCCCCTTAGCACAGCACTTGCCTCCAGGAAGCCAGGAGCCAGGGCCTTGGCAAAGCTAACCAACAGGCCCAGGGCACACAGCAAGGGGCAGCAGGGCTGGGCAGGAATGCGAGTCTACCAGGCTCTGTCAGGGGCCCAGCTCCTCACTCACTCATCATGCTCGGATGCAAATGTGCCAGGAGCACTGGCAATAACCTGCAGTAAAACCTCACTTAAGGCAAACCTCCCACTGCTGGGACTCTGTTTGCTTATTTGTAAAATGGGACTAACACTTTCCTACCAGCGGAAATTATGAGGATTTGGGAAGATGATCATAAGACCATGCAGATGAACATATTCTGGAAATTAAAATGCCATGTCAATAAGGGATTATTGTTACTGCTCCCATCATGATGGTCCTGAAACCCACAAAATGAGAATGAGGAAAGTGATTTCTAACCATGCCACTGCCTCCCACTGCAGCCTAGAAAGGCCCAGTGACACCGGGGCCTTTCCTAAGGGGTTCACCCTAAGGGGTTCAGGCATTGGCCAGCGACACCCCAGGTACACAGTAGAGCCTCAAGGGAAAGGGAGTTCTGGCCCCCACCCACCTGCAAAAACAGAACTTGTCCTGCTTTCCATGTCCTTCATTCCAGAAATAGCCAGGCACCCTCCGTGGGTTGTGGGGAGCACTGTGGGCTGCTGGGTTTTGATTTTCCCCAGAACTGATCGGAGAAGAGCAGTTCCAGAGCCAGCTGAGCAGGAATGGGGGTCGTGTTGAATTCCCCCCAGTTAGCTAAACATTCTCCCTTGGTTAAACTGGCTGAGTCTGGAAAAAGTAAATATTTTTAGAAAGTCAAGCCCAGTGATTTTGTTTTCTAAATCTATGCTAGCATGGTGTCTGGAAAGAAGAAATATGGGTTCCGATGGGGTTTAGGGAACAGAAATTGGTATTTGAACACCAACTGTGTATCAGACACAAAGTTGGGCATGTTCACATTCCTCTCCTTCCTTCTCACAGCAGCCTTGGAAGGAAAGATGTCACGATCATTTTATTATAAATAGAAGCTTGAAGAGTCTGGGCGGCCTGCTATAGACACACAGGTGGCAAGCCACAGTACTGGGTCCAGATTCAGCCTGGCTGTTTACCATGCCCATGCCATTTCCAGGACACCCTGCTCTGCTGATCAATTTAAGATATCCCTTTCTCGCCGGATAGCCAAAGAACAGACAGACTGTAGAATGCCAGTGCCTCTTATTTTCTCTCTTTGTCTGTTCAAAAATATCATAATTTTTCTCCTTGCAGATTAGAAAAGTAGCCCCTTTGAATTGGCCAGGCATGGTGGTACACGCCTGTAGTCCCAGCTACTCGGGAGGCTGAGGCAGGGGAATTGCTTGAACCAGGGAGGTGGAGGTTGCAGTGAGCCGAGATCACACCGCTGCACTCCAGCCTGGGCGACAGAGCGAGACCCCGCCTCGAAAATAAATAAATAAATAGAAGCCCCTTTGGACAATGAAATGGTGGTGTTGACTTTTCCATCTCACCTAATAAAGTCATACCTGAGACTGGGCAATTCATAAAGGGAAGAGGTTTCATGGACTCACAGTTCCACGTGACTGGGGAGGCCTCACAATCATGGCTGAAGGTGAGCAAGGAGCAAAGTCACGTCTTACATGGCAGCAGGCAAAAGAGCTTGTGCAGGGGAGCTCCCATTTATAAAACCATCAGATCTCTTGAGACATATTAACTACCACGAGAACACTATGGGGGAAACCGCCCCTATGATTCAATTATCTCCACCTGACCCTGCCCTTGACACATGGGGATTATTACAATTCAAGGTGAGATTTGGGTGGGGACACAGCCCAACAGTTTCAGAGGAATACCTTTAGAAGCTGGCATAGAGGTCCCTAGGTTGCCCTGATTTCATTTTCTCCTCACTTACTAGATTCAGGCTAGCATGTGATGCTGCTGAAAGGTGGAAGACAGAGATATCAGGGTGAATCAGCCAATTCCCAGAGGTGGTGCACCTGTGCCCAGGCCCAGCCATGGTGATCACCAGACGCTCCCTGGAGGAAGCCAGGCCTCTTCACAACAGCAACAGGCCCAATGGTCTCTGTTCCTACAGCCCAGGGAGTGACAGGGGGTCCCTCTTGCTTAGGGTCACGTGTCCCTTTCCTTGACCCCCTTTCCTTGCTGGGACTTACAACCCAATATGAGAGGTGCTGGGTCCAGTTTAGACTTGAAATGAAAGGGTAGATTTGAAAAGGTCTAGAAGAAAGTGTTAAACATTGTTAAAGAGACTGAAGATGAGAAAGACAGAGAGAGAGAGAGATAGAGAGAGAAAAGGAGAGTATAGTCACTTTGACCAGAGAAGGAGGACACATTTGAAATGCAATCAACTCCTTATTTTTGTATGCATTGAAAATCTAAGGACTTTACAATAGAATCTTCTTTATGTCATTGGGCGTTTACCACATGGTAGACACTGGTTGCCCACCCTACCCACATTATCTGGAGTAAGGTACTCCTTCCAAATCCATACTGCATATGCATTGATGCCTTTAGAGAGAAAACAGAGGAATGACAACAGAGAAGAAGAGGAGGAAAGGGAGGGGTAAGGAGTCCCTGCTGCTGTAAAGGAGTTGAGCACTGACACACTCTAATCTGTTGAGATCATATTTTCCACTCTAAATTATTAATTTGCTGTGCTGGTTTCTACCCAGTGCTTAGTGCTATGCCTGGCATGTGGTAGGCTCTCAGTAAATATTTGTTGAAGTATATGAATACACAATTTTTTTTTTTTTTTTTACTTAAAGTTCTGGGATATATGTGCAGAACGTGCAGGTTTGTTACATAAGTATACATGTGCCATGGTGGTTTGCTGCACCTATCAACCCGTCATCTAGGTTTTCAGCCCAACATGCATTAGTATTTGTCCTAATGCTCTCCCTCCCCTTGCCCCCTACCCCTCGACAGGCCCTGGTGTGTGATGTTCCCCTCTGTGTGTCCATGTGTCCTCATTGTTCAACTCCCACTTATGAATGAGAACATGTGTACACAAATCTTTTTTAGTGTGTCCAGAGATTGAAGTTTCTAGATTTATAAACCTTGAACCCACCTTAGTGGGAGGAGGCTTACCTAAGTGGCCAGCAGCAGCCCAAGATGACACCTATGCCTCTTTGTTAACCATCAACACCACCAGTTTCAACAACACAACTTTCCCCTAACCAAGAAGCCATTTCTGCACCTGCACAAGAAATATGGGCCCACCCCTCAGAGAGAAGCTGGAAATCTGGACAAAAGACCCTGTGACCTACAATTGTCCACTTAACCCCACAGGGAAAAGTCTAAGAGAAAAGTATTTCACAAAAGCCAAAGCATATGGCCAAGCTGTTAGTTCACTGAACTCATGCCTGGTGCCTTGTTGCAAGTATGAGTTCAAGGTCTGGAGAGCATTCATGGAATGTGACTGATGGATGCATTTCTTCTTACACCTAATTCCCTCTAAGTGCTGTGAAATAGTTCCCAAGCCTTCATTCACTGGTCTAATTTCAAAGCAGATTCCCTTAGAAGTTTCAAGTGGGCAGAATGAAGAAGAGTCAAGCATGAGAAAATCCAAAGCATGGTCAGGAACCAACTACTCAGAAACTACAAATATTAGAAATAATGGCCGGGTGCAGTGGTTCATGCCTGTAATCCCAGCACTTTGGGAGGCCGAGGCGGGTGGATCACCTGAGGTCAGGAGTTCAAGACCAGCCTGCCCAACATGGTGAAAACCCATATCTACTAAAACTACAAAAAATTAGCCGGGCGTGATGGCAGGTGCCTGTAATCCCAGCTGCTTGGGAGGCTGAGGCAGGAGAATTGCTTGAACTCAGGAGGCAGAGGTTGCAGTGAACTGAGATCATGCTGTTGCACTCCAGCCTGGGTGACAAGAGTGAAACTCGATCTCAAAAAAAAAAAAGAAAGAAAAGAAAAGAAATAATAATTTTTGGCTAGGTGCAATGGTTCATGCTTATAATCCCAACAGTTTTGGAAGCCAAGGTGGGAGGACTGCTTGAGCCCAAGAGTTTGAGACCAGCCTGGGCAACATAGGGAGACCCCATCTCTACAAAACTAAAAAAAAATTAGTCAGGCATGGTGACACATGCCTGGGGTCCCAGCTACTTGGGAGGCCAAGATGTGTGGATGCTTGGGCCCAAGAAGTTGAGGCTGCAGTGAACCACGATTGTGCCACTGCACTGCAGCTTGGGCAAGAGAGTGAAACCTTGACTCAAAATATATATGTGTATATATATATATTTTAACTACTATTTGCCTACATATTTAGACCTCACCTTCTTCCAATAAATAGATTTAAGACACATACACATACATGCATAATCTTTCCATGGAAGGAATAGTGAGAAGGAAAGATGTTTGATTTAGGAGCAAGACAGCCTGGATTCACATTCTGTTCTCCCCCTAAATCAGTGTATGACCTTGGGCTAATGCCTGTGGCCTCAGTTTCCTCATTTGTAAAATAAAGATAAAAGTAGCACCTACCTCATAGGAATGTTGTGTGGAATGAACTCAACTTGAGGCTCAAAAAGAAATATTAATCACCTCTACTGACCATTTATTAAATACCGAGACTGTACTAGATACTCTTTCATACTGAGATTCAATACAACTCACAACAGCCTTATAAAGTAGGTATTACTAGTCACATTTCACACACAAAATACTAGAAGCTCAGAGAGGTTGGTAATTTGACCAAAACAACATAGACAAAGGGAAAGGCTGGTATTTGAATCCTGGTCTTCCCAAATAAAAAAAATAAAAAATAAAAAATAAACCAAGGCTGTAGACAACACTGCTTCCCAGATCCTGAGTCATCCCATGATGGTTCCTTATTCTCATAATGAAGGGGATCAACCTGCCCGAAATGCCACCCCTCTGAATTCTCACAATTAAGTAATTTCTACACATATGGAAGATAACATTCAAATTTAATGCCTAGGTCTGACCTGTCTACACCTATGATATTAAGAAAGACCACATTGGCAGAAACAGACTTTATACAATGCAAGAAGACCACAACCGTCACTGAAAACACCATCCTTTCCCACTGCTTAGGGATTGCTTGTGTAGGTTGGCCTGTGTTCCAAAGGCTTTTGTCTGTAACACCCTCAGTTAATTCACAAGATAGCACAGTACAAGATCGTGTAATAGTATTCACATGGACTCAATCAATGATAGGCTTTACTATTCACTTATTTTATCTTCAAAACTACATTATGAGATACTATCTCCATTTTACAGAAGGGGAACCCAAAACTTAGAGAACAAAGCTACTAAATAGCTGAATTCATTATGTATTGCTGCATTACAAATAACTCCAAACTTTCATAGCTTAAATCAATAATAAACATTTATTGCATCGCACAGTCTCTGTGGATCAGGAGTTTGAAAATGCCTTGGATGGGTGGTTCTAGCTTAGGACTTCTCACGAGGTTGCAGTCAGGACGTCGACTGGGACCACAGTCATTGGAAGGCTTGACTGGGGATGAAGGATCCGCTTCCAAAGTGGCTCACTCACATGGCTGGCGTACTGACACTGGCTGTTGGTGGGAGGCCTCAGTCATACTCCATATGGGCCACTCCACAGGCTGCTTGAGTATCCTCATATCATGGCAGCTGGCTTCCCTCAGAGTGAGCAATCCAAAATTCAGAGAACTCAATAGAAGTTTATCCTTTTTAGAACTCAGCCTTGGAAGCCACATAGTGTCACCTCAATCACATTGTGTTGCTTAGGAGCAAATCATTAAGTCCAGCCCACTCTCAATGGAAGAAGTAGACTCCATTTTTTGGGGGGAAGTACATCAGAGAATTTACGACATATTTTTAAATCACCACAGAGGCAGAACTGGAATTTTCATTTCTCCCTTTCTAACGTAGAACTCCAGCTCTTTTCTTGATACCCAAGGCAGGAAAAATGTGGCATCGCCATTTCCACAGTTCACCTCCACCTCCATAGCAGATATCATGAGCAACCCCAGAACTCATTCGGCCGCAGCTCGACCTGGCCTCAGAATCTCTCTCACGCTGTCCCCATGGAAGTCACCAACCATCAGATGGAGCTGGCATACAAGTAGAAATGTAGTGCATCCTGCCCATACCACAGCTATAGAGAAAAGCTCACAGGTACGTTAGGTTTCAGTATCTTAGAGCCCCTAATCTTATGGATCACCTCTGAGACACTCTATAAAACAAGATTTGTAATAATAAACCCCTCTCCCAAAAATTCTCTAAAGAGGAAAATGCTTTAGCAAACCTCGTGTTCTAACTTTTAGAAGGTGTTCTCAATTCCAGAACTCCACCGTAATTATACACTCTCACCCCACCCCAGAAATGTCATTTATGCCTGTAATGACAGGAATAGAGGCCTGCGGGTGGCATCTGCTGTTTTCTTAACTTGATACAGTGTTTGTCACCCACAGGTGCACACTGGAATCACCAGTGCCGAGGCCTGGTCCCCATCCCAGAGACTCTGATGTAACTGACATGAGGCCTGGGTACTTCTCAAGGCTCCCCGGGTGATTCTAATGTTCAGCCAGTCTGAGAACAACTAACTTAGCACCTCGTTTTCATTGCCAAATAGGTGATTCTCTGTGCATTCATTAAACTCTGCCACCTTGCAGTTGGTTAAATGAGCATATTAATAGAACTTAGAGAGTGATGAATCCCCAGGCTATATCCAACACTTACTGCTCTTTTTCAAAATGTCAATCTCAATTCGACTTTGGATTGTCCTTCCTCAGTAGTTTTTCCCGTCTCCATTAAATGAACCAACCCATCTGATTCAATAAAAACCCAAATGTTTTGTGCATTTATGAGACTTTGACACACTCTTTTCAGAATCACCTTCAGAACTACCTCTGTTTCACGCAATGTTCATATCCCTCTATAATTCATCCCAGGTCCACAAAAACATAAGATCACCCTGAAGCAAATATAAAATTCTGCTGATCTGGGAGTTTATAATAGTTTTTCAGTAAACAGTCTTCTCATAACTACATAGTAAACACTTACTTTCCTAGGTTAATAGCTAGAAATTTTTAAATTAGCTCGATAATCTAAATATCAAAATGCCACTCCTCATTCAAATATCACATCTATCCTAAAAGGGAGATTTTTTAATGAGAAAAAAAAGGTTTTACTATTGTTTTGCTATTGCTATTGTTGCTGTTCATATCTTTTAACTTCTCTTGAAATCATACATAAAAACATCTTAAGATTTTTTTAACTTGTATTATTAAGTCAGGGGTACATATGCAGGTTTGTTATATAAATAAACATGTGTCATGGGAGTTTGTTGTACAGACTATCTCCTCATCCAGGTATTAAGCCTAGTACCCATTAGTTATTTTTCTGATCCTCTCCCTCCTCCCACCCTCCACCCTCTGAAAGACCCCACTGTGTGTTGTTTCCCTCTATGGGTCCATGTGCTCGCATCCTTAAGCTCCCACTTATAAGTGAGAGCCTGTGGTATTTGGTTTTCTGTTCCTGGGTTAGTTCACTAAAGATAATGGCCTGCAGCTCCATCCATGTCTGTGCAAAGGACATAAACCCATTCTTTTTATGGCAGCATAGTATTCCATGGTCTATATGTGCCACATTTTCTTTATCCAGTCTGTCATTGATGGACATTTAGGTTGATTCCATGTCGTTGCTATTGTGAATAATGCTGCAATGAACATACATGTGCAGGTGTCTTTATAACAGAATGATTTACATCCCTTTGGGTATATACCCAGTAATGAGATTGCTGAGTTGAATGGAATTTCTGTCTTTAGGTCTTTGAGGAATCACCACACTGTCTTCCACAATGGCTGAACACATTTACACTCCCACCAACAGTGTATAAGCGTTCCTTTTTTTAAAAGGGTGGTATTTCTAACAGAAACATTTTCATCTGTACACCTTAGCCAAGGCAAGGACAGACCATCACCATACGATATTGAAGACTTCTAGGGGTAGAGGATGGCAGCAGTTCCCTTAACACAGTTCCCACATTTTATCACACCTAGAGATTACCTGGGAAGCTAATAAACATTCCTTCACCAGGTTGCACCCATATAGTTTACTCAGAATCACCAGCAGCACAAGACAGGCATTTGTGAACTTCACTGAATTTGTAAAAGTTTCCCAGGTGATGCCTACATACCACAAAGTTTAGAAACTACTGTCTTAACTCTTTATTGCTAAATCTTTACAGATCTGTAAGAAACAATGTTCTACATCCCTAAGCTGTTTTAAGAAAAAAATATCCACTCAGATTTGAGATATTTGCAAATAAAAGTTTATTTACTGGAATAGACTGTGTTACACTGTAAGGCACTTGAGAAATCTAAATGTCTCCTTATTTGCTAAGTTTTAAAATTAAAACAGAACACATCAGAACATATTCTTCAATAAATTTTTCAGTAAATTATTACCCTTTGGACTTGGAGCCTAAACAAAAGTATACTTTATGGTTTATAAATGGGCTCCTCTTTCTTCCTTTACTGTAGTTAGCTGACTTCTCTAGTTATGACATAAATGTTTCACAACTAAAGATCAAAAAAATGATACCAAATATCAGATATTTAATCATGAAAAATAAATTGCTTAGATTTCAATTGTAAAAGATAAGCATTTATTAGCTTAACTCACAAAATAACCATCTGCATCACTTTTTAATTTTTTTAATCTTAGGCTACTGCCTTGTGATTTAATGCATGTAACTTCTTTATATAATTTATTCTTGTATAGTATCTTTACTTTTAATGTACGTGTGTCTCATCTCACAAAGACCTGTAAGAGAAAGGATCATGTATATCAACGAATATTTATTGAGCATCTGCTATGTGCCTGGATCTATATTAGCCCAGAAAGTTTTCCCACAGCTGTATTATTCAATTTGCAGTTTACAAGTTGTTATTCAGTGGTAAAATCAACTTAATGGCCTAACTACCTTTTTTGTTAATGACATAGTATAAAATGGAAGCAAATAGGAAGGAATAGCAAGTAGCAGCATGCTTCTCGTATAATGAGAATAAGTTTTGACTGGGTGCTGTGGCTCATGCCTATAATCCCAACACTTTGGGAGACTAAGGCAGAAAGAATGCTTGAGCCCAGGAGTTCAAGACCAGCCTAGGCAATACAGTGGGACCCTGCCTCCACAAAAAATTAAGAAATTAGCTGGATATGGTGGCACGTGACTGTGGTCCCAGCTACTCAGGAGGGAGGTTGAGGCAAGAAGAATGCTTGCACCCAGGAGGTCGAGGCTGCAGTGAGCTCTGCTCATGTTACTGCACTCCAGCCTGGGCAACAAAGTAAGGCCATCTTAAAAAAAAAAAAAAAGAAAGAAAAGAAAAAGAAAAAAGAAAAGAAAGAAAAGAAAAGAAAAGAAAAGAAAACAGAGAGAATAAGTTTCATTTAGCAATATTTTGTTTCACTAAATGAAACAAAGGGGTGTGTGTGTGTGTGTGTGTGTGTGTGTAGGTAGGTAGGTAGGTAAAATGGATCTCGATGTAAAATATTTTTCTTCATTAAAAAGATTTGGAATGTATGCTATAGAACAGTATTCTGTGTGTCATAGCGTTCTATAAGTATGGATTAAATGGTTAAAGTCAAAATTCTTAGAAATTGAATTTTTGTTCATTTATTTGTTTTAGTTTGTTTAAAAAAAAAAAAAAAGCTGGCAGCAGCTTCTCAGGCTAGGAGAATAGAAAGTTACCTTGGAACGGATATTCATTTAGCGACTTTGAGCACTTGAGGAGTCTCTTATCCGTATGTAAACATAAAGAGCTGAGGCCTCCTGTTGGGAGAAAAGAGTTCAAGACCTCTGGCCTGGAGGGCTGAGATTCTCTCTGGTGTGCAGAGCTGGTTTGCAGGGAAAGTGTGTCTCTTTGTCTAAGTGCCAAGAAGTCACCTGAGACAGTAAGAGATGGAGCCCTGACTTTCCATTTAGAGGTTCAAAAGGCCTGATACAGACCCAGCCAAGGTCCATGGACAGCAGAGGGGAGTCTGGGCTGGCTTAAAGGCTGTAAGACAGAGATGGCCCCTGCACAGCAATATGGAAGAGGCTTTGACACAGAAACTGTGCTTTCTGCTTAGCAGGACTGGCGGGACACCTTAGAAAATCACACAGAAAAAATAATAAAGATATAACAGTGATTAATATTCTAAACTTTTTTAAATGCATACCAATTATTTGCAGGACGGAAACTTACACACAATCTGTGATATTCAGGTATATTATAACTTACTAATAGCTACTAATTGTCCATCAAACCCTCATCCCCATGATGTACCATGGGAACTTGTCAGAAGGAGTCATGGCACCATCACAAAAAGACAGACCACCAGATCTTCCGTGCCCCTGATGGAAGAACACAGTGGCACCTGCACAATGGTTTTGTCAAGCAAAAATCAAACCTGAAACTGATCAAAGCATCAGATCTGACTACTAGATAATGGTAAATGTGGAGGAGAAGGGAACAATGCCACAGGTGCACTCCACAAAATACAGACTGTGGGACAGGACAGACAGCCCATCTTCTCCAACAAATACATTGTAGGAAAAGAATAGAAGAGAAGACTCTAGATAAAATGACTCTTAAGAGGCACAGCAACGGATTGCAATACTACTCATATCCTGATTTTAACAAACCACAAAACATAATTTGAGAAATCAGGAAAATTGGAACACAGATTGGATAATCATTTAATTATGGTGAGGGACTGTTGATTTTGACAGATTTTATATTGGTACTATGATTATGTTCATAAAGAGTCTCTTAGAATTACACTCTGAAAAGCTATGAATATAAATATAGACTTGCGTCAAAGCATGAGGTGAGGAGAAATATCAGTGCAAAAACATTGGCCATGAGTGGATATTAGTCACAGCTGGAGATGAGTACCTGGGATTTTATTATTCTGTTTCTATATGTATACGTTTGGAATTTTTCATTTTCCAAAAGCCATAGGCACCCCAGTCTTTTTTGTACGCAGTGTGGACCATGTCACTTTGCAGCTTCTGTTCTATCACATCCTCAACTCCATCCCCTTCCAATCTGATGAACAGACTCAAAACAAGTATTTCATTTCATTCAGTGCACTGAAGACTGTACCAGAAACCAGAGACTTAAACAAAGTGTAAGAACTGACAATAGGTGTAAAATTCCCATGATTGTGATCAATGCAGTGATTCATGCTTGCTGATGTGCATATAATACATATACTATATACAATTTATTTACACTTTAAATTCATTCAGTGGCTTCACCTCAATGAAATGAGAGGAATGCAGTCACACTCAAAGTCTACCTAGAGTTCTACACAGTGTTTCAGTAAAACGAATCATTGTGTTTCACTGCAAGGCACACCATTTGAATGCTGAAAAGACATGTATAAATTGATTGAACCCATCAATCTCTGGGTGCTTACAATATGCCAAGCACAAGTAAATAAAATATAATTATTTTACTATGGAATTATAATAAAGTTCTACCTGCATCAGTGGTATGTCACAGGAACCATGAATTGCCACATTGATTCAAGAGTAGAGATTCAAAATGTTGAAATTCAGAGAGGACATTACGGTAACTTACACAAATTTTAAAATATTACTTGAAAGTGCAAAGTGCTACTGGGGTGCAAAGACATTAAAGATAAATTTAAGAATAAGCCACCAACACACTTGACTCATGAAGGTGACAGACTTCAGACAGACTATCTGGTTAACCATTTGCATGAATGTGTGATGATGGATAGAATGTGCAGAAATGTGTACAGGAATTGTGTATCTGTTTCTATTATGTTTCTTTCTCAAAATGCTTAGAAGTGGAAGGTTATATTTGGCACACTTGCTTCCTTATTGAGTTACTGCAACATTTTCATATAATTTTCTTTCCAAATCAATATTTACATGCATTTTAATAAAATAACCTGCACTCTCTGTCGTTTAAATTGTAGCGTGAATGTTCAGTGGCCTTCCCTTATTATTATAAGAGGCAATAATTTGGCAACAGGTTTTGCTACTGCAAAGGGAAGAAGTGTCTTTGTGGACTTTTTTTCCCATCTATTTTCTTCCTTTCTGCAAACTATCATTTGACAAACACTTAGACATTCTGTGATAAGCAGGAGCGCTTCCTTAGGAACAGGCTCCACAGGTCTGAAAAGTAGCTTTCTTGTGGAGGAATATTACCTTGTTTTTGAAGATCTGAAGAAGGGTTAGGAGAAAGAATTGACAATCACTTTCTAGGCTAGTTGAATTCCACTTAGAAGAACCAACTTTGTTTTCAATCTTTGTGCCTCAAAAGATGGGAAGCTTTATTCTTGCCTGGTATTTTTTTTATCTCCCTTCCAGGGATAAGTAAGTAATCAGATACCTGCAGTGCATTGAGCTATTTTACCAGTATTTGCTCAGGTGTCTTCTCCGGTTCTTCCAGAGTTTTTTTATTTCTTACAGCTATTGGTTTTCTATGCAGATTATAATAATTATAGAAACTTTTAATATTTTGTAACTAACAATCTGATTTGAGATCAATGTAAACCATAATCTAAGTTCAACACAGCAGTTTAGCGTACAGGAGTGATACGGTTTGGCTCTGTGTCCCCACTCAAATCTCATGTTGAATTGTAATCCCCAGTGTTGGGGGAGGGGACCTGGTGGGAGGTGATTAGATCACGGGGGCGGTTTCCCCCATGCTGTTCTCCCGATAGTGAGTGCGTTCTCATGAGATGTGATGGTTTAAAGTGTGTGGCACTTCTCCCCTCACTCTTTCTCTCTCTCCTGCTGCCATGTGAAGAAGGTGCTTGCTTCTTCTTCACCTTCCACCATGACTGTAAGTTCCCTAAGATTTCCCAATCATGCTTTCTGGTAAGCCTGTGGAACTATGAGACAATTAAACCTCTTTTCTTCACAGATTACCCAGTTTTCTAGCAGTGTGAGAACGGAGTCATACCATGAGAAAAACACCAGGACTGGAAACCAGATGACCTGAATTCAAGTTCCAGCCGTATCACTAGCTACCTGTGTGATCCTGAGCAAGTGAGTTATTTCATCTACAAAATGAAGAACTCAGAAGATGTTTTTACCTCCTTTAGATGTTTAGACCTGTGATGGTTAACATTGGGTGTCAACTTGATTGGCTTGAAGGATGCATAGATGGCTGGTAAAGTATTGTTTCTGGGTGTACCTGTGAGGGCATTGCCAGAGGAGATTAACATTTGATTCAGTGGACTGGGAGAGGAAGCCCCACCCTCAGTGTGAGTGGGCACCATCCACTTGTTTGCCAGTGAGGCTAGAACAAAGCAGGTGGAAGAAGGTGGGATGAGCTGGCTTGCTGAGTTCTGGCTTTCATCTTTCTCCCATGCTGGATGCTTCCTCCCATTCCTCCTGCCCTTGGACATCAAACTCCAGGTTTTTTGGCCTTTGGACTCTTGGACTTACACCAGTGGTTTGCTGGGAGATCTAGGGCCTTTGGCCAGACTGAAGGTTGCACTGTCGGCTTCCCTACTTTTGAGGCTTTTGGACTCAGACTGATCTCCTACCAACTTCTTTCTTCCTCAGCTTGCAGATGGCCTATCGTGGGACTTTGCCTTGAGATCATGTGAGCTGATTCTCCTTAATAAACTTCCTTTCATATATACATATATCCCATTAGTTCTGTCCCTCTCAAGAACCTTGACTAATATAAGACCTAAACATTTAGTGCTAAAATTACGTGATTTTGGCTTAGAACTGTCTCACAAGACCTTTTGCTATACTTTGTGAGCCAGCTATTCACAAACAAGCCACAGGTCCCCCCACAACTTCTCTTTCTCTCTCTCCTCTCCTCTCTCTTTCTCTCTCTCCTCTTCTCTCCTCTTCTCTTCTCTCTTCTTCTTCTTGTTCTTCTTTCTCTCTTTCTCTCTTTCTCTCTCTCTCTTTCTCTCTCCTTCCTCAGTGATGGGCTGGAAAGCTAACATTCTTGGTTTTCAGACTCCCCTGTGCTTAAGTGGGATGGCCAAGTTCTTTCTAGCCAGTGACATCAGTTGAAATTGATTTGCTCCAGACGACCACCAGAGTAAGTGCCAGAGAATAGGCAAGTAAGCAGGGTAAAAGAAAAGTTTATTAACTTGCCAATGTGAAGGAGGGGCGAGGTTCACCGGTCTCCAGCGGTGGAGGCCGATGAAGTCGCTCAGGCCTTCTCGGGGCGGTTCCTAGGTCCGCGCACGAGCAGGGGCCAAGGAAGTTCGCACCGCGTGCTCGCCGGGAGCAGCTTTTGTGTCCTGGGCCCTGGAGTGGGCGGGCAGTGGGCGGGACATAGGCGGGTCGGGGCAGGATATAGGCGGGTCGGGGGCGGGACATAGGCGGGTCAGGGGCGGGATATAGGCGGGTCGGGGGCGGGGCAGTAGGCGCGGCTAGGTAGGTTTCATTTTCTTCGTCAGACGTCAGACTCTGCCTGCGCAGTCGACCTGTGTCTTTCCCGGGCGTGGGAAAGTTGACAATGAAGAACCCAGAAATGCGCCATTTTAGTCCCTTTGTTCTTTTGTTCCCTCCCTCCCTCCGTCCAGACAGAAATCTCTTGGAGAAACTTTCAGGAAAGCTTTTTTTTTTCTTTTTGTAAAAAAAAAGAAAAAGAAAAAGACCTGGTGTGACATCCCTTCTCCCTTTCATTTCTTCTTCCATCTTCCTGATTGTGATGTGAACATGAGCCCAAAGCCTCAGCAGCAATCTTTGACCAAGAAACACAAATGCGAGGGCTAAGGCTGGACTCTACTGTGTGCGGAGGGCAAATATGAAAAGAGCCTACTTTACAAATGCACCACTAAACCATCATCCCAGACCCAGCTGGCCTACAATCACAATTCTTGTTGCCTGAAACAAATAAATATCTACCTTTTGAAAGCGCTGTTAATTGGGCTTCCTGCAGGCTACAAATGAGTGCAGCCCTAACAAACCTCAAACACAGTTATTTTTCCAGGATAGTACCAATTTTAGAAAGACTTCGTTACATTTTAAAATGAATCCTACTGCTTGGAATCAGTTTCCATTTCCCATCACCTTTGTTTCAAGCTTCCATAACTCCCACTCAGTGTTCAAGACCCCACTTATGCCCCTCTGCCCTGACTCCTCCAAGTAGAGCCCATCACAGCCTCTTCGGTGCCACTTTCACAACCGGCGCTCACCTTTATTTTTGTCCCCATCTCATTATACTATGATTTATTTAGTCTACCTTTCATCCTATCTAAACCAAGAGTCTCCAGGGACAGATACATTTTATGTTGCTTTGTTTACCACAAATACAGCTCTGAACCTGTTACACAATAGATGTTCAATAAATGGTAGTTTATTTAATTTTGGATAAGTACATTCACTTACTCATAATCATATAATATCATAATCATTTAGCAAACTCATCACTTATGTGGAAGTGACTGGGGACAACTGAACCTCATGTTGATTGTTCTATCCACAGATCTCAATCTGCATAATTCTATATAGACTCACTGCTCCTGTCATCTACCTCTAAATACATTATACACTTAACTTTCTTTTCATTTATTTATTTTTTTTCTATAGGTTATGGGTGTACAGGTGGTGTTGGGTTACATGAGTAAGTTCTTTAGTGGTGATTTGTGAGAGTTTGGTGCACCCACCACCGAGCAGTATTCACTGCACCCTATTTCATCTTTTATCCCTCACCCCCCTCTCACCCTTCCCCCCAAGTCCCTGAAGTTTAACTTTCAAAAGGAGCTTCTTTACAGTGTAAAAGCTATGCTGAACTCAGCTACCCTCCCACCTTTCTGATGCATTGTAAGCAGCAGTAGGATTGATCCTAGGTTTGTTCATTACTTTAAGGGAAATAAAAGATGTTATGATGGCCCTGAAACTCGTGGGAATGAAAATTGGAGAACTTATCACAAACAGTGCTCAGTAAACATTTATTATGCCTGGGAGGGATGCATTAGGCCTTCCTGGGACAGTGTATATTACAAATGGAGGACACAGCAAGATACTAATTCTTTCTGATCTATTGATTGCCTTGGAACAACACAGGAAGAAGACATTAGGAATTGCAGGATTGTGTGTGTTTAGGCAGGAACTATCCTTAAAATGTCAAATAAGTAATTGGGATGTAATAGGATTGTGTGAGATTACATTAAAGCCTACAGTTATTCAGTTTATTACATTTTGCTATAAACCACTAAAATGTCTATCTATCCAGGCAAATTGAAGCTGATTCAGTTATGTTTAAGAATGCTCAGAAAATTAATATTTTAGTGGCCTCATTACTGAAGCTATGGATAAAACATGTTTTCTTTCTCAAGGAAAGTGCTCCTGCCCAGGAAAAGATGCATGGTTGAGAAAAACATTCTGAACATAATTCACATATAGAATTCACAACTTTGGATACAAATTTTGCCAGTACTATCATACAGTTAATGAACTGGTTGCTCTTCTTTTAAAAAGTTACTTTTCTTTTTTCCTTTTCTCTTCAAATAAATTTACTTCAAAAGGAATTGCAAACCTCCTACCACAAAATTAACTAAGTGTTTGTTTGTGTGTGTGTGTGTGTGTGTGTGTGTGTGTGTGTGTGTGCATATCTATGTTACTGCCAAGACTAGGGTCTGATCTTTCTTTTTTAAAAGTGAGATACGAAAGTGTTAGTTGGCTGGGTGCGGTGGCTCACGCCTGTAATCCCAGCACTCTGGGAGACTGAGGTGGGCAGATCACCTGAAGTAAGGTGCTTGAGACCAGCCTGGCCAACATGGCGAAACACCATCTACTAAAAAAATAAAATAAAATAAAATAAAATAGCCAGGTGTGGTGGTGTGCACCTGTAATCCCAGTGACTTGGGAGGCTGAGGCATGAGAATCACTTGAACCTGGGAGGTGGAGGTTGCGGTGAGCCAAGATCACGCCACTGCACTCCAGCCTGGGTGACAGAGTGAGACTCTGTCTCAGAAAAAAAAAGAAAAAAGAAAGGGTTAGTGAGGTGATAGGTTTAGAAACATACTGGTTCTAACTTGAGACTTTTTCATTGACACAATAATAAAGATAACTTATGATTTTTCATTATATGATTGAACATTGTGTCCGTGTACCATACCATTGTACTATGAAGTCCCTGTAAATACCAGTAGATGTGCACACCCTAAGGCATGAGTGCAGTAGAAAGAGCACAGGTTGGCCTGGTGCAGTGGCTAATGTCTGTAATCCCAGCACTTTGGGAGGTCAAGGTGGGTGGATCACAAGGTCAGGAGTTCAAGACTAGCCTGGCCAATATGGTGAAACCCCATCTCTACTAAAAAATATAAAAATTAGCTGGGTGTTGTGGTGCGCACCTACAATGTCAGCTACTCGGGAGGCTGAGGCAGAAGAATCAGTTGAACCTAGGAGGTGGAGGTTGTACTGAGCCGAGATGGCACCATTGTACTCCAGCCTGGGTGACAGAGTGAGATTCTGTCGAAAGAAAGAAAAAAAAAGAAAGAGAGAGAGAGAGAGAGAGGAAAGAAGAAAGAAAGAAAGAGAGAAAGAAGAAGAAGAAAGAAAGAAAGAAAGAAAGAAAGAAAGAAAGAGAGATAGAGCGAGGAGAGAGAGAGAGAGAGATAGAGAGAGAGAAGAGATAGAAAGAAAGAAAAAAAAGAAAAGAAAAGAAGGAAGAAGAGGAAGGAAGGAAGGAAGGAAGGAAGGAAGGAAGGAAGGAAGGAAGGAAGGAAGGAAGGAAGGAAGAGATTTGGAAGCTAGACAGAGCTGGATATAAACTCTGGCTCCCCCACTTACCGTGTAACCTGGACAAGTTCTCTTATCTCTGTGCTTCAGTTTCCTGACCTGTGAAATAAAGTAACACAGTACCACAATGGCATACAATTACACAGTAGAATGTCATCATTTGCAAAAGCATGCTGAAGTGTAAAGGGTAAAGATGACCATAGTTTGAAACAGTTTAAAATATCAACTTGGCTAGGCTGAGCCATGCTTCCCAGAATTCCTTTCTGGTTCAGGTGGGCCTCAAGAGATGTTTTACACGAGATTTGGAGGGTGAAAGTGAAGTGGCAGTCATTTTGATTTGTATGCTCAGGTTATTATAATAGAAAAATCCAAGTAAAAGCCACTAAACAGATTCTACCCATAAGAATTTAAGCAAACCAAAAGCAATGTCTCATTCCTGGAGGTACTGTAGAGATTAGTGCC
Source organism: Rhinopithecus roxellana (assembly GCF_007565055.1). NCBI lineage: Eukaryota > Metazoa > Chordata > Mammalia > Primates > Cercopithecidae > Rhinopithecus > Rhinopithecus roxellana. Next base: position 88,923,548 of record NC_044554.1, read on the forward strand.
ACCATAGGACCCCTGAAAGATCAGAGGTGATGATTCCTACCAATCCCCATTTGACTCACTGATTTGACCTGTGCAGTAAACAGAATGGCAGTGAATAATCAGAAATTTAATCAGATGGTGACACAATTGCTGTTATTCCAAACATAGTTTCAATTGCGTATTCCAAACATAGTTTCAACACATCCCTTAGCACCTGACATGCTGCTATTGGTCTGGCGAATACTCTTTGTTTCTCTACTGTTAGTAGACATCATCAAAAGTAATTTGCTTTCAGCTGAGAAGGCCAGCAATTTTCCTTCACCGTCCTGTTGCAGGGGTATATCAACTCTCCAGCCCTAGTGTATAGGATGTTGATCACATTTTTCATGCTGCAGAACATTATTCTGGTCAATTGCATTGATGATGTTATGTTGACTGGATCTGATGAAAAGGAAGAAATGACTTCTAGCTGCATTGGTAAGATATCACCAAAAAATCCACAAATAGCATACAACAGCATACAAAAAAAATCATACATTTATACTACAAAAAAAAAAAAAAGAAGCTTTCTATCTTTGTGAAAAATTGAAGGATTTAATTGTCTGAGGCATATCAACATATTCCTTCCATATTTAAGAGCATGTTGCTGTATCTGGCCCCTCCTACCACTAAGAAAGAGGCACAACCCCTGGTGAACCTCTCTGGGTTTGGGAGGCAATATATTCCTCATTCAGGCATATTATTCCAACTATCTACCTAGTGAGCCACAAAGCTTCCAGTGTTGAGTGAGACCCACAAGAGAAAGTTCTGCAACAGGTCCAGGCTGATGTACAGGCTTCTCTTTTGGGACATAGAACCCATAAGAACTGACGCTGCTTGAAGGGTCAGTGGCAAATAGGGATTCTGCATGGAGTGTTTGGCATACCTCTCTAGGGTAAATCACAGTGAAGACTCAAAGGATTTGGCGGAAAATCTGTGGCTCTCTGCTGGTAACCACTCTCCTTTAGAGAAACAGCTTTTAGATTTCTGTTGGGCCTTAGTAAAGACAAAATTGCCCATGGGCCACCCATCACCATATGCCTTAAGCTCCATGTCACGTGTTGGGTGCTTTCTAACCCCCCAAGCCATAAAGTTGAGAATATGATGCAGTGCTCCATCGTCAAGCGGAAGTGGTATATATGGACTGAGCTCCAGCAGGTGCCTATGCCCTCGTCCCGGCTACACTGGCCCTCAGAAACCCCGGCCCCCTTCCCTTGCTACACTGCATCCTCTCTCTCAACCCATGTGTATGGCCTCATGGGGAGTCCTTTATGATCACTTGACTGATGGGGAAGAAACAGGCTTGTTGGACAGGCAGTTCGGCCTGATATCTAGACACCATCTGGGAGTGGGCGGCAGCACTACCATCTCACTTTGAGACAGCTCCGAAAGGCAGTAGTGAAAGGAAACCCTCCCAGTGTGCAGTACTATGAGTACCGTGCCTGTTCCTTTTGCCTTGGAGAGATGGCCAGGGGCAGGGGGGCACCACTCAGTGAGTCCTCTTCAACTCAGGGTGGCTTTCCTGCACGTGGCTCCCCACAACTGATTCTGGAGGTTAGCGCCCCCTAGATGAGACTCCAGTGTCTCATATTCCCTTTTATCAGAGGTGAGGTTGTCAAGGATTTACAGATTTCCCTAATCAACAGACAAGTTCTGTGCCAACTGCCTCCCGCTTAACATAAAGCCAACTTTTAGCTAAATAAAAACTTCTGAATGCTTTTTGAATACAAATAAGAGATCTATGAAAAATCTAGCCATAGCTTCACATGTCACCGATTCCCAGGGACAGAAGTAGTCAGAGCCTGGACTTTAGATGTCGTAGTCCCTCCCTGCTCACCTTCCCAAGGACCACCTCCAAGGAGAGCTGCACAGAGGGCCACAGTCCAGGATGCCAGGATGGCCCTGAAGCCCATCCCCTAAAGGTCCCCTGGAGGAGACTGCTTTGCTATTTAGAATGTGTCTGAGAAAGCAACCAAGGCTTAGGGATGGGTGAGCACCCCCACCTCTTCCTTTGCTCATGGGAAAGATATCCATTTTATGTCATATTTGACACACAAACAGTCTCTGGCACTGGGAATGCAAAACAGAAGAAGTATGTCAGGATGGGTGGGAAAAGGGGGTCAGGGAGAAGACTCACCACAGTTCCTCCTTCGACTTAGGCCACACCAATGACTGGTTCTCCTCTTCCCCTAGACAGCCAAGACAAGGGGGGACAGGACTAGGAATCAGAAATGCCCCCTAAAGTTCAGACCCGGCCGGAGGAAGGGTGGTTTATACCCACAGCAACTCTTTCACAGAGTTTGCAACATTATTGCTAAAGCTTCAGTAATTCACCTATCAAAGGGACAATTTTTGCTATAATTTCTTCCATGTACTACCAATATTATAACACTTTTATTTAAGTAAATGTGTATAAAAAGTTTCTTCATATCCACTGCCATGCATTTTTAAAATATAAAACATGGGCATATGCAAAAATATAGCCATAAATGATAGATAAGTATAAAATTAAATACAAATTTTAAAATACATCATTAAATTTGAGAGAGATCTTGTGCCTGCAATCATTCTACACCTGAGATGTGCCCTCTCTGCTGAAAAGGGAGACAAGGGAGTGCCAGGGAGATGTGAGAAAGGATAGGCACTGACCTGAGGCCTTCTTCTCCACGCAGTCAGAAAGATCACTGTAAAATCTTCTCGCAACCTTCAGAGCTAGTGAGAGCTGGATATAAATTTCAGGTCTGCAATTTCCTGTGTAACTTCTTCCTCTGTGCTTCAGTTCCTTTCCTCATCTGGAAAATGAGCTTAACAAAGGACCACAGTGACATACGGAAATGGAGTACAATATGCATACGATTTTCAAACGCACGCTGAAATGTCAAGTCATCTATCACTTTGAAATGTTTCAGAGAAAAAAAGAGACAGAGATAGAAGTAAATGAAGGAAAATGTCAATTGTTCTATCTACCAGGTACATATAGGGATGTCCATTGTACTAGTCTTTCAGCATTTCTTTATGTACCCATGTATGCAATTATGAGAGAGAGGAAGGAGGGAGCTGGATGTGCTGGCCAGTCCCAGAGCATAGGTACTCTTCGCTGAATCTGTCCGGCCATCTCCCAAGGTTCCAGGGTTCTGCGCTGCTTCCCAGGTGCTGATGAGGGCTCCAGGCTGAACGCTTGGGGTGGCTCTGTGGTACGTGTGAAGTGTGACCTCATGAAGCCATGGCTACAGGATGGTGCTCAGGGTGCCCTCTGTGTAGCATCCCTTGGAGAATGTCCTTAGGAAAGTGAGTAGGGAGGTTGCCATGACCCCATCCAACCTGAGCCTGACTTTGACTTCCTCCTCCTCTTGTGAGAGTTTGAGACATGTGCAGCCATATGTAGACTTTTCATGCCTTTTTTTCTCTTTTCAGATACATTAATCAGCTGAAATCCAACCTTATGTTAAAAGAGAGACACAGCTGGAAGAAAAGCATGTCCCACTGACTCAGGAGAAATGCAAAACCACTGATAATCTCAGCTCTGACAAAAAGGAGGCTGTGGAGCTAGAATCTTCCTTATAGAGCATTAGCCTTTAGGATGTCAGCAGGAACTTGGAGCCTGCCAGAAAACCTCGAGAACTGAAGACGGTCAACTTAGTTCCTTAGGAGGACCTGCAGGAAGAGAAGTCCAGGCCCAGAACAAGAGGAGATAGCTGAAGTCAGGGAAAAGGTCCAGTTTCTAGAAGAGGAATTATGAGTCATCCCACAGCAAGTAGCTCTTCCAAACAGAGCCACTGGTGCACAGCTGGTCCCTCACAGCAAGGGGGCCTCCCTAATTGGAAAACAGAGCTCCCCTCCTCTCTGCTCAGCTTCCACTTAAGCTGCCAGGTTATGCTCACCTCGCTCCTCCTTCCATCCAAGGAACTGTGTATGATATTTCAAGGCCTCATTTTCCTCCTCCCTCCTTGCCTCTTTCTCTTCCTTTCTCTCCTTCTTCCAGATGCCATGCGTGGATCCCACCATTTCCACCACCGTCAAGACCTCCCCCAAACTTCACAGCCTGAAAATAGAAATGCGTGCCTGCAAAATTAATTCAGTCTTCAAACAAATCAACTATTGCACTTCCAAAACTACGCCAGGAAACTTGGAGCTTTCCTTTGTCTTGCTTAGAAAAAAATTTAATTGTGCCTCTCTCCTTATTAGTTTCTGCAGCTGCTCCTGCTTAAGAGATTATATTTTTTGCTAGATGAAGCTATAATATCCAGAGATTTATAAATGATAAGTATATCATTTACAAAATGATTATATATATAATTACTTTTTATTTTGCCCTCTCGAGAGTATAAAAACTGTATTGTAATTTTAATTATGTGTCCATTATAACCTCAACAATAATGTGAGTAGTATGAGTATCAGCAAGAAAAAATATTTTTCACTTTAAATGTTGTCTTTGTTTGCCCAAATGCTATATTATAGTTAAAAGGCAAATGTAAAAATTGTTTCATACCTATATAAATATTGATTGGCTTTAAAAAACAGACACATGAACTATTTTCTTCAAAACATACCTTTCTAATATTACTCAAAGCAGCTCACTTACACTCTTAGCATATGTGACAAAATTTATCCATAAAATGAAATTACAAAAGGGACTCTTTGTCCAGATCCGGACCAAATAGCCACAATGTATAAAACACAGTATCAAAATGAAATTAAGTTGTAAAGCCTTCATAATGATTTCTAACAATACTAAATAGTTTATAAATACTATACTTATATAAATAGTTTACTTATCTGTGAAAAGGAACTAGTAATGGGAACCCGTCATCAAGAGAGTCATTGTATAACTAAATAGAATCATAAAAATAGATGCTATTTTAAAGCATTTAATCTTATAAAACTTATTTTAATATTACAAACAAAATAGAAAGAACTAATGTATTAATTAAAATCATAACCTTTAGCAACTTTAAGACCTAAGGCAAATACTGAACTAAATCAAGAAATAATTTTTGATACCTAGACAAGTCCTAAGAACAAGATTCAAAAGACTAAATATAATTTTAATTTACCCTTATTTCTTGAGATGGCTACAAATCAACAGGGTACGCAAATGACTTTTATGATTACCTAAATTTGTTTTGCTATCTTAAATTTGCTGAAAATGGCAAAATTTTAAAACAATTCAACAGTTTTCTAGTTTTCTTTTTTGTTTGGGGAAAAAAGCAGGTTAATTTGGCTACATATAATAATATAAATGGTTGAGTAGACTAGTGCAATAATTACAGAAAAAAGGAAGGAATATGTATATAAGATAATTGATGTGATTTGATTATTAAAAGCATTACAGTGTATTAAGACAGTATTTTATATATATTGTTTTAACAAATATCAACAGGTCAATTATATTTTGAAGTTATAGTTAAAATATTTACATTTATCATTTAATTTTATGCTAATTTACATGCATATACCTAAATACAGCCATGAAGGTTTATTTATCTTTCCCTGCAAATTGTTACATAAATAATATATAAAATTAGTAAAATTAGAAGTAGAGGGCTTGGTTTTCCTTTTTTTTTTTTTTTTTTTTTTTTAAGTGACTGTCATTCAATAAGGTCTGTGCTCCATACAGTATTACTCTTAAGTACAAACTACCTCTACTGTGAAGGCCCAAAATAAACTAGTTAAATGGACTAGTTAATGGGGAATTCATGCTATAGTCAACACTCCCTGTGTCATTAACATATGTACAATTGGAGAGATGGAATAGTCTGTGATTGGACTGAAAGAAAGGGGCATGGCTTAGATCCCTAGAGCAGACCCACTTGGACTTGGACTCATGTTTTCATGGCCTGGGGTTAGTCATCCAGGCCCCTGGCCTTGGAAAACTAATGAATAGTCATTTTGTCTTTCGTAAGTGCCTAGAAACCATTTGACTGATGCATCTTGTACTGAGTCTAAAATACATCACCATTGTCATGTGAGATCACTCAACAACTCATCTGATAACAAATGGAGTAAGAGGTACTAATTTGTCCAAACACAAAGAATGTTCTCTAGATGGTCTCCCAACAGGCAGAATCTCAGTAATGGTGAAAAACCTCAATATCATGGATTAATTACCTGTGGCCTAACTTCATCTGCTGTTGGCCAAAAGTCAGAATTACAAGAAAAACATATCCAAAAGCCGTCAGCTTGCACTAACAGCAAGACCATGATGTTCTACTGAAGATAAACAATTTCACAGAACACCTACATCAGATCAATTCAACATGGGACCATGATAGAGTAGGAAAAAAGTCAAATCCCTCGGAAGTTATGTCTGAATACAAACACGAGAATACTGGAAATATAAAAACAATCCAATTTCTTCCTCTCTCAGCTCACATGAGTGGCCATTGCCTTTTTGCCAATTATATCTTCAGTTCCATTCCATTTCTCCCACTTCCAAGGTAAAATATTAAGTTGTCCATGCATAGATTTAATTTTACTTCCTGACAGTATCCAACCCAGGAGAGTACCCTGCTTCTTCAGACACCCCCCAAAACCACCTAACAAGTTTAAATCCTGAAATGCTTCCTGATTTCCTCATGGTGTGTGGTCTCCTTTGTTGCAGCAACTAACACAGGCAAATATGTTTCACTGCAGATGTATTCCTTGGGAGTTTTGACTGACAGGCAATGATACCACCAATGACTCAAACACTGAGTCATTTGATCCAAAAATGATCAAAAGCCAGTGAATACAGAAAAAAAATGAGAAACAGCAATAATAATTTTCACACACCAGACATGTGCCAGAAGGTATTTTCACATTTGCCTTTATCTCACGCATCAATTATATGAAAGCGTTCTCATTAGAGTAATTTTATAGTTCAACACATTAAGCTCAGAGAGTATAAAAGGCTTGCTCAAGGTAATTTTCATATCACGTCTACATTTGCATATGTTTTATAGCATTTTTAGCTAGGAAACGCTAAGGCTAAAATTCAGTTTTAGGTTTCTCCAGCTCTCAAATCTTTCCCTCTATGACATGATACCTCCAAATACTATTACACTGCTTTAATTAGATTCAAGAACAAATTCTTCTGACTATCTTCATGGCAGCTTCAACAAAAATCCAAGAGACCTGTTAAATTTACTAGTGGAATTCTGGAGGGTAAGAGTGACAGCTGTTGGTAAGAGGAAATACGGTGCTAAAGAGACATGTTTTGGGGTCAGAGGAAATTGAGGAACTATATTAGGAGATGGATAAAGGAAGGAGGAGCAGCCTGGAGCCATGAAAGGAGAACTAAACTTCCTTCTGCATTAGATGATGTATTTAGGATTAAAACGAATGGGTCATGGAAATGGCTGTAAACCATTCACATATTTTTTTCTTTTTTTTTTTTTTTTTTTTTTTTTGAGGCCGAGTCTTGCTCTGTGGCCCAGGCTGGAGTGCAGTGGCGTGATGTTGGCTCACTGCAACCTCCACCCCCAAGTTGAAGTGATTCTCATGCCTCAGCTTCTCAAGTAGCTGGGATTACAGGTGCCTGCCACCACACCTGGCTAATTTTTGTATTTTTAGTAGAGACGAGGTTTCACCATGTTGACCAGCCTGGTCTTGAACTCCTGACCTCAGGTGATCCACTTGCCTTGGCCTTCCAAAGTGCTGGGATTACAGGTGTGAGCCACTGTGCCTGGCCCCTTTCCTATATTCCAATCCAATAATCCTGATCCTGGAAATTTATCTTAAGTAATAATTTAGCAAATAAAATATACATATATATGTAGAAGTGTTCATTGTAGCATATATTTGCAAAGATTTGGAAATAGCATACATATCCAACAATAAGGAAATAAAATAGCACATTTTATGGTTTATACCATGCAATATTATACAACATAAAAATATAATTGTGAATAATATATGAATAGAAAAAGGCTTAATGCCTAAGGTTCAGTTACACACAAATCAGAAAACAAATAAACAGGAAAAAATAAAACATGTATGAGAGTCACACACAAAGCTGCTGGAGAAACCTTCCATCTTCTCTAAGAAGTCATTCCCTACCCTCAAGGAAGACATCAGTCACCTGGACTAGATGCTTAGCTGCTACAAGAGGACACCTGGAACCAGCCCCAAGAACTTTGCCTGAGAGCATCTGAAAGAAAGATCAGCCACCCTGGTCCTTCCCTGAGGTTACCAGGGATCTGGAAGTTGCCTCTCCAGTTGCTACTGAGAAGGTCCCACACCTTACATGCTCAACAGCTAAATAATCTACAGCTTTCCTTTGATGCCCCTCCTTCCTCAAAGGAAGGACCAATTCCACTATACCACACATTCCGTTTGCTTCTGTCCTCAGCATAATCAGAGACGTGCTTACCCCACACTGATCTGTAGTGCCCCAACTGGACCTAATCACTTCCTCTCTTCATCGTCCCAAATTAACCACCTCTCATCAGCAAAATCACTTTTAATCTCCAGCCATATCCTAAAAGTTATTATTATTATTATTTTTTGAGAGGTCTCCTTCTGTTTGCCCAGGCTGGAGTGCAGTGATGTGATCTTGGCTCACTGCAACCTCTGCCTCTCGGGTCCAAGCAATTCTTCTGCCTAGCCTCCCAAGTAGCTGGGATTACAGGCATGTACCACCATTCCTGGCAAATTTTTGTATTTTTAGTAGAGATGGGATTTTACCATGTTGCCAGGCTAGTCTCAAACTCCTGAGCTTAGGTGATATGCCCTCCTTGGCCTCCCCAAGTGCTGGGATTACAGGCATGTGCCACCACGCCCAGCTAATTTTTGCATTTTTAGTAGAGACAGGTTTCCACCATGTTGGCCAGGCTGGTCTCAAACTCCTGACCTCAGGTGATCTGCCCATCTCAAGATCCCAAAGTGCTGGGATTACAGGTATGAGCCACTACTCCCAGCCTGTTCTCCCTTTTTTCTTCTGAGTGAAACTTGGCTGGCACTGGAGGACATGCTTTACCTGAGCCCCCTTAAAAGATGCACTGCCTGATTTTCATTATGGCCCTGCAAGCAAGTAGCAGTAATGCAGGATTTTTTCAGTGCTGCTTGGCCAGCTGGAGATATCCACAGCTGGAAAAACCCACACCTGAGCCTCACTCAGCCCTGGGCTCACAACAGGAGGCACCCTGGCCACTCGACGAGCCAGGCCACACCTGGCTTGTACTGTGGCTGGATCCCACCCTGGCCACTCGACGAGACAGGACACACCTGGCTTGTACTCTGGCTGGATCCCGTGTTCACCACAGGATCCACACCCAGCCCACAGCTGGGCCAGGCTGGGGATGCCTTGACCTGCCTCCACCCTGTGCACAAGCATTCCAACAAGGGGAATGTGGTGGTGCTTGAACAGGGATGCCAGTGACCCTGAAGCCCCAAAGGGGATGTTATAGCCTTTTTCATATCCACATTCAGTGGGTCTCAAGTTCTTGTCCCATGTCCAAGAAGAATGAGATTACGCTGACAGTCAAAGGGTGAGCAGGGCAGAGAGTTTTACTGAGTAACAGTTCCCAGCAGAGAGGGGATCAAGAGAAGGCAGCCCCCTACCTGAAGTTGGGCACTCCCCCCACCTGAAGGCCGGCAGTCCCCACCAACTGTGGCAGAGTCCAGTGCTTTTATGGGCTCAGAATGGGGCAGTGCATGCTGATTGGTTTATGAGTATGCAAGAAAGGCTAAAACAAAGGCACCAATCAAAGGTGGGTAAGAAACACAGTGCAAGAAACCACTTAGGAAAGGGTAGCTATATGCAAAATAGGTGAAAGGTGGGGATCAATCAGAGGAAAACATGCCAAACGAGAAGAGAGGTTCTCAGTCTGGTCCATGGATTTATCCAAGACTTGTAGCTGGGCTTTCAGGCTTTGAACTGTCTTTGGTTTGAAGGGGAATTTCACTGGGGACCCACCCCATCTGCCTAGGCATTTGACTGCCTCCTGCCACTATCAGAAGAGTGAGGTGGACCTCACTTCAAGGGCACTGCAGTTGAGGAAATCAAGCATCTGGAGCAACAGGTTATTGGACTCATAATCTGTGGGCACAGTGAGTTGCCCAAAGTTCTACATGAGTAACCATGTACAGAAAGCCAGTGATCCAAATGCTAAATGCACTGATTCAAGAAGTGGGGTGTGGGGCATTGAAAGGTGTTGAGTAGATGGCTGCAGTGGATAAGAGAAAAGGCTTGATTCTTCAGTCTGAGGTTTTTGAAAATGAAATAGCTTGGAATGTGGCATTGAGGAGCAAGTTGATCTCCATGTCTTGAGGTACCTAGGTTGTTGCAGACAAAGCAGTCAACATATGTGAGCGCAAAGTGGATGCCCACATCTCCCATTAAATCCATGAACTGGTCTGCATTCGTACCCCATATTCCATTTTCACTGTCTAACAAATATCCCTGAGCAAACCAAAGATATCCTTCCCCTTGCAGTCTGCACCCCATTCTCTCTTGACTTCTCATTGATAAGTAGAAGGTTCTGCCATTATTCCCTCTCCTTCTGGCATCATCCATTTCTCCCACAGAGAAGAACATTCCCATGAGCCTACAAACATATTGTTTTTAAATCTTTCCTAGATTCCAAGAACAGATACATATTTTATTTTATTTATCTGTTCCCTTCAACACAAAATTCCTCAAGAGATTTGTCACCATCTCCTCTTCCTCTTTAACCATTGTAATCATGATTCTGTCCCCACTGCACCAAGAAAGCAACTCTTATCAAACATATGATCAAAGTTAATATCAATTTCTTGTTCCCATCTCACTGATTGCAGTTGACACTTTTTTTTTTTTTTTTTTTTTGAGATGTTTGAGACAGAGTCTCACTCTGCCGCCCAGGCTGGAGTGCAGTGGCATGATCTCGGCTCACTGCAACCTCTGTCTCCCAGGTTCAAGCGTTTCTCCCACCTCAGCTTCCCAAGTAGCTGGGATTACAAGCACACACCACCACGCCTGGTTAATTTTTGTATTTTTAGTAGAGATGGGCTTTCATCACATTGGCCAGGCTGGTCTCAAACTCCTGACCTCAAGTGATCTGCCCACCTAGCACATCCCAAAGTGCAAGCCACCCCACCCGGCTGACACTTTTGGAATATTTCTTCCTTAGGTTTCTTTGGTAGAAAACTCACTAGATATTTTGTCTCACCAGTTGTTCATTTTCTCTCCTTCTCTAGACTCTGCTTCTCTCTCAGAACTTTAAATTATTACATTCCCCAGTTCTCGGTCTTCATTTATCTATCTCTTCTCTCTCTCTCTAAGAAATCTCACCCATTCTCACTGCTTTAGAAACTATCTGTACTCTGGCTCCCAAATCTATATCTCCAAACTAATCCCTCCTGATTTCCAGGCTTGTAAATCCAACTGTTGACTCAGCATCTCCACTTGTTTAATAGACATCTTGCACATAAAAGAAATCTTAGTCCATCCTTCTCACTCTAACCTATTCCATCCTGTCTTCCATACCTAAGGAAATGAGGCCACCAACCACTCAGTTGCTCAGCCTGAAAACCTCCAAGTCATCTTTTTTTCTCCACTTCGCTTATAGTCCATGTCCATCAACACACACTATTAGCTCTCCCCCTACAATACATGTCCCAACTGTGAACTCTTCTCACCACCTCCACTTCTCACACTCAGCCCAGCCATTCTTGGATGCCACCTGCAGCACAGCAATGGCCTCTGGATGTGTCTTGCTATCTCCATCCTGCCCCTCAGTCCCCTCCCACTGTGCATTTATCATCTTGTCACAGCTAGAGTGAGCTTTACAAATAGAAAATATACATGTATAATATTGAATTTCTGAAAAGATGTTCGGTCTCAGCAAGCAACTAAACATTTTGAAATTAAAATAACACATTGCTCAATGTAGTGCTTGGCACAAAGTGACTTCTCAATGAATATTTATTGTATACATGAAAAACAATTTTTCATTTACGAATTGGCAAAACTTTTTAAGTATAAATGTACAGTGTTAGCAAGGGCTCAGAGAAATGGCACTCTTCACACTTCTGGAGAGACTGTGTTTTCTATCAGGAAATTTGTCTCAAAAGTCTCCGAAGTGCCCATATATTTTGAACAATTACTTTCTTTTTTTTTTTTTTTTTTTTTTTTTTTTTTTTTTTTTTTTTTTTTATAATGGGAGACTTCAACACTCCGCTGTCAACATTAGACAGATCAACGAGACAGAAAGTTAACAAGGATATCCAGGAATTGAACTCATCTCTGCACCAAGCGGACCTAATAGACATCTATAGAACTCTCCACCCCAAATCAACAGAATATACATTCTTCTCAGCACCACATCGCACTTATTCCAAAATTGACCACATAATTGGAAGTAAAGCACTCCTCAGCAAATGTAAAAGAACAGAAATTATAACAAACTGTCTCTCAGACCACAGTGCAATCAAACTAGAACTCAGGACTAAGAAACTCAATCAAAACCGCTCAACTACATGGAAACTGAACAACCTGCTCCTGAATGACTACTGGGTACATAACGAAATGAAAGCGGAAATAAAGATGTTCTTTGAAACCAATGAGAACAAAGATACAACATACCAGAATCTCTGGGACACATTTAAAGCAGTGTGTAGAGGGAAATTTATAGCACTAAATGCCCACAAGAGAAAGCAGGAAAGATCTAAAATTGACACTCTAACATCACAATTAAAAGAACTAGAGAGGCAAGAGCAAACACATTCAAAAGCTAGCAGAAGGCAAGAAATAACTAAGATCAGAGCCGAACTGAAGGAGATAGAGACACAAAAAATCCTCCAAAAAATCAATGAATCCAGGAGTTGGTTTTTTGAAAAGATCAACAAAATTGACAGACCGCTAGCAAGGCTAATAAAGAAGAAAAGAGAGAGGAATCAAATAGATGCAATAAAAAATGATAAAGGGGATATCACCACTGACCCCACAGAAATACAAACTACCATCAGAGAATACTATAAACGCCTCTACGCAAATCAACTAGAAAATCTAGAAGAAATGGATAAATTCCTGGACACTTACACTCTCCCAAGGCTAAACCAGGAAGAAGTTGAATCCCTGAATAGACCAATAGTAGGCTCTGAAATTGAGGCAACAATTAATAGCCTACCCACCAAAAAAAGTCCAGGACCAGATGGATTCACAGCTGAATTCTACCAGAGGTACAAGGAGGAGCTGGTACCATTCCTTCTGAAACTATTCCAATCAATAGAAAAAGAGGGAATCCTCCCTAACTCATTTTATGAGGCCAACATCATCCTGATACCAAAGCCTGGCAGAGACACATCAAAAAAAGAGAATTTTAGACCAATATCCCTGATGAACATTGATGCAAAAATTCTCAATAAAATACTGGCAAACCGGATTCAGCAGCACATCAAAAAGCTTATCCACCATGATCAAGTGGGCTTCATCCCTGGGATGCAAGGCTGGTTCAACATTCGCAAATCAATAAACGTAATCCAGCATATAAACAGAACCAAAGACAAGAACCACATGATTGTCTCAATAGATGCAGAAAAGGCTTTTGACAAAATTCAACAGCCCTTCATGCTAAAAACGCTCAATAAATTCGGTATTGATGGAACGTACCTCAAAATAATAAGAGCTATTTATGACAAACCCACAGCTAATATCATACTGAATGGGCAAAAACTGGAAAAATTCCCTTTGAAAACTGGCACAAGACAGGGATGCCCTCTCTCACCACTCCTATTCAACATAGTGTTGGAAGTTCTGGCTAGGGCAATCAGGCAAGAGAAAGAAATCAAGGGTATCCAGTTAGGAAAAGAAGAAGTCAAATTGTCCCTGTTTGCAGATGACATGATTGTATATTTAGAAAACCCCATCGTCTCAGCCCAAAATCTCCTTAAGCTGATAAGCAACTTCAGCAAAGTCTCAGGATACAAAATTAATGTGCAAAAATCACAAGCATTCTTATACACCAGTAACAGACAAGCAGAGAGCCAAATCAGGAATGAACTTCCATTCACAATTGCTTCAAAGAGAATAAAATACCTAGGAATCCAGCTTACAAGGGATGTAAAGGACCTCTTCAAGGAGAACTACAAACCACTGCTCAGTGAACAATTACTTTCATATCTAAATTTTCAATTTAAGAATTTGACTAAGGATGTGCACAAAGTTGTAGCTTCTGCATCTTTGATGTAACCAAATGAAACCTTCAGAAACCAGTTGGTGTCTTGGTGTGTCCATTTGCTTGTTTTGTCTGTCGCTCTAGATGGGTCGGGGGTTAAGAAAAAGGATTTTTGTCACATGACACAGAAACATTTTCCAGGCCTTTGTCCTAAGAGAGGCCAATGTTTCACAACCCTGACTTGAGTTCACTAGTTCGGGGTGGGACCTAGGCAGGATATTTTTAAAGCTCCTTACAGAGTTCTCAGAGTAGTCTACTGAGAAGGATTGACCTGGGTTTTCCTCACCCACAGCAAGAAGGGTTGTTCCCCACACTGCAGTTTTCTGAGAGGAGCCCCCCAAGTGACTTTGCCTGCGATGGGCATGGCTGTGTAGGAACTGAAGGGGCTACATCCTAAGCCCCCCTGACTTGACAGGAGCAACTAAGAATCCTGGTTCAGATAATCTGTCATGAGGGGAAAGCCTCATGCACTCTTCACTTATAGAACAAGCCTCTTTTCCATAAAGCAATATTATAAAGGGGAAGTTTTTTCAGACTCCATCCAAATTGCCATCCAAAATCTAGTACCTAAATTAGTTAGATTTTCTGTGAATATTTTAGAATATTGCCTGTCACATGGTGTTATGAACTGAATCTGTACCCCCAACATTCACATGTTGAAATCCTAACCCCTAATGTGTTGGTAGAGATGACTCTCTTTGAAAGGTAATTAGATCATGAACCTGGAGCCCTCACAAATGGGATTCGTGCCCTTACAGCTCTCTTGATCTGTTTTCACCATGTGAGGACACAGTGAGAAGATGGTCATATGAAAACCAGGAAGAAGGCAACGAATCAGCTGGAACCTTGATCTTGGACTTCCCAGCCTCCAGAACTGTGATAAATACATAGTTTTCTTTAGGACCTCCAGTTTATGGTATATTTGTTATAGCAGCCTGAATGGACTAAGATACATTATGAAAGTTCACTTTCCTCTACTATAAAATGGGTGGAGAATAAAATGGGATAACAAATTGCAAAGTACCTTATCTGTAGCTGGCAACATTTTTCAGGTTAGAATTCCTAAAAGGTTAAGAGTATGAAATCAAGCTACACAGTTACTCCTCCCCTTGCCTTCTTTTCCCCACTGCCACATCTGCCTTGCATTCATTTTGCAGCCTGAGCTTGCCTGCAGAGATGCAAGGCAGGGCTTTGCCCAGCCTGCAGATGTTGCTGGATGAATGGCAGGATGGGGATCCCGAGTCAGCTCCTCCTTTGGCTCTTCCCCTGGCCTCTCCCACCATTACCACTTCTCCCCCAAGGACATGCAGGGGTCAATTACAAGAGCAGGGTGCCTCGTTGGCAGGAAAAACATGGACACTGAATTAGAACAAACATCTTTGCCTGTGGTCCTTTGCTCTCCCTGAGGCTGCTGAGAGGGATCTGGAGACAGCTTCAGGTGGGCTCTTCTGGGCTCTACAGAGACCTGGGGTGGCAGACAGGCCAGACTGCCCAGGCACTGGGGCACACTATCTTTTGAACCAGTTGCTGACTCTAGGTTCACCTTTCCTTGCCATCAGATGACCAGAGACAAGATCAAGGCAGAACAGATGTTGGACCTTCCTAGAGCCTCTGTTTAAAATCAAAGGGGACTTCCTCTTACTGATCCCATCTATCTCAGTAAGAGAAGGAGCAGCTGATCCTCTCTGCTTCTCAAACATCAGTATTTTGGCTAGAAAAACACCAATTTATATTCAGTAATCCAGGCATTTTAGGTGACAATTTAACCTTCCATGTTCAAGGATGGATATTTTTGTTTCATTTATAAAAATTCATTATTGAATAGAAAGAAGCTCTTTGTTGTTTGAAGGGTATATTAATTTCCTGTTACTGCTAGAACATTAGCCCCCACTTTGAGGCTTTGAAGGACACAAGTGCATTGTCTTACAATTCTAGAGGCCAGAAGTCAGACATTGATCATCCTGGGCTAAAATCAAGGCGTCAGCAGGACTGTGTCCTCCTGGAGGCTCTAGGAAAGAATCTTTCTCTGCATTTTCCAGCTCCTTGTGGTCCCTTTCCCCATTTTCAAAGCCAGCGGTGGAGCATCTTCAAATCTCTCTCTCATTTTGACCTCCTCTTCTGCTTCCCTCTCCCACCTTAAAGACCCTAATAATTACATTAGACTTGCTTCGGTAATCCAAAATAACTTCCCGATCATAAGGTCAGTTGATTAGCAACTTAATTCTTTCTGCGACCTTCATTCCCCCTTGCCATGTCACATGATATACTCACAGGTTCAGGGGATTAGGATGTGGACATTGTTGGAGGGTCATCATTCTACCTACCACAGGGAGTATACAACATTTTGGTTTGGCTGCTAAGCAAATGATGACCCCACCTACCTACCTACAGATGAGCCTTCAAACTTCAAAAGAGGGCCTCGGGCCCCAGACAAGGAGCAAGACTTCCCAACACCATCAGGCCACTTTCTGGTGACAATAGTCAGAGTGGTTAGGAATCAGCACTGATGATATTTAGGTGACTAAGGTAGCATGATCAGAGCCCAGATAAGTATTTTGTCCTTGGAGAAAAAGTAGGTCTGTGTCTACTCAAAGCAGTCAGGAAGGGGGAGGCCAGAGCTTGAGTTATGAGGCGATCTGAGCATCAAAGTCGGAAAAACAAAGTTCAAACACAAAATCTATGTGGCAAAAGCAGGGCTGACACTGTGAGACCAAGTCCCTGGCAGAAGCCAAGGGCAATGAGAGTGAAAATGGAATTTAGCATCCAAAAGTAAGCCTACTGAGCTAATGCACTGCTGTGTGCCTATTTGCCAACTGCCCTTATGGTGTTGGGCAGATCAGCCTGGCTTAAGGATACAGGGTTTCGCTGATATCATTTTTCTCAGAGATGACATTAGAACTACATATTCTTTTGATTCATTTTTGTTGTCTCCCCAAAATTAAAGAAGCTCAGTGGTTAGAAGATGACCATGCCCATTAGTAATCCTGATGTGGAAGTGGCATTTGGACATCCTGGCTGGACTCTCTTCCCCACCGGCTCCAGCATCTTTGCAGGTTACCGAAGTGTTTACAAGCTGAAGAGAAATAAGATAAAAACCTGGCATCTTAATGCATGCCACTCATATCTTTTCAAATAGCTTCATATTCCATGGAGTCCCCTTTCATCCAGGTATCAGTGCATTTTCTTCGCTGCAATAACGGACTCACATTGGTGAAGGAAACAGAATACTATCAGAGTGATACAGGAAAGTCTCCATTTTTTTCCACTGTGGCTCAGAGAAAAGAGAGTTAGCATTCAGCCTCTGACTAATGTGCTTCCTAGATTTGAGAAGCAACACAAACCTCAGCTGATTTCATGGTAAAGTGTTATCTAAGCCCATGTCTTTCTTATTGAGGATACAAAGAGCTCTAATATTTAGCCATAATTTCTAAGATGATGCAAACAAGGGAAAATTGAATGGAAGGAAAGCAAACTCAAATAAATACAAGGTACTGTACACCAGATATGAGGCTGTGTGTTTCACGTGCTTTTTTGTGCACCCCTCACGCTAATCCTAGGATATAGTGATAATTCTTCCCATTTAAATTGAGCACTTGAGGCTCACACAGAGTATAAATGACTTGTTCACGGTGATTTTTTAAGCACATGCCTACAGGCTTAAAATTCATTTACATTTTAGCTAGTAAGGGGTAAGACTAAAATACACACTTAACTCTCTCTGATCCCCCATAAGTTTTCCTCTATTACATAATTCTTCTAAATATTATTAGTACTCTGTTAGTTTTCCAAGCAGATTCCACAGCAAAATTCTGAATATCCTCAATGGTGGTTTTAGCACAGATACAAGAGACGTGTTCAAATTACTGATGGACTTCCCGAAGGGTAGGGGTTGGCTGGTAGTGAGAGGAAGCCTGGCTCTGAGAAGGAGCATTGGGGAAACGGGGGAGATTAGGGGTCCTGGTGGGAGAGGGAGAAAGGGGAGCCGTCTGGAGCAGTAGAAGGAGGATTGAACTTGGCCCTGGATTCGATGAGGCATCAGGGACTAAAACAAAAGAATCAATGAAATGGCTTTATACCTTTTATATTCTGATGCAGCAATTGGAATCCTGGAACTGTATCTATCCTAAGGGATAATTTAGCAAATATATAAGCACACACATATACCCAAAAATGTTCATTGCAACATATATTTATAAAGATTTGGAAACATCATACAAGTCCAACAGTATAGACATAAATGAGCAAATCTTTATACTTTCCTGTCATGCCATGTTCTATTTTAAATGTATAATTTGTATGTATTTAAATAAAGAAAAATGCTTGTAAGATTCGCTTTTAAAAATCAGAAAATAGAGAAGCAGGGACAAAAATCTTCACAAAATATATATGAAAGAGAGTGTCTTGGGCTGTGGAAAGAATAGGCTTCTGCTGCTGTGTGTCCTTCCTTACCTGCAGAGAGAGACTGATCCCCTGAACCAGCTTCCACAACACAGTACATCTCTCCCAGCCCCAAAGACCAGCAGGCCTGGAAACCTGGCCCAGCATTCCTGAGCTTCCAGCTGAGCAAGACCAGCCACCAGCTCCTCTTCCCAGCCACTATACCTCAGGCTCCTGCCTTCTCCAGCTCAGAAAGTGAGGCCACTGCCCACTCAGTTGCTCAGCCTGAAAACCTCCAAGTCATCCTTGATTCCCTTCATAGCTCACATGCAATCCATCGGCAAATGCTATTAGCCCAACCTCTGCAATACATCCCAAACCTGACTCCTTCTCATGGTACCCACTTCTCACACTTGCACCACTGAAATGGCCTCTGGACATATCTCTATCTGCCATTCTGGCCCCCTCCCCCTCCAACTATCCACTCTCACCTCAGCTAGAGTGAGCTATACACAAAAGAACTGAGAGGCCGAGGCAGGTGGATCACTTGAGGTCAGGAGATCGAGGCCATCCTGGCTAACATGGTGAAACCCCATCACTACTAAAAATACAAAAAAATTAGCCAGGTATGGTGGCACGCACCTGTAGTCCCAACTACTCAGGAAGCTGAGGCAGGAAAATCGTTTGAACCCAGGAGGTGGAGGTTGCAGTGAGCTGAGATCTTGCCACTGCACTCTACCTTGAGCAACAAAGCAAGATTCCACCTCAAAAAAAAAAAAAATTATAATTAGCTACCAAGTATATGAAAATATGCTGAATCTCAATGAAGATCGACACACTTTGAAATAAAGTAACACTGTCCAATGGAGTAATGGCATATAGAAAACACTCAAGAAATATGTGTTGCACACATGCGAAACTATTTTTCATCTACCAAATGGACAAAGATTTTTAAACTGAAAATTTCCAGAATTGGAAGGGTCCAAATAATCACACCTTTTTCACTTCTAGTGAAATTGTGATTTTTTTTTTAAGTGTCAAAAATATCCTGTAACTTCACATCTAAAATTTTAACCTAAGGATTTAATTAAGGAAGTAAGCAAAATGATATCTTCTTCATCTTTTCAACAACAGGCTTAGACGCTGAGGAATGAAGAAATTAGTGCCTATTTGCTCATTTCTTTATCCTTTCTGGCTGCCTTTGGGAGGAGGGCAAGGACATGCGTATTTTTTTCTCCCAGGAGGCCTTTGTCCTAGGACACTTGATGTGAAGCCTGGCTGCATTTAAAATAATCTAGAAATTTGAAAAATGTATGTATTACTAGGTTGTATCTCCAGAGATTCCAATTTCATTTGGCTCAGGGTGGGGCCCAGACAGGGTATTTTTTTTAAGTCTCTGGGGGATTTTCAGCAGCCAGGCTGAGAGGGACAGGCCTAGGGGCCCCTCCTCCTCCAGGGAAACGGGGCTCCTCCCTTCTCCACATTGCAGGTTTCTGACAGGAGCCTCCTGGAGGTGACCAGAACCTAGATGGACACAGCTGCATGGGAACCTAAAAAAGGCTGGAACCTAAGGCCCCTACCTTGAGAACAGCCACAAGGAGTCCAGGGGCCAGGCTAGCAGTTGACAAGGAATGTCCCTACAATTAGCTTGCTGTGAGCTTACTTAGACAACGGTGCCTAGACAAATAAGCCTAGTACCTGGGCTCCACCCGCAGTAGTGGGGGTGGTGCCTAGAGAATGTTCATGATCCCAGGCCTCTCCCAGCCACGTGCTTGAGCTCCAGGTCCTAGATTAATTCAAAGATAATTGATGAAGTCACAGAAAAGTCACTCATACACTCAGCAAATACTTATTGAGCATCTACTATATACCAGGCACTGATCTAAACACTGGCGATACATCAGCAAATAAAAGACTACAGCTACATCACTAGCAGGGAGAGCCACGGATTAAGCACTAAATGTAATCTGCAAGTAAAACATACAGTCTGCTAGATGGTGATAGGGACTCAGGGGTAAATAGAGACATGTAGGGGTGGGTGTGTGGGGAGGGAAGCTCAGGGGAATAGGAGTAGGTCCTGACCCCTGACCTACTCTTCCTACTCAGGTGGGAGCCTGCCAGAGGTGTTCAGGAACCAGCAGGAGGGTAGGGTGGCTAGAGAGGAGGGGCTGAGGAGAGGGCACCATTGGGGGTAAGTCTCAGAGAGGTGCATAGGGGAGCTTTGGCTTTTACTCCACATGGAATGGAAGCCACTGCGAGGTGTTGGGCACAAGATGAGAATATTGCCAAACAGAACTTGGACCCACCTACCTGGCACAGCAAAGCCAAACACTGACATCAGGATTTACAGCAAGAAAAAGTGAGGCATTTATTGCAAAGTGCCAAGCAAGGAGAATTGGGCAGTTCATGCTTAAGACCAGAACTCCCCACTGGCTGACAGATAAGGGTTTTTCTAAGGCAGTGATATACTTTGTATACTTCTCCCTGCCCAAATCTCATGTTGAATTATAATCCCCAGTATTGGAGGTGGGGCCTGGTGGGAGGTGACTGGATTGTGCGGGTAGATTTCTCATGAATGGCTTGGGCCATCCCCTTGGTGCTGAGCAAGCTCTTGCCCTGAGTTCACATGAGATCTGGTTCTTCAATGTTGTGTGGCACCTACCCCCGCCCCCCCCGATCCCTCTCTCTCAATCTCTCTCTCTCTCTCCTGCTTTTGCCATGTGAGGTAACTGCCCCCCTTTTGCATTCCACCATGACTGTAAGCTTCCTGAGGCCACCTGAGAAGCCAAGCAGATGCCAGCATCATGCTTCCTGCACAGCCTGCAGAACTGTGAACCAATTCAACCTCTTTTCTTTATACATTACCAGTCACAGGTATTTCTTTATAGCAATGCAAGAACTGCCTAATATAGGCAGGAAGGCAGAGGTTACAGGCAAAGTCATAAATCAACACAATGAAGCTATACATTGGCTTGGCCTAAAAAAGGCAGGACATCTGGAAACGGGGTTGGGAGGACCAAAGGTCATAAGTGAATTCAAAGATTTCCTGACTTGTGACTGATTAAGCTTTGTTTAAAAACTTGGGGTCAGTCAAAAGGAATGTTGAGCTCTGGCCTGTGGGCATGACTTTCTCTGGGCACCTCAGGAAGAAATTCAGAATAACTGGCAGGCAGAGTTCAGTCCTTGTTCCCCTTATCTGAGGTCTACAGGCCGACAGATGGCATTTTGCATTTGCTGGGGGTCCGGGTTTATAAAAAACAACTCAAAGACATATGTGAAGATGTTATCTTTAGTTTCTATAGGGAACCAAAGAGTTTGTGGCTCTAGTTTCCTTGGCTGTTGTTTAAAACTACTGTTGGCCAGGCACAGTGGCTCATCCCTATAATCCCAGCACTTTGGGAGGCCGGGGTGGGCAGATCACCTAAGGTTGGGAGTTCGAGACCAGCCTGACCAACAAGGAGAAACCCCATCTCTACTAAAAACACAAAATTAGCCAGGGGTGGTGGTGCATCCCTGTAATCCCAGCTACTCGGGAGGCTGAGGCAGGAGAATTGCTTGAATCCAGGAGGCAGAGGTTGCGGTGAGCTGAGATCGTGCCGTTGCACTCCAGCCTGGGCAACAAAAGCGAAACTCTGTCTCAAAAAAAAAAAAAAAGCTACTATTTACCTATTCACTTATCAGGTTGCTCATTTACTTCTCAAGGTGACCTAGGTACCTGGAATTTCCCTTAAAGGAACTAGGATTTTTCTTTATTTCTATGCTTGAGGGCCTTGACAGACCCTCAAAGGGAGCCCTGTTCCATCTCAAGACTGAACACTAATGGTTTAGTGGAAGTGGGAAAATCAGGTAGGACGTTACTGAAGTGACCTGAGGGAAGAGAGAACAGGGACTGAGCCCCAAGTGGTGGCACAGGAATTGTTGATAAGTGGGCAGGTTTGGATGCATTAGGAGGTCAAAGCCAGCATGCTGTTTTGACAAGTGTCAAGAGGGGTGAGAGATAAACCCTGACTTCAAGGTTTTTGGAGTTTCATGTTTTGAATTTTCACCATTTGTGATTCTTTAATACAGAACTGGAACATTTCACCAACCCACAAATCGGCCTGGCCCTCACGTGCAGCATGCCTGGCTCCTCCGGCATCGCCGCTATGAAGAAAGTGGTTCAGCAGCTCCCGCTGGAAGCCGGGCCCAACCATGCTCAAACGCGTACAAGTTTCCCAGGCAGCTGCAGACTTAAAACAATTCGGTCTGCAGAATGCTCAACATGACCCTGTGCTGACTGGAGTATCTTCAGGTACAAATCCCTTCAGACCCCGGAAAGTCTGTTCCTTTTTGTAGTAAAATGAATCTTTCTAAGGTTTTCCAAATCGCTTCTTATGATCCAGTGAATATTCAAGAGAGCTAAATTTGAAACCTGCACAAAAGCTTATCCCTGTAACACATGGGCCACAATATATAAAATTCTGCTTTTGTCAGTCCTTAACATCTACCTCTCTGAATTTTCATGAATTTCTATTTCACAAGAGTAATTGTTTTATAAACACTGGCAGCAGCATACAATAAAACTTAGTATGAAAAAAAAAAAAAAGAACTGGAACATTTCTTGCATCCTGAATATTCCTGTGCAATTCTTATCTATTAGATTCGGGGCACTTCATGAAGGGATTGCTATGACTCTCCTCGCAGCCCTGAGGACTAAGTACAGTCGCCAGCTGTGTGACCAGCAGGAGGGAGACCCTGCTGGAGAGGGGTGAGGGAGGTGGGAAGGGCTGGATGGAATATGCTGAGACCCAGGAGGAAAGGCACGTCCTAACATTTCCAATGAAGGAATAAGGAAATCACAAGTCCAAGTCTTTTTTTTTTCTTTTGAAAGAGTCTCGCTCTGTTGCCCAGGCTGTAGAGCAGTGGTGCAGTCTCAGCTCACTGCAACCTCTCGTCCTGGGTTCAAATGATTCTCCTGCTTCTGCCTCCCGAGTAGCTGAGATTACAGGCACCCGCCACCACGCCCAGCTAATTTTTGTATTTTTAGTAGAGATGGGGTTTCCCCATCTTGACCAGTTGGTCTCAAACTCCTGACCTCAGGTGATCCACCTGCTTCAGCCTCCCAAAGTGCCAAGTCTTTATTGTAAACCATGACTGGCTGCCTGAATTCTAAAATTCTTAGGACTTAAGAAGCAACAAGCCATGATTGACTAATCAGTTGAAATAAAAACAGGTCAAGGTGGACCCACCCTGAGGCTCAATCCCAAATGCCAGTCTCCCTTCCTGCACCCTCAAGTGCACCTGTCTGGCTTGAAAACAAATTCCCTGTATTCGGCCTCAAGCTAAGCTAACGGAGCAAACAATTCCTTTCAGCCAGGCCTCTGCTTTGTTCCAGGGCTTGCGTTTTACAGGGGCCACGGCCCTGGAGCCAGCCTCAGGGGTGAGATTTCTCCTTCTCATGAAGGAAGCAGTGTTGAAAGCAAAGTATTTGATTCCTGTTCTTGAGGCCTAAACATTTAACTGTAAAGTATGTAGTGTTCTGGAATTCTGGCTGTGGTATGTATCAAGCTACGAAAACAACATGCCATCTTGTCTCTCCATGTAACACAGAGGTACAGAGAGGCTGAGATAAAGAAACACATAAATAGGTGGTTAGCTGTGATAGTAAAATAAGGGAACCACTGGGAGAATTTCCATGCTGCTGGAAATTAGAGCTGCCACTGCATAAAAGCTGCATACATTTTGACTTGATATCACCATCAGCTAAGCAGTAGTTATAACATTTTGTCCCTGGAAACGTATAAAGTTAAGAGACTACTTGTTTTTCCAGGAGACAGCTTTCTGAAAAATGTTAAAGCAGATTTTCATAAACAAACTATCAGGCACACACCTATTTTTTTCTATAGCAATTATCACTTTTTACCATAATAAATGTACTTATTTACTTATTTTTTGCAATTACTATTTATTGACTCTTTTATATAAATTTACATAATTTACCTATTTGGTGCATTTATTGATTATTGACTCTTTCCCTCTACTACAATGTGTAGTTCTTTGAGGCCGATGGAGATCGGTGCATGTGGTGGGTGTTGCTGCTGCTGTGGTTGTTGGCCCGGGACACAGCTGAAAACTCAACCCAGGTCTTCCTGGCTCCACGTCTAGAGCTCTATTTTCTCCCCAACTCTAGCTGTGCAGGCGTAGGGCGCCAACCCTAATTCTTTATTACCCTAAAGGTGTTACAGGACTATTTAACTCACAAACAGGGAAGAGATTCTCCCTTTACCAAGCCTCTTCTATTGCGGTTCTCGGTTGCTGTGATATTCTCCACGTAGATATGCCCTTATCTACTATTTCAACCTTAACATTTCTCAGCCACTAATAAATTTTAGTTTAGTTTTGAATCCCAAGCACCCAGGACACTGGGATAGTGATCAAGGAGGAAAGGCAAGTCCTAACCTTTCTAATGAAGGAACAAGAAAACGAAAGCCCAACCCTTTATTGTAAATCATTACGGGGTGCCCAAATCAAACACAAAATGTAATTTTACATGTTACGTAAAATTGGGTGCTATTTTTGAATACCACTGGGTGCTTGGAATTCAAACATAAACCAAACCCCTGCATTAATTGCCCATAGAAATTGATCCTGTAATCAATATCCCTCTGAAATTTTACACTAGATCTCTAGCTGTATGCTTTGAATTAATCTCACATTGAACTCGCAACCTGACACCAGTTTCTGGTGTTTGTCTTTAAGATAAGCAGGCATAGGGTCTCTACTACTCCAGGTCTCCAGAGTTTTTATTAAAAGTATCTTATCTTACATGTATTATAAGTGAACAGGTGCTCACATCCCATAGTGCACTGGGAAAAGTATCCTTGAGTGCAAAATGTCACAGGTTGTACAAATCCCATTGTCATTTCAAGGAGACTCCTCACTACATTCCTAACCAAAAAGCCAAATTGAATTATTATAGAATTCTGGAATAAACCTCCTAATCCTTTCACAAATCTCTGTCAATCTGCTACCATCTGACCACACTGGTATACTGTCCACCCATGTGGAGACTGTTACTCAGACAGATCATTGGAGATTTTTAGTCAGAGTATAATTTATGTGCCAAGTCAACATATCTATCTGGAAAATATTAGAAAAAGTCAATATAACGAAAAGCTTTCCCTTGTCTCTTTCTTGAAATTCTTCTCTAGCTTAACCCAATTTCCTAAGTCACTTAGAGGCCTTTAAACAAAATGAAATCTTAATGATGTCTCTGCCATGAATAATTAATTGTTGGTGTACAATCTTCTCAACAAAATCCATTCTCATTAGATTAGAGGTTTCCGCAAGATACATGAGTTCATTATGGACATTTTTACATTCTTCTTGTATCTTTCTTTCTTTGTCCATTTTATCTGTGCTGTGATCTGGGATTCCATCACCCTGACAGCCTTCCAAAGAGAAGCAGTCGTCAGGCAGTTAAAGACCTTTGAGAAGTGGTAAGGTCTTCCTGCTTTAAAAAATGGCAGCATAACTGGAGAGGAAACAATGAACAGTGAAGGCTTGAACTGACCATGGTGGTTTGGTCTTTCAGTGGGAAAGAGGAGGATCTAGGAAAGATAGGCTTACCTGTCCTCTTAGAAACTTCTACATCCGTCGGTCTTCCATCTCATAAGAAAGCCTTGAAGACCAGAAAGTCCTGGGAAGAAAGGAACATTGCACCAACCCAGCCTCTTGTGGTTTCTTTTCAGATGCTGAAATGCAAGGTCATAGACACAATGGAGAAACTTTAGAGGCCATTTACTGCTCATTGGACAAATAGTTGGCCACTGCCATGAGTTACAGGTCTAGCCACTGTGCTTTTATGAACTTCATCCCCATCCCCTTCCCAATCCCTCCTTTTCATTCTTCCCTCCTCCATCCTCACATACAAATGTGTTCAATTGTTCCAACTGTATTGCTGAACCAAGTTAGATTCATTAAATCTGTGTTTGCATTTAAAAACCTAATCTGGAAGAAGAAAAGAATCTCAAACACGTTTGAATTTTTCCTCCTAAATATAAAGTATATACACTGGATTATGCCTAAATTACTGTATTTTAAAGTAATGATTCAAAGAACAGTTAGGCATAGGATAGGCTTTGCAGATGTCAGGCACAGAGTTCTTTGTTTCACACATTTTTTACATAGCTGGAATCACCCAAGAGACACAATCTTGTATCCTGTTCTTGTTCATCTGTCATGTACATTTCTGAGGTTACAACATTGTTTCTACAAACATCATTTAGAAATATCACATGGCACTCCATCGAGTCAATATACTCTATTTTAATAAACCATGGCCTTTTCTTTCCATTTTTAAACTATTAATAATGGTGCAATAAGCATCCTTCTGTAAAACCTTTTCCAATATTTAGGACTGTTTCCTTAGGTTCAGTTCTTCAAAGTGGAACTGCTGGACAAAGGAGAATACTTAGGTTTTTGAGATATACTGTGAAATAGCTTTTCCAAAACACTGTTCTACTTTACATTCCCACATATACTGTGAGCTGGACCAAAGTGAAAAAGATCAATAAACTTGCAATTTCAGGTGGTCACAACGTACATAAGAGCCTGACTTTAAATATTTATTATGAAATGTACAGTACATACAGAAAAGTACATAAAAATTATGTGGTTTAAAGAATAATAATGGCCAGACACAGTGGTTCACGCCTGCAATCCCAGCACTTTGGGAGGCCCAGGGTGGGCAGATCACCTGAGGTCAGGCATTCAAGACCAGCCTGGCCAACTTGGAGAAACACCGTCTCGACTAAAAACACAAAAATAAGCCAGGCGTGGTGACACGTGCCTATAATCTCAGCTACTCAGGAGCTGAGGCAGGAGAATCGCTTGAACCCAGGAGGCAGAGGTTGCAGTGAGCCAAGATCATGCCACTGCACTCCAGTCTGGGCGACAGAGCGAGACTTTATCTCAAAAAAAATAAATAAATAATAATAATAATAATAAAATTAACAGCCATGTACCCACTATCCCGTTTAAGAAATAGACTATTATGACCACATTAGTGGCCCCTCATGTGCCTGCGTTAGTGTATCACAGCAGCTACAGACAGATCTCAAAATGCCATTGATGTAAAACACACGTACACATACATTGATGTCCCTCTCACATCACAGTCCATGCAGGCTCAGGAGCTGTACTTGCCACCTCCAACAGTAATTTAAGACCCTGGCTCTGGCCCCATTGAAACACAAGCTCTGGAACAAATTTAAGACTGTTAAGAGTCTTAACAGTAATTTAAGACTCATCATTTCACCATCTTGGAATTTTTCCTTTTAGTTAAGTAGAATAAATAAGAGAGGACACAGAGAACTTACATCTGCTTTTAACTGCCTTTCTCAAGGAGTGACACATCACTGCCTTCTTCGGTAAGAGCTGCCACATGGCCTCAACTTAACTCTAAAGAGGGTTGGAAATGTGGCCTTCCTTTATGTCTGAACAACACTGCCCATCACATATTGCCTCTGCCACAGTCAGATATCTTATCCCTGACAGATAACCCTTCCTGCCTTCTGTGTTAGTCACTCCCTTGCTTTTCTTTAAATAGTGTTGTAAAAATTGCCTAGGAAGCACAAATCTGTGTAAGAGAAGGAAAATATCAACGCTATTCTACAAGGGTTCCCAACAGAAGAGAAGGTGGCAAAATGGGCGTCACAGGCTGGCTTCTGTTTCCCTGAGAATCTATGAGAGCCCTTTCTAGGGATGTGTGCAGGCAAGGTCATGGCTGAGTCATGGAAACCATACATTAGCACAGCTGGGGCATCAGACAGAACTAGAATTTGAACTACCTACCAGACACCTGTCAGAAAGAGCTTTGGAGGGAGGAGGCTGCTCTGTATTTTCTTCTGAACTCACAGCCCTCTTCTGTCAGCCCTCAAGAGTTCAGAGCTAACCCAAGCATCAAGGGGAGAGCAGCAGCTTTAATAGCACTGAGCCAAGAGAAGAATCAGGACCAGCCTCCCCCAGGCATTCTTCTCACAGATGGCGCTAAGACAGCAGGGATCTTGCGATGATGGCCCTCAACTCACAGAGGCTGCCTTCCAGCTCCGCTGTTGGCCACCAGCCTGGGAGCTCCCTTCATCATCAGCCTGTGGGTTTCCTTCACCTCTCTCCTACTTTGAATCTCCAGATTCCAGTGCCCCCAGCTCTTTCTTTCTTGGTTTACTCTTTATCAGTTGTTATTCTTTGAACATAGGGAGCTTTCGTTATTTTAAAGTTGTAACTCATAACTCCAACGCCTGGAGTCCTGAGGGCCTTTTCCACTGTCTGTTCTTTCTGCTGGAAACATACAATTCAGCAGCTTCTTAAGAAATGGTGTATGAGAGACACGTTTTTTGAGAAAATACATATGCATTTTTGAGTTTGCAACACATTTTTTACAACCATCATAGAATGGTGGCATGACATTCCATTGAGTGTACTATGGTTTGGCTGTTTCCCTACCCAAATCTCATCCTGGATTGTAATCCCTGTAATCCCCATGTGTTGTAGGAGGGACCCAGTGGGAAGTAATTGAATCATGGGGGCGGTTTCCCCTGTGCTCTTCTCATGATAGTGAGTTCTCACAAGATCTGATGGTTTTATAAGTGTCCGGCATTTCCCCTGCTGGCTCTCATTGTCTCTACTGCCGTCCTGTGAAGAGGTGCTTTCCACCATGATTGCAAGTCTCCTGAGGCTTCCCCAGGCATGCAGAACTGTGAGTCAATTAAATCTCTTTTCTTTATAAATTACCCAGTCTCAGGTATTTCCTTATAGCAATCTGAAAATGGACTAACACAGAGTGAATACATCCTATTTTACCATACCATGCCCTTTTTAAAGATATTTTATATTGTTTTCCACTTTTCACTACTATTAGTAATGTTGCAACCAGCATCTTTCCACATATGGATGCCCTCCATGGACAGGGTAACCTGGTGGGCACTATGGAGAAAGAGTGAGGACACAGTCTAGTGGGCACAAAACAAGAAAATGACAGCAAAGGGAAGCAAGTATATGTATACACACACACACACACACACACACACACACACGCATGCATGTCTAACAGAGAAACATGTGTTTTCCTAAGAGTCTGGGGTACAAAATGGCCTCCCGCTAAAACTAAAGTTCTCTGAGGTCTTTGTGTGTGACTTAATTACACATGCTAATTTTCCATTTTAATCCATAATTATCTATGATGGTTTTGATATTGAATAATGATATTCTAAGTTACTTACCAGTTATCTCATCTGTGGCACCAATTTTAGTTGCTACTTCTCTGAAACCTCCACATCCATGCCTTATACAATCCATCTCTCTGGTTCCAGTCTGGCATCCAAAGCTGGACCCCTCCTCCTGGAAGTATGTCTTCCACTGTTCCTCCCTTTTGCCTCCAACTCATAATATTCAGAACTGAACACAGCATCCCTGATCCACCTCAAACCTGCCTCTAACCCTTATTCCAGCCTGGGATATGAAGATTCTATTTCCATTATAAATCTACCAGATATCAGCCAATTTAATGAGGCGGAAGACTTTTATTCTCTGGAGGTTTCTCACAAAAAAATCAGTGAAGAAGGCTAAAATATTACCAAGGGACTGCTACCCACTGCCCTTTGACAGGAGTGAGTGAAGACTCTTAGTCATTCTAGAGGGGCTCAGAGCACCCAGAGGGCCCCGAAGCCCCAGCAGTAACTGGCATGGGAAAGAAGAATGGAGGGAAGTACAGGATGACGGGAAAAAAGAGAGAGTCAAACGCTTCTCTCTGAATGCAACTTTGTAAAAAGACTGGGCTACAAGGAACCCAGTCTTTTATTCAAATTACTTTGCATTACTTAACTGAATCTCAGTTTCCTCAGTTGTAAAACAGTAATAACAGCTGTCCACCTTGAAGACATGCTATTGTTTAATTCTTACATCTAATAAATATTTCTAGAATATTACCTGTAGAGTTGGTGCTAAGGATATCACAATAACAGGACATAATTCCTGCCTGCAGGGTCCGTGTGGTCTGCTTGTAAGAGAGACCCAAGGAAAGAGGCAATCACAGTAAAGTACAATTAGTGTTTCCCAGCTATGCGCAAAATGAGATCATGACTTTATAGTGCTTAGCAAATGTTAGAGTGTTGTACAAATTTTGGCTTTATTAGTACTGGGTACTCCTGATCCTATTCAGGGGTCTCTAACTACTCTTGCTCTGTTCCTCCCCACCAAGCCATGAAGCAGAAGGCCAGCCTTGGTACCCACAGCCTCTTCTAATGCCAAAGCCTCTGCTGAAGGGGCAGGACCAAATGAGCCCTGCAACTGATCCCACCTTACTCTCAGGCAGCAGGTGATGGAACTGCATTGACACTAAGCCCAGGCAACCAGTCGATACGCTGACTTGTGACACATGATATTGTCTAGCAAGAAACTTTGTGTTGAGCCCGTCAGGTTCCTTCTTTTGAGAATTTTAACTGGGAAACACAGTAGGAATCCAGCAGTCAACAACAGGCCTGAAACTGGAAAAATGCTGAGAACCAAGACATGAGGCAGAAATGGGAGGATGAAGGGTCATAGCGGGCAGCGGTTACTAAGAAACTATGAGTGGAGAAAAGTATACCAAGCAGAGGAAAAAACGGAAAACATCTGCAGTGACAGGACTGTGGAAAACATGCACAAAGAAAACTGAGGCTGGCCGGGCGCAGTGGCTCACGCCTGTAATCCCAGCACTTTGGGAGGCTGAGGCGGGTGGATTACCTGAGGTCAGGAGTTCGAGACCAGCCTGGCCAACATGGTGAAACCCCGTCTCTACTAAAAATACAAAAATTCCCTGGGTGTTGTGGTGTACGCCTGTAATCCCAGCTACTCAGGAGCCCAAGGCAAGAGACTCACTTGAACCCAGGAGGTGGAGGTTGCAGTGAGCCGAGATCATGCCTCTGCACTCCAGCCTGGGCAACACAGAAAGACACTATCTAAAAAAAAAAGGGAAAAGAAAGAGAAAACTGATGCTATTATAGACAGTTTAGGCCTTGAGGACAGCAACAGGGGGTATGGCTGGTCCCGCAGGTGACTCTCCACTTCCCCTGCTCCTTCCTTTTATTTGTATTTTCCTACCAAAAAAAGAATGAAACCTTACAAAGCCAAACTGAAAAGATGCCTTTGAGCACACAAAAATAATATTCACTCTAAAGCCTATTGACTGAATTCTCAGATACATTTCTTCTTTCACTGTTTTCACAATTACCGTCTTCTATATGCAAAATCTAGAAGGAAAGATGCAATTAATTTTCATGACATCACGTAGTATTTTACTATTTGTTTGCAGGCCATCAACAAACTTCCCTCATGAGAAAATCCTAACTGTAATCAAGAAAGCAAATATCTTCCAAAAGCTCTTTGGAGAAATGGCTGATTCTAGCACCGGAGCAGAAAATACACAAGATGAGCTTGGAACATCTTACTATGCCAGGAAATAAGCAAGTGCTCAAAAGAAAAGTCTCAATGATGGGGATATATCAAAGGAACACAACATCACTAATTCACATGGAAATGCAAATCAAAACCACAATGAGATACCATCTCACCCCAGGTAAAATGGCTATGATCAAAAAGACAAAAAATAACATGCTTGAGGCCTTGGAGAAAGGGCAAGCTTGTACAAACAGGTGAAAATGTAAATTAGTATAGCCACTATGGAAAACAGTGTGGAGGTTCCTCAGAAAGCTAAAAATAGAGCCACCATATGATCCAGGAATTTTGCTACTGGCTATCTATCCAAAAGAAAGGAAACCAGTATACCAGAGATATCTGCACTCCCATATTTATTACAACACTATTCACAATAGCAAAAATGTAGAATCAACCTAAGTGTCCCTCAACAGATGAATGGATTAAAAAATGTGGCATATAGACACAATAAAGTACTATTCAGCCATGAAAAGGAACGAAATCTTGTCATTTGCAGCAACATGAATGAAACAGGAAGACATTATGTTAAATGAAATAAGTCAGGCACAGAAACACAAATATCACATGTTCTCACTCTCATGGGAAAGCTAAAAAGTGGATATCAAGAAGACAGTATGACTGGTGGTTACCAGAGTCCAGGAAATGGTGAGGTGGAGGCAGGAAGAGAAGTTGGTTAATGGGTACAAAAATACAGTTAGATAAAAGAAATAAGTTCTAGTGTTTGATAGCACAGTAGAATGACTATAATTAACAAGAACTTACTGTATATTTCAAAATAGCAAGAAAGGAAGATTTGGAATGTTCCCAACACAAAGAAATGATAAATTTGAGGTGATGGATATCCCAATTACCCTGATTTTAGTACACATTGTATGCTCGTATCAAAATGACACATGTACCCTATTAATATGTACAATTATTGTGTAGCCATTAAATAGGAACACAGGAGCCACCTGAAAGACCTCCCAGTGGCCAAAGCTTAAACAATATTAACAATAAAATAAAGTCATATTGGATTAAAACCCAATGTTTAAAATAAATATCCATGAGTCCACACTAACACAAATAAATAGATTGATTAAATAAATAATTGGGAGGCAAGAGATAAATCCCGCCATAGAGAAGAATTCCAAATAATTTATGTAGATACTCCGTCCTCGAAGCAGTGAGGCATAACTCCCTGCTCCTTCTTAGCTGCACACAGTGACTTTCTTCCAAAGAGCTCAGTGTGGAAGGCAGGTGGGAATTACTTTACAGTGGGAAAACCTGACAAACACTACCAGGTGGCCAGGTGACCTTCACCAGGTGGTGAAGGTCAATATCATGTATTTCTTTTTTGAGATGGAGTCTCACTGTGTCACCCAGGCTGGAGTGCAGTGGCACAATCTTGGTCTACTGCAGCCTCCACCTCCTGGGTTCAAGGAGTTCTCCTGAGCAGCCTGCCACCATGCCCAGCTAATTTTAACGGCCCGCCACCATGCCCAGAGATACTATGTATTCTTGATATGATGTGATGAAAATATTTGGCACATTACCCCTGTTGTCTTCCTCCTAAAAATACATAACCCCAGTTTAATCATGAGAAAAATATCAGACAAATCCCAAGTCAAGAGACATCCTATAAAAATACTCCACCCATACTACTCAAAAATATTAAGGCCATCAAAAACAAAGAAGTCTGAGAAATTGTCACACCCTAGAGTAGCATAAATAGACATAACATCTAAATTTAATGTGATATCTTGGAATCTTGGAGCGGATTCTGGAACAGAAAAGAGACATTAGATAGACTAAGGAAATCTAAATAAAGTATGGACTTTAGTTAATCATAATGTATCAATACTGGTTCATTAATTGCAACAAATGTACCCTACTAAGGTAACCTGATAATATAGGGGGAACTGGGTGCAGAGAATATGGTAACTCTGTATCATCTTTGTAATTTTTCTGAAACTCTAAAACTGTTCTAAAATTAAAAGTTCATTTTTGAAAGTTAAAGAAGTTAAGGAAACATATCAAAAGCATCATTAAGCAATTGGGGCCATCTTTATATGTTTTTGTTTCAGACAGTAATGATTAGATCCCTGTAATAAAAGACAAGGTCTGGGAAAAAAAAAAAATGTCTCCCAAGAGAATTACTAAGTAGGGCATGGGAATAAGGTGCTATCTCACTAAGCAAACACTATGGCCATGGAGGTGGATTGTCTGCTGATTTGTTCTAAAGTGGAGGCTGTCAAAAATTTAAATAGCTCTTGCCCAGAATATAATGGTCTAATTCAACTACCAGGAGCCACCTCTGGACACAGAGAGCGAGACAACAGAGCTCAATGCTTAACTCCTACAGGAACTTCATTCGTCTGTCTGGTGCCAACAGCACCCTTGAGTCACCTATAAAAGTGGCCAGGTTTGTTATCTATATTTTTCTATATTTTTGAAATATTCCATAATAATATTAAGAACATTTTTATAATTTTTATTAGCTTTCAATTTTGAAATAATTTCAAACTTGATGAGAAAAGTTGCAAAAATAGCACAAAGAATTCCCACATACCCTTTACCCAGCTTCCCCAAATGTTAACTTTCTGCATAGTTATAGTACAGTGATCAAAACCAAGAAATTAACATCGAAGCAATACTATTAGCTCACCTACAGGTTGTATCCAAAAGTTACCAATCGTCCCACTGAGCTCCTTTTTCTGGTTCAGGACCCACGGTGCATGCACAGCTGCCATGTCGCCCTTCTCCTCCAATCTGGAGCATTTCCTCGGCCTTTCTTTGTTTTTCATGACTTTGACACTTTTGAAGAGTCAGTGTAAAATCATTTAAACCCATTGAGTATATGACAATCTCCCTAAAACTGTTTTGAACTGAAGGCAGCTCTTCAGCGAGCTGCCAGGCCGTCAGGGAGCACCCTTGATACAGTTTCTCAAGCTAGACAACTCTGCAGCCTCTGCAACCCTCAGAGTGGCAGGAGGCGCGTGGGAAAGTGGCACAACAAAGGCGGGGCTGCACTTCACTGGGATTCCGGACAACCAGTATCCTGAGCACCTAACACGGCACCAAGCTCCTACGTGCCAAGATACCTCCCCCACTCGTAGGAGCATCTGAGGAGGTGGGTGGGTGTGTGCTCCAATCCACTTGCTAGGGCTTTGTGGAACCAGGAGTTCACGGTTGTGTGAGCAAAACCCAGATGCCAGTACTGCACATCCTGGAGTCACCTGGAGGCTACAGTCTCCAGCTTTCCCAAAGTTCGCCATCAGGAACCAGAATATCAAGGCCCGAGAGTGTCCTGTCTTCCACGTTTTTTTCATGTTTGGTAAGGTAGCATCCTTTCCTCCAGCGTCTCCAAGCCCTGAAGTAATCTTCCTCCAAGGACCGCCGCAGTAGAGCTGTGCAGTGTTACACCACCATCTAGTGCTAAAAATAGTACAGTGCAGCCATAGCATCCCTGCCGCTCCAGTCACAGCTCCTGGGGGTGTAATTAATAATTTAGCAACGTGCCAAGATTTAACAAGTTGACTCTAATTTCACGGTGTGACAAGCCAGTGTGGTTTAGCAGGGAAGAGGCATTGGAGTCAGATGAATCCCTTGTCTGCCCTTACCAATGTGCCTTGCTCTGTCTCTGACGGTCCAAACTTTATCTTCCTCAGTTAAAATGGGACTAACACTGTATTCAACATTGTTATAATGTACCTGCATAAGTCCTGGGGTGATAGAAAGTCCCAATAAACATGTATTGCTTCTCATCCTCCTCCCTACCCTCTGTATACAGAGGATTTCCATGACAACCTGGAGCCGTTAAAATGGAAGGGACTCTTCTCCATGAGGTGTGATGTTCATCCAAAGAGCCGGACAATCTATAAAACCCTGAGGCCGCTCCATGGTTAGGAGTCGGGACTCGGAATCTGAATTGGCTTATTTTGAATACCAGCTCTGACGGTTGCTGGTTTTTCCATCTGTAAAATAGCGATGGTAGTGATGATGCCTATCTCCTAAGTCTGTTGTAAGGATTAAATTAATACCTGCAAAGCACTTAGAAGGCAAGAATTTCGTAAGTGTGAACTATCATTAATAACATTTTTTAGCAAGCTGGACCCAAAAAAGGCAGGAGGCAGGGGAAGGCTCGGAGCCATCATTTATTTAATTTATAAAAGAAAATGTTCCACTTCTTGTCCTTTTGAATAGTACTCTACCTCTCATGTTTTCCCCTAAACACACACACACACACACACACACACACACACACAATCTTCAAATACTTATTTTGAGTCTGGCTTCTCTTCAACCAATTCCAAGTCTCAGCTTCCTGGGCCATCACCAAGATGAGGCTGGGCCACGAGCAGCCCATCTGAGCTTCACAGACAGCCCAAATACTTCAGCCATTGGTATAGTCCTGGTAAAGTAAGCCCTTTATCATTATGAAATATCCTTTATAGTCTAGTAATGCCTGAAAGTTTACTTCGTGTACTAAATACACCAGCTTCCTTTTGGTTAATACTTGCATGATAGTCCTTTTTCCATCCTTTTACTTTCAGTCTTTCTGTATCCTTGTTTAAGGTATGTTGTTTTGAAGTCTCAGATAATTATATTTGCTCTTTATCCAGGGGTGATAATATTGCCTTTGAAATGGAATATTTAGTCCACATATGCTTGATGTAGAGATTGATGTATGTGGGCGTTTGTTTTCTATTTGTTCCCATCTGTTCTGTGCGTTTTTTTTTTTTTTTCTTCCTTGGGATTGTTTTATTTCATATTCTCCTTCTGTTATCGTTAGTTTTATATTCTCTTATTCTTTTAGAAAATACTGTAGAAACTGAAACATGTACCCCTGATTTATTCATTTCTAATATAAATCAGTGCCTCCACCATCTTCACTTTCAAGACAGTTCAAGGACTTCAGAATACTTTAATTCCATTTACTCAGGGGTCCCCAGTCCCCAGGCTGTGAACAAGTACTGGTCAGTAGCTTATTAGGAACTGGGCCGCACAGCAGGAGGTGAGTGGCAAGCCAGCAAGCATTACCGCCTGAGCTCCACCTCCTGTCAGATTAACAGTGGTACTAGATTCTCATAGGAGTGCTAATCCTATTGTGAACTGTGCATGTGAGGGATCTTGGTTGTGCGCTCCCTATGAGAATCTAATGCCTGATGGTCTGAGGTAGCACAGTGTCATCCCAACACCATGCTCCCAATCCCTCTATCCCTCCACCCACTGTTTGGGAAAAAATCATCTTCCACAAGACCAGTCTCTGGTGCCAGAAAGGTTTGGGGAGCCCTACATTTACCTCCCTCCACACTTACGTGCTTTTTTTTGGTGATGTATTTTAGTTCTTTATATATTTAAGATCCCATAAAGTAAAAAGTTGTTTCATACATTCAATATTTATTTAGTTTTATACATATACTTACCCTTTCCATTGCCCTTCAATGCCTTTCTGCACCTCCAGCTATGGTCAGTGATCATTTTCCTTCTGCTTCAAGAACACCCTTTAGTACTTTCCTTTCATGCTTTTGGTACTTTTCATTGGTGGCAAATTATATTTTCCTTAGTTTGGATGTGTCTTTGGAAGGATATTTTTGCCTCGTAGTCTTCTAGGTTGGCTATTATTTTCTTGAAGCTCTCTGAAAACACCATTCCATTTTCCACTATCATTACTTCTGCTGAAAATCCCCTAACAAGGCTTGCTGTTGCTCCTTTGAAAGTAATATGTATTTTTCCTCTGGCTACTTTTAAAATTAGTCTTTGTTTTTCAGTAGTTTTACTATAAAGTAATTAAGTATAATTTTCATTGTAACTTATCCTGCTTAGAGGTCAACAGCATTTCTTATTTATGTGGCTTAATGTCTTTCACCAATTTGGGAACATCCTTAACCATTAACTCTTCGAATAGCTGTCTACCCTATTTACCCCCAGCACCAGTCTGGATATTATCTTTCATTTCATTACCTGTCTCTTAAGTTGTGTGTATCAGAGCCATCTACTGATTTCTTAATTGTTATATTATTTTTCAATTCTAGAATCTTAAATATAACGTCCAGTTCTCTCCTGAAGTTGTTCCATTTGGTCATCTAATTCATGAACATTTTAATCATAGTTACTGTAAAGTACCTGTCAGATAATGTTAACTATCTGAATTTCCTGGAGGTCTGTTTCTATTGTTCACTTTCTCATTGTTGGTCAAATCTTGTGTTTTTGCATTCCTATTTCTTAAACAGACTTTGAAAACAATTAATAGAGAAAATTTGAGAAATTAGACCACGTCCTCCTCCTTCAGAGGGGCTTTATTTTGCTTCTGGCCACCCACTAGATCTGAGGCTGGGCTGCACTCCTTGTGAGAACAGGCCCATATCCAGTTCACCTTTAATCAAAGAGTAGCTCTTTGGGGTCCCAAGAGAAAGTCTGGGGTGTTTTCCAGGGCCACTTCTACTTGGACCCCAACTCTTAATTTTTGGTCTCCATTAGTCTTCTACAAATTCTATTCAGTTTCTCAGCCCCTGCCCTTGAAATAGCAAGTCCCTTGAGGGGGAAACGAATAGTATCAAATGTACATCTCACCTCTCGAATATTAGCCCTTGCTTTCTCAACTGCCTGATCCTTGAATAGATATGTATATTCTGGTTTTTGTCCTTTCCTCAGCAGAAGGGTTGGTGCAAAACAAGCTAATCTCCCTTTGCTCAAGGCTGAACTCTCCACATTCCTTATTTGCATAATTAATTAATTTTGAAGTCCACGGTCTAGAGTAGAATAGACTTGGGTTCAAGTCTCCATTGCGTTACTTACTAGCTGTGTGTTTTCAGGTGAGCTATTTAACTTCTTAAAATCTTAGTATCCCATCTAGAGAATGGAAGCAATAGTAGTACCTACCTACCTTATTTTAAGGATTTTTTAAGATGCAGGCATAGCATTTAGCACAGAGCCAGGAACACAGCAAATATTTAAACGTAAATGACATCAAGTTTTAAAGCATTTCAAGTAACCGTTGTTATCATTATGTAATAGAAAGGATGGCGCAACAGCAGCCTATCTCCCATGCATCCCCTGTGAAAGAGTCTAACTAACTGGGGGAAGATCCTCTACAGGTCTAAGTTTTTCCCACTTGCTCATCCTATGGCTTTGGAACATTTGGATGAAACAGCTTACTGCACCACATTAAATGGTTTGTGCAAGGGTTGGTGTGCTCTTTTTGGAAAGCAGATCAATTGGAGGAAGGGTCAGAACTTAGCAGTAGGATCAAGAAAGTAAGCTTTGGCAACAAGACCCATGAAACTGGTCCCCTACACTAGGGCCTCCAGGGTTTATCCCCAAAGTGTAATGGGAGGACAGGTGCAACCACTGGGGTTTGCTCTGGAAAGAGGAGACAGGTCTTCTACTGTCCTGCCCATATCAGGGCTGAGACTTCATTGTGCTTGGGAAAGGTTTTCCACTTACTAAGAATTCTAGACAGTAAAGGGGCCCTAGAGGCCTTGACACAGGAACCCTGAGTAATTATTCTCTGCTCTCTGTAAGAAAAACATTTCATTCGAATATTCCATAATTTTTAATAAAAGGCTTGCATTGTTCACAACACATTCAAGAAGCATTATCATTGATTTTCCTTTGTGAAATGTTTAAATATTGAAACATCCAAAATATTAATGCGTATAAAATACAACAAACTTACTTTGTACCTACCATGCAGTCGGTTTCTATCACTTTCCCAAGTTGCAGTTCCAAAGTGCAATGCTAGCAATACCACCCGCAGAAGTGAGTCCAAGGAATGATCTAGTAGATGAGAACATCACATGCCAGAGCCGGGCAGTTTTGCACATCCAGCAACACTACTCCAGATACTGCAGGCCTTAGGGTCTGACGTCCACCGGACTTCGAAAAAGCTGATATATCACATCACATTACAGTCTTTTAACAGTGAGGCAAGGCCGGACGCAGTGGCTCACAACTGTAATCCCAGCACTTTGGGAAGCCAAGGCAGGTGGATCATGAGGTCAGGAGTTCAGGACCAGCCTGGCCAAAATGGTGAAACCCCATCTGTACTAAAAATACAAAAATTAGCTGGGCGTGTTGGCAGGTGCCTGTAATCCCAGCTACTTGGGAGTGTGAGGCAGAGAATTGCTTAAACCCAGGAGGCAGAGGTTGCAGTGAGCCGAAATAGTGCCACTGCACTCCAGCCTGGGTGATAGAGTGAGACTCCATCTCAAAACAAACAAGCAAACAACAACAACAAAACAGTGAGGCAAAAACTACCACTGGGACTGTATATCTGAAACTCCAAATATGGTCTTTCCTCCCACAAATCTGAAAAGCCTAATTTCAATAGTGATGGTAGAAACAGCCAGAGAAACTAGTTACAATACTGGTGAGCTGTGGCATCTAATTATGTTAACAAAATATGATGCGAATGTCTCCAATTCTCCAGCCCTACAGACCACCCTTTTCTTTTACCCACCTAACATAATCTGACCCTCTCACTGTAGAAGGTCTAGTCTTTATGGTAATGTATAATAATGTAAGAAGTCCTAGAAGTGTTTATATTCCAGAAACAGGTTGTTACTAGTCACAATCTGGCCTTAAGACCAGTGTTTGGATTACCCCAGCCACCTAGGTACCATCTGGCCCCAGAATGGACACAGTCCCTCCCTGAATCATCCAAAACACAGCTGACATTGGGCTGTAGTTTTGACAAAGACTTAATGAATGTGAGGCTAACACAAGGGAATTAAAAATGTAGGGAAAATAACAGTGGCTCACGAATTCCATGTTCTTAGAACCTGTGACAACATCCCTTCACAGGAGTTTATAACCAGGACCTTTCTCCTTAGGCCCCAGCCTGCTGCTAGGAGGCAGGGACTTGTTCATTTCCTCCAGAGGGGTGTCCCCACAATGCTGCCCACCCCCAATGAGTTCTACAGCTCCAATTCTCTTCTCTCCAGCTCCCAACAAAAATGAAACTGATCAGTCTCATAATTAACTCAGAATTCTCTCCCCACCCTGTACCTGCTTTAGGCTCTGACCCATGGAGCATTTCTGCCAGCTTTGGTAGTTTATCTATTTAGCTCCCAGGTTAAAATCCAGACCTTTCTTCTGCATGCAATAATTACATCAGTCTTGAAATAAGCCATCCCTAATCATGGACCCAAACAGTGTTCAAATGTGGCCATAACTCACTCTGCTGAACATCTGCTAATTCTGATTATTTCCTAATTACCAACAATGCAATGAATATCTGGAAAGCTAAATCTCACACATGCATGATATCCTTTCAAACTTCTGCTGGCACTCATCCAGGACTGAACTAAATACCAGATTCTCCCCAACTTCATCCCTTCTATATGGTGAGAGAAATAAGGAAATAAATGTAAACTGCAACAGTGTTAACAGCAAAGTAATAAACTGTGCTTCCAGGGAAAAGCCTCCCAAAGAACTGGCAATTATGCTGGGATCTGATGAGTCATTAGTGCTAGTGAGGCAGAGAAGGAAGAAACTGTGTGTTTGCAGCAAAAAGAACAGCAATTTAAAAAGTCCGGGGCTGGAAGGTGCTGGAATTAGAGCAGCCTAGCTAAAACAGGAATTAAGGGGGAGCTCAAACTGACAGGAAGCGAGGGCACAACCTTTCAGGATTTTGTAAGCCATGTTCATTATTAGTCTGATTTGTATTCTAGGAATAACAGGATGACACTGAATGATTCTGTGCACATTTTGAAAATCTGATACTTGCTGGAATGGCTATATTCTATTTTAAATTCCCCTACAGTTTCACCAACACTAAATATCATCTTATGAATTTGGTAGTTTTAACTACTAGATACTACTTTTTTTCATCTTTATTACCCATTTCCTATTGGAGTGCTTTTTTTCCTTCTTTTACTGGATACAAATTTTTTTTACTGGACTGAATTTAAGACTTCATTTATTACCTTTTCTATCTTTTTTGCTCTAATTATTTGCCTTTAAATTACTTATGTCAAAACATTATATTCTTAGCCACCTTTAAAGATTCTGCCACAAAAGTGTCCTCTGACTCCAATGTTATATATTCACCTATATGTTCTTAGTATTCTCATGATTTGATTGTTCATATTCAATCATGATGTCTTGACATTTATAAATAGAAACCTAACTTTACTTTTCAAATGGTTAACTAACCAGTCATCCCTGATAATTCACTTTTATCATTATAAGTAAACAAATCAGAAAATAATTTATTGATGTTTTCTTAATCTTCTCTGTTATCTAATCATATACATAATTTTTTTTTCCTGGGCCAGTACCACACTCATAATTTTATAATGCATTTCATGTGAGATAAAGTTCTCCCGCCCATATGTGTTTTATTTAGCTATCCCGCAAGAAACTTACTGCCTTCTCATGATACATTAACTTGGCTTTCACAGGGATTTTTAAACAAACTAATGAGGTTTCAGACAATCTAACTAGGAGATATCCATCTGGGATGGAAAGAGGTGTAAATGACTTTTAAGACTTCAGCAACCCTTCCAAACAACTACTAAAATTTATATAATTTTTGCATGTAATGGGTGAAGAGTTTGAACAAATATCCCATAAAACTGTTTACCATAATTGACTTTTTATTTAAAAAATTACACTGAGCAATTTCCAGCATATCTTTTTTTTATAAAAGTACTGCCTATATCAAACATTTTATATCACGTTAATTCCATTGAAGAGCTGCCTTTTTCTGTTAAGGTATTGATTCCAATTGATGGGATACATGCCCTTAAAATAGAAAGTTTCCATTATTTATTCAAAGGTCAAAATTAAGATTATTGAGAAGTTTATTGCTTTATGGCTGGGCAAGATGCTACTAGCACATTTTAGGTAAATAATATTCTTTATTAAAACTATGAGGTCATTCTGTTTAAAACTTTCAAGATAATTCACAGAAAATAGATATATTTATTCAAATTAAACATTAAAGGGCCAGGCTACTAGCTATAGACATTTATATGTGAAGCAGCTCTTTTTTTTTTTTTTTTTTTTTTTTGAGACTGAATGTCACTCTGTCACCCAGGCTGGAGTACAGTGGCCCAATCTCAGCTCACTGCAACCTCCGCCTCCTGGGTTCAAGCAATCCTCCTGCCTCAGGCTCCCGAGTAGCTGGGATTACAGGCGCGTGCCATCACACCTGGCTAATTTTTTTGTATTTTTAGTAGAGACGGGGTTTCGCCATGTTTGCCAGGCTGGTCTCGAACTCCTGACCTCAAGTAATCCACCCGCCTCGGCCTCCCAAAGTGCTGGGATTATAGACGTGAGCCACGGCGCCCGGCCAATGAAGCAGCTCTTTAAAGAAATAAGACATGAAAATAGGTCTGTCCTGGTATACTACACATAATTGAAATGAATAACAACTGGAAGACCAATATTGTTACGCTATGTTCTGTTACGATCTTAAAAAAAAATTCAGACATTTAGTAGTCCATTTGTGCTTAAAATATTCATATGCATGAGAAGCCTAAAGAAAAAAAACACCTCTGTACATGATGATCAAAAAAAAGTTATAAATTTTTTTGAAATTGCACTGTTATTTAAACCACTTTCCTAAAGTCAGACCCTCCTTGTAGCTGGCACAGTTTTTCAGGTCAATTGGCAACCTGGGGAGGCCCCTCTGGTATTAGTGAAGTAAAGAAGGTGGTGATGAAAGACCAAGCTGAAGCCACTAATCCAGGCCTTTGAATTGCACTGGCATCTTCACCTGCATCTTCTCCACTCTCGTCTTCAAGCCCATCATCCATAAGACGCTCCTTTCAAGCAAAACAAGAAACATACTCCTGAGTGATGTGAACGAGCATTGGCTCATAATAGAAGACAGTTAAATTCTTTGTAGAACAAAGGAATATGAAGTGGTACATATGTGGTCATTAGAAATCTTTAAGGCCAAAATTGGTAAATTCCTCAGTGTTCCAGTTTAAAGGGGACAACTGCCAATGCAATACAATAAATTCTTACCATGTGTATAATTTTATTTCTAGACTATTTTCAAGAAAAAAAAGTTACTTCTTCCCATTTAGTTATAATATATGACTGATTTGGTATTATATTCTAAGCTCTCCCAAATGAAACCATCACAATTTATATGTTAGCTTTCTTTCACATACCACTTCACAAATACTTATGGAACATCCAATCTTCTTTCATCACACTGGTCCCATACAGTGCTGGGAAAATCTCAGTAACTTAAGTATACAAAAGCTTCAATCACATACCATTTCTTCAAGTTCCAAGTTGTTTGCATTTTGCCCATCATTGTTAACTTCAGCATTATTGTTGGGAGCCTGTTGATGACCTCCTTCTTGCCTAAAAGGAAACCATCCAGCTTGGTGTCTGTTCAGTAAAATAAAGAGAAAATAAAATAAGTCACAGTTGTTTTTATTTGTAACACTATAAAATGTTATTAGTGTCCTATAAGAGAAAAATGATTAGAACTATAATAAATAAAAAGACCAAATCTCCCACTTCAGGACAGGGAACCACCCTTCTCAAAGCAATGACAGCAAAACAAAACCAACTCAAGTCTCTAAGTCTATCATGGACTTCACTGGCTCTATGTTAGTTATTAAAACATATCAGGAATCATAAATCTTTTTTGGTATTTTTCAAAATGAAATACAACTTAGATATCTGTTTGCCCCTTAGAGAGAAGGGAGCAGGGGAAAAACAGTCTACTTATGAAAAAAATCTGGCTTATACCTATAGGACTTACTATTGGTAAGTCTAATGAAAGAGGACAACCTTATGCAGGAGTGCATCACACACTTCTTAAGTTCTAAATAACGGATAGAGTATATCTCACT
This sequence comes from Rhinopithecus roxellana, assembly GCF_007565055.1. Taxonomy (NCBI): domain Eukaryota; kingdom Metazoa; phylum Chordata; class Mammalia; order Primates; family Cercopithecidae; genus Rhinopithecus; species Rhinopithecus roxellana. The sequence goes on from NC_044554.1 coordinate 88,968,357, forward strand.
GAATGAACAATTTTTATAAAACACAGTAAACAAAAAATCTGCTTCTAAATAATTCTGATAAACATTCTCACTCAACAAAACCTGCCCTTGCTTTTGGCATCAAAAACATGCCAGATATCTAAAGTCCAGCATTCAAATTCCTTCACTCAACATTCACAACAGACTACCCTACACCAGATTCTGTGCTGAACAGTTTCAGACATTAAACCACAAAAAGTTAATGAACATCACTCACAAATAAACCAGCAGCATGGCTCCCATTACCATGATAAACCGACTAAAAGAAGAATAGAAGTATACAATGCTAAGGAGAATCGCAGCTCGTGAGAACGTGTACATCCAGTCTAGCCAGTCTCGATTGAAGTCTTCTTCATTTAGTACTGGACCTCCCTGTGCATTCATTTGAACATTCTCATTCATGGGTCGATTTTCTTGGGCCACTAGGTTTGGAGCTGGTGGGGGTTCTTCTCCAGGAACATGTGCCAAATTTAGAGGCTGTGAAGTAGTAGGCTGGGTTGGGTTGACATTTGATGTGGCCTGAGCTGAAACTGCAGCTTGACTGAAATAGTCACCAAAATAAATATTAAAAAGAAAAAAAAACTTTACCATACCATATTTTTTTAAACTTCTTGGGGAGCTATATGTATTTTTCATAAACCTAATATGGAATATCCCAACTCCTGTACCACATTTCTTAGGTAAGCACAAATTCCAATGGAAAAGTGGAGCCAAGGTTGATGGTAGATGTCACACAGGAAAGCATGTTCTCTCAGCCTGGTAGTGTAAGATGACAGGGGAAAGGCAAAAGATGTGAGAGCAGCCATGTTAACCACTACTCTCTCTTTCAATCAATTACCTTATAAGCTAATGAGATGTCCAAACCTTTTCATGAATGCCCCCTTTTGTTATTCTACATGGGATGAATACTCCCAAACTCACCCTGAGACCCATGTTTTGAAAGGCTTGTCTAAAAATACATACTATTATTACATTGTGTGTCTACTGCCAGTGATAAATGATTTGTATTAGTATCCTAAAATCCTAAATACATCTCAGATAACAACCCTTTTACCCCAATACTGATTTGGAAGAACTCCAACTGGGGACCACTGGTCCTTGTCAAGTTAGAACTAAAATTGTGATTCTGAGGTTTGCTTATAATTTGATTGCTTAAAATTTCCCATTAAAGAGTAAATTTCCCAGAAAAGTGATAATATATCTTGGATTTGCTTTAAATTATCCAACAGAAGGAAGAAAGTTGTAAAATAAGACTAACATGAATTGATAAATGTCAAAGCTGGGTGATAGGTACACACAGATTCCTTTTATTACTCTACCTTGTTATGTTTTTAAATTTTTCTACAATAAGAAGTTAACAATCAAGAGAGCACAGGAAAGTTAAATAAATGGTTCCCAGGCTACAAAATCCTATTTAAGCCAGTATGCTAATATCTTTTATCTGCATAGGGCTTTTTAGTTTAGAAAACACTTCCTACTTCATGAATACTCTGATACACAGGTGAGTTACTTTATTTTAAAGGGGAGAAACTGAGGCTCTGAAGTTAAATGATCCACATAAGAGTATATGATTTAGCAGCAAGCATAATAAGCTCCCCTTATCTCACACAGTTCTTGTGAGGTTCACAAACGAGACAAGGTGGGGTATCCAGCATCCAGCAAAGTACTGAGCACAAAGCAGTCACTCAAATGATAACCATTACCATGGCAACATGTAAGGTACGAATATCCTGCCTGGAGCCAAGGGCTTATGAAAGAGAGCCTTAGGATACAAGGTTCATAAAGCAGCTTAGCTTTATGGGGAAAAGTCTGGAGTAAGGACAAGGATGTAGACTTCACAGTGGGCAAGAGAATCAGAGGATATCTGGGTGGCTGCAGGAATGACTGACTTAATTATGTGTTAAGAAATGTAACCTGGCAAACCGGGCATGGTGGCTCATGCCTGTAATCCTGGCACTTTGGGTGGTCGAGGTGGGTGGATGGATCACTTAAGGCCAGGAGTTCAAGATCAGCCTGGCCAATGTGGCAAACCCCCGTCTCTACTAAAAATACAAAAGTTACCCAGGTGTGGTGGCACACATCTGTAATCTCAGCTCCTGGGAGGCTGAGGCATGAGAATCGCTTGAACCCGGGAGACGGAGGTTGCAGTGGGCCAAGATTATGCCACTGCACTCCAGCCTAGGCAACAGAGTGAGACTCTGCCAAAAAAAAAAAAAAGGGGGGGGGGAGGGAGGAAGGGAGGGAGGGAGGGAGGGAGGGAGGGAGGGAGGGAGGGAGGGAGGAAGGAAGGAAGGAAGGAAGGAAGGAAGGAAGGAAGGAAGGAAGGAAGGAAGGAAGGAAGGAAGGAAGGAAGGAAGGAAGGAAGGAAGGAAGGAAGGAAGGAAAAAAAAAAAAAAAAGTAACCCAGCAGTAGTATAAGGAAATAGAGTAAAAAGACTAAAAGGAGAAAGCTATTGAAGTCAAGTGGACTTAGAATGAGAAAAGACCTGGTGAAACATTGGAGGTAGCATATGGGGAAGGACAAAAGCTCTATTAACTCATCTTCATAAAATTCTGCTTTCAGGAGTAACAAAAGCCAGAATCAAAGCTGTTTACGGTTAAGAGCTTGGGTAGTAAGAAGAGAGTTAGTATCACTGACAAAGAAGTGAGAAAGGAGAAGGCACTTAAAGAACAAAGGAATCAAATTCTAGATGCACTGAATTTGAGGTAAAGGCTCATTCCCCTATGGAAATCTTCCAACAATAAAGCAGAGACACAGGATGAAGCACAGGAGATGAAGAACCAGGATTCATTCACAGAGAGCTAACAACTAAGGCCATACACAAAAGAAATCCAAGAGAACTACCCCCACAACTAAATCCCGTCCTCTCTACCGACTATGAGTGCTGAGAAGCACGCAGTAACAAATACATGATGAACTGAGAAAGAAATGTTAATAAAATGAGCTATTAAAGGACACAGAAAGATAAAAAGATACGGAAGACAAAAGAATCACAGAAACAAGGAGAGGAGAAAGGTAAAGAGAAGCTAATCAATGTTAAATGAATGCAGAATGAGTTGAGGAGAATGAAGGCTGAGAAACTGTCCTCAATGCTAGGACTGTTCCATGCTGACCAGAATCAAAACGGACTAAATACTGAGAGTCAAGTAAGCATATTAGCCACACTTGAGCCCTACATACGCTATGGCCTCCCTGACATGATTCTATCCCTTTTTTTATTTGACTAACTCTTCATGTACATTTGCTGCCTTCCAGTGAAACATTCCTAAGTTTTCTCCTCTTGAATTTATAAAATGTTGTATTAAAGAATCTGAATACTGCTAAATGTAATTAGGGAAGACAGGGAGGAGCCAAGGGCAGGGTTAAGCTCATGTGAACTGGAGGTGAACCCTTTTTCCTTTAGTAAAAACAACATTAAATACATAAAAAAAATGAAATCCCAAATCAACTTACTTAGGATAAAAAGAAAATAAAGCAAGTAACACAGTGAGTAACTTAAAAAATGAACTCAGATTAACTTACTACTGCATGTAATACTGATGAGCATACATCTGTTGCCACCACAGCATCTGCAGTGGGCTAAACGCAGGATACACTGGGAATCCAGGTGGAGCAACTTGCCCAGGAAATTGGTTGTCTACATTTCTGCAAGAAATAAATAATGAGCTCTTTTAATGCTCTAGCAGTTAAAAGTATTATTCTAAATTTTCATTTCTGAACCCCAAGTCAACCATTGACAGAATATATTTAAATCTCACTGAAAAGAAAAATACTTATTTTCAACAATTCTTCAAATAAAATAATACATCTTACATAGGTTGACCCAGGGCCCAACTACAGAGAATAACTAACATTTCAGCCCAGTTTTAAAGGGAAAACAAAGCGAAACACCACAAAATATAGAGCCAATCTGAACATTTATTATCTTTTCATTTCATCACATGAAGCCAAAAATACCTTCATTTTAAGTACATTTTCCTTAAGAAACAAAGCCCTAAAATAAATTTCATGACAAAATATTTTGGGGAATGGTGAAACAGACAAATGATATTTTATATTAGTAATAAAATGTTACTAAAATACAGCAGCTATGAGCTGTAAAACAAAAAATGAACATTACAAAAACCTGTAAAATATTCTGTAAAGAGACAAGATTAGCAGAACATGTTCACATATACATTCTTAAAGTAGGCTAAAATTTTCTTTTTTCTTTTTTCTTTTTTTGAGACAGAATCTTGCTCTTTCACCCAGGCTGGAGTGTAGTGGCGTGATCTTAGCTCACTGAATTCTCTGCCTCCTGGATTCAAGCAATTCTCCTGCCTCAGTCTCCCAAGTAGCTGGGACTACAGGCATGCGCCACCACACCCGGCTAATTTTTTTTGTATTTTTAGTAGAGACAGGGTTTCACTGTGTTGGCCAGGCTGGTCTTGAACTCCTGACCTCAGGTGATCCTCCCGCCTCGGCCTCCCAGAGTGGTAGGATTACAGACATGAGTCACTGCACCTGGCCAAATTCTATTAATTCAGTAAAACTTGTAGAAGGTCACATTTAACTTCTCTACAGTTTCCTCACTTCTAAAATGGATCTAATAATAGACTCTTCCTCACAGGATTCTCACCCTGTATCCATGAAATGCTAGCTAGTTTTATTTTTATTCTTTCCCATTCCAACACCGAACACGATGCCAAAGTGTATAATGTGAGGTTTGTAGAAAATCACATATATCAAAACAACTACAGAGATAAACAGGTAAGTAAACGCAGAATTCTTTATGAATTTGCTAAGTCTTCTTCACATTACTTTTTATCTTTAGCTAATACTAGTTTGGTCTATCCGGAGTGAGACAAGAATAATTAAATTCATTAGCTGTGATTTTATATTCTAAAGACTGTTTACACATACAATTGGTAATAATTGATTATAGAAACCTAACTTTAGAAGAGCTTGGGGAGCTAAGCCTGAATAGGCTATACTTAAGGAAACCTGGTGCTAGGTAAGGCATCACCTTCCCCACATATTACCTGAACTTTCCTTATTCTTAATGGAGCTGTGGCAGCCACAGAGGGTCTCATCCTCAAAAGACCCTTCAATCTCCTAATATTATATATATATTATATATACCTTCATATAGGGTCCTGTATAAGGGGGAAAAAACTTCAGCTCTCTTGGACACAGGACAATAGACGATACAGCACCTCCCCACATCAAAAAAAGCAAACCTCAACCCAGCTATTCCTTTAAAAAGGTGTCAGTGACCAACTCTGGAGAGAAAGCCATACCACTGAGGCAGAGAAGTATTATAAAAACATTCGTTTTATACAATTCAGCATTTACACCAGGGAGCGGATGCATCTCTGCACAAATCTATAAAACTACCCAAATCAAGTATTACAGCAATATGCTGTATCTAGGTGTATATTTTAAATTTTATTAGTATTCCCCATTACGGAAAAAATCCATTCCCTTGAAAGTAAATCTCCACCAATCTCTATCATTAATAAGAACGTCAAACAAGTCTGTTACTTCAACTGTAAAATGGGAAGGCTGGACTTTGTCATTGTTTTTAAAGCTCAAGGGAGAAAAAGAAGACACTAACAATTACTTTTTTAAAAAGTCATAGTTTCCCACCTCACCCTCCTGCATGCTGCCCAAAACATATGGAGAATATGGTGATTACTGAAAATACGTTGCCAAAATAAATAACCTGCCCAAAGTATTCTTCCCTTTTTTCCTAATAAGTTAGAAAACCACGGGACAATATAATTGCCAAATATATCCCAGGCCTGAGATGACACACTATAATTTTCAGTTGTGTTCATTACCCTCAGACAAGATGGCATGCATTTGGTATACTCCAGAAACAAGGAATAAAAGATCTGACACTAAATTATAAAGTTATTAATAAAATATATAGGAATAGATACAATGAAACACATTACTTAAGAATTTAATATATTTTAGAGTACGCATCATTACACAACAAGTTAAAGAGAATTGTTATTTAGTGCTAGGAAAAAAGATTACCAAATTTGTGAGAGAAGGGAGTTTAAAAAGCTTCATCTCATTCTATATATTCAATTAGGAGAGCTGAAATAAAGCATTAAGAGTTAAACCAGAGATAGCCTAGAAGAAACTAGAATTATTTACCAACCCTTCGGAGGAAGGATTTTCCTAACTTAAGTAACAGAAGAAAGCAGAAAAAAAAAAATCAACATATTTGACAACAAAATTTAGAGAGAAATGGCTAAGAAATGTTGCAATAAATTGTAGTTAATATCTTTTCTATATATAGAACTGATAGAAACAGAATAATCATCAGGATATCAAATACTAATTAAAGCAAAGATAGCATTTTTAAGTTTGTTTGCCAAGGTAGAAAAGATTAAATAAAAATATCCATTATTGGCAAGAGGTACAAGTAAAACCTAACTCTTTGATTGCTAGTGGCAGTGTAAATTGGAATAAGCCTTTAAAACACAATTACAAAACTAAAGACCTTTAAAAATCTTTTGCTCTATGGAAAAAAAAATTCTAGCTCATGGATAAGAAGAATCAATATCATTAAAATGGCCATATTATCCAAAGTAATTTGTAGATTCAATGCAATCCCTATGAAACTACCATTGACATTTTTCACAGAACTAGAAAAAACTATTTTAAAATCCATGTGGAACCAAAAAAGAGCCTGAAGAGCCAAAGCAATCCCAGGCAAAAGGAACAAAGATGGAGGTATGATGTTACCCCACTTCAAACTACTGCAGGGCTACCAAACCAGCACTGTAACTGGTACAAAAACAGACACACAGACCAATGGAACAAAATAGAAAGCCCAGAAATAAGGCTGCACACCTACAACTGTTTGATCTTTGATAAAGCTGACAAAAACAAGCAATGGGAAAACTATTCAATAAATGGTGCTAGGATAACTGGCTAGCCATATGCAGAAGACTGAAACTGGACCCACCTTCCTTACATCATAGACAAAAATCAACTCAAAGTGGTTTAAAGACTTACATGTAAAACTGAAAACTATAAAAATCCTGTAAGGCAACCTAGGCAATACCATTCTGGACACAGGAATGGGCAAAGATTTCATGACAAAGATGCCAAAAGCAATTGCAACAAAAGCAAAAATTGACAAGTGGGATCTAATTAAACTTAAGAGCTTCTGCACAGCAAAAGAAACTATCACCAGAGTAAACAAACACCCTACAGAATGGGAGAAAATATTTGCAAACTATACATCACACAAAGGTCTAATATCTAGCATCTATAAAGAACTTAAACAATTTTAAAAGACAAGAAAAACATTTAAAAAGTGGACAAAGGACACGAACACACACTTTTCAGAAGAAGATATACATGTGGCCAACAAGTAAATGGAAAAAAGCTCAACATCACTGATCATTACAGAAATGCACATCAAAACCATAATGAGATACCATATCACACCAGTCAGAATGGCTACGATAAAAAAGTTAAAAAATAACAGATGCTGGCAAGGTTGCAGAGAAAAGGGAACACTTCTACACTGTTGGCGGGAGTGTAAATTAGTTCAACCATTGTGGAAAGCAGAGTGGTGATTCCTCAAAGAGCTAAAAACAGAACTACCATTTGCCCCAGCAATTCCATTACTGGGTATATACCCAAAGACATATAAATCATTCTACCATAAAGATATATGCACGTGAATGTTCATGCAGCACGATTCACAATAGCAAAGACACAGAATCCACCTAAATGCTCATCAATGACAGACTGGATAAAGAAAAAGTACATATACACCATGGAACATTACACAGCCATAAAAGAGAATGAGATCATGTCTTCTGCGGGAACATGGATGGAGCTGGAGGCCATTATCCTTAGGAAACTAACGCACGAACAGAAAACCAAATACCGTATGTTCTCACTTATGAGTGGGAGCTAAACGATGAGAACACATGGACACAAAGAGGAGAACAACAGACACTTGGGCCTACTGAGAGTGGCGGGTGGGAAGAAGGAGAGAATCAAAAAAAATTACTGGGTACCAGGCTTAGTACCTGGGTGACAAAATAATCTGTAAAACAAACCTCCATGACACGAGTTTACCTATGTAACAAACCTGAACGTGTACCCATGAACCTAAAAGTTTTTTAAAAAGCTTTGCTCTTATGCCTAACTGCCCAAATAATTCTGCTTTTGAAAATTAACTTATAGAACTATGAAATAAGGAAAAAAACTTCACATCTCTGCCCTTTAATAAAACCTTTATACATACTCCCACTTCCAGCCCGCTGTCCTCTAGTAATATAGAGAAACTGGAGACAGGGACAATAGTTCATTAATTTTTTTAAGAAATAGAGAATGTTATAGCACTTACCACCACAATGAAATTGCCTTTTTAATTGCACACCTATGTAGGCATTTACTCTCTGACCTATCCACTTTGGCCCATTCCTACTTTAAGACAGAAATCTACCCTAAATACAGCAAGGCCAAAATGTAACAAAAACATGAAGGGATGTTCCCACAAAACTATTCATCACAACACTATTTATAACAGTAAAGATTGTAAATAACTCAAATATTTGTCAATATGAGGTTGGATGTCACAGTTTACTCACTGAACGAATTAGTATGCAGCTATAAAAAGGAATGAAGATCTCTCTCTACTCCTATGGAGTGACTTCTTAGACATTTACATGAAATTTTGTTGAAAAACAATGTTAAGAAGAATATGTATAATATTTGTATAAGAATGAGGATATATTTATATGTGTGTGTATATATACATGTGTGTGTACACACACACACTAACACACACACATTTTCATGAATTTTCCACAAAGAAACCAATGGAAAAAATATATATAATAAAAATAAAATAATACATTATTATGGAAAGGAAGAGAAAAAGAGAAGTGAAGAAAATGAAAATAAGTCTCTCTGTATCTTGTTTTGACTCTGGAACATTAATGTTTTATGTAATTAAAAAAACTAAACTAAAAAGAAAAAAATAGAAAGCTGGAAAAAAAAACTAAAGAAGTTTCAAGTTTAATAGTATAACCATACAGATAATTATTCTACTGACTTCAAAACAATATTTTAACTATCCCTAGTAGGGTAAATACTAAATACAAAAAGAACAATAAAAGTTTTAAATCACACTCAGTGATCTTACAAAAGTGGAAATAGTATTGCTATTTTAAAACTATTTGAAAAACATAAGCATATATACATACAGATAAAGCAAATAAGTAATTATGCTAATTCATTAGGGACTAGGATGTTTTAGCATAGAAGATATATAAATACACATACCCAAGATGATTTGTGAAAACTCTTTAACTTTTGGCCGGGCGCGGCGGCTCAAGCCTGTAATCCCAGCACTTTGGGAGGCCGAGACGGGCGGATCACGAGGTCAGGAGATTGAGACCATCCTGGCTAACACAGTGAAACCCCGTCTCTACTAAAAAATACAAAAAACTAGCCGAGCTAGGTGGCAGGCGCCTGTCGTCCCGGCTACTCGGGAGGCTGAGGCAGGAGAATGGCGTAAACCCGGAGGGCGAAGCTTGCAGTGAGCCGAGATCCGGCCACTGCACTCCAGCCTGGGCGACAGAACGAGACTCCGTCTCAAAAAAAAAAAGAAAACTCTTTAACTTTTAACATAAATTTGAAACATCGGTATGAACTCAAGATTTTTTTTTTCCCTTTTTTCTAAAACATACATAGCACCACCCACCCATGGGAGAATTCCTTTTAAAAAAAAAACAAAAAACAAAAACAAAAAAAGATGAACCTTAATTGAATTTAATCAGGCCCTAGATCTAACTACCAGTTTACAGGCAATATAGGATAAAGAAAAATGCTAAATGACACCATGAGAACTTAGTCAGCTATATTTAGACCACTGTGGGAAATAACACAGAACAACTACAGAAAGCGTATTAAGTAAGAAAAGAAAGGAAAAGGGAATTAGATTAGAAAAGCTTTAAGAAACATTAACCTGCCAGGCGTAGTGGCTCATGCCTGTAATTCCAGAACTTTGGGAGCCTGAGGCAGGTGGATCGCTTGAGGTCAGGAGTTTGAGACCAGCCTGGCCAACATGGTGAAATCCCATCTCTACTAAAAATACAAAAATTAGCCAGCGTGGAGATGTGCGCCTGTAGTCCCAGCTACTCAGGAGACTGAGATAGGAGAATCACTTGAACCTAGGAGGCAGAGGTTCCAGTGAGCCAAGATCGCACGCCTGCACTCTAACCTGGGGGACACAGCAAGTCTCTGTCTCAACAAAAAAAAAAAAAAAAAAAAAAAAAAAGGAAACATCAACCAAATGCACCATGTCACTCTCTTCAAATACTGATTCAGTCTGAACACAAACTGAATACTAGATGATACTGAAGATTTTTTAATTTTGTTGAGTTTTCTAATGGTATTGTGATTAAGATTTTTTAAAGCCCATAGCTACCATATCTGTTACAAATACACACTGTTTAAAGATATAATTATAAGGTCTAAGTTTTGTTTTAAACTCTAGCCCAAGGATAAAAAAGGAAACAGAAGAGGAACTAGATGAACAATGGTAGTTTGTTGATTGCTGAAGTTAGGTATTAGGTACACTGGGGTTCATTACAATATCTTCTGTACTTTGTGAATGTTTAAAAAGTATAATAAAGTCTTTAAAAATAAAAAAGCAGTATATAAAAATACTGACTGTTTAACTTAAATATCCATCAGCAAGGACTGGTTCATTAAGGTATAGTAATCTGTATAATAGAATGCTGTGCAATTAATAAAGAATGAGACAGCTGGACTACCCTGTGGTCACAGCTACTCAGGAGGCTGAGGCAGGAGGACTGCTTGAGCCCAGGAGTTCAGGGAAGTCTGAGCAACATAGTGAGACCCCATCTCTAACAAAATTAAAATAAAAACTAAAAAAATATATATTATATAAACAAAGAATGGTACAGCTCTTGTGTATTAATGTGGTGCAGTTGTTAATATACTTAGTGAAAAACCAAGATATTGGCTAGTGTGTACAGTAAGTCCTCACTTTCATTGTCAGTAGGTTCTTGGAAACTGTGACTTTAAACAAAAGGATGTATAACAGGTCTTTGAATAATGTCATTTTGTTATAACATTAATGAAAAAAAGTCGGTTTTGCTAATATTGTTTCACTTAAAGTTGCAGTTTCCAAGACCCTATCACGATGTTAAGCGAGGACTTCTTATATAGAAAGTATGCTATTGGCCGTGCGCGGTGGCTCAAGTCTGTAATCCCAGCACTTTGGGAGGCCCAGATGGGTGGATCACAAGGTCAGGAGATCGAGACCAACCTGGCTAACATGGTGAAACCCCGTCTCGACTAAAAAATACAAAAAAAACAAAAACTAGCCGGGCGTGGTGGCAGGCGCCTTTAGTCCCAGCTACTCGGGAGGCTGAGGCAGGAGAATGGCGTAAACCCAGGAGGCGGAGCTTGCAGTGAGCTGAGATTGCGCCACTGCACTCCAGCCTCGGTGACAGAGCGAGACTCTGTCTCAAAAAAAAAAAAAAAAAAAAAGTATGCTATTATGTGTTAAAATAAACACATGTACACATGCACAGACATACACATATACTTGTGTACGCACATTTTATCTCTAGAATAATACAGGGGAAACAGCTAATAATGGTTGCCTCTAAGGAGGGCAAGTGGTATAAGACATAGAAATGAAACTCTTACATACTTTTGTTTTGTTTTGTTTTGAAGATGGTACTACTCATCACATATATTACCTCTTAGAAAATAATTTTAAAAATAAACTACCTACTATTTAAAAAATAATCTACTGTCTCTCTGACCAGTCTCTGTGTTCCTAAGAACAGAGAATGGGCTTTATACATTATTACTATATCTCTAGCATCTAGCACAATAAATATGTATTGAACAACTTCATATGAGCATTATGAAAATATTGAAAATAAAATACTGATTATAAGCAACTATTCTAGTAATTTGTAAATTCAACTTAATTATTCAACATTAAATGAAAACATGTAAGGTTACCAACACAGTAAAAATTTCAACTATATTAAATAAAAACATCTACAAAGTAAAGGATACTGAGCTGGGCATAGTGGTTCAAGCCTATAATCCTAGCTACTTGGGAGGCTGAGACGGGAGGACTGCTTGAAGCCAGGAGTTTGAGACCAGCCTAAGCAACATAACAAGACTCTATCTCTAAAAAAAAAATTTCAATTAGCTGGGCAGGGTGGCACATGTCTGTAGTCCCAGCTACTCAGGAAGCTGAGGTGGTAGGATCACTTGAGCCCAGAAGCTCAAGGCTGCAGTGAGCTATGATGGCACCACCATACTCCAGCCTAGGCGACAGAGTGAGACCCCATCTATTTAAGAAAAGAAAAAGAAAGAAACAAAGAAAGGACACTGGAAGAAAACACAAAATGTTAAATTAATTGTCTTCTTTTTCTGGCAAAAAGCAAAATAAAACAGCAGAAACATGGAGAAAATGTAACTATTTGGAATGTGTAATATGCCTGTCCCCATAGAAAATGTCATATTCTTTATGCAAGGAAAAGTAAGATGATAACCTGGTTTCTCCCTCTGCCCCTAGGAAAGTCACAGTGAGGAAATAGCTGAAACAAACAAGCTGAAGGAAATCACAGCTGGTGGCAGAAGTTCTGACAGCTTTTATTTTTTCTTTTCAGATAGGCTATACTAATTAGCACTGTAGGATAATAACTAAACACAGAAAAAAAGGAGCAAGGCAAATTCACTGAAACCCATAAAACTGGTGGAGTACTACAGAAATTATAAAGAATAAACAAGAAGTAGAAAGACTGTCATTCACAATTATATACTTGAAAGCTATACCAAAAGACACTCATTGTAGGTTTTAAAAAGTTAAAATTACAGAGGAGAGGAGATTAAAGGAACTGGAAACTTCAGGAACAAACTTTCACAGGAAACTTGTTAAATTATCCTTGCTTCCCCCACCACTCCATACAAGCGACCAAGCAGCAACCTCATGGAATCCCACTGTGTTCCCAGAAGCCTCCTTTTCAAGACTCTGCACTTGCTTTGTTCTCCCTATTAACACCCTTAAAGACAGCTCAAACGTTATCACCTCTGAGGCCCTTCCAACTCCTCCAAGCAGAGATAGTCCCTCCCTCCTCCAGGCTCCCCCAGCATTTTTTTCAAGGCCCTGACAGCCCATCAGCAGATGGTACTTCATTTGCCTATCTGACCTACTTCCATTGAGAAAGTACAGAATTCATTTTCCTCTCCTGAGTGCCTAGCACAAAGCAGATTCTAAAGTAAATATTTACTGAATGAAGTCACAGGGTCTTCATGCAAATAGATTTGCTCACACAGTCACTAACACTTAAAAGCTGACTGGTAGATCTGACAAGAAAAGTTTCGAATTGTGGTTGGAGGTAGGACACCACCATTACGAATGAAGTTAAAATACAGATGATAACCTAGGAAAAAATAGTGCAACAAATGATAGACAAAATAGTCACTTCGGCAACGCTGTTAAGAATATAGGCCTCCAGGTTAAAAATGGATTTGAATTCTAGTTCTGCTACTGTGAACTCAGGCAAGCTGCGTAACCTCTAAGTCTCATTCTCCTCCTCTATAAGCGCAGATAACAGTGCTGAGACCAGAGTTTGTATAAAATGCAGTGAAATAAGGCACATATAGGTGCTTAATATAATGCCTAACTTCTGCTAATGCTCAATAAGTATTAGTTATTAATATCCTTTTGGATAAAGTGTGGTAAATGAATTTTTAAAGATACCACCACACCAACAAATAAGCAACTCACAAATAAAACATAAAGAATGCCTCTTTGTCATATCTCAAATTAAAACATGGACATTCCAACTTACCACTTTAGCAAGTACATATCTGTACAAGTAAAGATACTCAGGATCTTTAACATTACTGAGAAAGTAAACTAGTACAACTTTACTGCAATTTTGCAAAAGTCTTTAAGGGCCTCAAAAAGTCTTAAGAACACTTTGAACACTTAAGAAGACTTAAAGGTTATGCAGCTTGCCTAAGTTCACAGTAGCAGAACACTCAGGAATTCCCCTTCTCACAATTTATCCTAAAATAATAACTGCTAATATGTAAGCACACACATTTAAGAATGTTGATTATGGTAATATTTCATGGGAAAAAAGACTGACCCAAATGTTTACGGTAAAAGATTGCCCCAATTCTTCAGTCTTCTATAACAGGATTATATATGCATACTATCTGCCACACAGTGGCAAAACTGGTTTACGCTGGCTCATCTAGCTCATAACAGCACACTGCTTAGCCATGATGGGAGTATTTACACCACAGAAATCAGCAAATGCTATAAATCTAGTGCTTTATTTCCCTCACCCCCCAAAGCCAGCTGGTAAGCATTTACCAGCACAGCACCAGATGCCATTTTGCAATACTTCCCCCTCTCAACACAGCTGAGCTGTTGAGAGTGGTCATGTGATTGCTTTGGCCAATGTAGTACTACTAAATGTGACAGGCAGAAGACTTCAAATGTGCTCAGACATTAGCTTGCCCTCTTGTTTTCCTGTCATTTGCCATGAGACGAATGTGTGCTAGGAAATGACTGATCTACAGAGAATGAGAAACTTGAAACAGATCTGAACTCAATCTACAACCCAAGGAAGAGCTGTACCAGTGACTAAAAGATCTGTGAGCAAGAAAAATAAAATGTATTGTAAGCCACTGAGATTCTGAGGTTATCATGCAGCAAAAGTAACTAATACATTCTCCATCAATATATGTGTGAACAAATTAGTAAATCTACATAAAGAAAAATCACACAGACTTTAAATGTTGTAGATTTACAGCCAGGTGCAGTGGCTCATGCCTGTAATCCCAGCACTTTGGGAGGCCGAGATAGGTGGATCACGAGGTCAGGAGATCAAGACCATCCTGGCTAACACGGTGAAACCCCATCTCTACTAAAAACACAAAAAATTAATCGGGCGTGGTGGCGGGTGCCTGTAGTCCCAGCCGCTCAGGAGGCTGAGGCAGGAGAATGGCATGAACCCGGTAGGCGGAGCTTGCAGTGAGCTGAGATCTTGTCACTGCACTCCAGCCTAGCTGACAGAGCGAGACTCCATCCCAGAAAAAAAAAAAAAAAAAAAAAAAAAAAGTTGTGGATTTATATTTGACCTGGAAATATGTCCAAGTTATATTACTGTTTTTTTTAAGTTTACAAAACAAAATAAACAGTATGATGTTTCTATTTTAAAAGTATACATAGAAAAGTGTTTAGAAGGATAGTTACTAAAAATGTTAGTAATGGTTGTCAACAAAAAGTGTCAAATGGTGTGAAATATTTGAAGAGATTTACTCTGAGCCAAATACGAGTGACTGATGGTCTGTGACATAGCCCTCAGGAGAGCCTGAGAACACGTGCCCAAGGTGGTCAGGGGATACCCTAATTTTATACATTTTAGGGTAACATGACACATCAAATACATGTGAAATATACATTGGTTTGGTCCAGAAAGGCAGGATAACTCAAAGCTGGGGCTTCCAGGTTATAAGTAGATTTTTTAAAAATATTATTGGCAATTGGGTGAAAGAATTATCATCAATAGAAAGGAATGTCTGAGTTATGATAAGGGGTTGTAGAGACCAAAGTTTTATCATATAGATGAAGCTCCAGGTAGCAGTCTTCAGAGAGAATAGATTGTAAATGTTTCTTATTAGACTTAAGGTCTGTGTTGATGTTAAATGCTGGTCAGCTTTTCCTGAATTCCAAAAGGGAAGAGGGCATAATGAGGGATGTCCAACCCTCCCTTCCCGTCATGGCCTGAACCAGTTTTTCAGGTTCACTCTGGAGTGCCTGGGCTAAGAGGAGAGGTCCACTCAGATGGCTGGGGGACTTGAGAATTTTATTTTGGGTCTATATGGTTATTTCTGAGTGTTAGGCTATAAGAAATTTTTACTTTTAAAAATTCAGACAATAGGGATTCTAAGAGGGGCTTCAAGATGGCTAACGAGAGGCATCTGATACTCACCTCCTCCACAAAAAAGAACAAAAATACTAAGTAGATAATTACACTTCCAGTGGATCACCTAAGGGAGAAAGCTGGAATTCAATAGAGAAGTGACAGGAAACACCTAAGGTAAGGAAGGAGACAGAAGCAAGGCAGCCTGCTGCACTGGATGGGCTGGGAGGCTGGAAAGGCTCCCCAGGGCAGGGAAAGGTTAAGTGGGGACCCCCAGCAGTCTACATTCCCACTGCAGACTCCTGTAATCCTAGCCACAAGAGAGACCCTTAACACACATGGGCCCCGAGACTAACAGGAGACCACGTGAAGGCGCTGCTCAAGAGGAGTTCACAATGGGTCCCACACACCTCCTAAGTCCTAAATAGCTACAGCAAGGCATCATTTGCAGAGTCCAACCCCCATCGGGCTGCATCCTGCCCTGGGGCCCAAGAACCCCTAAATCTCACATCCCTGGAGCCTCACTGAGATCCCCTGTGCATTCCCAGGTGGTGCTGCTAACTGATGTATCTTGGGCCAAAGTGCAAGACATTGTCAGCAACCCCATAACTGTGAATGGTGCTACTGAGCATTTACACGTACGTACCCTGAGGACAGGCTACAAGCTTGCAGCTGCCATCTGAGACCAAAGTGTACCCCCCCATCAATTTATGACTGTTGTCACTGAAAGCAACCCAGCCCTCCCAGTAACAGGCTATAGTACATCTCCCGAGCACTGTGCTGGAAGTCTGGGGATCATGCCATCCTCGCCTACCAGAACCAGCAGCTGCACAACCCAACAGGGGGCCTGAGGTCAAGCCAGCTTGGCCCAGTTCCACCCACCTCCAGTGGCTGAGCATGCCATCCAGGGGCCTGTGGATTACCCCATCCGTAACTGTTGGCACCTGAGTACTCCTCCCAGAGGCCTGAGGACCCAACCTGCCACTATTACCACAGCAGACACCCATGTGCATGCACTACCTGTGGGCTTGGGAACTGGCCCATCCAACCCATTGCAATCATCACCAACACCACCATAGACCGCTTGGGAGCCAGAGGTTTGTCCCACCACTACTACTGCCATAATCCATGGCATATCCACTGCCTAGGGGCCTGACAACATGCCAAACTGCCCAGCTCACCACCATCACTGATGGCATCCAAACAAACTGGCTGGAGGCCCCCCAAGAATTGGCCCACCTGGACGATCTCACACTGGTGCCAGCGTATGTCACACTGGGGCCTAAGGACAGGCATACTCAGCCTACCACTGCCATCACTGGGACCTAAAGATTGGCCCACCTGACACCCCTGTCCCCAGCAAAACTTCACCACAGCCTCCACTAAAAACTGCACCCTAAGACACTCAGGAAATCAGACACTACTGACACTGTTCCTGACAAAATTCATACAGAGACTATACTATGGTATACATACAGAATCAAAGCCAAAGTGGCCTACCAAACAACAGCATAGACACATCGTTAGGAAAACGTGCCCCCCTACAAAAGCAAATTCGAAAACCTGAAGAAGGGACTGTTATACCACAGGCACAGATATCAACATAAGGATAGAAGAAACATGAAAAAGCAAGGAGATATGACACTTCCAAAAGAACGTAATTCTCCAGCAATTGATTCCAGTGAAAATAAAATTGTGAAATCCAGAAAATGAATTCAAAATAATGATATTAAAGAAGCACGATACAAGAGAATTCAGATAAACAATATTTAAAAATCTGAAAAACAATTCAGGATATAAATGAGAAATTTACCAAGGACACTGATATCATTCAAAAGTACCTGAGGAGAGTGAAAACCACCTGGTGACCACTGAACAGGCCCGGAGATAAAAACTTCTTATCTGAGCAATTTAGAAGGGAGCAAAGACTACCTGGTGACCATCAAACAGGCCATCCAGAGGCAAGACTCCTTATCTGAGGAATTTAGAGGTAATCAAACCTCCCTAGTATCTAAAGTCAGCATCTGATTCCAGGCTTCTTTCAATTTTTATAAGTAACTAAAATTTCTATACATCTCTGGAATGCCATGCTGAAACTAATTTTACAACCCTAAGCTACTGTCTTAAAGTCTATAAATGCTCCTAAGGAAAATCCACCACGGTGCGCTCAGTCCTCTCACTGAGGCACCCTGCTGCACTATTTTGCAGCATCCTTCCTTTCTAATAAAGTTTCCTTTTTCAAACCTGTACTATTGTAAATTCTTTTAACCAACCTGTGAGTTGACCACTTCCTGGTGCCAGGGCTCTGACACCTCACCCAACAATCCTCAAATAGATACAATTCAAAAAGGTCTTCTCCACAGCACATTATAGTAAAACTGTCAAAGTCAAAGAGAGAATTCTAAAAATAGCAAGAGAAAAGCATCCAGTCACTTAATGCTTAGAACCCCCAGCAGACTACCAGCAGATTTCTCAGCAGAAACCTTACAGGCCAGGAGAGAATAAGCAGATACATTTGAAGTGAAGAAAGAAAGAGAGAAAAAGAAAGGGAAAAAGGAAAGAAATGCAGGAAGGAAAGAAAGAAAAGGAAGGAGAGAGAGGGAGGAAGGGAGGGAAGAGAAGGAGGGAGGGGAAAGGAAGGCAGAGAAGGGAGAGAAGGAAGGAACCTCTCTGCCAAGGATACTATTCCCAGCAAAGTTATCCTTCATAAATGAAGGAGAAATAAAGTCTTTCCCAGATAAGCAAAAGCTGAAGGAACCCATCACCACTAGGCCGGCCCTCCAAGAAATAATCAAGGGAGCCCTATACCTGGAAGGAAACACATCAAAATATAAAACCCACTGGTAAAGCAAACACACAAATAAAAAAGAGAAATAATTTAAATGTCATCACTACAGAAAACCACCAACTACAATGAAAAACAATATGAGAGAAAGAAAGGAATAAATGCTACACAAAAACCAGAAATCAATTACTAAAATGACAGGAATAAGCCCTGTCATATCAATAATAATCTTGAATATAAATGAATTAAACTTTCCACTTAAAAGATACAGAGGGGCTGAAGAATTTTTTAAAATGATCCAACCATACGCTTCCTACAAGAAATTCATCTCATCTGTAAAGACACAGACTGAAAGTAAGGGATGGAAAAAGATATTCTAAGTGAACAAAAATCAAAAGCAAATAAGAACATCTATCCTTATAACAGATAAAACAGACTTTAATTTAAAAACAGTAACAACAAAGAAGGTCATTATATAACGATAAAGGGATCAATTCAACAAAAAGATTTAACAATTCTAAACATATATGAACCCAACAACAGACCACTCAGCTTTATCAAGAAAACATGATCAGACCTAAAGGGAGGGACAGAATCCAATACAATAAGTGCTAGGGACATCAACACCTGACTCTCAGCATTACACAGATCATCTAGACAGAAAATTAACAAAGAAACACTGGATTCAAACCGCACTTTAGACCAAATGGGTATAACAGACATTTACAGAACATTTCATCCAACAAGTACAGAATAGACTCTTCTCATCAGCCCATGGATCATTCTCCAGAACAGACCGTATGTTAGGCCACAAAACAAGTTTCAACAAATTTTTAAAAACCAAAATCATATCAAGTATCTTTTATGACCACAATGGAATAACAGTAGAAATCAGTAACAAGAGAAACTTTGGAAACTGTACAAAATACATTGAAATTAAACAACATGCTCCTAAATGACCATTGGGCCAAGGAAGAAATTAAGGAGGAGATAAAAAATGTTTGTGGTGTGTAGTGGCATGTGCCTGTAATTCCAGCTACCCAGGAAGCTGAGGCAGAAGGATTGTTTCAGCCCAGGAGTTCTGCAGTGAGCTAGGATCACACCACCACACTCCAGCCTGGTCAACAAAGTGAGACCATCACAAATGAAAGTCAAAAAACAATATACCAAAACCTATGGAATACGACAAAATTGGTGCTAAGAGAGATGTTTATAGTAATAAATGCTCACACCAAAAAAGTAGAAAGATTTCAAATAAACAATCCAACAATATACCTCAAAGAACTAGAAAAGCAAGAACAACCTAACCCAAAATTAGTAGAGGGAAAGAAATAATAAAAATCAGGATAGACTGAAAAAAAAATACAAAAGATCAACAAAATAAAAACTTGGTTTTTTTAAAAGATAAAATCAATAAACCACTATCTAGGTAACCAAGAAAACAAAAAGACCCATATAAATAAAATCAGATACGAAAAACGAAACATTACAACTGATACCATAGAAATACAAAAGAGAAATAATCAAGCTATTATGTACAACTGCACACTAATACACTAGAAAATCTAGAGAAAATGGATAAATTCTTAGACACACACAGCCTGCCAAGATTGAATCAGGAAGAAACAGAAAAACCTGAACAGACCAATAATGAGTAATGAGATTGAATCAGTAATAATAAAAAGAAAATCTCCCAACAAAGAAAAGCCCAGGATTGGATGGCTTCAATGCCAAATTTGAGCAAAACTGTTTTTTTGTTTGTTTGTTTTTTGTTTTAAGACAGAGTCATGGTCTGTTGCCCAGGCTGGAGTGCAGTGGCGCAATCTTGGCTGACTGCAACCTCCACCTCCTGGGTGGAAGTGATTCTCATGCTTCAGCTACCTGAACAGCTGGGATTATAGGCATACACCACCACGCCCAGCTAATTTTTGTGGTTATTATGTATTTATTTACTTATTTATTTATTTGAGACAGAGTCTCATTCTGTTGCCCAGGCTGAAGTGCAGTGACACAATCTCAGCTCACTGCAATCTCCACCTCCTGGGTTCAAGTGATTCTCCTGCCTCAGCCTCCCGAGTAGCTGGGATTATAGGCATGCACCATGATGCCCAGCTAATTTTTGCATTAGTAGAGACAGGGTTTCACAATGTTGGCAAGGGTGGTCTCAAAACTTCTGGCCTCAAGTGATCCACCCACCTCAGCCTCCCAATGTGCTGAGATTACAGGCATAAGCCACTGTGCCCAGCCTTGACCAATCTTATAAAGAAGAACTAACACCAATTCTCCTCAAACCATTCCAGAACACTGAAGAGGAGGGAATTCTATAAGGCATTACCCTGATGCCAAAACCAGAGAAGGACACAACAAAAACAACAAAAAACTACAGGTCAGCCATGAACACAGACACAAAAATTCTCAACAAAATACAGCAAACCAAATCCAACAGCACATCAAAAAGAGAATACATCATCATCAAATGGGATTTACCCCAGGGATGCAAGAATGATTCAATATATGCAAATCAATAAACATGATACATCACATTAACAGAATGAAGGACTAAAACCATATGATCATCTCAACATCCCTTCATAATAAAAGCTCTCAACAAACTAGGCATAGACAGAACATACCTCAACATAAAAAAGACTGTATATAACAAACCCACAGCTAACATCATACTGAATAAGTAAATCTGAAAGCCTTTCCTCTAAGAGCTGGAAAAAGACAAAGATCCCCACTTTCACCAGTCTTTTTCAACACAGTACTGGGAGTCCTAGCCAGAGTCATCAGGCCAGAGAAAGTAAGAAAATGCAGCCCAATTGGAAAAGAGGAAGTCAAACCATCCCTCTTTGTAGATAAAGACTCCACCAATAAACTCTTAGATTTGGAAAGTCACAGGACACAAAATCAAAATACAAAAATCAGTAACATTTCTACACACCAAAAACAAACTAGTTAAGAAAGAAATCGAGCCGGGTGTGGTAGCTCATGCCTGTAAATCCCAGCACTTTGGGAGGCCAAGGCAGGCAGATCACCTAAAGTCAGGAGATCAAGACCAGCCTGGTCATAATGGTGAAACTCTGTCTCTACTAAAAATACAAAAAATTAGCCCGGCATGATGGCAGACACCTGTAATCCCACTTACTTGAGAGGCTGAGGCAAGAGAATTGCTTGAACCAGAGAGACAGAGGTTGCAGTGAGCTGAGATTGTGCCACTGTTCTCCAAGATCCTACTCTCTGATCTGCTTTACCTGTGGCTGCATTTCCTCTAGAAGTGCCTAACCCAAAGGGCCTGCTGTAATTGTTATAGGGT
Organism: Rhinopithecus roxellana; assembly: GCF_007565055.1. Classification (NCBI taxonomy): domain Eukaryota; kingdom Metazoa; phylum Chordata; class Mammalia; order Primates; family Cercopithecidae; genus Rhinopithecus; species Rhinopithecus roxellana. Next base: position 88,990,439 of record NC_044554.1, read on the forward strand.
GACTGTGGCAAGCTTCTTAAGAAAACTGCTTTATAAAACTATCAATACAACAAAGATCCTGGACAACATGCAGCGGTTAGCATATCCCTGTAATACATCATGGTTTTACTCTAACACAGTTGTTACCAAGTTGATCAGAAACACTTGTGGAACTTTTAAAAACTTTTAAAAACAGATTGCTGGGATCTGTACTCTTCCAAATATACCTTCACTCAACCACACTCCCCTGAAGACTAAATTGAGTAGATCTATAATGAGACTGAGTAAAAAAAAAATTAGTTACGTAGATCCTTGCTATTGAAAGTGTGGTCCAAACATCAGAAGCATCAGCATCATCTGGGAGCTTGTCAGAAATGCAGATTCTCAGGCTCCATCATACCTATTGAATACAAACCTGCAGCTCAGCAAGGTCTCCCAGTGATTAGGACAAACATTCAAGATTGAAAGCGCTGCCCTACATGATTCTGATGTGCAGCCAGGTTTCAACAGCAGTGCTTTTCTTAACCCTCTAGTTCTCAAAATATAAAATCAAGTACATGAATAAATTTAAAATGTACTTTAATTGCTGCAAAGAGGCTATGGTGAAAATCAAAAGGAACTCATTTTTAGGGGGCCCCAATCGCATTCCATAGCTACCACAATTTCACTTACCCTTGCATTACATATGGAAACTGGTGACTCTGTGTTTGGTCAGTTTGTGCTTGTGGAAGTGTACGCTGCCTCAATCCTTCCGAGGAAGAACCCGCAGCTAAAGACAACATTTCTTGACTAGATGATGGAGTTGTTGATCCTGAATGATCTGAACTCTACAAACAAAAATGTATAATTTTTAAAAGGAGATTTAGTTCTTTACAATCATAAAATTACAGGCACATTACTAAAAATGTATTCATGAAATCCCTCCGCAAAACAACTAAATTTCTTTTTTTTTTTTTTTTTTTTTTTTTTTTTTTTTTTTTTTGAGACGGAGTGTTGCTCTGTCGCCCAGGCTGGAGTGCAGTGGCCGGATCTCAGCTCACTGCAAGCTCCGCCTCCCGGGTTCTCGCCATTCTCCTGCCTCAGCCTCCCGAGTAGCTGGGACTACAGGCGCCCGCCACCTCGCCCGGCTAGTTTTTTGTATTTTTTTTAGTAGAGACGGGGTTTCACCGTGTTAGCCAGGATGGTCTCGATCTCCTGACCTCGTGATCCGCCCGTCTCGGCCTCCCAAAGTGCTGGGATTACAGGCTTGAGCCACCGCGCCCGGCCTAAAACAACTAAATTTCATAAATTTGCTGTTTTAAATCTTGTGTCCAGTATAAGTAGATACTTTAATTTTGATAAGTCAAAACTTATCAAAACTGCTTAATTAAATTAAAATATTCCATTTTTTCAACTAGAAATGGCTGAGGAGCAGAATAATACACAAAATAAGCATATTAAATTTTGAGGATTAAGTTAATGCATAAAAAGCTCTTTTCGTTTTATTTTTTTTTTATTTTTATTTTTATTTTTTTTTTGAGACGGAGTCTTGCTCTTTCGCCCGGGCTGGAGTGCAGTGGCCGGATCTCAGCTCACTGCAAGCTCCGCCTCCCGGGTTTGCGCCATTCTCCTGCCTCAGCCTCCCCAGTAGCTGGGACTACAGGCGCCCGCCACCTCGCCCGGCTAGTTTTTTGTATTTTTAGTAGAGACGGGGTTTCACCGTGTTAGCCAGGATGGTCTCGATCTCCTGACCTCGTGATCCGCCCGTCTCGGCCTCCCAAAGTGCTGGGATTACAGGCTTGAGCCACCGCGCCCGGCCTAAAAAGCTCTTTTCACATGATTAAATTAATGCACACAAAGCTCCTTTCTTTTTTTTTTTTTTTTTTTTTGAGACGGAGTCTCGCTCTGTCGCCCAGGCTGGACTGCAGTGGCCAGATCGCAGCTCACTGCAAGCTCCGCCTCCCGGGTTTACGCCATTCTCCTGCCTCAGCCTCCCGAGTAGCTGGGACTACAGGCGCCCGCCACCTCGCCCGGCTAGTTTTTTGTATTTTTTAGTAGAGACGGGGTTTCACCGTGTTAGCCAGGATGGTCTCGATCTCCTGACCTCGTGATCCGCCCGTCTCGGCCTCCCAAAGTGATGGGATTACAGGCTTGAGCCACCGCGCCCGGCCTACAAAGCTCCTTTCATGATGCCTAACACATATAAAGTGTTCAATAAATGGTACTAATTACAGAGTCATTTAAACAGTTACTATGTGTCAAGTACTGTACAACATCCTACTGGTAACACATTGGTTTAAAGTAATGAAAAACAGGCTAGAAATCAAAAGATCTAAAATCTAGTGTTATCTCTGACATTAACAAGAAGTATAACCTTAAAGGTTCACTTAACCTCTCAGAGTCTCCACTTTCCTACAGAAAATGAGATTGGACTAAATTTTCAAGATTCCTTTCAGTTCTAAAATTCTATTAGTTTATAGAAATCACTAACAAATATTACTTTTTTACAAAATGAACTATGAGGATCAAAATGTTAATCGGGATTTTTTTATTCTCATGCTCAAATTTTTTTAATCTCGTGCTCATGGATTCAGTAACCGTAAACAATATAACTCCCTGAAGACCATCCCAATTTGTTTAAAAATAGTTTGTCAAGTGTTTCATGTACATTTAAAACACAATTACATTTTACATAAATTACAGTTCTTCCACTTTAAAAAGCTAGGTACAGTATTATTTTAACATCCTTCCTTTAACAAGTTTGTTAAAGTGTATTTTACCCATACTGCCTTCCTATTGACAGGATGTCTTTCTGCATGACTCCCATGCTAAGTCCTGCCATGTGAAACGTCCAAAACAGTCTTTTGCAAAACAGCCCACACCAGTCTTTTGCAAGACTAACAAAAACTTACTTTAAAATGTTACTTCACACACAATAGATATCAAATATCTTACTAAGGAGTCTGGATTCTTAGAAACATAAACTGGGAAAGGCTGCTTTTTTGGCAAGATTTCTCATTAAATGGGCCATCATAATATGGTGCTCATTAATACAATTATTAGAAGAAAAGCCTAGTCATTTGGCAGCACAACCTAATTTCTCTAGAACTAATGATTTCTGACCTTATTAGGTAATTATTTTATGATTAGATCTTTAAAACATTTTCAAATCCCTTGAAATTTCTGAACCATGAAAAATTAAGGTGAATTCAACTTAACATTCCTTTGATACTTTTCAGGCTTTCATAACACTCTGAAAAAAACAAATATACACACTAAAGATACAAAATCATGGCTGAGCAACCCACTGGAAGAGTCAAAGTCAGAAGGCTGTTTCCGAACAAAAATTGGAGCAATACAACTGTGTCCGACAACTACAAAAAAAAACTCTGTGCCAATGCCAATGTCTGTGCCTTTCCATGCCAAGACAGGAAACATATAAAGACCCTTGGGTGTTTTGACAAGGCATATTTTATTTAGTTTAATGTGCTAAATTCCCATGGCTGGTACTAGGAAATACTTACCATTAAGAGAATACTAATTAAATACAGCAACTGGAGAAGCTAGTTTCTTAAAGCAGCAGTTAACTCGTATCTATTGAGAGACCTTTCAACTAGTTCCCACCCCTGTCATTTGTGCTCTCTTTCAAGCTTTGGCTGGATTCTTGACAAGGAAAGCATACTTAGCAGTATACAAGTTCCCTGCCTGCTCAAGAAGTTGAAAGCAAGCTTCCACTCATCCAATCCTCTTACCTGCAAAGGTGTCATAGAAAGCCTTTATGGGAAATCAAAAATAACATAAGAGGACTGAGGACAATGTCTTTGAAATTTACAGAAAATGTCTAAATCGAGAAAGTCAACTATTACAAAACATTTCCAAAACAATTTTAGGCAGATGGAAAAATAAGGATGGAGGAATGAATACCCAAGTCTGAAAGAAATTAGCACATTAAGTATTACCTCCCCAAGCAGGTGGAAGGTACACCCAAATCCAGTCATTTTTAAAAAACAAAATCCTTGACCAAGTCATCTACTTCAAGAAGATTTAGGGTACTTAAATTTTAAACAATTTAATCTACCTTGAATCAAATATACTATTTTAAATACCTGGCATATTTCTGAAATATCATTGGCCTAAGAATTTATATTATATAACCATAACATAATTCTGTTTTCTAAGTATTCCAGTAATTAAACTTTTGAAGATGAAATCTATTACTGACCTGCCATACAGCAAATTATAACTCATGGTGAATAGACTTCAAGGGATAACACTGCGTATTAGACCTTTCAAAATGATAAACTTTACAAAATGTCTAACTTTAGTTCAAAACGCAATCTCAAAATCCACAAGCTCCAATTGTTCTGTTTTTCATTTAGTTTTTAGAGGCAAAAAATAAGAAGAAGATGAAGAAGAAGAAAAGTTCAATGTTTACTCCTCCCAAAACAACTCACAGAATTGCTGCTGGATGCCAATGCTTCACGACTTTCTCTATTGGTGCTGGATTTTGGAGAACTGGGAGGAGTCCGAGAAGTACATACTAGATGAACCATATGATACTCATCTTGCTAAAATTAAAGAAGATTACATTTAAAGGGTAGTACTACAAAATGTACAGTTCAAAAAGTCAGTAGCTAAACTGAAATACTTAAAACTTAGGTCCCTTTACAGCCTAGCCGTTCTATTACTGATAAATTGTTATCATTTGAAGGTAAATTTGTCATTTTATTTGGGATCCTTTTGAATTCAAATCTTCTCCATACTTGGAAAATGATCTAAATACTCTAATTGCTGTATTAAAAAATTATTTTGCATACAAAGCAGTCTTAAAGCAAACAATGTTGTGAAAGTTGTATCAGCACAATCTATCATTTCAGCATGAAAACATCTAGCATCTTAAACTTTTTACAGTTTACATATTTCCATCACTTGAGGCTTAGCAACCATAAAAGAAACTCAAATAACTTCATCATAATCACGTTTGCCTTAATTTTAGCAAGGTGATTTTTTTACTCTTTTTGGAGTCAAAAACTATTTTCATCTATAACACCTATAAGCAGATATAAAACAGACATTTAAACTATATTCTGTAAATATCCCATGTTTTTCCATAAACTTACAAATATGACTGAAGAAAAACGTAACAAATAACGATTAGGGTTGGCATTTTAGCTTTAGTGAGATCATGAGCATATTTATTTATACTTAGACATAAAGCTAGCAAATAAGATGGAGAAAGGAAAGAAGGAATAAAGGAGGACAAAGAACAATGAGGGATGAGTCAGCAAGTTTTAAAAAAGAAAAGAACAGAATGACAAAGAAAAAGGAGCAGAAAGAAAGATACCCAAATGATGAGAAAGGGAAACAAAGTTACTAGAAACTAAGAATGTATCACTTGCCTACCATGAACCTATAATTGTGCTTAAATTTGGAGGCAAATCCAAGAAAGGGTACAACAGGCCCTTCCTTAAAGAGGCTCGTGATATTGTTAAGAGAGTAGACTTGTGCACTACAGCACAATTACAGAAACAGAGAACAGTCTTTTTTGCGTGAAACTGAGAAGTCCAACCTTAATTACTTTAGGAGTTTGGAGGAAGAAGTTCAGGGTTAGAATGCTAAAGAAAGGCTTCAGAGACAGCACGACAGAAGGTATGCCTGGCAAAGAAGGTTGAAGACACTCCTAATTTTCAATGCCCCTCTTAGCTTCTTAATACAGAATATTAACAAGCATACAAGTATAAGATGTTGATCCTTAGAAACGTAGTTCCAAAAGGTCATTATTAATCACAATTAATTCACAGAATTTATTTATCTTGGGAATGTTTCCATAAAACATTTTGTGACTAAATAGGTAAAGCTAATGGCAGCATTTAAACTGAAAAAAGTAAAGGGGTACATTGACTTTAACAAAAACAGTTGAAAGAACTATTTAAAATATAAACATATTACTCAACATGTTTTATATAGGAGCACAAGAGTTCTTTGACTGAGGCAGTTTTTATTTTAAGTTGTCTGGCCTGAAACCATTTCTGACGGCAAAAATCTTTTAAAAGTCTTCATGTGCAGATTTAAGCTATCCTTGGGGTAAAATAATTAATATATTTGTATTTCAAAGAGCAGATGGCAGAAAGGACTATATTGAAATATATTTTATTTCTGAGCACCAGCATAAAAACAAGAAAAAAAAAAAAAAAGACCAGCCAGAACACAGAGGTTTTCAGGGCTATTCTAAATGATACTATACTGGCGGAGACATGTCATTATATATTTGCCAAAACTCGTAGAATGTGCAACACAAGAGTGCACCCTAAACATAAACTACAGGCTTTGGGTAATAATGTATGTCTTTAAAAAAAAAGAGGAAAGAAAGAAAAAAGACAAAAAACCTGCTGCAAAATCCGCTATTTTTGAGGGAGTGGATATTGCACCATGTTAGCAATTTGAAACTACATAATTCCAGTAACAGCAAGAAGTCACACTGGCAAAGCTAAAATGTCAACTGTCTAAGCAGAAGGAATATACTAATTTTTTTTTAAGTTTCCCACAGGTGATCATAAACATACAGGAGAAGATACAGATCTTCTAAATTAGATAAGGAATATTCACAACAACAGTTTAAGTCAAAGAGCTAAGGCAAAACATAGAAGAAATTCAATTCTGCTATACTCACCAACAAAAAGCAACATTTCAAATGCTGAAAAGCTCTATAAGTATAAATTCCACAAACGAACATGAGCTAAAAGCTACCACTAAAATAACTAGCCTTCAAGCTGATTTTATTGAAAATATTGAAATATAAAAATGTATTGAAATATATTTTAGCTCTGAGCACCCACAAAGTTTGCTAACTGATGGACCAGTTAATTTCCTCCTGAAATTAAACTCCCAACTCACGCAATTTGTATAAAAATATGATGCAGCTGGCAAAAAGGAGATTTAGAGGAAAGATTGTTATCAATGAAAATCCGTCACCACTACTGAACATTCTACTTCTGCACTACTGACGTCAATAGCATTTTCTTACAAAAAATGGCAAATACCTGACCACGAATACATAATCCTACTTTAGATTTAACTATCAGATGAATATACAGAACCGTTACCTAAACTAGCAAGAAACTATCATGTTACTTTCTAATTTATCTTTACTTGTTATGCTACCCAAAGAGATTGATTTTAAGTATCTAAAAACTGAACTGGTTGAATACAATTTCAGAACATATCTCCTCTCACATTCTGAATGTATCTGGTATCAAATAGTGATAGAAAAGCTTACTTTTCTGAGAATGTCTTTCAGCTGCAGATGATCGGGAAGCAGTCTGCCCGAATACACCAATCTCTGATCCTTCGTCAACTAAGAAATGGGACAAAGAAAAGAATTCAACTTTTCTAATTATGCAAATTGAAGGTTGGGAATAACATGCCTAATTATGGGTAAAATAAAACTCCCTTTAGGCACAAGTAAGCAGAAAACTGACACAATTTAAGAACTTTTGTTTTTCCAAATTCTACTTAAGAAAAAACATTTAAGAGTTCAGCAAATGGTAATTTATCTATTGCAGCTATAATAAAGTACAGATAATTAATATTATCCTGGCGGGGTGGGGGGAGGTAGGTAAATTGGAAGTCTGTCTTTTCAACCATAATGCAATGCATATATGACTATCATTAAGAAAACTTCAAGACTATATAAATGAGAAAGTGGTTGGCCTTATATTAATAGTCAACAGTAGGATAAAATTTCAAGGTCACCAGAATCATTTTGCCTTATTTTGTCAATTTTTCATCTAAGATAATATATGACTTATTTTCTTCCTAACATTGTGCAGAACAATTTACTGGTTTTAATTCAAGAGCCATGTAGATTTAGTTACAAATTTACTTACTAATTATTATTCCTACCACTCTCACAAATACCTTTGTTATGCTTTTCAAAAACACAAGACTAAAGAAAAATCAACACAAGTGCATGGAGAGTCAGTTGCCATCTCTATATGCAACCAAAATATGAAATTATGTAAAATTAAAGCATCTGTATATACTCCATATAAGGCCTATTTAATAACTGCAAAACAGGTGAATGTTCTTTGCATTTTATCAAAACAAATACTAGCCATATCAGTAATTCTTAAATATGCCAAATCCAAGCCACAACTATAACAATTTTTAAGACTATGTATTCAACATAGCTACTACAAAAGGGTCTTCTTATACTAAAACTAGCCATAATAGAAATTATCATACTAAGATCAGTGGTTCAGGCATCCTTACACACCAAAGATATAGCTATCCTTCCAAGATACTTAACCATTACACATATTCCAGTTTCTCCTGGAAGCATTTTGGAGTGTACCATTCCTCAAATGCACATGTACAAACTCCTATATATAAACAATCAAATACAATGCACAGGTTTGAAAATCATAAGTCTTACAACCTTTATATTTATATATAAAGGTTTCTGTTTATATAGAGAGAGACAGAGAGAGAGAGGAGCACTGTGGTATTGTAAAATATATTTGGTTTTCATGCTGTTTTCTGCCAAAGAGCTCCTAAAATCCTTGGAATCTTCAGAAAGATGAGTATCTTTAGTGTGCTAATAAGACAACTGGTGGCTGGGGGACCCTACACTGCCCCAGGATGGAGGCTGGTTGCCAGGGGAACCAACCAAGTGATTAGAAGTTTGCAACTTTCAGTCCCACCCCCACCCCCAACCTCCAGAAAGGGAGAGTGGCTTAAGGTCGAGTTGATAAACCAACGGCCAATGATTTAATCAATCATGCCTATCTAATGAAGCTTCCATAAAAACCCAAAAGGACGGAGTTCTGAGAGCTCCAGCATAGGAGAAAGAGTCGAAGTTCCTCGAGAGTGGATGGGCCCAGAAAGGGCATGGAAGCTCTGAGCCCTTTCTCCCAGTCCTATGCATCTCTCTTCCATTTGTATCCTTTGTAATACTATCCTTTATAAGTGAGCAAATGTAAGTAACATGTTTCCTTGAGTTCCCTGAGCTGCACTAACAAATTAATTGAACCCCAGGAGGGGGTCACGGGAACCCCAATTTATAACCAGCTGGTCAAAAACACAGGCCACAACCTGTGCTTGAGACCACATATGAAGGGGGGCAGTCTTGTGGGATTGAGCCCTCAACCTGTGGAATCTATCTCCAGGTAGATCGTGTCAGAAGTAAACTGAATTAAAGGACATTCAGCTGGTGTCCTCTGGAGAATTATCTGCAGAACTCCTTGTTGTTGGAGAGAAATCCCCACACATTTTGGTGACCAGACATTACAGAAGAATTCTGTATTGAGTGTTGTGGAGCATAAGAGAAACTGAGTTTGTTTTTCCTATATCCTTATAGGCACTGAATGGCCAACTATGCGAGCATGAGTTGAATGCTAAATCTACAATCAATGATTTAATTCCTGCCCAAAATGAATTATGCAATGCCTTATAAATCTCCATAATGTAGTTATTACAACTGGAACCTAAAGAAGTTTCTTCAGTAAGTATTACAGTCATCACTAACTATCACTTTTTTACCAAACATTTAATAAATAGATACTTTTATGTCATATCATCACTCTGCATAAAGGACATCAGTCTCTTTTTGTGAATTTTTTTCCTTTATAAAAATTCTCAAACATACATACAGTGGAGGGAATAAAATGAACCCACAGGTACCATCTTCAAGAATTCTCAAGTACCCAGCTTCAACAATTACCAAATTCTGCTATTCTTGTCTCATCCATCCCTCATTTCTTTTTATTTTCTTCAAAGAGAATACTGCATTTTAATTTTAAAAAAAAAAAGAGAGAGAGAGAGACGGGGTCTCACTCTGTTTTCCAGGCTGAAGTGCAGTGGCTATTCACAGGTGCGATCATGGCACACACTACAGCCCCCGAACTCCTGGGCTCAAGTAATCCTCCCGCCTCAATCTCTGGAATAGCTGGGACTCCAGATATATGCCACTGTACCCAGCTGAGTACTGTATTTTAAAGCAATATGACACATCATTTCTTTTCACCTGTACAAATTCAGTAAGTTTTATAATAACCATAATGTTACTACATTCAACAAATAATTCCTTAATATGTAATATCCAGTGCAGCTCAACTCTTCCCACTTGCCCAAAAATGTTTTTTAAAGATTATTTGAATCAGAATCCAAATAAAGTTCACACACAAAATTTGGCTGTTATGCCTCTTTTAATCTTTTAACAGTTTCTATTTTTAAAAAATTTTTCCCAGGCTATTTACGTGTTGAAGAAATTGTTCGTCTCATAGAACTTTCCAGTCTGATTAGGCAAACTGTATCCTCCTGGTATTGCTCCGCATGTTCCTGTAGTTCCTGTACAATGTAGTTAGATCTAGAGGGCTGATCAGATTCCAATTCCTTTTTGTATGACAAGAAGACTTTTGACAAGGGGGACCTCAAATTGCACCATTTTTGACCAGTAGGAGTCCCTACAAGGTGGCTCCTGCATTTTAACATGACCTCTGTCATCTCTAATAGCAGCTTCCTTGTTCTCAGGCACAAAATGCCCCAGAAGTTCATCTTACACATTTCATGCCCCAGACCTGGAATCAGCCATTGCTCCAGGATTCATGATTCATTTTAATGGGAAATGGTATCTAAAGACCAAAATCTGGGAGCTATGAATACTGATTTTTACTTGTCATTACTTCTTCGGTAAGCAGAGCTAGAAAATAATGTATTTTTATAAAGAGAAACTTAAATCCTGAGTTCATTGTGACATTTCCAACTAAATAGTATTCACTCATTTTATTTGTATCTTCTTACCCTGAAAATCTTTCTTGCTAATGACATTAATAAATACATGCCATTAGCAAATGTACTTATTTGTTTTATCCTACTATATGTAATCTCAAAATAACAATAACAAGATTGTTACTAACAATATTGAACAAAGTTTAAGATTTCTTATTGATCTTCTCTGTCCTTAGGATATAGGTCACTAGGCAAAATACAGTGTTTCAAAGTTACTTGAAATAATAATTCTTGTAACTGTGTCACCATCCTGATGTTTTTTAATTCTTGTGTTTTCATTTAGAGATTTCTCTATTTTTTTATAATTATATATAACAAAAAAATGGCGGTAAGGTAAAAACTATAAACAAGGTGCATTCAAAGAGGCTTTAGTTCTGTCCTTGTTCCATGATTTTGAATTGCCCTTACAATGCTTAACAACAAAGCTGAATACACACATACTGCTATTTTCCTCCTTTTCTTACATAAAAAGTAGTACAGTACACTTACTCTATTGCATCTTGTTTTCTCACTTAATAAACCAGGGAGATTACTGCTTAGCAGCATAAAAATATTTCCCCATTCTTTTTAACTAATGCACAATGCTCCATTATATGAAAGTACTATAGTTTGTTAATGGATATTTGAGCGTTTCTAGACTTTCGTTGTTACGCACAGTGTCCTCCCTTCATATTATTCTATTTATCTCTGTATTTTCCCACAGCATCCTGCAACAAGGAGATCATTAATGACATTGATAATGGTAATCTTGGTGGTATAACAGAATAAAAACCTAACTGGAATTGATTCAAGAGAAAAGGAGAGACACGTAGAGACAGCAAATATATACAACTTATAAACAATTTTGCACTTAAAGGAAGAAACAGGACAACAGCTAGAAGGGAAATGGGATCAAGAGAGGGTCTTGCTTTTGGTTTGTTTTATTCTTTTGTGCTTTTGTTTATTCAAGAGAGAAATAACGTGTTTGTATGCCAATAGGAGTAATTCAGTAGAAAGGAAAAAACTGATGATGCAAGAGAGAAAAACAATTTCAAGAGCAATGTCCTTCAGTAGCTAATAAGGGATGGGGGTCTTGTGCAGAGGAGTTGGACTTACAGCACAATATGACAGATGTAGGTAAAGAGATGATAAGAAACTTATACAATATCCCATCACCAGCACTCTGTGCCTCGGTTTCCTTATCTGTAAGATAAGGGCAATAAGAGTTTGTATCTCACAGGGCTTAATTTTCATAACAATGGAAATGCACATAAACTAGAACAGAACACAATGCCTACTGAGTATTCAATTAACATTAGGTGCTAATTTCTAGTACCTGCTCCTCCCACATCATGCAGTTTCATGAGGCTCTAATGAGATTATGGAAAAGTACCGAAAAGTTGAATGACTAACAGCAGGCTGTGTATATTCATTATGCATAAGAACATGATTTGGATGCTGCTAAAACAGGTTGGGTTAAGGTTGCAATGACTGTCACTTCACATGATTTAAAAAAAAAAACAAAGTCCCAAATCACGTTAGAACTTTGAAGTCTCAGTTTTTTTGTTGTTTTCTTTGTTTTTGTTTTTTTGTTTTGAGACAGTCTCGCTCTGTCACCCAGGCTGGAGCGCAGTGGCACGATCTTGGCTCACTGCAACCTCCACCTCCCAGGTTCAAACAATTCTCCTGCCTCAGCCTTCCGAGTAGCTGGGTTTACAGGCATGCACCACCACACGCTGCTAATTTTTGTATTTTTAGTAGAGACAGGGTTTCACCATGTTGGCCAGGCTGGTCTCAAACTCCTGGCCTCAAGTAATCCGCCCACCTCAGCCTCCTAAAGTGCTGGGATTACAGGCATGAGCCACCATGCCCAGCCTAAAGTCTCAGTTTAAAATGACATCTATAAACAACAAAAGGAAATCTTTTAATTAATTTTACCTTCTCTACGAGAAAAAATACTTCCATATTAGTCAAAAGAAGTCCATGTCCAAAACATAAGTTATCTAACTTACTTTTTTTATTTTTAGTGAAAGAATGTAGTATTTACCAACTACTTCTAGATGTTAATATATTATCTGCTTTCTACATGGATAATCTCCATTTTCCTATTAAACTGTAATAGTAATGGAATTTCTCAGATATTTTATCAAAAGCATCACTTCTAAGCAAGATAGGGAAAAAAATATGCTGGAAAACTCAGTATTTGGGACTACTGATCAAAATATACATAAATGGCGCACACTGGCAGTCCTACTTAAAATGTTTACTCCCATAATTTGTTAGTAGACAGGTTTAAAACAAATTTTTCACAGAAACAATAGGTCATTTTCAGTCAGAGACTTCAAAAGCCAAAGCTTGGAAAACTTTGCAATGCAATACAAGTTAAATAAATTTAGGAAAAGCATTTAGTTAAAAATAGAGGTACTGAAATCTCATGATAGCTATAAAGTGATTATCCAGATTATTGATAATATTAATTTTTTATCAAGATAAAAACTCAAAAGATTTTGAGAATTCCTAGTCCTGGAACTATGGGTCGCACACATACAAATAATTATTAAATTTAAAAGCTAGCACACACATATTGTATTTAACCCAAAATATAGCTAACTAAAGTAGTATGACTAGTATCCCAGAAAGAGACTGGTAATCCCTTATCTCCAAGTCCTTCTTTTTTAAAACCACCTACACCTACTAAACAGAAAGGTTAGGCAATAGCTAAGCAAGTCCATCAGCAGTAGGAGGAAAAGATGCAAAAGCACCCAGCAAAAGTTTCTGACTTTTGCAAGGAGAAAGACAGACACCACAGCCTTTATCATTTGCTTCTCTAGAAGAGGAATCAAGGTTTAGAAAAACCATTAGTAGGCATGTGTACATTTCATTCATATCACTGGTTTTTGCCCTGCCAGAGTCTTTGCTAAATTTCCCATCCAATTCTAAACGTTAAGGTTCTTCACATGAGTCGCAAATTTGTCTCTCTGTCCAAGGCCTCACCCTCTCAGACCCAGATTCATATACCCAACTGTTAAGAGATTTGACATCTTCATATATTTTAATAGGTAACTCAAATTCTACAATGCATTTCAATTCCCAATTCCCCAAATCTTTCCTCTTATTTCTTCCCTATCCTGTAACAACCTGTGACCAATTGTTTAAGCCAAAAACCTGGGCATCATCCTCAACTTTTCTTTCTCTTGCCTTGCCTCCCATATCTAACCACAGTCAAATCCTATAGACTCTATCTCCAAAAGTCCCTCTCAGATCAGTCTACTTCTTTCCACCTACACTGCCATTACCCTAATCTAAACCATCATTTCTTGCCTGGTCATCTGCAATAACCTTTTAATTGGTTTTCTTCCATTCTACAGTCAGCAGCTCTAGTGATCTTTTAACAACTTAAATCAGCCAGGCATGGTGGTTCACATCTGTAATCCCAGCACTTTGGGAGGCTGAGGCAGAAGGACTGCTGGAGCCAGGAGTTCAAGACCAGCCTGAGCAACAGAGCAAGACTCCATCTCCTCAAAAAATGTTTTTAAGTGTAGCCAGGTGTGGTAGGGCATGCTTGTAGTTCCAGCTGCTTGGGAGGATGAGGTGAGAGGATCACTTGAGCCCAGTAGTTCAAGGCTACAGTGAGCAATGATCACTCCCCCTGCACTCCAGCCTGGGAGACAGAGGAAGACCCTGTCTCAAAAAAACAAAAAACAAAAACAACAAAACAAAACAAAAAAACTTAGATCAATCCTGTCACTCTCTGATGGAGTCCCACTACAATGGATTTAATTCAAATTCCTTTCCATGGCCAGATCTGGCTTCTGTCTCTCTCCAAACTCCCCAGTAGTAGTAGTCTTTCCTCCTTACGAGCCAAACTGACATTCACTTAGATCTGAAGCTCTTTTTCAATTCAGACACCCGCCTGCTGTATTCTCCCCCAGCTCTTACATACCTGACTCTTAATCACCTTTTAGATTTTAGTTTTAAAATCACCCCCACAGCAAGGTTTTCCTTGACTTACAAATCTACAGTATAGTATTCCCTCTCACACATCCTGTTTATATCCTTCGTAACACAAACCACAACCTCTAATTATGCCAACATGTGTTTTTTTTTTCCTTAAATAAAAGTGCCAAGAATAAAGGGTCCATAGCCATCTTGCTTGTCACTGTGTTCCCACAGCCCACTACTGTGCCTGACAGAGTACATGCTAAGTGTAGATTTACTAAATGAGGTGTCATGAGTCCAAAACTGCTTACATAGACTTGGAGAAACCACCTAATTTGAAGTTTGTTAAATTAGTTATTTTACATGTAATCAAGAAAAACAGAAATGAAATACTCAATCTATGAATTACAACACTAACTTAAAACACTTGCTGGTGCTAAATTCATCTGATTCATTTCCACAAATGATACTGATATTAGCAAATTATGATAAAGAAGCAATCATATATTAGTATTGTAGTATTTTTTTCTTTAAATTAGTAGTCAACTTTGAAAAAATGGTTTTATCTTTCCATAGCAAGGTCACATCAATTTTCAGAAATGTAGAACATAAAAATGTAACAAAATTACATAGTACCCCCCAAAATACATAAAGCAAAAACAAGTATGGGCAAGGATGCAGAGAAACTAGACCCTTCACATGTTGCTGGTAGGAATGTAAAAGGGTGTAGCCACTGTGGAAAAAAAGTTCGGCAGTGTCTCAGAGAGTTAAACATACGGTTGCCCTATGACACAATATATGCCCAGTTCCATTGCTAGGTACGTACCAAAAATGATGGAAAACATATGTGCACATAAAAACTTGTACAAGAATGTTCATAGCATCATTATTCATAATAGTCAAAAAAAAGTAGAAATAACCCAAATGTCTATCAGCTGACAAATGGATAAACAAAATATGGTGTATATAAATATATGCACACACAGAATATTATTCAGCCATAAAAAGGAATGAAATACTGACACATGCTAAAATGTAGATGAGCCTTGTAAACATTATGCCAAGTTAAAGATAGCAGGCACAAAAATCCATATAACTATGATTCTAGTTATATGAAATGTCTAGACTATGCAAATCCATAGAAAGAGAAAGTAGAAAAAAAAAAGAAACAGAAAGTAGATTAGCAGACTGGAAGAAAAAAGAATGGGGAGTGACTGCCAATAGGTATGGAGTTTCTGGGGTGATGAAAATATTCTAGAATTAGATAGTGATTATGACAGCACAACTTTGTGAAGTACTAAAATCCATTGGGTCATATACTTTAAAAGGGCAAATTTTGCAGTATGAGAATTATATCTGCATTAAGAAAAACTGTTACTTTCAATTGAATATTCAAATGCCTTCAAATAATCTGAAGTTTTTGGTTTTTTGTCGCCCAGCCTGGAGTACAGTGGCATGGTATCAGCTCACTGCAACCGCTGCCTCCTGAGGCTTAAGTGATCCTCCCACCCCAGCCTCCTGAGTAGCTGGGACTACAGGCATGTGCTATCACACCTGGCTATTTTTTGCGTGTGTAGGTATATATACACATATGTGTGTGTATATATGTGTATATATACATGTGTGTGTGTGTGTGTGTGTATATATATATATATATATATATATATATATATATTTTTTTTTTTTTTTTTTTTGGTAAAGACAGGGTTTTGCCATGCTGCCCTAGTTGGTCTAGAACTCCCCGGCTCCAGTGATCCACCAGTCTCAGCCTCCCAAAGTACTAGGATTACAGGTATGAGCCACCATGACCAGCCACTATGAAGTTTTAAAAGGAAAGATATTCTTAACAAAATACTAGCTAACCAAATCCAATAACATATCAAAAAGATAATCTACCATGATCAAGTAGGTTTCATACCAGTGATGCAGGCATGGTTTAACAAACCCAAATTAATAAATCTGATACACCACATAAACCGAATTAAAAATAAGATGATCACATGATCATCTTAATAGATGCAGAAAAATCATTTGACAAAATCCAGCATCGCTTTATGATTAAAACTCTCAGCAAAATCAGCATACAAGGGACATGCCTCAATATAATAAAAGCCATCCATGACAAACCCACAGCCAACATAATACTGAATGGGGAAAAGTTGAAAACACGCCCTCTGAGAACTGGAACAAGACAAGGATGTCCATTCTCACCACTCCTTTTCAACACAGTACTCGAAATCCTAGCCAGACCAATCAGACAAGAGAAAGAAATAAAGGGCATCCAAATTGGTAAAGAGGAAGTCAAACTGTCGCTGTTTGATGATCATATGATCATTTACCTAGAAAATCCAAAAGACTCCTCCAGAAAGAAAGTTCCTAGAACTAATAAAAGAATTCAGCAAAATTTCCGGATACAAAATTAATGTACACAAATCAGTAGCACTTTTATATACCAACAGCAACCAAGCGGAGAATCAAAATAAGAACTCAACCCCTTTTACAATAGCTGCAAAATAATAAAATACTTAGGAATATACCTAACCACGGAGGCAAAAGACCTCTACAAGGAAAACTACAAAACACTGCTGAAATAAATCACAGACAACACAAATAGAAACACATCCCATGCTCATGGATGAGTAGAATCAATATTGTAAAAATGACCCTACTACCAAAAGCAATCTACAAACTCAATGTAATTCCCATCAAAATACCACCATCATTCTTCACAGATTTAGAAAAAAAAATTCTAAAATTCATATGGAACCAAAAAAGACCCCACAGAGCCAAAGGAAGACAAAGCAAAAAGAACAAATCTGGAGGCATCACATTACCTGGTTTCAAACTATACTGTAAGGCCATGGTCACCAAAACAGCATGGTACTGATACAAACACAGGCACATAGACCAATGGAAGGAATAGAGAACCCAAAAATAAACCCAAATACTTACAGCCAACTGATCTTTGACAAAGCAAACAAAAACAAGAAGTGGGGAAAGGACACCCTTTTACACAAACGGTGCTGCGATAATTGGCTAGACACATGTGGAAGAATGAAATTGGATCCTCATATTTCACCTTATACAAAAATCAACTCAAGATAGATTAAGGACTTAAATCTAAGACCTGAAGCTATAAAAATTATAGATGATAATATTGGAAAAACCCTTCTAGACACTGTCTTAGGCAAGGATTTCACGACCAAGAACCCAAAAGCAAATGCAATAAAAGCAAAGATCAATTGTTGGGACTTAATTAAACTAACGAACTTCTGCATGGCAAAAGGAACAGTCAGCAGAGTAAACAGACAACCCACAGAGTGGGAAAAAATCTTTATAATCTAATCATCTGATGAAAGACTAATATCCAGTACCTACAAGGAACTTAAACAAATCAGCAAGAAAAAAAAAACAAAAAATCCCATCAAAAAGTGGGCTAAGGACATGACAGTTCTCAAAAGAAGATATACAAATGGCCAACAAAAGATGCTCAACATCCCTAATGATCAGGGACATGCCAATCAAAACCACAATGCAATACCACCTTACTCCTGCAGGAATGGCCATAGTCAAAAAATAAAAAAACAGCAGATGTTGGTGTGGCTGTGGTGAGCAGGGAACACTTGTACACTGCTGGTGGGAATGTAAACTAGTATAACCACTATGGAAAAGAGTGTGGAGATTCCTTAAAGAACTGAAAGTAAAACTACCATTTGATCCAGCAATCCCACTACTGGGTATCTACCCAGACGAAAAGAAGTCATTATACAAAAAAAGATACTTGCGGCCAGGTGCAGTGGCTCATGCCTGTAATCCCAGCACTTTGGGAGGCCAAAGTGGGTGGATCATGAGGTCAGGAGATCAAGACCATCCTGGCTAACACGGTGAAACCCTGTCTCTACTAAAAATACAAAAAATTAGCTGGGCTTGGTGGTGAGCACCTGTAGTCCCAGCTACTTGGGAGGCCTGAGGCAGGAGAATGGCGTGAACCCAGGAGGCGGAGCTTGCAATGAGCCAAGATCATGCCACTGTACTCCAGCCTGGGCGATGGAGCGAGACTCCATCTCAAAAAAAATAAAATAAAAAGATACTTGCACACACGTTTATAGCAGCACAATTTGCAACTGCAAAAACAGGGAACCAACCCAAATGCCTATCAATCAACAAATGGATAAAGAAACTGTGAGATATCTATATCTATCTATATATCTATATCTATCTGTCTATCTGTATGATGGAATACTATTCAGCCATAAAAAAGAATGAATTAATGGCATTTGCAGCAACCTGGATGAGACTGGAGACTATTATTCTAAGTGAAGTACTCAGAAATGGAAAACCAAACATTGTATGTTCTCACTCATAAGTGGGAGCTAAAGCTATGAGGATACAAAGACATAAGAACGACACGATGGACTCTGGGACTCAGGGAGAAAGGGTGGGAAGTGGGTGAGGGATAAAAGACCACAAATAGGGTGCAGTGTTTACTGCCTGGGTGATGGGTGCACCAAAATCTCACAAATCACCACTAAAGAACTTATTCATGTAACCAAACACCACCTGTTACCCAATAACCTATGGAAATAAAAAATAAAGTAAAGGAAAAGGAAAGGAAAGGTATTCTTTAATTTTACAGTAATTGAAAACAGAAAAACTGGCCAGGCATGGTTTCTCACACCTATAATCCCAAGCACTTTGGGAGGCCAAGGCAGATGAATCGCTAGAGCCCAGGAGTTCAAGACCAGCCTGGGCAACACAGTGAGACCCTGTCTCTACAAAATATACTAAAGTTAGTTGGGCATGGTTGTGCATGCCTGTAGTCCCAGCTACTTAGTAGGCTGGGGTAGGAGGATCACTTTAGCCCAAGAGGCAGAGAGGTGAGCGAAGGTCGTTCCACTGTCCTCCAACCTGGCAATAGAGGGAGAGACTGTCTCAAAAAAAAAAACAAAGAAAAGAAAAAAAGAAAAGAAAACAGAAAAATTAACTTACTAATTTTTTCATGTGCCTAAACTAGGTAAAAAGTAACACTTAGAATTTTTTTTTTTTTTTTTTTTTTGAGAGTCTTGCTCTGTCACCCAGGCTGGAATACAGTAGCATGATCTCGGCTCACAGCAACCTCCATCTCCCAGGCTTAAGCAACTCTCGTGCCTCAGCCTCCTGAGTAGCTGGGATTACACTATGCCCAGCAAATTTTTTTGTATTTTTAGTACAGACAGGGTTTCACCATGTTGACCAGGCTGGTCTCGAACTCCTGACCTCAGGTGATCTGCCCGCCTCCGCCTCCCAAAGTGCTGGGATAACCGGCATGAGCCACTGTGCCTGCCCGGATACTTTTTATGCCATTAAAAAAAAAACTGCCTCTTCAGTTTAAATATCAATGAATTTAATTTAAATATCAGGGCTGGGTGCGGTGGCTCACGCCTGTAATCCCAGCACTTTGGGAGGCCCAGGCGGGCGGATCACTTGAGGTCAGGAGTTCGAGACCAGTCTGGCCAACATGGTGGAAACCTCATCTCCACTAAAAATACATGGCAGCAGCAGGTGTGCAAGGCTGAGGCTGGAGAATCACTTGAACCTAGGAGGCGGAGGTTGCAGTGAGCCAAGATTGCGCCACTGCACTCCAGCCTGGACAACAGAGCGAGACTCTGTCTCAAAATAAATAAATAAATAAATAATTTAAATATCAGGAAAATCATGTGTTAGACCTAATAACAAATGACAATAATCAACTAAATTTTCAACTAGTTATTTTGGTATTGTAAGCTACAGCATTAGGAAAAGCACAGATTTTGAGATGTCAATTGAATTTGACTTGTAAAAAGTAATATAATATTATTTACCCAGCCCTGCTAAAAACATTACCTTTTGGCTTGATTAAAAACCCATTTCTGGGCTGGGGCGGTGGCTCACGCCTATAATTTCAGCACTTTGGGAGGCCAAGGGGGGTGAATCACAAGGTCAAGAGTTCGCGACGAGCCTGGCTAACACGCTGAAACCCCCATCTCTACTGAAAATACAAAAAAATTAGCTGGCCATGGTGGCAGGCGCCTGTAATCCCAGCTACTCAGGAGGCTGAGGCAGGACAATCGCTTGAACACAGGAGGCAGAGGTTGCAGTAAGCTGAAATCGCCCCACTGCACTCCAGCCCAGAAGACAGTGTGAGACTCTGTCTCAAAAAAAACAAACCAAAACAAACCCATTTCTACATTAGTTAGGGTAATGATAGTTGCTACGACAAATCCCAAGATCTCAGTAGTTTAACACAATAAAACTTCATTCGTTTCTCAATTTAAAAAACATTGCATGGTACCCTTTTAAAATAAGAATTCAGAAGGCTCAGCATTGACAAATCTAAAAGTACTAAATTGTCAGTTTAAAGATTCTACTGATAAGATACTGGCTCCACAGAGTAATATATAAATATAATTGGCTCTCCATTAACACCACCACTATTCTTCCTGGTACTCACCCCTATATCCGATAGTCAGCAAATTCTATCAGGTTCACTACTTTCACCACCAATACTTCACCCTAGATGAAGCCCGGTCACATATGGCAGTGAAGAATCAGCCAAATAATAAGACAAAGAACAAGTTGGAAACATCCTGATATACTCTTGAGTGGCCCAGAAACAGAAATAACCCACTCCAAATAAACAGCTGCTTAACAACTGCCCAAAAAAACCTCTGCTACCCACTTAACAGACATTGCTAAAAACCAAGGTGAGGAAAGCTCACTTGCTGGTATAACAGGTGAAAATAAGTCCTAACCTGGACTTTTTTTGTTGTTTCTAAAAGGTTCACGTATATGCCATTATTGAAAGTGTCTGACCCTTTAATGTTTAACTAAATATCAGAAACAGATCAAATATCATACATCTCTAACACATTTAAATTATCTCCTGCAGTCTGATAAATGAGTTTAAAGCCAACACTACTTCTATATTTCAAGAACGTCACTTAGTATCAAATGATTAAATTTTTTACGTTATGTCAAGGATTAAATGGGTCTTTCAATTATGTATGGCTTAAAAATCATGTTCCTAGTATATCCAACTTCAGCATAATCAAACTTCACATGCTAATTTAAAAATATTAATTAAAAATTTTTAAAATATCTATCATCTTAATAGTCCAGTAAAAGCAATCTTCAACTTACAGGTTAGTTCAATGAACTGTAATTTAGTCCTTTAAAAGCAGTAACTATTAAGTACTTACATATAGTTCAGTCACAAATATCAAATAGCTTTAAAGAGCTGGGTCCCAGGAAGTGCACAAAATATCATTTCTCTGGGAAATGAATTCTGTAAATTTGTACTAGAACACATCTCCTTCCCATTTCCCAATAAAAGCATCCAATCTAAAACCCCTGAAAATTCAGAAACACTATAAATAGAGGCACAGTCACCCAAACTGCCTCTACCCCTTATCTCCTTGCAGTAACAGTAAGCAAAACTGTACATACAGAATATTACAGAGTAATGTTCTCTGGAACTCCAAAGAGACATTCCCAGTTTAACTGCTTCCACTCACGGGTGAAGATACATGATATTCACACGGCAAGTGATGTACAATAGACCATGTCAAAGTATATGACTATGGTTCACACAAACTGGTAGACTGTGAAGACAGGACAAAGATACGTGCACTGCAGTCTTCGGATATTATGCATCCAATCTTTCCTATAATTTCTCAGAATAAAGAGAAATAACCACACATTAAGCTAAGTGTCAGCACAACAGTAAGGCTGTTATCCATTTATCTGCAGCCTTTAGACAATAAACCAGCCAAACATATACATCTCTTTTTATAGCTCAACTGGTTATTTTTAGTTTACAATATATAACTGAGATGGCCGAGTCCTTAATGCCTTTCTTCATTTTATTATATATAACCATCATATACAATATGTACAGTAAGTCCAACCTGGGTTCAAATTCTAATTCTACTCCTTAGAGTCTGACCTAAGCAAAAAAAAATTATCAAGCCTCGGTTTCTTCATCCATAAAGTAGAGCTAATTACAAACCTTACATCATAAGAAGTCTATGTAATAAAGCATATCAAATGCTTATTATAATGCCTGGCACACATGGCAAACACTTAGTAAATGGTAAAGTCAGAGCAGTTAAATAAAAGCATTCTAGACAATCAAAGCAGAATTTATTATGTTAAAAAAAGAAACTTAAGCTAAAAGTTCTACAAAAATCCTATCTGAAAAGTATTGATAAATGATTAAACATTACCTTGATAATAATGTTATTATATTTTCCAAAAAGACATAAGGCTACAAATAACATTAAGCAGTAAAATTTTAGTGAGCAGTCATTCAAAACTTTTAGTCTGTTTTCCATCAACTTTCACATTCAATTTGATAGTACCCTTTGTTCAAAAGAGGTTTTAAAATCTTGAATTATATTTCTCGGTGACATGAAACCCCCTTAAATGTATTAAAATCTTCTAAGACAATAGTTTTATAAAATAAAAATTGTTTTGTTTATGGATTATAGCCCCTTTAAATCAACAATTCCAAAGTGGTTAAACAAGTAGACTTTTTAAAATGACCTAAGTAAGGTAATACGAAATTACAAAACTAAGAAAGATAAAATTTCAAATGATATAAGCTATTTCTACCTATAATAAAAGTAAGACTTCTGATTGCAGGCAATTTGGTTATGGAGCGTTGTAACCTCACAACAGAGCCTATATATACAATTGGTTCTATTCTTGCTTCTTTAATTCTAATAGAATCTGAGAGTAAAGGAACAGTTTGAAAAAACAGCACAAACCTGCCTAGCTGATCAGGAGAGGTAGATAAGAAAATGACTGCTTAGTTTAACAGCATGAATGGCAAAGACAGAGGAAATCTATCCAGAACTGAGGGACACAATCAAGAGGTATTTTGACCCCAAGACTGAAAAATGGAGAGCCAAGTCATGCAAGCCCCAAAAAGGTTTGCCTTCAAAATTGAATTCAGAGTGAATCAGGTCCACCTTAGTGACTGCTTGTTCACAAGAACAGATACAGTAAGAGAATGAGAAAAGTACCTAACAGGACTTAGAGATTGATATTTTTAAAGTTTTCTCTAGGATGATCCATCTATTATCAACCATTTTGATATTTACATCTCTAATAACTGAGTCTAAACTCAGATTAAAGTCTGAAACTCAAGTAAAGGTGGTCTTCTTGCCAAGTATCTTTACCACCAAACAGCAATTACCTAATTTTAGAATTATTTCACAGTGCAGGCCAATTTCAGGATCTGAAAAGCTAGTCATGAGTGATGTCAAATGTCATATTACAATACAACTCACAATTATCTATATATTCTATTAATATAAACTAGTGCACTTCCCGTTTCCTAAACCAAGTCCTTAAGCAATTATCAATATCATTCAAAGTTAATTCCAAAAGAGCTCAAAACTCCACATCCGAGGTTTTTAATTATGACTTTGTGAACATTTTCACAAAAATGGCAACTACCTAAATTCCTAACTAGAAAACACCTTTCCCTTCATAGATCATTAAGGATCTATAATCTTTTTACCTAATACTGCATTACTAAGTAACATACTAACATAAAACAAAGTCATCAGTGCAAACATTAACTCCAAAAGAACAGTTAAGGCCAGGAGTGGTGGCTCATGCCTGTAATCCCAGCACTTTGTGAGGCCGAGGTAGGTGGATCATCTGAGGTCAGGAGTTTGATACCAGCCTCACCAACACGGTGAAACCCCATCTCTACTAAAAATACAAAATTAGCCAGGCGTGGTGTCACACGCCTGTAATCCCAGCAACTGGGGAGGCTGAGGCAGGAGAACTGCTTGAACGCGGGAGGCAGAGGTTGCAGCAAGCTGAGAGAGTGCCATGGCACTCCAGCCTGGGCAACAAAAGCGAAACTCCGTCTCAAAAAAAAAAAAAAAAAGAAGAGTTTAAAAAAGGAAGCTAACAGATTCTTGTCTGCTTAAAACTGTAAACAACTCTTGAAGAAAACTTCAATGTCCCTGTGAATCTTTTCTTGAAACAGCTACACATTCCCCTA
The DNA here is from genome assembly GCF_007565055.1 of Rhinopithecus roxellana. Taxonomy (NCBI): domain Eukaryota; kingdom Metazoa; phylum Chordata; class Mammalia; order Primates; family Cercopithecidae; genus Rhinopithecus; species Rhinopithecus roxellana. The sequence goes on from NC_044554.1 coordinate 89,015,142, forward strand.
ACCCCTGCTCCAGACACAACCATTCCCTTCCTGTGCTCCTATGCAGCACACAGAACATCCCTCCTGTATCACACAAGTCACATATTATTACGGTTATTTACTTACATGTCACTAGATCTGAGCTTCATAAAAGCAAAGGACTCTTACCATCATCTTCACACTTAGCATAAATATTCAAATGCTAGGCCAATAAAATCCTAGTTAAATAAATAAATGAAGACCAAAAAAATGTGCTTTGAGGGGAGGGGTACATTTGTTCTAAGTTTACTAGGGGAGGGAGAAGTGCATTTAACATATCCGTATGGAGACTGTGATTCGTCAAATCAGTATCTGACCATGAAACTAGGAACCTAAGATTTTACAGCTTCACAGAGTTCAGCCAGAATTCCATTAACAGCATATAGACATATGACCTATCCTTGTAAGATCGTAAAAGGACAATCTCAAATTTCCATTCTTTCCCCTCTAGCAGCACCAATTTATTTTCCTAGAAGCCACTGCCCACAGGGACAGAGGCCCTCCACCTACCCCTGACCCATCAGATCCAATTAGAGCAATGTTAATGAGAGCCATCAACTTTTTACTTACTGGGACACTCCTGTTCCTACAAAGCACTGCAGCCCTACTCCGCTAAGTCCACACACTGATAACGAAAGTAGGCATATGTGCAAGGAAGATGCACAAGAAATTATCTCTGTTAAACATAACAGCACTTGAAAACTAAAACACAGAATCAATGTTTAGTCATAGCAGGTGGTCAGAAAAACCTAAACTTCCTTTATAATATTACTTAACAGCAAACTGTTCTGAATTCTAAAAAATGACCTTACAAAGTAAACTTTTAGGACTCCAACTCCTATGTTGAGGACTACCTATGGCTTTGCGACACCATTAAACTGCTGCTCAATAACTGTGATGCTTCAAATCAATTCTCTTATGATAAGAATGTAAACTTACTAAATCTAGTAACTATACAAAGTTTTCAGTGAAATTCTATGACAATAAGCACACATACCCGTGCTGCTCCAGAGCTCCACCCACTTTCAACCTAGAAATGAAAGTTAGCCATTACAATTCACTTAAAGAAAACTTATCAAAGGAGAAAAAAAGGTTTGCCATGTTAATCATTAATAGGCTGCATAGTATTTGGTTTAGCCTCCAAAAGTGCCTCCAGTGTGGCTATAAGAGGCAGGCAGGTTGGGAAGGAGAAGTTCTGCAACAGGTCTCATCCTCAGACAGCTAACTAATGCACAGCAGCACTGACATCCTCCACTAGTGATCAGTGCTGCACAGACACACCTCCTGCCAAAAGCAGGCCTCTTCAGGGGTAGATAAGGCAGACAGCCTTCCCACTCCCGTCTCAGGTACTTTTTTAAAAAAAGAAGGTTTTAGAAAAGTGATAAATTGGTCTATAAACTGCAGACTAAGTCCCTTTTGGTTTAATAGTACAATGTAAAGATCTTACGTTAAGTACATACCAGAGCATATATTTGCTATGAACAGTATTGTGGAAGTCTATGACTTTCAACTGACTATCCTAAAAACCTATTTTCCACTTCAAAAATGTGTAAAACTCATCATATGCAACAGGAAATCTTTTGTAATCAAGATATTTTCAAACAAATTGTTACTCCCTGTGTAAATCTTAACTTTCAAACAAAAGATGTGAATAAACAGGGGCTCTAACTAGTTTGTTTCAAGTACTTAAATTCCTCAGGGTTTTTTTTCTCCTCCTACTAAAAATATTTGTATCACAAAGTACTGATAAACACAGCTAATGCCAACTAAGAGTTGTTTTTCTAAACCTCCTGTTTTTGCAATAACCGCCCCATTTCTGTGGTTCTTCTGCAAGTCTACAAGCCTAACTAAACTTAATACAACACTGAAACGGTCATAATTCATTAATATCATAATATAGAGCAAGTGTCTTCCTTAACTTAGGTGCCTAAAACAAGTGTTAAGCATAGAAAGCATAGTTGCCTTTCAACGGATCCATGCTTAAACATGCCTGATTCCAAAAGTATTTCCCACCCTAAAATCCAATCCTTTTCATTAAATAAATGTTTTAATAAACACTACTTATTCAAGAATTTAAAAATGTATACAATAGAGAATGTGAAAGCCTCACTTTCATACACAGTACTCTACATGACAGTACACTTCTTTTCTAAACTATTTCAAGACTCCTTGATTACCAACTACGTCCTTTCAAATCTGACTTTGGGGGACAGATGGAACTGTACTGTATTTTATTTATTATCTTTGCAATATCCAGACATGATTCAGAATGGAACACAGAACAGAAAAGTCATATGAGAAGAATGCAACAAATGGTGGTGGGGTGGAGGGCAGTTCTCTTTGAAATTAATGTCCATGTATCCTCTACAGGAGAAAAATGTTGAAAGGGGTGGTGATGAAAGTGAATCTACAACTTATAATTCTTTGGTCCTTGAAATATATATAGTAACCTTGAGAGTATAATTTTTATAGGGGCCACATACTTATTTCTAAGAAAAAAATATCTTCAATTTCTGTTTAAATTTCTGGGTCAAGTGTTGAAAGTAAAAAGGAATTTTAGTCTAAGAAGCAATAAAAGCTCTGATACGGGTTGTAGTGCTTTATCTTTTTTTTTTTTTTTAAGAAAGGATATATCTCTCACTCGCATATTAGGTTGATGACTTTAAGTCCAAAGAAAGTGGTCCCTTTTCCAGGTCTGCTTTTTTTTTTTTTTTTTTTGAGACAGAGTCTCACTCTGTCACTCAGGCTGGAGTACAGTGGCGCGATCTTGGCTCACTGCAACCTCTGTCTCCCGGGTTCAAGCGATTCTCCTGCCTCAGCCTCCTGAAAAGCTGGGATGACAGGCGCAAGCCACCACACCCGGCTAATTTTTTTATTTTTAGTAGAGATGGGGTTTCACCATGTTAGTAAGTCTGGTCTCGAACTCCTAACCTCGTGATCCGCCAGCCTCGGCCTCCCAAAGTGCTGGGATTACAGGCGTGAGCCACCGCGCCCGGCCTTGCCTGCCAATTCTTAAGTCCCTTGATATTTCTGCTTTCTCTTACTAATTAACTGAACCTCATCAGGAAAATATTAATGATGGTTTGAACACTCAGGAGACACAACCTCAGAACTCAAAATACCTCGCGGTCTACCAAAAGAGACCTATTTGATTCAAGACTGGAGGGGAGGAGCAGGAAAAAGGAGGGTACACGGCACGAAAAGCTGCTGGTCAGAGCAGCTGCCCCCAGCTTTTACACACTTACTGGTTTGCTAGGGTAAACGTTAGATAGATGCGTTTTTAGTTTCCCCACGGTCCAGTTCAAGAAGCAGCTAATAGTCTGGTCACTGTATTTCTGATTCGGTGCTTTAATGATGAGGGTCACAGGAATCTCCATCCCACTTTGGTCCATGGTGCCCCCAAAATCAGACAGAGAGTCAAGAGGAGCAGCAGTTAACCCCAAAAGAGCCGAGGTGGTCACCGCCGGCGCGACTGGGATGCGGCCAGAAGTGAGTTCTTAATATTCCGTGTCCAAGTCAGTTACAAGTGCACTGGGCGATACGAAGGCCATTGCCGGTACCAAGGATGGACTGAGGTGGTGGCAACGGCGACGGTGGGGTCTGGGGTGCTGGGCCGTGGATGCACCTCTCCCCGCCAGGTCCGGGCTCCGCCAGGCTCCAGGCTGTGGAGGCAGTCGCGAGGAGAGAGGAAGCTATAAGAAGGAAGGGTGGAGGGATGAGGGAACGACGGCCGGCCCGGTGTCACTGCCCCGCCCCACCGCGACCCCCAAGCTGAAACGCAACAAGGCCCCTACGCCACGGCCCCGCGGTGCGGGTTGGGGAAGGGGCTGGGCCGCTCAGGGCGGTCAGCCGGGACTGGGGTACCTGAGAGAAGGCCGCGGGGCCCGCCACCGCCGCCCTCCGTGCCCAGAGAGGGCCGCCAGCCACACCGTCCGGCGGGGCGTTCTCCGCGGCAGCCGCTCCCTTCCTGCTGCGCGGCGGCGGGCACGGCCCAGCCCCGGGTCTCGCGAGGAGGCGCGGGTGGCAGGGAGAGAAGTTGACCCAAGGGCGCGGCCCGGCTTTCCGCCTGACCCCTCAGTCTGGACAGCGCAGGGTGGCGCAAGGCAGGGCAGGGCCGGGGGCGGCCCAGGCGACTGCAGGTGGCAGGAGGGCGGGGACGAGAGCCGTTGGGCCGGCCTCAGGCGCGCTGGTTTTGCTGTTATTGTGAGGATTGTCTGGGGCCCCTGTAAGCCGGAACAGGCAGGGAGGAAGTGCGTCACTGGCGGCACGCCCCTGCACATGGCCCTCCTCCGTCCCCGCCAGCCCTGCCAACCGTGTCGCTGTCGCCCGCTGGCCGCGCTCGGGCTGCCCGGGATTCTATCTGCCAGGCTTCGCGTCGCCGAGCGGCAGGTCGGGCTCCTCGGAGCCTCTCCCTCCTGGCCGTTTGCTCGGACTCGGCCCCAGCTGCCCTGAAGCCTACCCACTAGCTCCGCTGGCGCTAGCCTACCCTGTCTTGACCGCACCCTGAAGATTTAGGGAGTCTTTCTCCATCCCAAGAGTCGTCTCTGCAAAAGCTGATGTCCTTCCTGATGCTGAACCACACTTCTGCTCAAAATGTGTTGAGCGCCGTCTGTCTGCAAAGCAAGGTGCCAGGATCTTTGGCGGAGAAGCCGTGGGGTACATGCATAAAGAGTACTGGCTTTTGGTAAAACCCTAAGTCCTCCTCTACTTTCTGGGGGACCCTGGCTGTCCTTGCTGGGCCTCCCTTGACTTCTCTAATGGGGACGGTAATGCCTACCTGACCGCAAGCTGAGTAAATGAGCTATGAGAGCAAACTGTGGTGCAATTCTAGCGTGTGCCAGCCTCTCAAGCGTCAGTTTCCGTCTCGTTCCTCTTAATCTTCACTAAAATCCACAAGTATTCATTGAGCATCTAATGCGTGTTCAGTATGGTGGGAGATGAGGGAATGACAGTATATTTTTCTATTTTTATAGGTTAGACAAAGGAACAAAAAGTTTAGTCTGTTGCCCATAGCCAACCTTTTCTTCATTTTCTGCTGTGGTTTAGGAGTCGGTATAGTAAGTTAAGGGTTGTTAGATGTGCATTTTCACAGCTCCCGACTTCCACTTAAGAATAGATAATACAGGGGACTTTGCAAGCTGGCTTCTTTCCCTCTCACTTTCAGAAGGGCTTCGAGGTAGCCACCACTGAATTAGTTGAGAGACAAGGCACCCCGCCTGAGGAAATCTCAATTGCACAACCCCTACTATGCCCCAACTGAGCAGGAAGCAGTTAAACTGGTCAAACCTGGTCAAACCTCCCCAACAGCACTTGGGTTTTACTGTTGAGAGAGGGGACTGAGAGCCAGGACTAGTTGGATTTCCTAGGCAGACTAAGAATCCCTAAGCCTGACTGGGAAGATGACCACATCCACCTTTAAACACGGAGCTTGCAACTTAGCTTACACCCGACCAATCAGGTAGTAAAGAGAGCTCACTAAAATGCTAATTAGGCAAAAAACAGGAGGTAAAGAAATAGCCAATCATCTGTCGCCTGAGAGCATAACAGGAGGGACAATGATCAGGATATAAACCTATAGGCATTCGAACCAGCAACGGCTACCCTCTTTGGGTTCCCTCCCTTTGTAAGGGAGCTCTGTTTTCAATCTTAAATCTTGCAACTGCACACACTTCTGGTCAGTATTTGTTAGGGCTCAAGCTGAGCTTTCGCGCGCCCTCCACCACTGCTGTTTGCCGCTGTCACAGACCCGCAGCTGACTGCCATCCCTCCGGATCCGGCAGGGCATCCACTGTGCTCCTGATACAGTGAGGCACCCATTGCCGCTCCTGATCAGGCTAAAGGCTTGCCATTGTTCCTGCACGGCTAAGTGCCCAGGTTCGTCCTAATCGAGCTAAACACTAGTCACTGGGTTCCATGGTTCTCTTCCATGACTCACAGCTTCTAATAGAGCTATAACTCTCACCACATTGTCCAAGATTCCATTCCTTGGAATCTGTGAGGCCAAGAACTCCAGGTCAGAGAACACAAGACTTGCCACCTTGGAAGTAGCCTGTGGCCATCTTGGAAGAGGCCCACCACCATCTTGGGAATTCGGGGAGCAAGGACCTCCCAGTAACACAGTGACCAGGGGAAGTTCTTCCTCTCAACAGCTAATGCACCAGGATCTCTTACACCCTACCCTCCCTCCCCTTGCTCTCCACGGTAGAACACATACCATATCTTAGCTGTACTCTATCAATTGCGCATCTGAAGTAAATAGTGAAGTCTCCTTTGTTTCCAGTCATGGAGCAACAACTTGCTATGATACTGGCCTTCTGTAACAGACTCTTCTTTGTCTACCCAGGCACTCGAATGGAACTTTAATTCTAGCTAAAGTTATTTTCTCAGACTCCCTTGAAGCAAGGCGCAGCCATTTGACACACTTATAGCCAGTGAGTTGAATGTTGAACTTACTGCTGAGGCTTCTAGGAAAGCACTTAGATGGAAGGGCTCTGCAAATCAGAGCTCATCTTTGCCCTACACCTGTCTTGAAGAGCTACAGCACTCATAGTTCACTCATGAAACAACGAACAAGAACAATGGCCTGCATGCCAAGGATGGCAGAGCAGAAAAGTGTAAAGAGGCTGGGCATTTGATGCCATTGTTGTGCCACCAGACAAGCCCTAGGCTATCTTCCCTAAGACTTCTTGTTTTGGGTCAAATTCCTGTTTAAAGCCAGAAAGTTTTCACAACCTTCACCACCCAGTCCTGCAGCTGTTGTCTCATGCTTGTGACTCAGACTTCCAGGAATCCTTTAGAACTGATGTGGTGATCTCGTTTGGCACTATGCAATGTACATTATTAATGAAGCTACCCTAATAAATATTAAGACAGAATGTGCACTTCACAGTGATTCAAATACTCTTTAACACTCTTTAAAACAGAGTCCGTCAGCAGTTCACTAACACAGAGAAAAACATTTAAAATTGTGATAAAGGCTGGGTGCAATGGCTTGCCTCTAATCCCAGAACTTTGGGAGGCCAAGGCAGGTAGATTACTCGAGCTCAGGACTTCAAGACCAGCCTGAGCAACATGGAGAAACCCCGTCTCTACAAAAAATTCAAAAATCAGCCGGGCGTGGTGGTGCACGCCTGTGTTCCCAGCTACTCTGAAGACTGAGGTGGGAGGATAGCTTGAACCCAGAAGGCAGAGGGAGCTGAGACCGCATCCAGCCTGGGTGATAGAGTGAGACTCTGTCTCAAAAAAGAATAAAAAGTAAACATAAAATTGTAATGAACATTGAAGAAATTGAAATATATGGGTACAAAGATGTTACAGTATCAGAAAAAATGACTTTTTTTTAACTTTATAGCCACTTGAATTAAGTTCCTAAAAATACTTTTGATGCTGTTGAGCTTGGCCATGGTAACAGTATGTAAATATCCCACTTTTGTTAAAATATGTATAAACAGGTCTGTGTCCAGAGCAGTGTATGAAAGGGTGGTTCCCAGAATATTGATAGTGTTTGATGTGGAATTTGGGCTAGGAAAAATAATTACCAATGAGGAGATACAAGATAGCAGCAGTTAGGGAGAGGCCGTCCATGGAGCTGCCGATTTAAATCACCGTCCATTTTAGCAGATAAGAACTGGAAATGTCAAAGAATAATTGCCCAGCTCAGTTACCATCTGTTACTAAAGATAGCCCCAGCCGGGTGCAATGGCTTACACCTGTAATCCCAACTCTTTGGGAGGCTGAGGCAAGTGGATCACCTGAGGTCAGGAATTCGAGACCAGCCGGGCCAACATGATGAAACCCCGTCTGTACTAAAAATACAAAAACTGAGCTAGGTGTGGTGGTGCATGCCTGTAATCCCAGCCACTAGGGAGACTGAGGCAGGAGAACTGCTTGAACCCGGGAGGCAGAGGTTGCAGTGAGCTGAGATTGTGCCACTGCACTCCAGCCTGGTCGACAGAGCAAGACTCAGTCTCAAAAAAAAAAAAAAAAAAAGCCCGTAATGAGAACTCGCAAGAGTATCATGGTAATATAATATGGTAATAGATAATAAAACAGTCATGATCATTAATAATAAATATAATACTTCTACTTCAACTGAGGAATGGAAAACTAAACATCATATGTTCTCATACGTCCCTAAACTATGAGGATGCAAAGGCATAAGAATGATACAATGGACTTTGGGGACTTGCAGGGAAAGGGTGAGAAGGGTGTAAGGGATAAAAGACTACAAATTGCCGGGCGCGGTGGCTCACGCCTGTAATCCCAGCACTTTGGGAGGCTGAGGCGGGCGGATCACGAGGTCAGGAGATCAAGACCATCCTGGCGAACACGGTGAAACCCCGTCTCTACTAAAAATACAAAAAAAATTAGCCGGACGTGGTGGCGGGCGCCTGTAGTCCCAGCTTCTAGGGAGGCTGAGGCAGGAGAATGGCGTGAACCCGGGAGGCAGCAGAGCTTGCAGTGAGCTGAGATTGCGCCACTGCACTCCAGCCTGGGCGACAGAGCGAGACTCCGTCTCAAAAAAAAAAAAAAAAAGACTACAAATTGGGTTCAGTGTATACTGCTAGGGTGATGGGTGCACCAAAATCTTACAAATCACCAAAGAACTTATGTAACTAAATACCACCTGTTCCCCAAAAAACTATGGAAATTAAAAATTAAAAAATAAGTATAGTACTTCTTTGCTTTAGCGATATTAACTATTCAGTACACGTAAGTAAGCTTAGCAATTCAGTGATTTCTGACTGTTGGGTAGCTCTTTTTGTTAACAAATAAAATATAAATTTGAAGAAAGTTATTTGTAAATAATAATAATGGATTTCTGTGAATTAATGGGATGTTTGTTTACTTCCACTTCTTTGAGGTGTAAAAGAGAACAGCTAGAAAACACATATTGCGGCTGGGCATGATGGCTCACGTCTGTAATCCTAGCACTTTGGGAGGCTGAGGCGAGCAGATCACCTGAGGTCAGGAGTTCAAGACCAGCCTGGCCAACATGATGAAACCCCATCACTCCTAAAAACACAAAAGTTAGCTGGGCATGGTGGCACATACCTGTAGTCCCAGCTATTCAGGAGGCTGAGGCAGGAGAATCGCTTGAACCCAGGAGGCAGATGTGGCAGTGAGCCAAGATCATACCACTGCACTCCAGCTTGAGTGACAGAGTGACACCTCCGTCTTGGGGGGAAAAAAACACACATTGATTCATTCAGTGAGATTACAGGTTCCTTTAAAAAATCAAAGAAAGTGCTTGTCACTGAGCTTTTCTTACTGAAATTTGGAGTGCCTTCCAGGAAGCTAAAATACTTTTATGATGTTGAGTAGCATAGTCTGAGTTTGTTTGATAGCTCTCTTGGAAGGAAAGACTTCAAGTGATGATCTTGCAGTTTCAAGTTTCAGAGATGATGTTGGCCATCTGGCTTCTGATTCCATTCATTTCCACTTTCACCATCCTTGTCATATTTTAAAAAGACTGTGTCACAAAGCATCTAATCAAATCTTAATCAAGTTTATTGTTTTTAAAAAATGAAAACCTACACTGGAAGCCTAAGAAAATTAGCTCATTTCAACACTCCACTTTAAAAATCATAAATGGTCCCAGATGTTTGATCACAAGCCATCTTGTAGGAATTGAAACAAAACCATTCATTAAATGCCAAATGGGTGTTTTGAATTATATGTCATCTAATGAATTCTTAGAACAGCCTTGAGAGATAGTGAGGACACTGAAGCTCAGAAAGGGTAAGTATCCTGCCCAAAATCACACAGTAAGTTCCAAATAGAGTTCTGTCTCCACTGTAATGCACACACTTTCCACTACACTGAACTTTATTACTTAAAGATAATCATGGGTAACGGACACATTCAGGAGGAAAAGGCTTTCAGGAACATCTTAGAGGTTATCTAGATCAGTCTTCTAGATACCGCCAGAATGAATCAGTCTTACCACATCTCTGAAGGGTGATTAGCCAATTGACTTAGCTCTTTCCAGAGAGATGGATCACCATAGTTTTTACTACAACATGACAGGTTTTAAACAGCCGTGGTAATTATAAGTGAATTGAAATTTGCATTCCTATAATTTGTCGTTGGGCCTACAATGATCAATCCAAAATGTGTTTACTCTTATTCCACATACCAGCCCTTCAAATAGACAACTATAAAATGCTCTTTATATCTTCTGCAGACTAAATAGCCTTAGATCTTCAACAATTCTTTAGTTTCCAGATCTCTCAGAATCGTGACTCTCCTTTGAACATACTAGTTTGTAAATTCCCCCATAAATTATGAACACAATAAGCACAGTAGTTCATACATATTGTGACTTCTCTGTAATAGTCTTCATAAAGACACATCTATATTTCTATTCGTTTGTTAATAGAAATCTACCTAATCTGGTTTAGCAGTTGAGTTTCCTGCTTTTCAGGAACTCTATGTCTAGTCAGTATTTACAGTGACCATTTGGCTAAGAAAGAAACCTCCTGTTTCTCTGATGATTCAGTCTAATGACTTATTTAGGATAACAATGGGAGAATATTGTAGCTAAATACCATCTCACTGAGGCTCTTTTAGGTGACCAAAGAAGTAGTAGGGAAAAGAGGGAAAATCATTTACATTGTTCACCCTTTGAGAATTTTTACCTAAGTGTATGTGTTAGTTGTCTATTGCTGTAAAACAAATTGCCTCCAAAACTGTGGGTCAGGGTCGGGCGCGGTGGCTCAAGCCTGTAATCCCAGCACTTTGGGAGGCCGAGACGGGCGGATCACGAGGTCAGGAGATCGAGACCATCCTGGCTAACACGGAGAAACCCCGTCTCTACTAAAAAAATACAAAAAACCAGCCGGGCGAGGTGGCGGGTGCCTGTAGTCCCAGCTACTCGGGAGGCTGAGGCAGGAGAATGGCGTGAACCCGGGAGGCGGAGCTTACAGTGAGCTGAGATCCGGCCACTGCACTCCAGCCCGGGCAACAGAGCGAGACTCCATCTCAAAAAAAAAAAAAAAAAAAACTGTGGGTCAGAAATTTGGGAGCAGCTTAACTGGGAGTTCTGGTTTGAGGTTCTCATGGCATTGCAGTCAAGATTTCAGGTGGCATTCAGTAATCTGAAGACTTGATTGGGACTGGAAGATCTACTTTCCAGATGTCTCACTCATAAGGCTGGCATGCTGGTGCTGGTTACTAGTGTGAAGTCTCAGTCCCTCCCCATGTGGGCCTCTCCGTAGAACTGCCTGAGCATCCTCAAAACATGGCAGCTGGATTCCCCCAGAATGAGAGAGCCAAAAGACCAATACCTTTTATGACTTAATCTTGCAAATTACATAAATACTGTCACCTGCATTGTGTTCTTTAGTCACACAGACCAGCCCTGAGTCAGTTTGGGAGGAGATAAATATGGGCATGAATACTTGGAGATAAGGACTATTAGTCTCATATTGGAGGCCAACTTACCAAATGTACTTTACCAAAGCATGGCAGGTCTAATAGATATCTCCTTCCTTCTATATACTACTATCCAATTCCAAATCCCAATACCAGTGTTGCGATTGTTTCACATCTGCTTGCCCATCCACTGGCATTCAGCCTCTCTCTTTCTAAAGGCATTTCACCAATTTCCTCCTCCAAATTTAGAACTATCTTAACACTATTCCATATTTCTCACGTTTGTTGTTATTGCTAAAAAGCAAATATAGTTTAACAGTTTGGAAAAACATTTCCTACTACTTTCAAATAAAGTTAAGAAAATATCACAAAATTGAAACGAACTTGGAGAAGAGTCATTGGCCTACCGCAGGGGTTCTTCATCTGGGTTCAGAGATAGATGGCCAACATGTGTATACCCCTGTATTGTCTATAGTACTCTGTGCATGTGTACACATGGCATTGATCTAAAGGAGAGCCCATAGCTTTTATCAGCTTCTCAAAGAGGCCATTTGTAATGCCTTTCAGAACCCCAATGAAATTCAGTCCTCACTGTGAGGTTTTTCCAGTTAAAGGAAATGTGTTACATGAGCCAGTTACCAGATTATGTCCTCAAGGCTCCAAATATACCCACCATTGTCTGCTTTGTGATAATATAGGTAAGTCTTATAAAAAATTCTTTTCTGGCAGGCATGACATTAAGCTTTGTTAGTAGAGAACATTGAGGGGACGCTAGAAAAAGAAATTTCTCTATCTGTACAGTGTAGTGTGCTTCTTTAGGCAGGTTCTTATAGTGCATGTGACTTCTGTAACACCCAGTTCCAGCAGAGACCAGTGGCCAACAGTGTGTAGCACCTCCCACGAGCAACTGCTCCAGGAACCCTCTCAGGTAACTTTTCAGGCAACTGCTATGAAGAGCTTTCCCTTGGCACCCTTCAAGTGGCTTTGCAGTGGAGTTCCACTAGTACCACTAGTACCACTGGTATAACACCCTCCATGAATGGCTTCCCCTCACACCCCTTGGCCAGCTTTGCATCCTCAGCAAATTCTCTGGCATTCAATGAGCCTGAATCACTGAACTTCGTCAGTGAGAGCCTCTCATCCCTAAGGGCAGTGGCTGATCCCTATATCTGCTATTCCTATGGTCTTTAGAATTTGCTTTCCTTCTCACTAGCCATCTCCTCCTTATTACTGTGTTCTCTGTTATAAGTGATAATTCTTTTTTTCTTGAGACGGAGTCTCTGTCACCCCCAGGCTGGAGTGCAGTGGCATGATCTCAGCTCACTGCAGCCTCTGCCTTCCAGGCTCCAGCGATTCTCCTCCCTCAGCCTCTGGGTAGCTGGAATTATAGGCACATGCCACCATGCCTGGCTAACTTTTGTATTTTTTAATAGAGACGTGGTTTCACCATGTTGGCCAGGCTGTCTCAAACTCCTGACCTCAAGTGATCCACCTGCCTCAGCATCCCAAAGTGCTGGGATTACAGACATAAGCCACTGCGCCCAGCCTGTAAGTGATAATTCTTTATACTTAACCTTCTATGTTCAAAACGTGGTGTGGTTTCTCTTTTCTCTCTCTTAGTTGGACCCTGGTTGATACAGCATTGATATCAGAGGTGGTCCCAGGAGATGGACAATGAAGATAAAATTTAAGAATTGGTTTGGTCATTCCCTTTGGCTGAGCTCTTCCTCAGAGGGAAATTAGATGCTAGAAATCCATGGCATGCAGGGGCATTGCAATTGATCAGACTACCCTCTGTGGTTGATTGTGATGACATGCCAACTGAAGCAAGTGACTGCCTCAGCAGTTGATGCATTTGACAATTAGGGCAACGAAGATGACAATAAGGACAGTGATATGGGATAGATCCTTCTGAGTGCCCTCAAGCACTTGTAGATAGAAAATGAAATGTCTTTCGACTCAGCTCAAGTCACAGACTACGACCAGAACTACAAAGAACCTTTTAGTTCTTGCAAGCATATGGGTGATACTGTTGAAAATCAAGTACCAAATTTCATTTTAAGGGTTGCTGAATTATAGTAACAGTTAAATTCACAGTCACATCACTATGTATGTATATATGTATATGTAATATACACGTATACACGTATGTGTATATATATTATAGGTCACTGATTGGAAAAGAATGGAGACCTGAAAATTGGAATGGGGCTGTCTCCTTAGACCCAAATGATGCTGACAATCTTGAAACTCCAAGTCACTCTAAGCTTTGCCTATTCGTGAAAGTAGCTTGCCCTCTGGAGACTAACTTTTCTTTACCTGAAAACTCTGTGATAACCTCACTTGGGGCAGAGTCCTTAAAAGAGGATGTTCCTTCTCAAGACCTGTCATAACCACTTGCTGTCACCGCTACACCTATAACTACAGCTACATCTCAGCGTGCCCCACAGGGACAGGTATACACTCTGACCCAGGAAGAACTAGCTGACACTCCAAAAGATTTGTAAGACTTTGCTAATATATACTGGCAGAAATCCGGGGAATATGTGTGAGAGTATATCCTAAGGGTGTTAGACCAAGGAGGGTAAAATATAGAGCCAGCTTGCTATGCTTGTACTTGCTAGAGATTCCAGATTTCATGTGTTAGCTCATGCAGCTGAAGGTGGTTCTTACGATTTATTGGTGTATTGACTGAAATTTGGACTCAAAGACAGCCTACATTTAATACAGCTGAGATGCCAGAGCTTTCCTGGCATCATGCGGAGAAAGCAATCCAAGGACTTAGGGAGATAGGAATGTTAAACTGTGTCATGTGCTACCAGCACACCCTTCCCCCTCCACCATTCCATGAGAAGGCCCGTAAGACACTCTCTTCACTAAGGTATTGAGAGGTACATTAGTAAGGGGGAGCACCTGAATTTTTGTAAAGCTCTGTGGTTGCTCTTTGTAGACCAAGTGGGAGTATAGGGATGCCATTTAAATGAACCTCCTAGTTGTGCCACGTGAGAGACAGCATTATGGAAGGCTGGGGATATGTTTTACAGGATGAAGCATATTCTTTGAATTCAAGGCCATTGTATGCAGAGAGGCGTGCAGATTCAAGCTCAACTGCAAAAATATTTAATGTCCATTATTTACATTAATATTTGTCTCAGTCAATATTATAGAGGACACGAAGGATAGCGAGATATACTTGCCTTCAACGAGTTTGCAATCTAGTAGGAGAAAATAAGACACACATGCAAGTGACTATAAAACAAAATAGAGTAAAGGAGGTATCCCAGGCCCTTGTGTACGTCAGCCACCTTATGTCTCAGCCAAAAGTGGAAGAGGGAAGTAAGGAAAGGGTGTACAAGATTCTTCCTTTCCTCAGTCTTTTCCAACTTTTCCTCACATTTTCCCAGAGTATCCCTTCCTTAAAAACCTCATCTACTTTTTTTTTTTTTTTTTTTTTTTTTGAGATGGAATCTTGCACTGTTGCCCAGGCTGGACTGCAGTGGTGCTATCTCGGCTCACTGCAACCTCCGCCTCCCAGGTTCAAGTGAGTCTCCTTCCCTCAGCCTCCCAAGTAGCTTGGATTACAGGTGCCCGCCACCACACCTGGCTAATTTTCTTTTGTATTTTTAGTAAAGACAGGGTTTCACTATGTTGGTCAGGCTGGTCTTGAACTCCTGACCTCATGATCTGCCTGCCTTGGCCCCCAAAGTGCTGGGATTACAGGCGTGAGCCACCACACCTGACCAAAACCTCATCTACTGCCCTTCCTCAGGCCCAGTTGAGACTCCTTCAGTTTGGCCTCTGGGAAAAGAGATCCAGCTGTGCCCCAGGAAATAAGATGGACCCCATATGACCAGGCATACATATCTACCTCCCCCATATCAATGTCTGTGTCCCCACTGCCATTATTAACAACAACCTCATTCTTTTTCATCACACGCTGCACTGTCTCCTCCTATGTCACTTCCGGTATCTACAGCAACTTCTTTAAGTTGGTAGTGCCTTCCTAATTAATTTTGTTAAAGTTCTGAGACCAGATCTAGGATCAGCAGAATAACTGGTTAATTTGACTGACAAGGGTAAGGAATGGGGAATGACAGCTAAATCAAGTACTTCAAATACTACATGCTAGAAACCCATTTCATTCATTCATTCTAAGGATTTAGCACTCCAGAGTTACAAACTTTTATACTTCCTGTCTTATCTTGAAAAATTTCCAAAAACATGCATAACACATTTTAAATAGTTACATAACTGGTCAAGAGAAAAGGTCAAAGTTCTTGAGAAAAATCTTGGCTGAGTTCGCATTTTTTCTCCATCTTAGTTTTTTTGTGTATTTCCCTTCATGACTCCCTAAGGGTTTGTAAAGTAGGTTGAATCTTTGAAAAAGCAAGCTAGCTTTGACTAAGAAAACTTGTTAAATTTCAGGCTTTAGAGAGTAATGGGACAGCTTCCTGAGTATAATGTTTGTAACATTCTTTTTTAAAGAATGCAGGAGTTTATCTCCCTGAAGGGATTTATGTTTTACAACTTTGATATTGTCCAGTACTAAAAATGCTCAGTTCTGTTGCAAGAATGTGTAATTAGGATAAAACAACTTAACATTAGTGGAGTTCCTATTACAGATGTGGAGTGTGCTAGGTGTTTTATGATGATGTCTTTGAATCCCTTTAAGATAAGCCCTGAGCCTCCACTTTCAAACTTGTCCTATCCCGTCCTTAGACACGTCTCTGTGTTTTCATGTGAAATCTAATAATGCATTTACTATATTTTAATGACTTTTTTTTTTTTTTGAGATTGAGTCTTGCTGTCTTGCCCAGGTTGGAGTGCAGTGGCATGATCTCGGCTCACTGCAACCTCCACCTCCCAGGTTCAAGCGATTCTCCTGCCTCAGTCTCCTGAGTAGCTGGGACTATAGGCATGTGCCACCACACCCGGCTAGTTTTTGTATTTTTTTTTAGAGATGGGGTTTTGCCATTTTGGCCAGGCTAGTCTCAAACCCCTGATCTCAGATGATCTGCCTGCCTTGGCCTCCCAAAGTGCTGGGATTACAGGGGTGAGCCACCACACCTGGCTTGTAATGACTTAAGTCTGTCTCCCTCACTAGACTATGTGCTCCCTGAGGCTAGATATTGTGCCTCAGCCATTTCAACATCATTGTTGCCTAGCACAATCCTTTTTACAGAGTAACAGTAAATATTATGGACTAAATTATAATACTTATTTTGCAGAGGGAAATGAGCTATAGGGAAGTTATCTGCCTAAGTTCTCCAGTTAGTAATCGATAGAGCTGTTGATACAAAAGCCCTTGACTTTTTCTTTCTTTCTTTCTTTTCTTTTTTGTTTTTTTTTTTTTTTTTGAGACAAGGTCTCCCTCTGTCACCCAGGCTGGAGTGCAGTGGCGCGATCTCAGCTTATTTCAACTCTGCCTCCTGGGTTCAAGCGATTCTTGTGTCTCAGCCTCCCAGTTAGCTGGGATCACAGCCATGCATCACCACGCCTGGCTATTTTTTTTTTTTTTTTTTTTTTTTTTTTGTGATTTTAGTAGAGATGGGGTTTCACCATTTGGCCAGCTGGTCTCAAACTCCTGGCCTCAAGCAGTCCACCCGCCTTGGCCTCCCAAAGTGCTGGGATTACAGACGTATAAGCTACCGCACCCAGCTGCCCTTGACTTTTATTCACAGTGTTTCTATTTAACACCATCCTAGCTGCAGTTCTGTAGGATTTTGTGTGACCATTTTACATCCTCTATCTTGTGAGCAATAATAATAGTATGTCTGGGAGAGTCTGAGCCACATTGAGGAGATTTGGCAAAAAGAGTTAAGGAAAAAGCCACAGAAGCATCATGGATACAAAGTTTAGAAGTGATGGGGGGGGACATCAGTCTTTACACATCTGTTAGGAATCTCATGCAGCTAAAAGCAGCATCCCTGATAAACTTGTTTGTTATCTACTCAGCAAAACAGAGAAAACCCATAGGAATTTCAGCTTTGTACCTGTCTTATCTCTTGTACACATTCCTTTCTCATTTAATGATTGGCCGTACCAGAGGCCATTTTCCTGCTAACTCCTTCTCCGCCAAACTAAGTATTTTAATGTATTAGTTGTTATTGCACATATGACTAAAATCTCCTATAATTATCATATATTTGTAGCTTTTCTCTTTTGTCTATGAAAGTCATTCTTTGGTTAACATAACCATCTTTTATTCACTTTCACCCAAAATTACAGTTCATAGCATACTTCAGGAAGGGAAAATGTTGAGGCATCCTCTTTATAAACCACCTAAATTTCTAAGGATGCCAGGGAATCAATGGTAGTAAATAAGCTTAAAGAAAGAAAAAAAGTCTCAGCTTAACTTGAGACTCAATTTTGCTCAGATTCATTTGAGAGATGACACATTTTGATTCCCACCATTTATATATATTAGTTTCTTTTTCCCTTTCACTATTCTCATTTTGTTTTGTTTCGTTTCTTTTGTGAGATGAAGTCTCATTCTGTCACCCAGGCTGGAGTGCAGTGTCGTGATCACAGCTCACTGCAGCCTCATCCTTCTGGGCTCAAGTCATCCTCCCACCTCAGCCTCCTGAGTAGCTGGGACTACAGGCACATGCCCCCACGCTCGGCTAATTTTTTTGTATTTTTTGAATTTTTAGTAGAGATGGGGTTTTGTCCTGTTGCCAAGGCTGGTCTTGAACTCCTGGGCTCAAACCATCCACCCACCTCAGACCACAAAATGCTGGGTTACACCACACCCAGCCTAGTTTCCGGTCTTTTCGTATTTCCTTTAGAAATCTCCATTTTGTATACATAATCTCATTTTTACTTATCATGAACAAAAACAAAAACCATTTTTAGATGACTGTTTTATAGGCTTTTAAAAATCAGCTATGGGCCGGGTGCAGTGGCTCACACTTGTAATCCCAGCACTTTGGGAGGCCAAGGCCAGCGGATCACCTGAGGTTGGGAGTTCGAGTCCAGCCTAACCAACATGGAGAAACCGCATCTCTACTAAAAATACAAAATTAGCCAGTTGTGGTGGCACATGCATGTAATCCCAGCTACTTGAAAGGCTGAGGAAGGAGAATCACTTGAACCCAGGAGGCAGAGGTTGCAGTGAGCTGAGATCGTGCCATTGCACTCCAGCCTGGGCAACAAGAGCAAAACTCCATCTCGAAAAAATAAATAAATAAATAAATAAGAAATAAAATAAAGTCAGCTGTGTAGTGCTTGCAGGAATATAAATGAATACATTTCTGGGGAATAATTTGATAGACAAACTCCTAAAAGAGAACTGTAATAAGAAGGGATGGGAGTACCAATAATGTTCTGTTTCTTGACATGGTGGATACATGGTTTTTCACATTATAACTGTTAAAAAGCATATATGTAAGTTCTATGTACTTTTCTGTATGTTATGTTGTATTTCACAATTCAAGAATTATTTTAAAATGTACATATGGTTATTCACTTTAAATAATTCTTCCTACATTTAAAAAGAGTGTAAGTGACTATTTCAAAGCATTGATCATAATAGCAAATACAACAGCAAGGGTTTGGTTAAATAAAGCATAGCATATCCAGATGATGGAATACTATGCATCTTTTTTTAAATGACATATAGATAAATATATGCTGAGATACAGGCTGTTCATAACACAAAGGGGAAAACAAATTGCACAAACTCTGTTCAGTAAGATCTTTTACTTAAAAAATTATACAATCAGTCATGCACGGTGGCTTACGCCTGTAATCCCACCACTTTGGAAGGCCAAGGTGGGTGGATCACCTGAGGTCAGGAGTTCGAGACCAGCCTGACCAACATGGAGAAACCCTGTCTCTACTAAAAATACAAAATTAGCCGGGCGTGGTGGTGCATGCCTGTAATCCTAGCTACTCGGGAGGCTGAGGCAGGAGAATCACTTGAAGCCAGGAGGCGGAGGTTGCGGTGAGCCATGATCACACCATTGCACTCCAGCCTGGGCAACAAGAGCAAAACTTCATCTCAAAGAAAGAAAAAAAAAAAAAAAAAAAATATATATATATATATATATATATATAGTGTATGTATGTATTTTCCACGCATTAAGAAGAATTTCTAGAACTATATAAACCAAAGTATGGAGTGAATTGTAGTGGGCATTTTATTTCTTTTTGTTTATATTTTCTACTTTTTCTAAGGGAACTCATTTTGCTATTTTGATAAGAAAAAAGCTATTTAAAAGAAATTTTAAGTTCATTTATTCCTTCATTCAGTAGCAAGTCTTGGGTGAAGTCAGAGAAACATTTTCAAGTTTAAATTTCAAGTTTCAAGTGTTAATTTCTATATAAAATCCTTTCCTAAATCAAAATTTGTTCTTCAATAAAAGGGATCTACCTTTATGTTTTGAAAAATTATGATTTTTAAAAATAAATTGGGCAAGATTGAATATTTTTCTTTTATTGTATTTTTAAATGTTGCTTATTCACAAATCCTTCCATCCTTTAGATTAAGGCCTAATTTGTGAGTAATATTCAAGTCATTAATTTCACAATTACTATTACATTATTAAATTTCTATTTAGAGGTACTTAGTGCCGTATTTTCAAAAGGAAATAGACACATCTAAAACAGGAAACGGAGGAAACACAGCATGGAATGTACCATTGCTGTGATTAACCACAGTAGCCACTGGGTGTCTCCACTGCTTCACACCAGTCACTATCTCTGATGGAAGTTTCCGACGAAAACAGGAGATGAAGAGCAAAGCTTTATTTACAGAATTCTTAATTAGGAACTGATGCAGCATTTACATGCCAGACATTTTATTTAGAAACAGTTCTGCTTATGTAGGCAATATTTTCTTGCGTTCTTTGATAACTGAGCATTTGATTTGCCAAGGAGAGGAAGGGAAACATTTATCATTTTTCTTAACATCCTATCATTTCCTATTCCAATTTTTAAATCGGAAACAAAAATTCTTCATTTGTGACATCTTGGCTATTTTCATAGCTACAATTTTCAGAGTTCTGTAATGAAATAACTTCAGTAAAAGCAAGAAAATTTACCACTAGACAGGAATATGGTATGTTTTCCTTTTGGAAAAGTGGGAAACATTGCTGGTAGCTTTCTACCTCTGAGAAATGTCGCTGTGTCCCAAAAGGGCTAGCGAATAGACGAAAAAGACAGGAATGAGCCACAGAGTAGTAGAACTGGCCTCTGGGTAGGTAATCTTTAAAGTTAACTCTCCACCAGGCAGGGTGACTCACACCTGTAATCCCAACATTTTGGGAGGCTGAGGTGTGCAGATAACTTGAGCTCAGGAGTTCCAGACCAGCCTGGGCAACATGTGAAACCCCATCTCTACTAAAAATACAAAAATGAGCCAAGTGCGGTGGCACACCTGTAGTCCCAGCTATTCAAGAGGCTGAGGTGGGAGAATTGCTTGAGCCCAGGAGGTTGAAGTTGCAGTGATCATGCCACTGCACACCAGCCTGAGTGACAAAGCTTGTCTCAAAAAAAAAAAAAAAAAGCTAACCCTTCCTGGGATTGCAGATCTAAACCTTGGGACTGACTATAATTTAGAAACTTAACCTCAGTTTATATTTCTAGATGCCATTAAATTCGCAATTTGTTCATTTAGGGTATATGTTTTTCTTCATCTTGACTTCTTTTAGTTTAATTTTTCCACTCCAAACCTACTGCTTTCTTCTGTATTCTCAGTTTCTTCTGCCATCTACCATTCCCACTTTTATCTTTTCTTTGCTGCCCCTTTTCATTTGCTTGGTTGAGTAGATAACTCTTTTGAATGAAAGTCATTGTTTTTCAAAAATCCTACCTTAGCCCCAAATCATTCCATCAGAAGAGAGGAATTCTAGAAATTTAACATAAATGGTTCAAAGTTTAAGATGCTCCCTAAACACAAATACAATTGCATACTTCAGCTAGTGTTCACTGTGATATAATAAATTAGCTATATAACTGATTTACTTGTCTGCTTAAGGAAACTAATGAATGGTGGAATCAGAAGAAAAAACTTTGAATTCAAACAGCAGCGAAATTAGAGAGGACATATTTTTGATTCTACAAACTACAAATAGAGTAACTAAACACAGAACTTGGTGTAGGTGACAGAACTTCAAGTCGGAAAGTAGAATTTAAATATCAAGCTCACCTTATCAGGAAAAGATATAGTCATGAGTTAAAGAATACATTGTTTTAAATATTCAAATAAATGAGAAGGAATAAGTAATATAAGATTATAGATCTCAGATTTGACATTAATTTCATATCATGTACTTAATTCACAGAGTTCTCTGCAGAAGGGGAAAGGATTAAGGAATCTCATAGGTGATCAGGGAGAGAGTGGATCTCAGCTATCTTCTACCAAGTGAAGACAGATCCACACAAAACCCTACATAGCCTTCTGCAATTTGCTATTTTTACCTAATATTTTGTTTTTAAGATTAAATGCTACATTTATTTTTTAAAATCTAGTAATGCTACATTTACCATCAGTCTTCATTCGCTTTAATTTAGACCCAAGGCTCAGTTTTCCCTACTTTTCCTGTTTACTGGACAGTCTGGCCACATAAAAATTTATATCTACTGGAGAAAATGAAGGATTGCAGACAATTTCTTGAAATGCAGCTATGATTTTAATCTCATCTGTTTAGCATGAAGGAACAGATTACGAAAAAAGGCATATTTTCAGAATTTATTATATAGTTTTGAAAGATAAAGACATATGTATGTTTATGTTCATCGCAGCACTATTCACAATAGCAAAGACATGGAATCAACCCAAATGCCCATCAATGGTAGACTCGATAAATAAAATGTGGTACATATACACTATGGAATCCTATGCAGCCATAAAAAAGAATGAGATAATATCTTTTGCAGGGACATGGATGGAGCTGGAGGCCATTATCTTAAGTAAACTAACACAGAACAAAACGCCAAATACAAATACACAGTGTTCCCACTTATAAGTGGGAGCTAAACAATAAGAACACATGGATACTAGGAAGGTAACAACAGACACTGGGGCCTACTTGATGGGGAAGTGGGGAGGAGGGAGGGAATCACAAAAGAATACTGATCAGGTACTATGTTTATTACCCAAGTGTCAAAATTATTTATATAAAAAAACCCCGTGACACACAGTCTACCTATACAACAAACTTGCACATATATACCTGAACCTAAAATATAAGTAAAAAAAAAAAAAAAAAGCAAAACAAAAATAATCTAAGCTATTCAAGTAATTACCCAAAAGTTCTTCCATATGTTATGAAGACCAGTAAATGCATCACTAAGCAGTTAGGCTGAGATAAGGGTGAGAGAGAGAGAGGTTTGTTGCTAGGATTTAGTGGTCCTGTAGTCTAGTCCTGACTCTGCTGTCACAGTTTATTTAACTTCTTTGGGCTCTCAATTTTCTCATCTATAACATTAATCAGTTGGCCGGGCTCAGTGGCTAACGTCTTTAATCCCAGCACTTGGGGAGTCCGAGCGGGAGGTGGATCACCTAAGGTCAGGAGATCAAGACCAGCCTGGCCAACATGGTGAAACCCCATCTCAACCAAAACTACAAAAATGAGCCTGGCGTGGTGGCATGCGCCTGTAATCCCAGCTACTCAGGAGGCTGAGACAGGAGAATCGGTTGAACGTAGGAAGTGGAAGTTGCAGTGAGCCAGGATCACGCCACTGCACTCCAGCCTGGCAACAGAGTGAGAATCTGTCTCAATAAATAAAATAAAATTAAAATAAAATAAAATAAATCAGTTGGACCAGATGTCCTTGGTGCTAATTTTCAATGATCTGTGACATCATACAATAAAAATTATAAAGACTAAAACTTTATTCTAGCTCACATGCTTTCATTTTCTGCATGAAACAAATTTTCACTATGATATGTTGGTGAAGAAAGTACATCATGTATGAGTACCCATTTCTCAGGACATAGAGTATATTTAACTATTTAGCTTATATAGCCATGTAATTTTGCCTACATTGCACATTTTGTTCACATCTATAATTTATTTACTTCTGAGTCCTTGCTGATAGGCCCCACCCCTGATTATGATATTGCTTTTGTGGTGAAATAGGATCCACTTCCATGATCTGTGCCATGGAGATTCAGGAGCACATTGGAGAAACTTTTCTATGTAGGTGAATGATAAGGACTACTGATGTAGGCATACTGTGCTAGATAAACCTGCAGATTATTTGGCAGGTTTAAAAATTATTCCTGGATCCTTCTGTTATAAGGATAGGGCCCTTTACTAAAGCTGCAAGCTGCAGAATCCTCCTCAATCTTCGTCAGAAAAACAACAACAACAATTGAATTTTAGAGGTTTTTTTAATTCCTGATCACAGATACAAATAATTAGTGGTCTGGAAAGTAGTTAAGTGCAATAAAAAATATAATGTCCCTTACAACACTGAGAGCTTTATAGTAGCACAAAGGATGCCACACCCAACCTACCTCCCTCATCCTCCCACTATTACCAACCCTGGTCCACAATTTCAAAAGAGACGACCTAAAATTCTTTTTAAACCATCATTTACATTGAAGCCAATTTATTTATTTATTTATTTATTTATTTATTATTTATTTATTTTTTTTTTTTTTTTTTGAGACGGAGTCTCGCTCTGTCGCCCAAGCTGGAGTGCAGTGGCTGGATCTCAGTTCACTGCAATCTCCGCCTCCCGGGTTCATGCCATTCTCCTGCCTCAGCCTCCCGAGTAGCTGGGACTACAGGCGCCCGCCACCTCGCCCGGCTAGTTTTTTTTTTTTTGTACTTTTTAGTAGAGACGGGGTTTTACCGTGTTAGCCAGGATGGTCTCGATCTCCTGACCTTGTGATCCGCCCGCCTCGGCCTCCCAAAGTGCTGGGATTACAGGCTTGAGCCACCGCGCCCGGCCTGAAGCCAATTTAAACGTGTGATCAGGGATATAGACAACACATGTGCTAGAGCTATAAAATAAATTTTGGTGATTGCCCAGGCATTTAATATCTTTTTTAACCAATATTCCCTTTCTAAAAACATAAATTTATATGAATAATGGATTATTTATAATGATTTGCCTGTGAATAACCCATTTCCCCTTCTTTGTCATGGAGGGAATATTCCTAATTTATTGCTGGGGGAGTTGTGGTATACTGTCCTATATCAAAAAGAAACAATCTACTTTTGTGAAAAACCATCCTAGCATGCAACATTTTAGCACACTGTTACTCAAGATGTTTGCACTCATAGACACCAATTGTATCATGTCTTTGGGATATGATAAAATTATGTTTAAAATTCATGTTAAAGCTATAGGTTTTTTTTTTTTTTTTTTTTTCTGATCTACGTATCAGCCTTACCTCCATGGACTTCACTAATTATATTTAAGGAATTAGAAAACTTCCTTCCTTAATTTTATTCTCATTAATTTTTCTAGGACATTTATCTATTAAATAAAATGGGTTGTTAAAGTATGTTAAGTATGTAAGGCATGTAACCAGTCAAATGTCAAGGCTCTGAGTAGTTGGACTTCACGATCAAGGATAATCTCTTAATATTCACAATCTCATTCTTATATATTCCATCCCCCCGAAATCTTTCATTTCACTGCTATTCATTCTTATTTACTCCTACTAATATCTCCATTTAGATTCTCTCATCTGATCTATCCCATACCTCTTGCCCCACAGTAAGTTTTATTTTCCCCACTTATATTAATCACATCTACTCTGATCTGTGGGCATTTTTCACCTAAAACCCAGCAAAGGAAACATTGTCAACCTGTCAAAAAAAAAAAAAAAAAAAAAAAAAGTGCTGCAATTGTGGAGGACAGATAAGCAGGTGATAATAAAAGCATTCTAGTGAATCTGAACCAGGGAACCTGCTGGGCTGGCCTGACTCAGAGGTGGTAAGAGAAGGCAACAGGAGGCAGGAGGCAGCCCCATCACTGTCCGTTCCCAGAGCAGGAACGAGGTGGGTGCTCCCTACCTCAAAGTAGCAAGGGGGAAAATTCTCTAAGGAAGAGTCCCAGCAAGATCAAGTATCAGTGCCATGTCTAAGGGGTCAGAAAAATAACCAAAGTCAGTGTGGTAGGGCCATGAGTTTACCTTGTGGTTTGGCTTTATGTGGGTATATGGAAGTACCAGCAGCTGAGCTGAGAACTGCCAAGAGAGGCAGAAAACAGATGTGTCAGAGATTGAGGGCCTTAATGGAAGTGAAATGTGATGGCAGAAGACACCACAGGAGTTGCTGAGGTGTCAGTTAGGAAGTGAACTGCAGAACTGGCAGAGGCTGCTGGGCCTGTTGAGGCACCAGGAGTGACAAAGAAGACTGGCAACTGTAGAGCAGGACAGACCAGATTGGCCAGTACAACAGCAGAGGGCCATGCTGGGCTTTGACTTAGGAATCCTGGTGGAGGCAATGATGAGAGAGAAAAGATGAGACCAGTAGGTAAGCCAAGGTAGTTGTCAGGATAGGAGACAGGCAGGCCAGATGGCTGTTAACCATGTGGTGTGTCCCGACTTTCCAGCATCAATTTAATGGCCAAATTAAAATGTAAGTCAACTTAAGCCAAGGTCAATTTTAATCCTATGCTTTGCTGGTGACACAGAATCATTAACTGTATCAATAATGCCCACATTCAACTCATTCTACAATGCGGGCAATTGTAGTTTTGGTCTGGTTATGTTTAACAAAATGGAAAGGAAGAAGGCACAACCATAGAACTATTTTTTTTTTTTTTTTTTTTTTTTTTTTTGATGGCGTCTCACTCTGTCGCCCAGGCTGGAGTACAGTGGTGAGATCTCGGCTCACTGCAGCCTCCACCTCCTAGGTTCAAGCAATTCTTCTGCCTCAGCCTCCCGAGTAGCTGGGATTACAGGTATGTGCTGCCACGTCCTGCTAATTTTTGTATTTTTAGTAGAGATGGGGTTTTACCATGTTAGCCAAAATGGTCTTGATCTCCTGACCTCAGGTGATCCGCCCGCCTCGGCATCCCAAAGTGTTGGAATTACAGGCGTGAGCCACCACGCCCAGCTGGAACTACTTTTTTAAATTGATGCACGTTAATAAGATTTAGAAAGTCTTGCGATTTAATGGACAGTGTTGAGATTCATGTAACTTTATGTTGAGAATTCTCTTTCCAGGAATTATTTATTTCAATTATTCACATTTTTATCTTCTACTGAAGTGTAAACTTGATTTAGTGTAAATAACTACCATTTGAATAGTAACATAATCTTTTTCTTTGTATAAAAAATACAAAAGGATTGTTTATGTGTGTGTACACATACGTGTCAAGACTAAAAATGAAGCATGGGGTAAAGGTCTTTGGCAAAGGACAAACAGTTGGCAAGTTCACAAATTAGAATTTAGAATTCCATCATGAAGTTGACTAAATTGTTAGTTTAAAGAAGATTGTGAGTGTCAGCACATAAAAAGGTAATCCTGTCTCAATTGTAGCTACAGATTGCAAGTCCTGTGTCAATTCAAATTTTTGCCAACAGATACTAATTACTTCACTGAAAGCAGATGTTTAGAAATGAAAGTGTAAACACAACCCCAGTTGATTAATATGCTTATTGTATTTCCTTGTTGTGAGTCTAGTGAATATTTGATTATCTTTAAGTTGATCCATAGTATATTCAATAGTCTCATGAGAACGTAATTTTTGTTGATGATTTGTCCAAAGTTTCTATCAATCCATCCTAGCAGCAGAGCCAAGTGTTAGAGTTATTGCTGCCTGAGTTATAACAGCTGCCCTGGGAATCTTGTCTGAACAACAAGTTAACTGCTGTTCCCAGTTATATCTGGTCTTTCCCACCCCCAAACATACACAAAAGATTTTTGTCATTCTTGGCATTGGACAACAGAAGTGGTAAGACGTGCCAGCAGAACTCTAAAGGCAGAATGTCCTTCCACCTGTTTTATGCTGTAAGACAAACTTCCAAGTGCGAGGCAGTGTGGAGGACTGTTTCCTTGAATGGCAGCTGAATGCACCAGCGGGATCCTTGGCAGCAATGCCCAGGCACTGAAGCCGGGCATTCAGGAGAGCTAAATGGAGAAAAAAACTTGAGCAAACTGCTTCCTGGAACACTGAGAACCTGAATGGGAAATTAAGAAGAACCAGATTCTTTCTATTCTTCCACCAGCCAAGGTCAGATTTCCAAACTCCTATTGATTCTAATCTTTCCCGAACAGTGCTGTGACAATGTATGAAAGTAATAAAAATAATCCTTTTTCTGTTAAAAAAAAAAAAATTGCTGTTACTTGCTGTTTTGTTATGCTTTTGCTCGAGAACTTTCCCCCCATCTTAAAGCAGCAACTTCAGGATGGGGGAATCAAGCAAAACCATGGTGAAGAGATTTAAAGAGGACAAGTGACTTATTCTACATCTCAGGAGACAGTTCCTTAAGGTGAGAGGTGTTGGCTATGCCAGCTTGCTTAGGGCCTCTTTTGATGTTATCTTAGTGAAAAGCTGGGGCGAATCTTCCCTAGTTTGGGAGACTTTGAGGCAGGGATAACTGCCACAGTAAAAGATCCATTAACAGTAAGGAGGGTAAATGGATAGCAAAAAACCTAGGAGAATCCACAGGCTTTTGTTAATTTTATCCTATCTGCCTGGTGTTTCTGGAACTCTAGTTTCAAACTTAGAATACCCAGAATCCCAACAGCTGAGGAAAGTAATAACCAGTGTCTGGGGGCGAGGGTGGGGAGGAAAGCAAGGGTAGAAAGAGGATGAGAATTCTTCTAGTTATTTTCAGTTTTTACTGAAACTGAAACTTTAAGTTTTAGGAAACTTAAAGATAATTGTTTGTTTACTTAAAATACAGCCTCAAGGATACTTTTAGTTAAAAAAAATTTCTTAACTCCTTGATTTCCTCTTGGGAAGATTATTATTTAACAAAAATATGTAATATGTATTTATAAACAAAATCTTTCAGAACAGGATTCTGTGGAGGAAATAGTCTTAAAAGGACTTTTCAGCAGTGATAAGAAACACTGCCCTAAAGAAAATTGTTGGCTGGGCGCGGTGGCTCATGCCTGTAATCCCAGCACTCTGGGAGGCCGAGGAGGGCGGATCACCTGAGGTCAGGAGTTCGAGACCAGCTTGGCCAACATGGTGAAACCCTGTGTTTACTAAATACAAAAAAAGAAAAAAGAATAGCCAGGCATGATGGCATATGCCTGTAATCCCAGCTACTTGGGAGGCTGAGGCAGGAGAATCGCTTGAACTCGGGAGGCAGAGGTTGCAGTGAGCCAAGATCGCACCACTGCACTCCAGCCTGGGCAACAGGAGCAAAACTCCATCTCAAACATTAATTAATTAATTAAATTGTTTAAGGGGTGTCATTTTCCCAATTGTTTTTACGAAAAATTTACAAACAGTGGCTAGTGTCCCATTGTACTATATATCTCATTCAATAAAAGTACTGAAGATTCAAAAAGACTGTTAGGGTGGTTGTGGGAAATTCCTCAGTGCCAGTATAACAAATCCCAGACACTGACTTTATTGGCCAGTGGTGCAAGGAAATAGTAAACATTCAATAAAAATATTGCTTGAACCAGGAAGCCTCTTCAGAGAGTTGTGGACTCTTCAGAGAGGTTTTGCCAAAGTAGGGGCAGAATGTGCATACTGTCTTTCAGGGATTCAAGAAATGTAGGCACCAATGTCTATTATTAGCCCTCCTCTCCTTCCATGAGCAAAACCAAAATTACTTATTTTTAATTGGCACAAAAGCACATTCAATCATTACATTATCAGACATTGCTCATGTACCTATCGTATGCCAGGCTGTGTGCTAAGAGCTGGGGATCTGAAGATGAATAAAACGTACACTGCCACAATCAGGATTGGCAACAACTGACCTAAGTGGCTCACCTGCATTGCCTGGATAATAAGCCTGTTGGCACCTGAGGCCCCCAACCTTGTCCCCACAGGAGGGGTTCGCCCAAACTGCTCATGAGACCAGTTTCTCCCTTCCACGGACCCCAGTGCCTTCAGGTGCTGAACAGTTGACTTTCCCAGGCAACTCAGAGAGCCAGTGTCTAACCCCACACCGATGTTATTCAAGAAGTCTGATTATCCTCCCACTCACTAGGTTGTTCTCACTCTTGCCCTATAAGAAGGAGAACAGCAAGGGGACAAGGAATGTCCACCCATGGTGTGTCCAACAGATAACTCTGGCCCATCTCTTATCTTTATTTGTTAATTCTTGCTTTGTAATTTTCCCCCAGTAGAGTCCATGAGATTTCATGGAAATCATCACAAAATAACAAACCTTTTTGCATGACAGGTGATGATCATAAAAGGATCCATCTTATACAGTGCTTGCCATCTTCCATAATACTACTCACCACGATGCTGAAATCACCTGTTCCAGAACCAATCCTGTCCTTTGACAAGAAGAATTTAATTATCAGTTCTGGTGGGGACTGGCTGGAGAGAGGGAAAACACTTCAAGGACTCTGCTACCATTCCCAGACGGAGAGTGCAGAGTTTGTACCATGGAACTCCTTCTGTAACAGTTACTCTGTGGCAGTGCCTATTTTGAACCTCCCTTAACTTCTCATTGTATAGATGTTTGTTTCATTTGTTAATCTGTTTGTTCACTTAATCAGAGCTGTCTTAAGCCTTAAGAGAGATAGTGGACTAGAAAGTGCCTTGGAAAGGTACAAAGCTCAATCCAAGTAACGTAACTTGAATATCAAAGATGTATTTACTATAGGTTACCAGTCCCGCTCTTTTTTGTTTGTTTGTTTTTAAACTAGGAACTTATGAAGCCTAAAATATAAAATGTATATACATGGATATGCTCTGAAGTGAGGTGGAGGGGTAGAAATCAACATTGTGATACTGTACTACAGCTTTGCAAGATGTTACCATTGGGGGAAAATGCTTGAAGCGCACACAGGATATCTCTGTCTTATTTCTTACAACTTCATGTGAATCTACAGTTATCTCAAAATAAAAATTTAATTAACAATTATAACAATTAACAGCATGAATTTCTTATCCTGTCATTTTCCTCCTGAAATTGCAGAATAGCCAAACAGAAACCTACCCATGACCATCATCTGAGACTCTTTGGTGCCCATATTAGTGGACATAGGCAAGTGAATCAGGAGGCCTCCAGTCATGCATAATGGAAGATACTGACTCAACTGATTTAAGCAAAGGAAAATACAGAGTATTATATAATGAGACAACTTGAGTAGGGTAGTTCTAGAGTCAGTTAATTCAGCAGCTTGATTCATAATCAAAGGCCCAAATTCTTTCCCACTTTCTACACTGCCATCCTCAGCCTATCAGTTTTGTCCTCCAGCTGGCTCAAAGGTAGCTGCAAGGTGGCTGCTATCATGCCATGTAAAATGCAAATGCAAAAAGTATGCAGACACAAAACGTATCTCTTTTCATAAGTCTCATTTTAAGGGGAAGGAAACACCTGCAGGCCTTTCTGCCACTCTCTTGACCCACTTACTTAATTGTAGAACAAGTCACAAACACCTCTTTAAGTGGATCACTTGGCCAGGAGGGAGAGATTGCCATTATCCTTAGATGGAGGAGAATGGGGGTGGGGGTTGTTATGCCTGAACATAATCAGTGCTCTGCTGGTGAGTAAGAGTAGAGATGGGGTGATTAATAGGCAACCCCTTACCAAGGAGCCATGGTAAAGCTTCAGGCCAGCTCAGAAGGTGATGAAGATGGAAAGGCTCCACAGCAACCGGAAAAACCAGAAGGAACACACTTTTAGAGCTTGCTTCTGATTCCACACCACGAGGACAACGGGTCCAGTATGCCACACTGGTGCGGGAACTTAGAACTAAGTAAGAAACAAGGGAGAGAGGCTGCTATAGCCGAAACCCAGAGAATGAACTTTCTCCCAGGAGGTTGCAAGGGCTGTCCTTGTAAAAGATCCTGTCCTGGGTTTAAAGGTTAGCAAATTTTCTGTTTTGTTTTGCTTTGACTGCATGAGGGTTGAGTTAAAGCAAAATAATGTTTAAGGGTTATTTTTTAAATAAGATATTTTAAGTTTGTTCGTTTGTTTGTTTGTTTTTTCCTGATTGGTAGAGACAGGGTCTCACTTTGTTGCCCAGGCTGGTTTTGAACACCCGGGCTCCCAATCCTCCTGCCTCAGCCTCCCAAAGTGCTGGTATCACAGGCATGTGCCACCTCACCCAACCCCTTAAAAGTCTTCTTACAAATGAGAACATGAACAGTTGCCTTTCAGATTATTTCCTGGTCATCAAAGATTTCTCTCTTTATTTACACAAAGGGGACAGGGGTCAGTCTGTATTTTGAAAGATGTGCCCATATTTGGTCACATATTGGAGGAGTACAAAACTGCCCAAATAAGGGATATTTATTGCCTTCCTGACTGCAGACTCAAGGAGGCAGGAACTTTGATATTTTCTGCAATGCCTATCTATATCCACATTGCCTGTAACATAGTATATGCTCAATAAATATTGATTGAACTAATTAAAAATTTTCATTCTCTACTCCCAAACTATGAAAACCTGGAAGGGTATATTCTTGCTGGATGGGAGCCTAAAGAAGACAGGAAGGGAGCTAAAGATATCTCTCTCGGTCATTCTCTGTGTCCGTCATATGCCCACATGTATAGTCCTAAATGCTACTGTCTCTCAGTTGGCTTCTATCAGGACCTAAGCCCTGTGGAGACAGCAGCTTGCAGAGTCTCAATCCCAGGGAAGCAACAGGTGGGCCAGATGGAATCCCCCAGCTCAGGGAAGGTCTTCCCCATCCATGTATTTGAGGAAGGAGAAAGTGGGACAGTCATTCACCAGTCTAAATCTTACTGCTAAAATTCGACCGAGTGCTACATCTCCAAACCTGGAGGGCCAAGATATCTGTCACACAGGCAGGCCAAAAATTGTTCTTCCAAGGGTGTGGACAGTGGAAGCCATATAAACGCTGACCAATTAGTTCATCTACATTTTTAAAATGTGCAGAAAATTGTTGTTCCTTTCCCCTGGAGGAATCTTACAAATGACCTTGACAAAAACCTCTCAAAACCTATATAACGCTCTTTTTATTCCCTTGCTTCTATTTCCTCTTTTCTCTTCTTTTTCTGTTTCTTTTCTCCCTTTCTTTCTCTTTCTCTTTCTTTACATTTCTCCCTCTTTCTTCCTGCTTGTCGAGCTTTTCTTCCTCTTCCCGCTTCAAGGTGATACTTTGGAACTTAAAGTATATTTTAATAATTATCTAAAGCAGTTGTTTTTTTGTTCATGGCTCCCTGACCCTTCACAAAAAATAATTCTTCCATCTTAAATTGACTTTTACGATAGTTATCCAAAGATTTAAGGATCCAAATACGTACAAATCAAATACAATAAAAGGAAAAATTAATCATTTAGAGACTAACATTTAAGCATTTCAGCCTCTACTATTTTAAAATTAGAGTTCAACTTGATGCCATTTATATTTGAACTCCTAAAATTACAACCATCATCTGTGTTTTACAGGCTTCCTCTATCTATGCAGACATTTCCTGTTCTGTCTTCTCTTTCCCCAGAGACCCATTACAACTTGCTTATTGTTGGTTAGAGGTTATATCTGGGGAAGAGGGGACCAAGGAGAAGTGGAGGAAAGGAGGAAGGCATGAGATGTTGGCCCTAACCTAGATTGGTATGTTTACTCTCATCCAACTGGGTTGACTTTAGAATGAAAATGTCTTCCCACTTAATTAATTTAAAATTAGTTATTCAAATATGTTTTTCAAAACTCAGTACAATTATGTATGTCACACTTTTGCAGAACATCACCAATTCTCAAACCCCAGATCCA
This sequence comes from Rhinopithecus roxellana, assembly GCF_007565055.1. Lineage (NCBI taxonomy): Eukaryota > Metazoa > Chordata > Mammalia > Primates > Cercopithecidae > Rhinopithecus > Rhinopithecus roxellana. The sequence goes on from NC_044554.1 coordinate 89,048,334, forward strand.
CAGATCTGAGGTCAGCAATTCCAGCTAACCCTTATACAGTGCTTCCCATGTGCCAGACACTGTGCAAAGCTCTTCATGTGTATGGACTCATTTCATCCTTCAACAGCCCTACAAAGCAGGTATCTTAGTCAGCTTGGGCTACCATAACAAAACACCATGGACTAGGTGGCTTAAACAACAAACATTTATTTTCTTACAGTTCCAGAGACTGGAAGTTCAAGACCAAGGTATAGTAGAGCTGGTGTCTGGTGAGGGCTCTCCTCATAGATGGCAGACAGGTGCCTTCTCACTGTGTGCTCACCTGGCCTTTCCTCTGTGTTCCTCAGAGTGAGTGAGCTCTCTGATGTCTGTTCTTATGAAGATACTAATTTATGGGATCAGGGCTCCATCTTTAACACCTCATTCAACCTTAATTACTTTCTTAGAGCCACCATATCCAAATACAGCTACTCTGGGGGTTAGGGGTTCAACATATGCATTTTGGGGGGCACAAACATTCAGTCCACAATGGTAGGTAATATTGGTCTCCCCATATTTCAGGTTAGGAAACTGAGGCCAGACTGGTTGAGTAATTTGCCCAATGTCACACAAATAATAAGTGGCAACACTGGGACTTGAACTCCAGCATCCATACTCTTAACCACTATGCTGTGCTCTCTCTCATCACGAGTCATGACAATGATCATGTTAGATCATGTTAGATGATGTTAGATCATAACTCATCAATATCATCAACATCTAACAAATCCAACGCTTTGAGCCCATTATAGAATCATCAGAGCTTTGCCATGCTTTTTAGAAAAAATTTCCCTACAAGAATACAATATCTCACTATTATTATATTAGAAATAGATTTATATGTTATCAAATTTAGAGAAAATAACTTATATTTACTATCAACTAGCTCTTAAAATGATTATACATCTTGATTACTCTAGTAAACAAACATCCTCTATTTCTCTCCATATTTAAACTATTAAAACTCAACAATAAGAAAACAACTCATTTGAACAGTGGGCCAAAGAGCTTGACAAAACACATCATCAAAGAAGATATGTAGATAGCAAATAAGCATATGAAAAGATGCTTCACATCATCTGTCATCAGGAAAATGTCAATTAAAACAACAGTGAGATACCACTACACACACGTATAGGAATGGCCAAAATCCAGAATATGACAATCCCAAATGCTGTCAAGGGTGAGGAGCAACAGGAATTTTCATTCATTGCTGGTGGAAATGCAAAATGGTACAGCCGCTTTGGAAGACAGGATGGCAGTTACTTATAAAAGTAAGTTTCTATATCGTAACACAAGTAGATATAAATATAACCAGTGGTAGGGTTTTTTTAGAGATTGTATTATCTTTTAAGAATTTAAAGCTTTTAACCCAAATTTCTACTCAGAAAGATGGAACATTGTAATTTGATGGGATTACCCTTAGAATTCTTGCCAGTCAGTGACTGCTTTTACACCAACTTACAGATTGCGCTGTGTTCAAATACATACTGACGGGAATTTGATGAACTGACTGGCAAAAGTCTTAGAATTTTTATTTAAAGGAGGTGAGGGGAACAGTGCATCAGATAAGAGCAAAAGTCCCAGAATCTGGATATCCAGGTCTGAATCTTGGCTCTGCTGTGTCCTTGAGCGAGCTGCTCAACCTGTCTACACCTCAGTTTCCTCATTCATAAAATGAAGCTATGGTAGCTTCTACCTTATGTGACAATTGACTGAGAGGCTCCATGTTGAGTATAAATTAAACAGTGCCTGGATAAGTACTCACTAAAGAATCGTGATTGTTTTTTTTTTTAATTGTAAATTTCCAAAGAGAATGTTTTATATTTTTTTAAAAGTATTTTTATTCCCCAAAGCCCCTAACAGGAAGTGACACCATCATTGTTAAATGAGAAAATGATAAATGTTTTGAGAGGTCAACGTCCCACCCCAACTCATTATCAGTATTACTATTTTCACCAGGAAACAGTAGAAGTGACACAGGAGGTGGACAGAGAAGTGTTGGGTAGAGAAGGACAGAATTCCTGGCGAGGGCTCCACCCTCAGGCTTGTGCCCATGGACCTAAGTGAGAACAGGCACCCCGTTTTCATGCCCAAATGTTGCATTTTCCAAGACCACTCTGGCCCACCACGCCCCTATCCTGTGCCCATAAAATCCCCGAGACCCTAGTGGGCATGGACACAAGCAATTGGACGTTGAGATGAGCAGAAGAGCAGAAGAGCACACCGACAGTCACCAGCAGACAACAGCAGGCCATTAAGACAAGACAAGGCAGAAAATTCGGTCGGGGCAGTCAGAGGAGAGTCTGGCCGCTGGACAGCCTGACTCCAGGGGAAGACCACCTTCCCACTCCAACCCCCTTCTGGCTCCCCATCCACCTTGCTGAGAGCAACCTCCACCACTCAATAAAACCTTGCACCCATCTTCCAAAGCTTACGTGTTATCCGATTCTTTCTGGTACACTAGGGCAAGAACTGAGGATACAGAAAGCCCTCTTTCCTTTTGATAAGGCAGAGGGTCTAATTGAGCTGATTAACACAAGTTGGCCTGCAGACGACAAAACTGAAAGAGCACACAGTAATACATGCCCACTGGGGCTTCGGGAGCTGTAAAGACTCAACCCTAGGCACTGCTGTGAGGTCAGAGCTCCATGGGTACCTTTTAACTAAAAGTTTCAGCATTTCTTTTCAGGGAGAACTTATGGCTGGAAACATGGATGGAAGATGAACCAAGGACTCGTCTTTAACACTCCATGCTACTCTACTAAAGACTGAGAAAAATGTCAGTTGTTCGGAGCTCCCCACGACCTGCCTGTCTGCATGCTCCCCCTAGGGGTTTGAGCAGTGGAACACTAAACAGGCGAACCGCACATCTGTCGCATGTCCTGCGAGAGGGATAAGGAAACTTTCTGTTTCAGAAGTTCTACTTTGAGGCAAAACCAGGCCTCACATGTGCAAGAACATTGCTAGACCTCAGGCCTTGTTCGTAAACCACAGCTACGTACCCCAGCCCTGCAGGGGAAGTGGGGAGGAGCTCTTGTTTCTTCCCACAACAAACAGGTTCGTACCAGTTGGCAGCTCCTGTGAATTACATGACATCAATGTGTATGTAGGTTCTGTCTTTTGGGGAAAGACATTGTAACGTGGAGCTTTTCTCTTCAGAATCTACTTAAAACCAGATATTTCCATTATTAGAGTGAATTAAAACTATTAAGTAGCACATAATAGTATATTTTGACCAGTCGAAGCTAATTGTAGTTAGCATAGACACCCATCAGCACACTTACATGCTCGCAGACACAAGAGTATCTGTTTGTCTCTGTTGATACGGTTGGGAAGTTTTGCTTTGTGACCTGGGGAGTAGGACCAAGTGTTGCTGGGGCAGCTAAGAACCAAGAGGAGGAGGTTGGAAGGATGGTATGGATTCTCTTCCTTCCTAGCTCTTTGGATTTGGTTTTAGACCCCAATGGTTAGATGCATACGAGCCAGAAAGTAGGGAAACTGTCCACAAAAATCCCTTTATGGTTCTCTGTTCCAAGCATCATTGCTTCAGCTCCCAGGTGACAAAGCATAGTTCAGAGCTGAGAAGAGAGGCCATTTTCCCTGCTTGTGCATAAAACCCCCTCTGCTCTGACAACCTGAGGACTGGCTAGATTGGCAGGCCACTGCAAGATCCATGGCACTAGCTTCCTCTTCTTAGGTGAGAGTCACCTGGGGTATGGACAGTGGGTCCAGCACTGAGGGAAGCATGGCAACTGCCCTAACAGACTCCTCCCAGAATCTACACACACTTCCAATGGACCAGCTTCCCCTCACCCCCACCAGGCAGCACATGGCAGCACTGTGTTTTGAGCTTAATCAGCACTGCTTTCATGATGGGCTGTGACATCACTGAGGATTTCCATGTGGCCCTGCAGAAAGGAGACCTGGAGGAACCAGAGCAGGAGAGAAAGGACCAGGTGGATTCATGCGGTTATGGCAGTTGGTTTATAAGCATGAATGACACACCCCATTGGAGACGCCTAGAAATAGCTGGAGGACACTGAGGTCAAGCTAAGAGCACGTTGTTACCTTTGTAATTTGGACATCAAAAGGAAATGTAACCTGATTTTATATGGTCTGGAGAGACCTGGACATGCTGTAATTAAACTATAATTGCAATTAATGGGCTGCTTTATATCTAATCTCATGAAAAAAATTGGTGGCTTACAATAAAATAAGGAGATTGGTGAAAATAAGGAGATTAATAAAAGAAGGGGATGACAGCCATAGCCAAAACATCTATAAATTTGGAAAACTGAGACTCAAGCAAAAAACATTTGAATTGAATTACGCAAAAAAGAGGAAAAATACAAGCTCTGGAAGAATGAAACCTGCGCCATGAGTACCTTTTAACCACAAGTTTCAGCATTTCTTTTCAAGGAGAACTTATGGCTGGAAATATGGATGGAAGATGAACCGAGGACGCATCTTGAACATTGCATGCTACTATGCTAAAGACTGAGAGAAGTGTCAGTTGGTCCTATCAAAGGAAGAGGGGGTTGATAGACATCAGCACCTTTGGCATCATTGTTGATTCCAGAGTGTCCTTAGCTTTTGAGCCACCTCCAAACAGCCTTGTCAACCACTGCAAGATGCATGCCACTGGCTTCCTCTTCTCAAGCGAGAGCCACCCGGGGTGCAGACAGTGAGTCCAGCACTGTGGGAGGCATGGCGACGGCCCTGACAGACTCCTCCCAGAATTTACACACACTTCCAATGGACTGGCGACCCCCACACCTCCACCAGGTTCCAATGAGAAACACCTTCGAAAGAACTCTCTCTTGTTAGAACAGCTTCCCTGAGCATAGGAACCAGGCAAGCAATCAGCATCAGCTCAGCTTGACTGTCCCCCACTGCCTGTGCATGTCTCTCCAGTAACTAAGCTGTTTTTACTCAGTTTTGGGTGTTAGCTGGTGAGTCATGGCCTCAAGGAAGCCTATAGTGACTGGACTAGGCCTGGTGTTGCCCTCGTTACTTCTTCATAATGAATAAAGGTTGACACAAATTGTATATTTAATTACTGCAGATAACACAGGGAGGGATCATGCCCATATTGTTCACTGATAGCCCTTCAAGGCCTAGCATAGTGCCTGGAACACGGTAAATAGTAACATATATGAATGCCAGCATCTCTGCAGAGCTTTCCCTACACGGCTTACAGCTTAGGCTAAAGCACTTAATATATTCCCCACTTCTGCTGTTAATATTTTTAACTAGTTATTTTTCATATTATATAAGCAACATGTGAATACAAGTTCATTGTAAAAAATTCAAACTCATATAAAAGCTACAGTCTTTTACATGTAAATGATGCCACAATAAAGCTACTTTTTAAAAAGCCATGGTCCCCCTTCACAACTCCACACCAGCCCAGTCCCATTCCTTTCCCAGACACACGCTTTGCTCTTAACAGTTTCATGTGTAAACTTCTAGATCTTCTTCTCTGTGTTTTCATACATGTATATATCTTCATACATTATGTGCTTTCATACATGTGTATTCAGATGAATACTCATGTATTTGTGTTTTTGTGCATATACTTTCAGAGTGTTTTAGTCAGAGTGCAATCAGAAACAGAGCTGTGCTAGATATGACATTGCAAACAGAGGGAATTTAACACAGATGGTGGGGGAGTTCAGTGGCCAGAGAACAGCAGGAAGCCACTATCAACCCTGGGGCTGGAGGCACAGAGGGAGGAAGCGGAGTTACCAGAGCCCAGGAACTTGGGTCAACTGGAAGAATCTGGGACCATGGCAACACTTCCAGCTAAATTGCGAGCAGTGGAGGAAGAGGCTATCTGGCAGTAGGTGGAGACATGGACGAGACCTATCAGACACCATGTGAAGCAGGGAGAAAGGGAGACATAACCTGGCTTCTTCTCACCTCTCATTCTTCAATGTCTGTCACTGGCTCTCTTTAGCAGGTCTGGAAATGAGCCTGGAAAATGTAGTCCCCAAGGATACAAAGCCCAGATAGAGGATGGTCTGGAATGGATTTGAGAGCAAGCAGACAAAAGGCCGGCATATGAAGTTTAAAATAAAACACATAAATAGCATCACGGTATATGTAATGTTCTAAATTTATCACTTACCATTTTTACAGAGATAAAATCTGGTTAAAATGGCCATTGAGAGCAGGCTTGATCCACAGAACGAAAGGTACAGCAGGAGAGCACAGAGGCAGATAGCAAGGAAAGACATACTACAGAAGAGCAGCCCCAGGGGCTGGGATGGGTGCAGGTCTTGTTCCTTGGGAACCAGGCCTGATCTGCTCTGCAGAGTGGGAGGAGGGCAGGAGTATGAGCTGACCATTGCCCAGCAGTAGAATCAAAGACTCAGAGAGTTTAGAGTCTGAAGGAAACTTATGTCTCCCATTTCAACTCATGACTTCTATAGAATAAGGAACTGAAATGCCAAAAGAGATGGGCCTGGCAACCCAAAGGTATCTCAGCTAGTTTTTTTTTGTGATTTTTGGTTTTTTGGTGCATGGTGGAGGAGGTGTTAGGGGACAGTTTAGCACCAATGCCTCCTCTTCCTGCTGTGAGTCACCGAGCAGCCTAACAGAAAAGCTGTGAGGAGAAATGAGGAGCTCTAGAGGCAATCAAGCTCATCTATCCTGCTGGGGGTGGGGGCAGTGTTAGACACCTGACATGTCTTAAAAGTGGAGTCACCAAAGGACATCTTTTTCTTAGAAACTCCCCTAGCCTCCAGAGTCTGGTTTTAACTGTCTGCGGCATTATCTCAGAGCCTCCAGTAGGTCTCAGGGACTGTGCTCGATACAAAGATGAATGAGATAAGACAATGAACAAGAGATATGTTTCCAGGAGCTCTGAGCCTCACAGGGAATCAGAAGTGAATACAAGGAAGCATGATGTAACATGATAAATATAATAATACTTTGCACAGAAGAGGGGTGGATGATTGCTGGGGGAGGCGAGAGCAGGGAACTGAGAAAAGAAAGTTTCACAAAGGTAACAGCAGGGAAGGTGTTGAGGAGGAATAGGAACTTTTCAGAACACTAACCCTAATGTTAATAACTGAATTAGACCAACCTTCCCCAAAGACCACTATTATCCCTCAAGGATTTACACAGAAACTGTTCTTATCCCATTTACCTCTCATTACATAATGGAACTCCTCCACCCCCTGCCACACACATACATAGTTGAAAGTATATGATAGAGGAAATGAGTTCACTGCCCTATCAGCCATGATCAGCAGGCCAGATTAAGACCTTCAGAGACTCTGGGCACTGCAAAGTTGATGGTGCTTCCGTATGCAATTTAATATAGGAAACAATGCCATCATGCACATGCCTATAAGGAAGTCCAGCAAAGTTCTGGTCTTTCCTACAAGGACACATTTTAGATGTTTTTGAAAATATCAAATAGCCAACTATTACCCAAGTGATGTTACTCTGATTCTTTTGGTGCCCCTGCTCTGCCAGTGCCCATGCCTGCTTATGGGTGACCCTGCACTGATGAGACAGCTCCTTCCCACATCAGAAACCCCAGGTGAGGTTGGCCTCACAAGTTCATATTCCTATTCTTTTTTTTTTTTTTTTTTTTTTTTTTTTTTTTTTTTTTTTTTTTTGAGACGGAGTCTCGCTCTGTGGCCCGGGCTGGAGTGCAGTGGCCGGATCTCAGCTCACTGCAAGCTCCGCCTCCCGGGTTTACGCCATTCTCCTGCCTCAGCCTCCTGAGTAGCTGGGACTACAGGCACCCGCCACTCTCACCCGGCTAGTTCTTTGTATTTTTTAGTGGAGACGGGGTTTCACCGCGTTAGCCGGGATGGTCTCGATCTCCTGACCTCGTGATCTGCCCATCTCGGCCTCCCAAAGTGCTGGGATTACAGGCTTGAGCCACCGCGCCCGGCCATATTCCTATTCTTAACCAATGGACTAAAGTTGTTCTTTCACTTCCCCATATATCACATGCATTATGACTATGTTCTTTACCCCTTTCTGTCAACAAACACTCAACCTGCAACCCAGGAAGGCCATCTGAAGCTCTAGTGGTCTGGTTAACCATAAAGAAAGACTGGTGTGAGAAATGCTATTTCCTTACACTAAGCTCAGCTGCTTGTAGCAAGAGGAAGACCACATGACAGTGAGGTGTTTATAAGCACAGATTTTAAAAACAGCCATGGCCTGGCCGGGCACAGTGGCTCACGCATGTAATCCCAGCACTTTGGGAGGCTGAGGTGGGCAGATCATGAGGTCAGGAGTTCGAGTCCAGCCTGACCAACATGGTGAAACCCCATCTGTACTAAAAAAAAATACGATAATTAGCCAGGCATGGTGGCATACGCCTGTAATCCCAGCTACTCAGGAGGCTGAGGCAGGAGAATCTCTTGAAACCTGGGAGGCAGAGGTTGCAGTGAGCCGAGATTGCACCACTGCACTCTAGCCTGGGCAACAGAACAAGAGTCCATCAAAAAAAAAGGAAAAAAAAAAAAAAACAGCCATGGCTGGGTTCAACTTAACCATACGATCTTGGGCAAGTTACTTTACACCTGTAAGTCCAAATTTTATCATCTACAAAATGTGCTTAATAATAGCACTGGCCGGGCACAGTGGATCACACCGGTAATCCCAGCACTTTGGGAGGCCAAGGCAGGAGGATCACCTGAGGTCAGGAGTTCGAGACCAGCCTGGCCAACATGGTGAAACCTCATCTCTACTAAAAATACAAAAATTAGCCAGGGGTGGGGGTGGGCACCTGTAATCCCAGCTACTCGGGAGGCCGAAGCAAGAGAATTGCTGAACCCGGGAGGTGGAGGTTGCAGTGAGCTGAGATTGCACCACTGCACTCCTGTCTGGGTGACAAAAGTGAAACTCTGTCTCAAAACAAACAAACAAACAAACAAAAAAACATAAAACAGCACCTATCTCCCTACCTCATGAAGTCATTTGTTGAACAAATATTTAGTATACTCTTACTATGTGCCAGGCACTATCCTTGAACAGGGGATACAGCAGTGAGCAAATAAAATCTTTGCCCTAGAGCTTTCATTCCAGTGGAAGAAGATAGACAACAAAAATAAATAGATATCATATATATATATATCTAATTATACATAATTATATATCATGTTAGAAGGAAAGAGCTAGGCAGCATTGGGGAAGGCTTTTATTTTAGATGGAGTGACCAACAGCCTGAGTGAGAAGGTGACTCTATGGACATGAAAGTGACAGGTAGACACCAGGCGGACAGCCTTCCAGGCAGAGGGAACAGTCTGTGCAGAGGCCCTGAGGCAGAAGCAAACCTGAATGTTTGAGGAACAGTGAGTGTGGCTGGAGTCAACCGAAGGTGGAGCACAGTGGAGCGAAATGAGGTCAGAGAGTAGGAGACTGGAGGGTTTTGAGCACAGGAGTGTCATGGCATAACATACATTTTAATAGAATCTCTCTGGTTGAGAATACACTTAGGAAGGTAAGGGTGGAAACAAGAAAACCAGTTAAGAAATGACTACCATGATCCAGGTGAGAGATGAGGCTTGTGATGTCCTTATCTTGGCACCTGACATGAAACCAACTCTGGATAAGGATTCTCATTCGTGTTCTATTGTGACCTGAATCCACATATGCATAGCTAGCAAAGGAAGATCTCAGATTTGTTTTCTTTTCTGCATCTTTCTCAACCATCCATCTACTCCATCATCATCATTTTCCCTAATCTTCTTAAACACTATCCTTAATATTCTTCCCCCTTTCTTCTCTCTCTGCCTCCTTCTCACTCTGTTGTCTTCCTTTTATTACTATAATTTTTTTAAGGGCACAGTTTTGAAGGTTTGTTTTGAATCTTGAAGAGACAGCAGCAAGCCTTTTGGCCTATGGATTCCAAGAGTCACATTCCAACAGGTGATATCAGAAGGACAAGGAAGCAGGGAGGAGTGACTTGCAGAAGGTGCCCAGTGAGATGTCCCTGCCGTGAAGATTGTGCTGATGCCACAAGCAAAGCATTTGTACCCCTCTCATCCACCAGAGAAGTCCCTCCAGGTATTTCAGATGATACCTGAAAGGATGATAAGGCAGGGAATCAGAGGCTGACTCCGCTAGTGGATGGACCGGGGGACTGACGATCAAAAGGTTATTTTCAGGAAAAAAATCAATTAGGAAGTACAGGGATAAGAGAGAAGCCACCACCAATAACTGCACACCTCCAGCTCCAAAGCATGTGATTCAGAAGGATCCTTGTTGATAATGGCCATCACCTTGTGTCACAATACCAGGTGAGTTGTCACAGTGGAAAGCAGGGTTATGCCCAGAAGCCATTCTGACAATGGGACTACTAGAAATGACTTAACTACACACAGAAGTGTCTATGAACCACATAAATATATCCCACAAAAGTCAAACTAAATATGTCCCCAACTCAACTTCCCCTTGGCCAGAGCCCCAGGATACCCTTGGCCTCTCTAATCCCCCTGACAAGATGATGAAAGGAAAGTCAGAGGCCTCGAGTAATTGTGATTTAAAATCCCTTTTGCCAATTTTACAAAAACTATCTGACTCAGTGTACACATTGCAAAGGCCCGTCCCAGGGCCTGGGAAGGGGTTCTGCGAGGGAGAACTCCAGAAACTTAACCTTCTCATGGAAAATCAGCCTTTGCCTAGAACAGAAGTAATTTACCTTCATGACCAGAGAGCTGATTCTATTATAGGAAGGGGATTTATTAGCCATTGTCTGTAGCAATAATGTTTTATTCAGCTTAGAACTTGCTAATAATATTACTAGATGATTAATTAATACAGTTTGAATTACTAGATAATGAGCCACTTTTTGTAACATTTACACTCTCGCTTCTCATTAACTCCCTTTTAAATCAGTCAGTCCCAAGCTCATTCATCCAACAAAAATGTATTGAAGGCATAGTTTCTGCAGCCACTGTGCTAAACTCAAATAGTGGGGAAAGTAAACACAGACCCTGCCTCCATGAGACTCTCAGGGAGGAGATACATAAACAAATAATCAGACAAGTATATAGCCACTGGGCTAGACAGGAAAAGTTCAGGGTCCTATGACAGTAGGACAGGGGGTCCTAATCTAGTGGGGGTGACAGGAAAGACTGAGATCTGAAGGAATCATTCCTTCAACAATTATTTTTGAGTGCCTACCCCTTGTCCAAACAGTGCTAAGGCCTCGAATAAGGTAAGCAAAAGCTGCAGAGTTCCTGTCTTCTGTCTTCCTAGAACCGGAGGAGACATTGTCAGAGAATCCGATTGCATCTATCTGTAAATTACAACCTAATAATGGCCTCCATGAAAAGGGATGCAGGTACATATGTGAGGATATGTAAGGAGGGTTGGCACAACAGGGACAGGCTTTCTAAAGGGGGCCACAGGGTTCTGAGAGCCAGAGACAGAGTTAAATGGATGGGAAGAAGGTGGGAGGGCGTCTGGGAGTATTCCAAGCAAAAGGATCTGTGAGCAAGGGCCTGGGAGTGGGAGAGAGCATGTAGGAGGAAGAAAAAGGCAAAAAGAGCCCTGCGTGGCTGGGGTGGCTCCAGGTGAAAGTACAACTACATGGAGCTGGATAAATAAGAATGGGCTGGTGTGCCTCAAACTGATGGAAGCACCGGAAGGGTTCAGAGCAGTGGAGAGACATGGCCCAACTGGCATTTAAAGGGAACACTCTGGCTGCAGCAAGAATATTGGATTACAAGGGTTGCTTTGGCAGTAACTGCATCCTAATTACTTCCCTCTTTCTCACTTTCTTTTCCAGTGGCCACAGAGATTTAAATAAATGCATCCCAGATACAGAGTTAAAAGCATACCAACAATGAGGGCTGTGTGGTTTGGAGAAGAGCATAAGAGCACGCTGCTTTCAGTCAGGCAGAGGCAGATTAGATTGCCTGCCACCTTCAGTGGGCTGGTGGCTCCAGACGGGTCACTCACCTTCTGTAAAACCCATCTCCACCTAGTCTATAAAATGCAGAGAACAATGCCTACTCCACTGAATTGTATGAGCATTAGAAAGGGTGTGTGCAAATTACCTGACATTTGGCAGAATTCATTACCTACCAGCTGTTATTGAAAGTAATTGCAATGTTGTCAAGCTAGTCAGAGGAAGATTTCTAACCAAAAGCTATACCAGCAAAGCACTGAGAATAGCATGCAATATCTCCTATTAAAAACCATATACGTGTGTATAATACATGTATGTAAATACTCAATATTCTTATAGATAGTGGTCTAATGAGATCTTCCTAATACTAGTATTAGAAAACAACTTTATATTACTTATATGATTAAAATACACACATACACACAATAAAGTAGAAAAGTTTTCTCAATAAATTTTATGGTACAGGAATTGCCTTAGATTTGGGCTTTTCCTGTATGCTATCATGCCCTGGAGGAACTGATTTCATATCTTAGCCTGTCTATCTCCAATAGTAACTTCTCAAGAATGATTTTATGTATCTCTTTCTCCAGAGCCTACTACGGAGCCTGATGCTCAGTAAATACTTGCAGAATGGAAAAATAGCTAAAGAACAAATGAATAAATTTATTAATCTGTCAACCATATTTTATGAACCCAAATCAAGATACATCATCTGTTATACTGAATATGAGTGTCTTAGAGAGAATTTGGCATGAAATATTTGAAATTCAGACTGTCCTAGAAAATTAGGCATACGATCAGCATACATCCTCAAATAGCTGAACATCTTTTAAAGGAGTTGCAACAAATAGCTATAACAGGTTCTACTGTGGGCTTGTGTTACACTTATTTTTGAACATAAGAATTGTTCCAAGTCCTATGTTCGTGGTGGAAGCAACAACCTAGAAGATTTTAAAGGAGTTCTGTTTAACCACGACACAAGGACTCAGGATCAGCTTTTCTCTTATCTTGCTCACTACAATTAGTTGCCTTGATCAGACCTCTACTGGCACAAAAAGAGCAAGTGAAACAGCCATACATTTTGTTTGTTAAGCACAGCTGAGGCTAGCTCAACAGAGTGTCAATTCAAGGGAATAAAATATGCAGCAAAGTTGGGAGAATGGGAACAAAGAATCCAGTATGACAATTTACAGGAGAGCTAAACAAGCTTTCAAAACAGCACCACAAAGGTGAAAAGCCTCAATAATGTAGAAAAGAGATAAATTGGATAAGAAAGCTTGAGAGGAGCTGGAAGGACTAATTTAAAATCAATGAAGAAATTTAAGACTTTGTTTTAAAGGAACATTTTTTAAAGTCGGGTTTATTGAAATACAATTTATATACAACAAAATGTACCCTTTTAGTGCTATGAGTTTTGACCACTGCATACAGTTGCATAGTTGCCAGCACAGTCAAGACACAGGAGAGTATACGTTTTCTAAAACTATGTATGTGTATATTATCAGAATGTTTGATAATGAGATTATATTACTTTTTAACTAGAAAAAATACTTACACTCTTATAAATACGTACTAAATACATACACACAAGGTCTGATTCCAAAGCCCATTCTCTTTGCTGAGCAAAGAGGAGGAAAGGTACGGGACATAGTTTAGAAGGAAATAAAAGAAAGGCTCCTCTTAGCAACTGGGATCCATTCAGAAATGAGAAACTATGAATCAAATTTACCAAAAGACCCAGAGCACAGCCCTGCTGTCTCTAGAACTCATCACAGTCTAACATCTCAACCTTCAAATAGTTGTTGAGCACAGATATTCTTCCAAAGTGCTGAAGATGAGCCCTGGAGGCCTATCAAGCCCATTGAGACCACTCCAGACCCATAGACCATCCACATAAGCATCTTCCTGTTTCTTCCCACATCTCCAGAAAATCAGATAGGAAGAAGCTAATCATTATTATGGGCAAGTGAGTGCATGGCAGTCTTTCTCTGTACTGAGGAGGCAGGAACATGAATAATGAGGCCAAAGCCAAAGGGAACACAGATCAAAATACAGGTCACATTTGAATACAGAAGCAATCCATAGACAGAGATAAAATATTTGCAAATCATATGATAAAGAATTCATATATAGGATATGTAAAGGGCTCCTATATCTCAAAATTAACCAAAAAAAAAAAAAAAAAAAAAACCCAACCTGGATTTACTTTAACAAACGGTTCATTAAGGAAGATACACAAATGACCCATAACCACTTTAAAAGATGCTCAACATTGTTAATCATTAGGGAAATGCAAATTAAAGCCACAACATGATAACTACTGCCCACATGAATGGCTAAAACAAAGAAAACAACTGCACTAAATGTTGAGACAACACAGGACAACCTGAACTCTCATACACTGTTGGTGGTGCAACCACTTTGTGAAGAAGTCTGACAATTTATGTGACTAAACACATACCTGCCCTATGACCCAGCAATTCCTCTCCTAGGTAGATAGCCAAGAGTTACGAAAGCATTTCCACAAAGAGACTTACACAAAAACCATCATAGCAGGTTTAATTGCAAAACAAACTAAGGAATACTCATTTAATAGACTACTACTCAACAATATAAAGAAATAAATTCCGGTACATATAATAGCATGGATGAATCTTTAAAACATGCTGAGTGGAAGAAGGCATATAAAAGCATATACTGTGTGTAGGCCATGAGTGGTGGCTCATGCCTGTAATCCCAGCACTTTGGGAGGCCAAAGTAGGTGTATCACTTGAGGCTAGGAGTTCAAGACCAGCCTGGCCAACGTGGCGAAACCCCATCTCTGCTAAAAATACAAAAATTAGCCTGGTGTGGTGGCACATGCCAATAACCCCAGCTACACAGGAGGCCGAGGCAGGAGAATCTCTTCAATCTGGGAAGCAGAGGTTGCAGTGAGCCGAGTTCACGCCACTGCACTCTAGCCTGGGTGACAGAGCAAGACTCTATCTCAAAAAACAAAACAAAAATACATATAGTGTGTGATTTCATTTATATTAAGTGCTAAAACAGGCAAAACTAATTTATGGTGGGGAAAAATCAGAACAGTAGTTGCCTCTGAGATTATAGGGATGAGAGAAGGGACATGAGGAAACTTTCTGGAATGATAGTAATATTTATTCTACGTCCTGATGAAGATTTGTGCTACACAAATGTTTCCATTAATCAAAAAAAAAAAATATTGAATGGTACACTTAAGGTATGTGTACTTTGCTGTATGTCAGTTTTACCTCACTAAACAAAAAAGAACTGTACGTAACCAAATACTGAACTCCGGTTAATAATATGCACACTAAAATGTTTAGGGGTGAAGTATATAGATGTTTGCTGCTCCCTTTGAACTATATTTTTAAAAAATAAGATGGGGCTGGGCACCATGGCTCATGCCCATAGTCTCAGCACTTTGGGAGGCTGAGGCAGGCAGATCATTTGAGGTCAGGAGTTCAAGACCAGCCTGGCCAACATGGTGAAACCCCATCTCTACCAAAAACACAAAAATTACCTAAGTGTGGTGGCAGACGCCTGTAATCCCAGCTACTTGGGAGGCTGAGGTAGGAGAATTGCTTGAACCTAGGAGGTGGAGGTTGCAGTGAGCCGAAATCGTACCACTGCACTCTAGCCTGGGCAACAGAGCAAGACTGCATCTCAAAAAAATAAATAAAATAACATAGGTTGATGATTGAAAAGAGGGATGGCTACATGGATAGTTATGTGAGAAAGCAAGTACAGAGAAAGGTTAATTGTAGAGACAGATGGTGGATATATGGGTTTTAACTATGAAATCATTTTATCTTTTCTGGATATTAAAAAATTTATTAAAAAATGTTGGGAAAGATAGGTTAAGAGTTAGAAGAAAAGGAAAATGAAGATCAGATTAAAAAGGATGAAGCTGATATTATAACATAATGAAGAACTACAGATCTGCCTTTGAGTTTCCTAAGAGCCAAACAAAAAGGGGGCAGAGGAGGACAGAAGAGGAAGATGAAGAGAGAGGAGAGAGAGAGGAGGGAGACATAGTTCAATTACATAATTAGCAATGCTCATATGATTTTTGAAGTTGTTCTAGTAAAGTACCACTTTTCCTGATACTAAGTTTTCATGAAGAGGAGACTGGACATTGCCATTCTATTAAGAGACTTTATACATTAAACTAGCAAGAAATTAATTTTCTCTCTCACATAATGGACCACATTATGAGAAATGCAAATTAAAGCCACAATATGATACTACTGCCCACATGAATGGCTAAAATAAAGGAAAGGCTGACAACACTAAATGTTGAGAGAACACAGAACAACCTGAACTCTGATACACTGTTGGTGGTGCAGCCACTTTGTAAAAATGTCTGACAATTTTTTATGTGACTTGAGGTAGTGCTCAGGATGGCACTGTGGCTCTGTTTAAGGGACTACAAGGGAAACAAGGTGACTGGAGCTCTAAAATTCCACAACATAAAAATGCCTGGATGATTTTATCCAGGAAGAAAAAATTATATAAAAAGATAGAAAGAGCCTTAAAAATCTCTAAGAAACATATTCTATCCCTATCTCATTCATCTATGCCAATGTATCCTGCTAAATTCATTCCTCTCTGAATATATGCCATATGCTAGATACCATAGGGAATGATAATAACAGATTTTTATACAATATTTCAACAATTCTAAGATGTAAGATTTTTTTGCACATTTTGATATTTCTGAAATTGGGATAGGTCTTAAATCAATGACATGTCATAATTGGTAGAATTTTTTCCTTCTTAATGGTACATAAAATAATTGCACTTCTTAAAATCAATGATATCTTAGATTTATTAAAACACAATCTTTTTTTTTTTTTTTTTTTTGAGACGGAGTCTCGCTCTGTCGCCCAGGCTGGAGTGCAGTGGCCGGATCTCAGCTCACTGCAAGCTCCGCCTCCCGGGTTTGCACCATTCTCCTGCCTCAGCCTCCCGAGTAGCTGGGACTACAGGCGCCCGCCACCTCGCCCGGCTAGTTTTTTGTGTTTTTTAGTAGAGACGGGGTTTCACCGTGTTAGCCAGGATGGTCTCGATCTCCTGACCTCGTGATCCGCCCGTCTCGGCCTCCCAAAGTGCTGGGATTACAGGCTTGAGCCACTGCGCCCGGCCTAAAACACAATCTTTAGTGCTTCATAGTTCAAAGTATTTTCATCTTATTTGATCCTCAAAACAACATGCTTTGGTGAGATGGGTAGTTACTACTACTCTAAACCTAAAAGTCGAAATTCAGAGAGACTAAGTGACCTCTCTGAGGTCCTCCTTAGAGACTTTATGATGAAGCCATAACTCTAATCTAAATCTACTGTTTTCTCCCAATATCCCACTGAAAACTCCATGGAAAAAAATACTTGTTTCATTCACTCCTGTGACATCAGAATATAGAACATTGCTTGGCATATGGTAGGTATTTGATAAATATTTATTGAATCAATGTATTACATTATAGAAGTGAATGAAAGTCAGAAGGGAGGGCACTCTGTGGGTAATAGTGAGCTGCGAAATTTATACAGATGGTGAGTATCCCTCCATCTTTTCTCCGCTTTGATGAACATCTCATTTGTTACTCAAATATCTTCTGTTCCATGATGCCTTCCTCAGGTTAAGGCAAACATATTTGTTTCCTAATGACTTGAGAGGCAACCTAGTATAGTACGAAGCATACTGGTTTTTGCCTCAGAAGAAGTGGGTTTGGATTCCTTCTGATTTTAACCACCTACTAGCATAATACTTTGGAAGAGATTGGATAACTTTCCTGAGCCTCAATTTACTTATCTGCAAAATTGAGAATAAAATATAGCAGATTATATCATTGTGAGGCTTAAATGAGACCAGATATATGAACGCACCTGGCACACAGTAGGAGCTCAATAATATTGGTTCTTTTCTCTCCCCTCTGCCATGCTCCACTTGGACTTGGTAAACACTTCAACACATTTTTTCCCCAAGAGACTGCAAGTTTCTAAAAGAACTCTATGAAGATGAGGGTACTTAGTGAAAATAAATAAATAATGAAAGAACTCTGTTTGGTTCATATGCACCATTCCAGAGCTTAGGAGAGTGCCTGACACATTCTAAGTGCCCTTAAATATTTTCAGAGTTCATTCATTCACTTATTTCATCTTTATGTATCACGTGCCTACTACGTGCCAGGACCTCTTCCCGTTGCTGAGGATATTGCAATGAATAAAGCTAACAAAAAGCCTTGCCCGTCATGGAGACAGATGAACAAGACATGAATAAATAAACAATGTATAATGATAAGTGACATGGAGGAAAATAAAACAGGGAATGGAGATTGGAGGTATAGAGGCAGGCAGGGGTGACTTGTTGCAATATTAATTTGGATGTTAAAGAAAAGCCTCACTCGTGGTGACATTTGAGCAGAGATTTCAAGGAAATTAGGGGAAAATCATATAGATACAGATACATGGGTTAAATTTGAAGAGCAATTTAAATATTGTAGGAAAAGCAATGAGAAAAAGGTAAATGGAACATTCCAAAACATGGGAACATTTGACCAAAAACCTGACGGAATTATGTAGAAGGCTGACTTCGGCAATATTAAATGAAACAGTCTAGCTGGAGTGTCAGGACTTAGAATATCAGGAAGATATTTACATTTCATGTTATAGACAATGGTGAATCATTGAAGACTTTTGAGCAAGATGACGTGACAGGAAGCTTCATCTGGTAGAAAAACGCATGCAAGAAGTATTAAAGGAAAAAGCAGTTCTGTTTAAGAGATCTTGAATTTGACATCATAGTACATACACCATGGAATACTACTCAGCCATCAAATGGAATGAAATAACGACCTTCACAGCAACTTGGATGAAACTGGAGGCCATTATTCTAAGTGAAGTAACTCAGAAATGAAAAACAAAATATCGTATATTCTCACTTATAAGTGGAAGCTAAACTGTAAGGATGTAAAGGCATAAGAAAGATATAATGGACTTTGGGGACTCAGGGGAAGAGTTGGGGGGTAAGGGATAAAAGACCATATATATTGGGTACAGTGTACACTGCTCAGGCGATGGGCAACCAAAATATCAGCAATCACCACTAAAGAACTTATACAAGTAACCAAAAATCACCTGTACCCCCAAACCTATTGAAATTTTAAAAAGTATGCATATTTATTTATTTACTTATTTTCGAGATGGAGTTTTGCTCTTGTTGCCCAGACTGGATTGCAATGCTGCAATCTTGGCTCACTGCAACTTCCGCCTCCTGGGTTCAAGCAATTCTTATGCTTCAGCCTCCTGAGTAGCTGGGATTATAGGCATGTGCCACCACGCCAGGCTAATTTTGTATTTTTAGTAGAGACGGGGTTTCACCATGTTGGTCAGGCCGGTCTTGAACTCCTGACCTTAGGTCTTGAACACCCGCCTCTGCCTCCCAAAGTGTTGGTATTACAGGTGTGAGCCACCGTGCTCGGCCAAGTATGCATATTTAAAAAATATAAAAAGAACTGCGCAGACTTGCCTACCTGGTCACACAGCGTGCTGAATGCTTGCTGGCTTCCCCGTGGAGCCTGTCCCAGGAAAAACGAAAATAAAAAATAACATAACCTGTTTGTCAGACAGAAATATAGGCCTAGAGTTAAGAGAGAGATGAGGGCTTGAGATCTGAGAAGCATAGCCCACCTAAATCCTGACAGATGATTACAGGCATCTTCTAGGAATTGCACTCTGTCTGTGAACAACAGACCTTGCTAGAATTTCATTTCTGGCCTAAGAACTTGTGGAGCATTCCCCTTAGGAATTTTCCAAGCTCAGGCCAAGACTAGACAATCAAAGTCAGCAGTAATGAGAATGATATGCAGGACCTGACAGGGAGATATGCCAGCAAACTAAGTCCTGTGTAGGAAAAATACCTTGAAAGGTGGGGCACAATGTGTCTTGGGAAGCATACGCTCAGGAGAAATCGGGAAGAACATATATCATGACAGATGCTTCAGCCTCGTGGGAGGGCTTTTGTTTAAAAATGTGCTATGTAAAATGATATAGACACTCTACAAAAAGCAACATACCAATGATTTATCTTGTCTACAAAAACATACAGACCCTCACACTTGATTTTCAATCCAACACTAATTTAAGTTATCAAAAAAAGAAACAAAATTATCTCTTTGTCGTTTGGAATGACTCTTCATTTACCCACCAACAAGCAGGAAGGGGGTCTGTGAGTGCTCCAAAACTGAGTAGTGGGGTTTATAAGCTGCAGGGAGAAAGGTTGCAGAAGCCAGATGCATCTTTATATAAGATTTTGGAGTCCTACTGATGTGTTTGTGACTTTATGACAGTGGAAATCTACCACTGAGAAAAGAGAAAAGAAAATGCCATTGAAATAAACTTGGTTCTCACCAACAAAGCCTGGAATTCCAGCCAGGTGTATTGTGTGCCTATAATTAGCTGTTGGCTCTTGGGAAGGAAAGGAACTAAAGGGATACAAAAAGAGAGGGCCTCCTTTACTTGAAATATCTTAGTACAAGGATCTTCAAATATTTTGCTTACATAACCCCCAAAAGAATGTTGTAAAGCGACGTAACTCCTCACATTTTTTAAGTTGACATCTAGCATTTTTCATCATAAGATAAAAATAAGATGATGATAGACTATAATTGGGATAAATATTTCATGAAAGTATTTGATAAAAGACATTTTAACTTCACAATAAATAAAATACCCCAAATCTGAAAGAAATCAAGTAAAAATTTTATGAGCCAGTTTTATCCAATGTTTCTCAAAAAACTTGCTTGTGTTGTAAGACATTCCAGTTGACTTTAAGAGAATCAGCATCACTAATTCATATTGTTCAGCTGTTCCAAATTCAGAGCTTTCCCCACAAAGACCAATTATTTCATTTCTAATGACAAGCTTCACCCGTAACAGAAATATGTATAGGTCAGGCAAATAAAGCAAGCCCCATGGATGTAAGGCAACTTGATTAATAATAACTGAAGATGTCTCCATCAAACCAATATTTTGTTCTTGGTTTTTTTTTTACTTCTATATGTATGCACAAAAAATAAAAACCTTTTCCCAAACAGCCCAAATAACACTGCCACACAACAAAAATATCTAATCCATATTAAAATGTCTCACATGTCCTTTATGGCTGGTTTTTCTAACCCAGGATAAATCCTGGGCCATATACTGCGTCTGGTTGTTATATCCCATAAGTCTCTTTTAATCTAGAACATGCATTCTTAATGCGGGGGGGGGGGGGTTATATTATCCCCCAGGGAGTGAAAACTGGTTCTTGAGGAATGAAAAAAAAAATGCACCCTTTTTTATGTACAAAGCACAGATACATGCATAGTACATAACCTGTATGTTTACAGTATACACACATACACCAATGGTATTTTCATGAATAATTAAGGGAAAAATGTCTAAAAGATTCCTTTTAAATGTATGGGGTGCAATAATGAAGAGAGGTTGAGAAACACTGGACTAGAAGAATCCATCTTTCATGACACTTATGGATTGATGAGGCCCCCAAATCAACATTTCAATATATCCACTTGTTTGGTTTAAAGGGAAGTTTTCATAGCTTGGGGCAATATTCCTTTGTAAGATTTGGGATGAGAGAGGTGGCAGATGTGGAAATGTGCTGCTCAGGTCCCCCTGCAAGAAAGGCTCGCTCCTCAGCTGGGAGGAGTGTGGCTAGCGGACACCCTCCAGCTGTTACATTCCTCAGGATCTGCCTCAGCTTTCCAGCCAAGGCCATGCTCTTCTTGAGGAAGCCCCAGCTAATAACTGAAGAAAGCTGGTTATGTGGGCTTGGCCATTTCCACCCAACCTGAGAACTTCTAAGAGGCAATCTTGGCTCTGGAGCTCCTCCACTGAGCTGGCCGACTTTGTGGGGTCTGCATTACAGTCAGACGACCCCAGCTGCCTAACCCTGCTCTCTCCCTCATTTCCCAGATGTCACTCCCCAATAAAACACTTGTATTCCTAACTCTCTCTCTCTCTCTCTCTCTCTCAGCATCTTTTTCCTGGAGAACCAAACTGGTACAGTGAGGGCAAACATGGGCTTATAGGCCAGTGTTAGGAAATAGTAGACAGGAGACGGAAGATCTAAGAAATGATCTCCTTAAGATTATCTGTAGTCTTTAAGTCTTCACTTACCAAAGGCGTAGGGGATCAGTCAAGGTTCAATTAGAGAAGTAGAATACTAGGAGATAGATAGGTAGGTAGGTAGGTAGATAGCTAGCTAGCTAGATAGATAGACAGATAGACAAGTAGATAGATATAGTAGGGTATTTATTATAGGGATTTGATCTTATTCATTTGGGGGAGCTTGTTACTTAGTCTATGTGAGGCCATTGCATCTGTGTTTGGTGCTGAAGCCTGAAATCCTCAGATAAGGCATTTAGGAATGAGAGATGTCTGTGAAGTTGGGGAAACAAAGGCAAACTGGAACCCATGAGGATGGACTGGAATCTGCATTCATATCCTACTGCCTTCAAGCTGCCAACTTCAGTGGTCAGGTACTCTGTAGGAGAAGCTGGTGTCCTTCATCATGGAGCTAAGGACATGTTGGGTCTGGAAGTCAGAGAGGCTGGAGAAGCTGCAGGCGTGGCTACTGTTCCACATCACAACGCAAGTCAACAGGTAAGGAACAACATGAATGAGATGCAACAGCACCTGTGACCTGCACCAACCTTTCAGGTGTAAAAAATGTATGTCTGCTACTTCGCTGCTTTAATTTTGGTTTCTAAATCTCACACAAGCCTGGGTATGGTGGCTCACGCCTATAATCTCAGCACTTCGGGAGCGTGAGGCAGAGAAGGGAATTTTGGGTGCCATGGTTTTAGTATAGCTGAGTTGATACACAAATCCACCCAACAGGGTTTTCCATATCCTGTTTAAGAATCACTGACTTAAATAACAAAGGGCTAGAGAGCCCTTCTGAAAGTTGTGCTTGGGAGTTTAGGATTAAATATATAGCCTTGCTGCATATCCTGAGAGTAAAGCCTTCAGTCTTACAGGCCTGGGTTTGAGGGGCTGATGGCTGCTAACCTCTCTGAATTTCAAGGTCTTCATTCATAAAGGGGCTGATAATACCTACTGTGCAAGATTCTGTGAGGATTACATTGTGGCAGCACACACAAAGTCCAGATACACAGTGCTTCTTAATAAATGGCAACTATTATTTCAAGGGTGTCTTAGAGCCTCCAGGTTAATGCAATCATATTGAGAGTTCAGATCTGCTGAACTCTTAGAGGCTTATACAAGCCAAAGACTGGCTAAGCCAGAGGTTAGAACTCACAGAACCATCAGCTTACACCCCCTAAAACCAGAGTTCTCCATGTCCTTGAGTTGTGCCAGGAGGAGGGAAAAGTCTGATAGTCCCAGTTGGTTAGCCTTTGATTGATCAATGACATCAATAGCTGCAGGCCAAAGGCAGCAGTCAATAGGAAACCATGCTTCATGTTGCTATTGCAGTTCAGCATTTCCTAAAGGCAGATGCCTCCTTCCTGGTCCTTCATGCCTCAAAGAGTTGGAATCGACCTGATAATCACGGAGGCAAATAAAGTTGTGAAGGATGGATAAAGGCCATTTCTGTCCTGTCATAATTTGATTCTCTCCAGCCCCTGCTCTCTTACTCCAATATGTAACTTAAGGGCCACAAATATATTTCATGATTAAGAATGCACGTGGTCCTGAATTAGTCAAGACTATGGTTGCAAGAAACAGAAACGCAAGTTGAACCACTTATAAACAAAGAAACAAATAAGAAAGAAAGAAATAGAAGGAAGAAAGGAAGGAGTAAGATTATGATTTTTTAAATATTTAAGTATTTATTTTTTAATTTTGTTTTTTATTGATACATAACGTACATATTTTGGGGGCACTACGACAATTTAAAACATTCATATGCCTTGTAAAGATAAAATCAGTGTAATTAAGATTCCCATCACCTTAAATATTTGTATTTTCTTTATGCTAGAAACATTCTAATTCTTCTCTTCTAGCTATATTGAAATATACAATAGATTATTGTAAACTATAGTCATACTACTGATCTATCAAATACTGGGTCTTATTTCCTCTATCATACTGTATATACATACCCATTAATCAACCTCTCTTCACCCCTCTCCCCGCTAAGGTTATGATTTGTTGTATATTTGGCACAAGTAATGGGTAGTTGTAGTCTAGGGGAAGTAGATCTTGTGGACTTTGGTTGAGATTGCAGGGACTTAGCAGTACAGTCAGATCTCTTTCTCTCTCTCTCTCTCTCTCTCTCTCTCTTTCTCTCTCTCTCTCTCTTTCTCTCTCTCTTTCTCTCTCTCATTCTCTCCTCTGCTTTTCTCTGGGCAGGGATGCATTCCTACATTCTTTCCTACTACAGATGAGCTTGCTCATCTTGCTATGGAGAGGAAGTGGAGCATGGTCCAGACAAGCACTGGTTTTGTCATAGCTATCTAGTAGCATCAGAGAAGACAGCTTCCTTTTCCCAAAGTCTACATATAAATTCCCAAGGAAAGGCTCTTATTGGCTCAGTTTGATGTAGCCAAGTGGGTGGTGACTATGGTTAGTCAAGCCTGGATCTCGTACTTACCCTGTAGTCTGAAGACTGGTTTGGCAGTCCACTAAAACCTCAAGGAGAAGAGGTAGAACCTTTCTCTCCAATGAAATAAGGTGTTGTGCTGGAAGACAGGTGGGAGAGGAGCTGCTGAACAGACACAATCGACAGGTGTCCATTACAGATCCTTCATGTCTCAAGATTTCGTTTTGTTTTCAACAGAAGTCTCTGAAAATAGAGGACTTTTACAATTGCAAAAGAAAAACTCTTTGTTGACAGAAAGAGGAGAACGTGTACAGATGACAGGAGTTACGTAAATAGACTGTCATCAAAGTCTCTTGGAGAGTGCATCATCTCCTCGTGACTTCAGGTATTTAATCTCCATATGACTCATATATACTTCTCCCAGCCTCTAACCCTCAGGGGATAAGAGTAGCACCGACCGCACAGGGCTTCTGTGAGAACTATTTGAGTGAATGCAAGTAAAACACACAGTACAGAGCCTGATGCATAGAAAGCTTTTTTTTAATAAATAAAAATAATTGTGTATATTCATGTACTACGCCAATCCTCAGGACACACTGAGGACTATTTGCTGCAAATACCTGCAACACTCTGCCTAGGGTTATTTTTCTGGCACAGGGAGACCCATTTGGAGAGTTAGTGCCTCTCAAATAAATTCTCAGTTGACAAGAATTAGTGGATAAATTCTTCGACTTCCTGATCCCTAGGCGGGACTATGTTGAGACATCTTCTATACTCTCTTCCAGTGTCTCCAGTATGACTGCTCTCCAACGTATTCCTCTGAGAACATGCCTTTTATTTTTTTGTTTCCTTTCTCTTCCTGTCTTACTGCCCCACTCTCCTACCGGTGTGTCCTGACATCACTTCCTCAATAAGTGGTGTGCACTTAAATCCTCATCGCAGGATCTGCCTGTAGGGAACCTTAAACTAGGACAATAAAATATATGAAAGAATGTGCACCAGATTGTCTGCCATCATTATCCTATGACAGGTAGAATTGTAAGTTATTACCCTTTTTGTTATTTATATTTTAAGCATTTCCACAATGAACACAGATACCAACTAATTGATTATTGAAACAATCTAAAATCTTAAACCGGATTTTTAATCTCTGCAGGACCCGACCAACTTTTTCTTCTACCTACTTCTAACTCTGTATTCACAACAAACAAGTCTTCTTACTTTTGGACCAACAAAGTCCATTCCTAGCTCCAGGCCTCTACACATACTTGACCTAGCATTTTCTATCACTTTTATCTCTTCCACAAGGCCTCCCCTGACTCACTCAGCCCATGATGCCAGTTTACGTTCATTTCTTCTACATATCATTTAATCAGAATTATCAGTTCTTCCCATACCCTGCACTACTTTAAAGAGATAAGTGTGTAAAGTACTTCTTTGCCACATGAGTCTCTCAAGTTTCTAGAATATTTGGATCAGCCATAGAAACACTTTCCACGTGAAAATGGCGTTACACCAATTCAAGATAAAATGCTCCCCCCAAAATTATTCAAGATAATATCTGAGCGGCATCTGCTGTTTCAGTCTGTAACAAAGAGTCTTTTTACAGGACAGCAGCAGTGGGGAGGAGAAATGGAGAGAAACAGAAGCTGCCTCTGATGCACTGATCCCACCACCCATAAATGATCTTTTCATGAACCAATAAGGAGAGAAGGAAAGACAAAAAGCATTCTTGACTTAGGAATGGAATAGTTGCTCCTCCTCGGTGCCTGATTCAGTTATTTAGAATGGCTTTCTTATGGCTGGGCCTCTTGTGAATTATGAGTCTCTCTCTCTGTCTTCCCCCCAGGCTTCATATTAAAGACAAGACACAGCTGCCAGGGCCTCCAGAGATTTCCCAGCAGTCTACTATGGTGAAATAAAATACCATGTTATGCTGGAAAACTAGCCTGTCCTTTCTGCACCATGGGCTGTGCTATTTTCATGGCCAAGATAAAAGATCCCAGGCCCTGGACACTTACTGCTTCTCTTGAGATTTGCGGCTTGGTCTTCTAGATAGTACTCGATTTCGTGTGTGTGTTCCAGCTTCCCTGCATGATATTGATAACTATCTTCTAAAGGGATTGGATATGTTTGCATAATATATGTATACTCTTCCTTGTTGAAATACTGTCTTGGAGGAGGGCATTTGGTTACCATTAAAGCAACTATTTTGCTTCCAAGTGGTGAGAAGTTCTGTGGCCCTGGTGCCACAGATGACTTGGGACTTTGACCGGGTTGTGCTCGTCCCTATAGGCATGTTTTGTGTCATTACTACCAGAAGGATTGCATTATACAAGTGGGCTGAGGTTTGTACATAATGATTGGTTGAACTGCTTCTGATGTTGCAATCTCAGCTTTATCTGCCTCAGAGTAAATGGAGCCAGCTGAAATAGCTCTGTAACCCTGCATGGAGATTTGGAGTATACTAGTGAAATGTTGGGAAGGTGTCAAATTTGAGACTATTTTTAGTTAAATGGTTTACACCCTAGTAGAGTTCAAGACAGAAGGCACACATGATGCTCCATCCTCATATTTTGATTTCAGTCTTCAAATAATAGGATAAATTTCAAATCCCAGCAGTCTTACATGAGCCCATAGTAAAGGAGAAGAAGAATCTCAGAAATTAAAAAAGCTCTTCATACTGATGACAGGAGCTCTCCAAGTGTTGACAGACAGCCCTCCCCACATATTCCTTTCTTCCTCTCCCATTTTATCCTAATTATAAGCTAGCATATAGGATAAAGGAAGATACCTCTCCCTATTGGATATACCTGTGTTCAGAAATCTTTACTAAACTAAAATCATCAGAAACCAATTTCTGAGAATCTAATTTCTTTTTAACCTAACTATCTGCATGCTGTAAATGGGAGGGTAAGCAAGGATCTAATTAGTGAAACAAATGTCATTTGTATATTCCATCAGAGAAACAGATCCCTTTGGGAGTACACAAATAAAATCCCAAACAGTAGAACTTGCCAACTGAAGGACAAAAAGAGTCTTGTTTATTCTGCTATTTTTAATGCAATAGGTAGGTGCTCAGTAAATATAGTTGGGTTGGATTATTAAATTGAAAACATCCATGCCCACTTTGAAGAAAATAATCTGAAAGGGAATTATCAAATGCCATGAATACGTAACTGATACCTTGAATGACGTATCTGCTTCTCAATTGTGAGGCCAAAATGCTTCCTTTTTTTTTTTTTTTTTTGAGACAGAGTCCCGCTCTGTCGCCCAGGCTGGAGTGCAGTGGCTGGATCTCAGCTCACTTCAAGCTCCGCCTCCTGGGTTCACGCCATTTTCCTGCCTCAGCCTCCCGAGTAGCTGGGACTACAGGAGCCTGCCACCTCGCCCGGCTGGTTTTTTGTATTTTTTAGTAGAGACAGGGTTTCACCGGGTTAGCCAGGATAGTCTCGATCTCCTGACCTTGTGATCCGCCTGTCTCGGCCTCCCAAAGTGCTGGGATTACAGGCTTGAGCCACCGCGCCTGGCAACAATTCAAAATGCTTCCTAAGTATAACTCACTATTTTTACAAGTTGTAATAGTCCCTGAAGGAAGAGAAATAGCAATTGCCATTATCCCATTTTACAGATATGAGAACTAAAGTACAAGCTGCTCAGCCAGGGATGGTGACTCTGTGAGTAAGAGTCAGAGTAGAATGGTATAAGACTGGGACAGAGGGAGCAGAAATGCTGCCTAAATTTACTCTGGGGCTCGTATTCTATCTCCTTGCCTCCTTTGACCAGATAACAACTTAGGAACCCCTGGCATTGCACTCTCATACACCAGGAGAAGCTTCCCCTGCCCATCACAAGGGCAGAGGAAACAGCCAAATTGCAGGACTCAGGTAGAGCAGGGACTCTGTTTTGTTTACCATGGTGGGCCCACCTTCACCCTCATTCCCCAGTGCCTACCTAATTCAGCACTTGCATTGGCCCTAGCAAACAAGGATCAAATGGCAGGATGAATCAATGAAAGCCTTGTGACTCCCATTTTTGGTGTTCAACCCATTAAATCAATATTTCTTAAAACAAGCTAGTCACGGTGGCTCATGCCTATAATCCCAGGGACTCAGGAGGCTGAAGCAAGAGGATAGCTTGAGGTCAGGAGTTCGAGACCAGCCTCAGCAACATAGAGAGACCCTGTCTCTACAAAAACTAAAAAGAAAAACATCAGTCAATATAGTAGTCCCAGCTCCTCTGGAGGTTGAGTCAGGAGGATTGCTTGGGCCCAGGCGTTTGAGGCTGCTTTGAGTTATGATTGCTGCCCCACACTCCAGCCTGGGTGACAGAGGGAGAGGAAAGAAAGGAAGAAAGAAGGAAAGAAAGAAAGAGAGAGAGAGAGAGAAAGAAAGAAAGAAAGAAAGAAAGAAAGAGAAAAAAAATGTAAAGACATTACAGTCTACCCCTTTAGAAGAGAAAATGTCCCTCAGCATCACCTACCTGCAATCATTCCTGCAGAAACAGCAAAAAGTCTCTTTCCATATTTCAAGGAATCATATGCATCTGGTTCTAGTGATGCTCCTTTCCAATAAAACAAATACTCCCTAAGTAGATAAGTATATAATCAAACACAAATAAATGCCATATATGAGGAAAGGTCTTCCATATGTTTTGAAATAAGGAAGTTATAAAACAGCATGTTCTCTGGGCTAAGGGCTGTTAAATGTACTATCTCATTTGATCCTCATAAAAACCTTGTGAGGTAGATATTCTTTTTATTCCTTCTGTTTTTGAGGCGGGGTCTTGCTCTGTTGCCCAGGCTAGAGTGCAGTGGTGTGATCTTGGTTCGCTGTAGCCTCGAACTCCTGAGCTCAAGCAATTCTTCTACCTCAGCTTCCTGAGTAGCTGGGACCAGTGGTGCACACCCGGCTAATTTTCGCATTTTTTCTGCAGAGATAGAATTTTGCCATGTTGCCCAGGGTGGTCTTGAACTCCTGAGCTCAAACAATCTACCCACCTCCGCCTCCCAAAGTGCTTGGATTATAGCCATAAGCCACTGCACCCGGCCTCTTTTTATTCTTATTTTACAGATAAGGAAACTGAGACTTAGGTTAAGTAACTTGCCCAGAATCACACAGCTTGAAAAATATTTAAAATGAAATCTGTTTGAATTCAGAACATGGCATTTTACTCTTCTCTCTGGTTCTTGCTCCCACTCTGGCTTCTTGTCTCCTTTCCCCTCCTCTCTTCCTTCTCCTTTTCCTCAATTTCTGTATCTCTCTATCTCTCCCTCTCTTTCCCCTTCTCTCTCTCTCCTTTACCATATAAGTTTATCTATGCACAGTTTTCTTCACATTCTCCTGGGTTTCCATAACCCACAAAACTTTCATTTCCAGGAAGCTTTGCCAATCCCAGACTCAAAGGCCAAGCAGGGTATCTGATATTCCAGTTATGAGGCTATTGACTAAGGTCACTGCCCCACTACTGGGCATGTCCCACACTCACACATTCTGCCAAGTTGGGACTGTAAATGCATTTCTTCACTTGGATATGAAAATGGCAATTATAAAAGCAGTATTTAGAAATGGTTTCCACTTAGATTTTGGTCAACTAGTTTGTATAAACATGTGCTATCAATATAAATAATTTGCACCAGAGAGGTACATGGCTTCTTCTGTAGAAACATTCTTCATGCTCCGGAAATTGTGTCATCAAAACATTATCCAGGTAGCAGTTGAACTTCCTTTGATTCAACATGTAGATACATACCTCATAACTAACATTTTGAGTAATGACTGTACAAGCATATGCGCAGTGGCTCACATCCATAATCTCATTTAACCAAGGTTTACAGGGTTAAATAACAGCCCAATTGTCACTTACTAAGTTGCAGAGCCAGTTCTCCAATAAAGGTGGGCCACCTGTCGGGATCTAAGTTCTCAACCCTTCTGCTCTCAGTGACAAATATAGGGCCATCCCTGTGGAAGATAAAAATGAAATGGCTCAGTCAAGCAACATAGAATCCATTAGCAAACATTTTTTAAAAAGTTTTACAAACATAATGGTAAAGGACAGAATGCAACCTAATAGTACCTTCTCGTCCAACCAACAGATAAGAAGTAGTAATGATATCTTAGAGAGAGCAGACCTTTAATTTGTGAGGGATGCTTTTTAAGAGAACTTAGAGAAAAGAGGAAACCACAGAGCATATTCAGAGGCAGTCAACTCTCCTAACAATTACTTCTGTAGAGTCAAGACTTCTGTAGAGTCAAGACTGAGTTGAGACTGATGGGGTAAAAGTCCAGAAAGTCAGTGGTGGGGGTGGGTTTAAAACTTGTATGTGCATCTGGAGATAAAGAGGTCAGAAGGGCTGAGGAAAGATTAGAGTTAATGACCCACATGAACAAGAAATCCTCTGGTAGTAAGTAACCCCTGACACCAGGGGGTGGCTGCTACAATCAGAATAGCACAGACACTGAGAAGTCAAAAACTAGCCATTAGTAAATATGATAGGGCTTTTGAAGGCCAAGACTCCTCCCTGCTTTACTAATTAATTAATTAATTTATTGCTATAGATCATTTATTTAATACATGATTGTTCTTAGGATAGTACACACTGTTAACTTATAATCATTATTAGTTTGAGAGAGAAAAACACAAATTAAACATCACACATAAATTAAAGGTCTGTTCTCTTTAAGAAATCATTACTACTCCTTATCTGTTGGGCTGAGAATGTAATATTAGGTTGTATTCTGTCCCTTATTCTTATATTTGTAAAGTTTGTATACAATAAGAGAAGATTCCCCCAAACTGTTTTCTTTTCTTTTCTTTTCTTTTTTTTTTTTTGAGACAGAGTCTCGCTGTGTCGCCTGGGCTGGAGTGCAGTGGCCGGATCTCAGCTCACTGCAAGCTCCGCTGCCTCCCGGGTTCACGCCATTCTCTCGCCTCAGCCTTCCCAAGTAGCTGGGACTACAGGCGCCCACCACCTCGCCCGGCTAGTTTTGTGTATTTTTTAGTAGAGACGGAGTTTCACCGTGTTAGCCAGGATGATCTTGATCTCCTGACCTTGTGATCCGCCCGTCTCGGCCTCCCAAAGTGCTGGGATTACAGGCTTGAGCCACCGCGCCCGGCCTCCAAACTGTTTTCTTTAGACACAAAACTGGAGGAGTTGGGAAGGAGTCAATGCCAGTAATTGATCGCCAATTTTTTTTTTTTTTTTTTTTTTTTTTTTTTTTTTTTTTTTTTTTTTTTTTTTTTAGACAGTCTTATTCTGTCATGCAATGGTGCAGTCTCAGCTCACTGCAACCTCTGCCTCCCAGGTTCCAGCAATTCTCCTGCCTCAGTCTCCCAAGTAGCTGGGATTACAGGCAGACACCACTTCACCTGGCTAATTTTTTTATTTTTCATAGACACAGGTTTCATTATGTTGGCCAGGCTGGTCTCCAACTCCTGACCTCAGGTGATCCACCCACCTTGGCCTCCCAAAGTACTGGGATTACAGGTGTGAGCCACCACGCCCGGCCTTGGTTGCCATTTTTGAAGGGTTGAAATCACTCTATCATGATCTAACCTCCAACAGTTTTTTTTTTTTTTTTTTTTTTTTTTTGAGATGGAGTCTCGCTCTGTCGCCCGCGCTGGAGTGCAGTGGCCGGATCTCAGCTCACTGCAAGCTCCGCCTCCCGGGTTCACACCATTCTCCTGCCTCAGCCTCCCGAGTAGCTGGGACTACAGGCGCCCACCACCTCACCCGGCTAGTTTTTTGTATTTTTTAGTAGAGACGGGGTTTCACCGTGTTAGCCAGGATGGTCTCGATCTCCTGACCTCGTGATCCGCCCGTCTCGGCCTCCCAAAGTGCTGGGATTACAGGCTTGAGCCACCGCGCCCGGCTCCAACAGTTTTTAAATTACCACAAACTCCAGTCACACTGGTGATGGAGTGGTCTCTCCACCAAAATTCTAATTTTAATAAATGTCTATCCATCTTTACTTTCAAACATTTTTAAAATGTGGGGGCCGAGTGTGGTGACTCACGCCTCTAATCCCAGCATTTTGGGAGGCCAAGGCAGGTGGATCACAAGGTCAGGAGTTCAAGACCAGCCTGGCCAAGACGGTGAAACCCCGTCTCTACTAAAAATACAAAAGTTAGCCAGGCGTGGTGGTGGGCACCTGTAATCCAGCTACTCGGGAGGCTGAGGCAGAGAACTGCTTGAACCCAGGAGGCAGAGTTTGCAGTGAGCCGAGATCGTGTCACTGCACTGCATTCTGGGCAACAGAGTGAGACTCCATCTCAAAAAAAAGAAAAGAAAAGAAAAGAAAAGAAAAGAAAAGAAAAGAAAAGAAAAATGGAAGAATGCAGAACCGGGGGTTCCGTAGCTTGGTGGAACAGTTGTAAGGCTTGACTCCTTTCGATAAGTGTTCATCAAACACTGATTTTTCCAAATGAGGAGATTTATTCTGCTCATCTGCTGCCTGCAGTCACATCTCCTAGGTGCGGTGCTGCATGGAATGATAAAAGCTATAATGCAAATATTTATCAGAAAAAGAAGTTCATTTGTACTCTATTTGCCCTTTAAGCATTATCTGATTTCAATCATCTTTTTCCAAAAAATCTTGCTGGAACTTGCAAAGTTCTAATAGAAATTGGTATGGAGCAGTCAGGCAATGGCAAGTACAAGAGGGAAAAAATGAAGAGTCTTGACTTTGAGAAGTATTTACATACATTCCAGAGCATTCTAAACACATGAAGAACAAACTTAGAAGGGAAAGGCATTCCATGCCTAAAATTGTGTCTTTGAAACCAGGATCTGAGTGGAAGAAATAAGTTATGTTATTAATATATGGTGAGGAACAGAACAGAAATTGAAGGCTCAAATGAAGTGTTCATGGAAGATTCGTGAAAGAGAAGGGCAAATATACACCAACTAGATAGTTCTCCTAGGGACATGCTTTGCAATTTGAGCATTTTTGAGCTTGCAATGGAATTTTAAAGCCATCCAGAAACAACAGATGTTTGAACCCAAATGATCCAATGTCTTGATGCCAAAATTAGGGCTCTGAAGAGGAACGTTAGAGTTGGAGCATATGAAGAATAACTTCAGTAACTCCTCTAGGGCAACAGTTGAAAGATTTATTCTACAGCTTGGTGACCTACCCTTTTATCTGTGCCCATTTATATATGAAGTGATAAAAATCTCTGTCAAATGGGAGTATTAACAACCAAAATTCGAGTCTCTTTTCTAGGTCTGACTTCAATCTCTTCTCTCTCCTCTCTGATCATTCAATCTCTAAACCGAATTATGAAATCAGAAGGAGGGCCCTTCTGAATATTATTTATTCCCAAACTTTTGCATATGAAAACCAATAACAGACCAATAATAGATTATGGCTGTACCTATACAGCACAGAATTAACTCGCTAATTTAATAGTTGTAAGCAGCCAAGCTAGGTATTGTGAGCAAGCAAACAAAAACCAATCAACACCAACTCCCAACAACAATGAATAACCAAACCGCATTTTGCAAGCTACTTTTTTTCCAGGTTAAATCAGCAACTGATAAATGCTAAATCTCTGCTTTACTTGATTTTTTAATTTTTATTTTGAGATAGGGTCATGCTCTGTTAGCCAGGCTGAAGTGCAATGGCATGATCATGGCTGACTGCAGCTTCTACCTCCTAGGCTCAAGCAATCCTACCACCTCAGCCTTCCAAATAGCTGGGACCACAGGTGTGTGCCACCATGCTTGGCCAATTTTTGTATTTTTTTGTAGAGACAAGGTCTCCCTATGTTGCCCAAGCTGGTCTTGAACTCCTGGGCTCAAGCAATCTTCCTGCCTTGGCCTCCCGAAGTGCTGGGATTACTGGTGTGAGCCACCATGTCTGGATTGCTTCACTTGATTTAAAGTGACATGTCACTTAATCCTAAAACAAGAATATTGTTTTTTCATTAGTTTGTTGGGTTTTTTTTTCCTCCTGCCTCTCTGTTAAATAAGGAAATGCCATTTAGATACCAAATCACTTTACTCTGTTTCCAAAGAAACTTCTTATATATCTCATTTACCAAATAAACTTCCCTTCCTATGGCCAGGCACAGTGCCTCACACCTGTAATCCCAGCACTTTGAGAGGACGAGGTGGGAGG
The DNA here is from genome assembly GCF_007565055.1 of Rhinopithecus roxellana. Classification (NCBI taxonomy): domain Eukaryota; kingdom Metazoa; phylum Chordata; class Mammalia; order Primates; family Cercopithecidae; genus Rhinopithecus; species Rhinopithecus roxellana. Next base: position 89,082,945 of record NC_044554.1, read on the forward strand.
ATTGCTTGAGCCCAGAAGTTGAGGACCAGCCTGGGCAATATAGTGAGACCTCATCTCTAAAAATAAATAAATAAACACCAATAAAACTTCCCAGCCAGGTAGCAAGGTTTATTTGTTTCCAGAAAAATGCAAGTGTAAAGATATTTCTTAACTCAGCCACTCAAATGCTGTAAAATAGCACCTTTGAGGAGAAAGTGGCAGTATGATCATGGTTCTAAAAGGCAGCCAGGAACTCAAATTGTAACTGCATTTTAAAAATAGCGTCGCAGCTATGATTACAATTTAGCTCCATAGCACGTAAGCGTGGTATGAACAGGAAATGGGAGTACATCTTCAGAGCCTGATAAGATTCACTGATGTAAGACATATGCTCTGTTTCTCAGCTTGCAAGCTAGGCCCAGCCAGAAAGAAGGAAAGCATATATGTTTATCTTTAACCTAACGATCAAATTTAAAAACCTTGGAAGATTTTTTGAATTGCTATTGAATTAAGTGATGAACTCGAGAAATGTGCAGCATAGATTCAATTGTGAATTTGAAAAATAAAGGTTTGAAGTAACTTCCAAAGGAAAATTAATTGTTAGCTAAGCATCACAAGCCTGGGTTATCTCAGGGCAGCCTCAACAAGGCAGAACTTGTCCTTAGAGAAATCACTGCTAATCAAGGGGACATTCCTAACAAAAGTATCTCCATTATCTATAAAAGGCCAAAGTTGAGTTCACCAAGGATGGTATATTTTAAGAACATTCTACAGTATCAATAATTATTCAGAATTCTACTTAGAACAAGTAGAAATATGTCAGGATGCCTTTAATATGACTCATATTTTAGGAGGGAACTGATGGTTTACTTGCCTCCAGATTTGTTTTAGAAAAAGTAGAAGATAGTGCAATGCGGTTCAACAGTGGACACACAGCAGTACGTTTAAGTATGCACAAACTAATCAAATCACCCAATTTTACAGTCCACATTAAAGACAACGAAAAGGAGCTAAATATCAGTGTCTATCATCAAATACAAATTGGATTTATAATCCTTTGATACAGATAATGGTAAAGAAAAGTTGACACATTTGGAAAACAACACCCCTCCCCCACCGCTCCCCACCAAAAGTATTATGATTTAGATTTCTAGTTTCTATTTCTTAGCCAAAAAAGTCTAGGTTTTTCTGGTTATTCAGAATAAGAATAAATTCACTCGTTCCACAAATGTTTATTGAGGGCTTCCCATGCATGAAGCACTGTTGTAATTGCCAGAGATATAGCAGTGGGAAAGACAGATAAGAAGCTTACATGCTAGTAGGAGAAGTCAGCTAATAAATAAATAAACAAGAGTTATTCAAGGGTAATTAGTGCTGTGAAGGGAATGAAAGAGTGATGTGTAGAGAAAGACAGAAAAGGTGGGGACTATTTTAAATAGGATGGTCAAGGAAAGGCTTGTTTGAGCTGAGACCTGAAGAGAAAGAAGCCAAATAAGTGAATATACCGGGGAATGCTCTAGAGTAGAGGCAAGAACTAGTGCAAAGTTCCTGAGTCAGTAACAGGCTTGACTTCTTCAAGGAACAGAAAAAAAAGGCAGCAAGGTGATAATTAATGAGAAGAGGGGAAAAGATGAGCTTGAAAAGGCAGGCAGGTACCAGATCACATGGGACCTGTTGTACCTTGATAACAGGTTGGGACTTTATACGAACAATGAAAAGCCATTGAAGAATTTATGAGTGAGGAACTTTGATCTGATTGATATATTATAATTAAAACAAAAATAATATCTGATCTGATTTTATTTTAATTATACATTTTTTCAGGCATCTAAGAACTTATAGACAACAAGAAAAGGGATACTTTAAGAAATTAGATTCAGTTAAAATCCCCATAGTACTCTTCTCAGTCCTATTCTCCTCCCTCTTTAAAGGTAACTGCCTTTATGCTTGTAATTTTCTTGCATGTTTTTGTGCTTTTACTACATATACTCATACATATCTATAAACAATATGTAGCACCGCCTTGCATGTTTTTAAACTTTATATGAATGGTACCATACTGTGCATATTCTTCTGTACTTGCTTTTTTACCTTCAGTATTATGTTGCTGAGATTTATCCATGCTCATTAATCCTTAGCAACTATTTAGCATTTTCTTGGATTAACATGTCATGATTTCTCCATTCCTTGGTTGAAGGGCATTTATGTTGTTTTCAATGTTTTTGTTCATATCTCCCTGGGCAGGCAATGGAAAATAGACAAGAGTAGAAACACATCAGCCAGTTGGAAGACTATTCAGTAGCCCAGCAGAAAGCCAGTGGAGGCTAGGATTAAGAGAATAGCAATTGAGATGAAAAGAAATGGAGAAACTTGGTATATGTTTTGGAGATGCAGCTGATTGGACTTGCTGATGAATTTGACAGGCAAGAGGGGTTTCTGAGAGAAGGTGATTGGACTTGCTGATGAATTTGATAGGCAGGAGGGCTTGCTGAGAGGTGAAAAATCAAGGACAAATACTAATTTTTGGCCTTGAGCAATTTTAAAGGCATCTAAAGGCTGAAATCTAGAACTCTTAAAAGGTGTTTTATGATGTGGTATTTTAATTACTTAAGGTTAGTGAAAATCTTATCTTACTTATACTTGTGTCTCCTCTAGTGCTTTGCAATGTATAATATTAGGTACCCCATAAAATTTTGTTGAACAAATAAGTGATTGAATTAATAATAGACTTTACAATTGGTTATCTACAGTGCATAGGAATTATATTTAGATTTAGTCATATGACAATCTTGAATATTATCAGAAAAAAATGAAATGATGCTAGATTTTATTAAAATAATGCAGGAATAAATCCATTTATCTTTGGGAGTTATTAATAAAGCAAGATTGGCTATATGTTAAACATTTTT